>NC_041725.1:16366870-16966870 GCF_900700375.1 Denticeps clupeoides
TCTCGTTGTGTGTAAGATTAACGGCTCGAGGGCCCGTGTGCAGATTTGGGGCAGGATGAATTGGCTTTTTGTGAATGCGCTTGCCCCTCAGAGACGGCTACGCGTGCGGCTCGCTGAACGGCCACGCCGCCTCTTTTGTGCAGGTTTTTCAGGGGGAAGTTTACAATGGCGCCGCTGGGCCCAGTGGTTCCCGTGGGTGTCGCCTTCACTGCTGCTGTTTTCTTTACCTTTTTAAAAGTCCCGATCTTGTTCATGGGATCTACTGAGGAAACGTGGGCTGGTTTGACTGCAGATGGTTGGAGACTGGGTGAGGGCTTCACCTGCTGCTCTACATCTCTCCTTCTGAAAGGGACAATGTTGACCAGTGGCATGAAATGCCACCATGTTGATCATCTACAGTATGCGGCGTCCGTCTGTTCCACCATAAACTCATTACGGAGGCCTTTATCAGGAGAGATAACGTCAGAATCTCTGCTGCTGGCATTGACAGGAAGTGGGATGGTCAGGAAGTGCTGGTGGTTCTTCAGGTTTTACTGGAATTGAATAGTTGTGTTGCCATAGCAACTTGCATGTACCCCATTTGCCCAGAAATCCTGAAACCATATTCCCCTCCCCCTTTCAGGAGGCTCCACCCTCTTGTTCTACAACTCGTACAACTTCTGTTCCTTTAATCGTCATCTTCTGAGTCCTGCTGCTCATGTTGGTGTGTGGGTCATGTGACGGGTCCATCATATCAACACATGGACCCTGCAGCAGGTGGAAGTTCACGACACACGAGCAACACAACAAAGGGTTAAACTGGGTTAAACCAACAGACAAACGCACACACAAACATACAGAGTCGGGTCCCCGTGCAGGTGGGAGCCATATGCTGGTAAAAATAAGTTAGCGCCATGCTCCAAGGGGCACGCATATTTAATTAAGATGGTGAGTAATTGTTACAGAAACGGGAAGGGATGCAAGGCTTTCACCGTTGGGTGGTGCTGTTCTCACTTCTCCAGCCATCTTCTTGACTGACCCCATCTGGACTCTGGATCTCGGTGGGACATAATGGTTATTTAGTCGGGAAAGTGGAGGCCTAGCAGGAAGGGAAGTGAACTCGTAACCAAACACTGCTCCCCGGGCGTCTTTCATGGCTTCATGCAGTGTGCTGTGCTGCAATGTTTCATAATGACAAAAAAGACCATTTCACAATCCACACAGCGGCAGCATTTTTATAAGAACATGGTGTATGTGGAGAAACTGGACCATAAGTTTCTGTTCTTGCCAGTGGATCATCTGGTACCAGAGCTCTACCTGCTGTATTCATGATGATCATTGCTGACTGTGTGATGACGGTGACCTTGAGTGTCTCCTGCATGTTCAGAGCAGCTCGTTTCTCCCTCATTGCTCCAAAAAAATCCACAATTATGTCATTGTGCGATTCTTCCATCTTCATATTATTAAAACCACCAGACTCCTCAAAATTATTTAAGTTATGGACAACAGTCATGTATTACGTATCCATCCACTAGTCAAAGTGACAGCACCCGCCCTCACACACACACCTTACACTAGTAGTGTAAACTGCCTCCTGTCCAGCTGGACGCCTGGTGCTCAGAGGTCCACCCCAAACTTCATGTGGATGAAGGTGGAGGATTGTTTTCTGAGGGTTAAATATAACTCCTGTTGGATCCCCTGTTTTCCCGGCCAATCAGAGCGCAGCTATGTGTGAAGCAGCGTTTAACCCCGGCGTTCCTGATGAAGGCTGCAGAGGAACTCCGGATGATAAAAGCTGCAGCGAGTCTTTTAAAGCAACGAACGTCCCCTGGGAGACAGCAATCTGGGTTATGGCTTCTCTTAATACACACACACACACACACACACACAAAGAAGATGCAATTTATGTTGTCAGGTTTAAAGTGCACATTAAAATTCTGCACCAGATTCCTTTATCTTCTTCTCTAGTCTTCTCAGTTCATTTAGCAGAGAACAGGATGAGCCCAACAGCAGCGTTGTGTGTGTGTTTGTATTTGTGCACAAATACAGACAATATCAGCACCACAAAGATGTCACTTATTTATTTATTTGAGCAAGTGTGTGTGTGTGTTTGTGTGCAGGCAGCATCCTGAGACGAGCTGTCATGTCTGTATATGTTAACAATCTCTGATTTATTCGTCTCATCAGAGTCTGTGCTGAGCCGGTCTGTCAGGTCTGGTTGAGGGTGACCCCACCGCACACCTGCCCACCTGAATCCCTACAGCATCCAAAACACACACACACACACACACACACACCGGGTTCCGCTGTTTTTTGTGTGTGTCCTCTGTCAGGTTGAACTTGACTCAATTTTGATGTTGAGGATTGTGATCCGGGCTCCTCCTCACGTTGCAGCTGTGATGTCTAGGAACGTTTGGTCAACGCTTCGCTAACCCATGGTGGCTACAATAGAGCTGGTTGAGGTCATGTGGTTTCTCTGGGGAACATTGGAGGAACTTTTTCTTCTGGTGGCTGAATTTGCTTATGAAATAAAAAGGTTATTTATTGGTCAGTGGTGTACAGTGGTTGTTGTGTTCTGTTTATGACACACCTTACAAACAACAGAAGATTGTGTTTTCATGAACATATGATGAGGTTTATGATGATCTTTTGTGAGATGTGGCTCCTGCATCCAGAACAGGAAGTCCTGATCCCGAACGCTTTCCATGGGGGGGGCGGTGCTGTGTAGTGTCCTACCTAAATGTGGGTGTGTCCATTTATCCAGCTACAACTCACACACGTTGTGGGAATTAACCTCTGTTCTGAAATCTAATTTCGTAACAAGAGGAAAGAGGCGACCTGCAGCCGGAGGATCTGCACGATTCACCCCACACAGACGAGCTTACATTCATTTTACGACAATCCCCAATTTTCTCTTTCTCTTTAATCTGGAAACAGCTTTTTAAATTGGAGTTCTCTGCTGAGGGCGCTCTTCTAGGTTCTTCAGCTGCACTCGGAACGAGTCGCCTTCAGGCTGTTAATGGAGGAACATGAATAATTCAGCAGCTCTGCTCATCAAATGGTTAACGCCTTAAACGGCCGACGCTATTAAGAACCTGTGCAGACCGTTCTCTTCTAGAACAGACGGTACTCTCACCTGCCTCACTACATCATGGTCAACGTTGTCACGCCACGCTGGAGAACCTCGGCGCAACGGAACCGTATGAAATCTACTGCGCCCGAGGAGTCCATCTTACAAAAAAATGGTTAAATATATTTCATATTAGAATACGATCTGATGATGCGTTCGAACTTGTGAAAGTGCAAGTCCAGTTGTGCAGAAGGCTGTGGCTGCCGAACACCATGGCGTAGAAACCACTGCTGGCGTCTCCATCTTCCTCCGTCCTCTCTCTCTGGAGCTGGAGGCACGTTTTTGGGAGGCAGCGCCGCTGAAACGTAACACAAGTTCTCGTGGAACAACTCTGATTTATGATTCATTTGTTGCTTTCACCTGCGGCGCAGCAGCCTGTTCAGCCGCTCACCTGAGACCAAATCCCATGAGGCCTCAGTGCTGCCGCCGCTGTTTATCTGGCAGTTGTGGTCTCTCCAGCTCCCTATCCACTTCATCAGTGTGGCTCCGAAGGGTGGAGCCATGTTATTCATTTACATTTACATTTACAGCATTTATCACCTTATCCAGAGTGCCTTACAATCAGTAGTTACAGGGACAGCCCCCCCCCGGAGACACTCAGGGTTAAGTGTCCTGCTCAGGTACACAATGGTAGTAAGTGGAGTTTGAACCTGGGTCTTCTGGTTCATAGGCGAGTGTGTTACCCACTAGGCTACTACCACCCTACTGCCATTCATGGACTTCCTGTCATGGACAGTGTTGGTGGTTGAGTGAAAAGCTCAGAATTTCCATCAGATACAGACATGTCTGGCTAGAGCTGCCTGATTTCAAAACTCAAAAAGACCCTGGTGGTTCATTTCAGTCTGTGTCATGAAAGTGGGTGGAGCCTCACTGGGTCAACATGAGGAAGAAGCATAAAAAATAAGATCATTTCAATCATTTAAAAATGAAATAATTTAGAGGAACTTTTTGCCGTTCAGAGAGACGATGATGAAGATAATTATGAAGAAGATGATAAAGATGTTCAACAGTAAGAAACTGAACTCATCAACATTTATCAAACCTGACAGAGCAGAGCAGCACCTGGACGGGCTGACTGTTCACATTTACTTCTCCTCAAATCAACTATTTCAAATCAAGTCAGATCTTCCATTTGTAAGGTTCTGCTGTCAGAGAACTAGCATCTGCATGTTTAAATTAGGTTCTTCACCAAAATTCCCATTTTGAAAACTTTTGAATCTCCTGTGAAAGTTGGTTGAAGTTGTCCTTGTCAGTGAATCTCAGGAACTTCTGTGATCGGTGCTCCCTTGATGTATTTGTGTCATGTTGATTCAGTGTCACGAGTCTCTTGTGCCCCTATTTAGTTGTCCTGGCATCATGATGATCCACAGCACCTGGGAGTTCAAAGGTTCAGTTTCCCCACAATGCTTTGGCACCGAGGATTGATGAAAATTCACTTCAAGAAAAAACAAGATAAAAAAATACACAATGTGTGCAAGCTAATGAGACGCAGTGTGTTGTACCAGGGAGGAGCTCACAGATCTGGGAGCGCTGCGCACTGCGGAGTGCCGAGGTAAAAATAATCCCATTGATCTGTGTGCAGAGTAGAGGAACCTCCTTGATGAAGCTCCCTGATTCTGTTTGCTCATGTTCCATCCATCCATCCATCCATCCATCCAACCAACCATTCAACCATCCATCCATCCATTTATCAGTCGATTCATCGATTCATCCATTTATCCATAGTGGCAGTGGATGAGGCCCCTTAATCAGAAGTGGCCAAGGCCACTGAGGTGCCACTGATGTGCCACTGAGCAAAGCACCATCCCCACACACTGCTCCCTGGGCACCTGTCATGGCTGCCCACTGCTCTCTAATGGTGATGGTTAAATACAGACAACACATTTCGTTGTGTGCTGTGCTGTGTAACAGTAACAGTAACAGTCACTTCACTTCCACATCAATCCATTCATCCATCCATAGAACAAAATGCAAACCCGGGTCTCTGCTGATGGATTCCCTGTGTGTAGGAGAGGGAGAACATGTCTCTGTCTTCCTGCCGATTTATTATCATTTTTATCATTGTAAACACAACCAGGATAGCATCAGACTCAAATTGTGCGAATGAAGCATCCAAAGAATAAATAAAACAAGGGCAAAATACACATCCTCTCACATCAGGTAAAAGAAGGGGGGAAAATGTGAGTGGGTGAAACAAAGGTCCCGGTCTGTGAAAGAAAAGGACGGTGCAGTTCCTCTCTGGTCTGGAGCTTCTCCAGACCCTGGTGCTCCAGCCACCAGACATCCGTGTGTGTTTGGCTGCAGCGGCTGGCAGTTTTACACGGCCAGCACTGAGACGCGCCCTTGGACAAGGGCGTCCCGTCATTGGCCGTCCTGAAGCCGGATTAACTGCAGCTGCGATGCAGTTCATTTTTCTTCTAAATGTGATTATGAAAAGCTGCTAATCTGGTAGAACATCTTTTTATTCCACATTTAATAAACTGTTGTACAGAAAAGGGCAGCAGGACATTTTGATTGAATGAAAATATCAGTTAATAAAACCACCGCCTGGCCAGAACACACAGCGTTATTGAATTTTAAGATGAGACAAACAGTGTGACGGTCTGTGTCCGACAGTGAAAAAAAAAATCTCATAAATTCTTTTATTTTCTCTTTTCTCTGCTGTCCGCTGCAGCGGCTCACGGAATCCGTTTAACGTTTGGGAATTCTCCCTTCTTAAAAAACATCTAATTCTGCTATCTGCACTTTTCTCTGTGCCATGCTTCAATAAGCTTATGTGTGTGTGTGTGTGTGTGTGTGTGTGTCACCGCTGGCCCTGGGATTGCACCTCCTTTCTAAATTTATCCTCTATGTGTGCCACCTCTCCTGTGTGCTGGGATGGGGCTCCTGAAGGAGTGGTGGATGGCTGGGGGTGGAGAGAGAGGGAGGGTGGGTGGAGCCACGGAGGATTGTGGCTCAGAGTTGTGTTTCCGTGAATATGTGGGACAGCCGCCGTGCGAACTGATCTGGCCCTATTCTGACTGTGTGAGTGTGTGCATGTGCGTGTGTGTGTACGTGTGTATGTGTGCATGCATTTGTGCAAGTGTTTATATGTGTGTTGCAGTATTACTAGATGAGGGTAACGCTCCATGCTGCAGATAGAGGGCGCTGTAGAGGGAGGAAGGGATGCTGCTGCTCTGGGGGGCTTCACTGCAGGCTGGATTAGAGGGTCTGGAATTTTTAAATCCGTCGTTTGGCCGTTATCAGTCGACTCAAGAGATCTGTCTGTAATCTACAGCTCCCCCCGGCCCCCCGCTTAAACTCCGACACCCCCACTGCTGCTCTTACAAGGAGAGAATCACGATGATAAACAAGAGAGACTGTGTGTGTGTGTGTGTGTGTGTGTGTGAGATGGAGAGAGAATGTGTGTTTGGGGAGGGATATGAAGGCCAAAGGTGCAGCATCGTAAACATGTTACTGGTGAGCACCGGACTGAACACGGGGAGAACATGGGTGTAGAAATCCAATACCTTCACACACACACACACACACACACGCGCGCACACACACACACAGTGTGTGGGTTTATTATATTTTTAAGTGCGTTTTGTGTCTGAAAACTCAACAACAGCGTCAATTGTCCCCAAGCTGCAGTAGTACCATGTGACAGAAAACACCCGCACACATTTATTTCCTCCCAGCTGTAATGTCCTGTTTCTGCAGTCGTTTTGTTATGGAAAGCCATCTGCGTCTGTTCAGGCTTTAAAAAAACCCACTTTTCTGTGTGATCACCTCCAGCGTTTCACCACCACCATATGGTCCGATCGAGTTGATTAGACAGACGTGTAGTGGCATCAGATAAGATTGGTGCAGTAAAGCCCACTAAAATGTCAGTGGATGCTGATAGATGCAATGTACATGCATGTGGAAAAAGGGCCATTTTGGGTCCATCATGGTCCACAGCCTTCAAGTGGGGAGGAGAGGAGATATGACGCTGCAGAACTTGTTTAGTACCCAAAACCGGATGAATTTACATTACGACACATGAATAATTAATTCCCTCATCGTTTTCATGTGAAAGGGATCATTTGTGGACACACAGTTGCAGCACACTGGTGAAATGCAACCTGCTGCATGTCTGCTTGTGTCTCGTCAAACAGGAAAAGAACCTTTTTTACACCCTCCGTCCATCGGTGGCAGCGACCAGATGCCGTGATTAAATTCTGCTTCTGTGTGTGACGTTCCCGACGTTCCACAATTACTTCCCAGCATCTCTTCATGTTCTTTCACGTTACACGGCGAGAAGCACCACAGCGTAGCTACACTGTTCCCCCGAGTAGCGCATATCACCGTACTGATAATCAGACAGCACACGGCCACCGTTCCGCACGGAACCTCAACTGGGAACATGAAGTTCAACAAGCTCTGTCATAAACAAGGTTATTAAACCATTATCAGTGCTGTTTGGGTGTTTAGTGCTGCCTGTCTAGCAGAGTTAGACGTTTACAGGTGATTTGGACATTAGGGTAGCCATCGTTAATATTTCAGTAAATATTCCTAACCCGGAGCTCTCTGTTCCATCTTGGGAAGTGATGAAACCTCTCTGGACATTATTAACAGCTTCATCACATTCTGATTCTGGATCTGCATTGTGGGGAACCAGCAGAATATTAGGCTGGAATATGGGATCATGTGGAAATACTGTGAAAGGTGTGTGTGTGTGTATATATGAGTGTGGGAGAGAGAGAGAGAGAGAGAGAGAGAGAGAGAGAGACATTGAAAGTGAGATGTCTAGAAGGAGCAGATCTCAGTTTTCGGTAACAGACCCACCATCAGGCCCCGACAAGAACATAATGGGGCTGCTGAGTTTGTGATCCAGTGGCAAGCACACACACACACAAACAAAAACGATATAATTTACTTTCCCCTTTGTCACTGACAACAAAGACAGAATAATTAAAGAAAATAACTGGAAATGAAATGCTGATAGAATTATTGAGGCCTGAAAATGAATTTATAAAACCGAATCAATAGCAACAGAGTGAAATGAAAAGTGAATAAAGTCCAGCGTGATCATGTTGGGCGTGTTAATGCCTTTCCTCTCTAATTGATGGCGGCTATTCGGCTTGGTGCTGGTGTGGGTGGAAGGATGGAGATTTTTAATTATACTCTCCTGCAGGCAGCAGGAGGGCTGGAGAGTCTGACTGCATCATACTGAAGGAAGCCCCGCCCCCTGAATTCGCTCAGCCAATCATCTTCCATGTTCCTCTTCCTCCACTCCCCTCTTCACTCTTTACTTCTTTTCAAACAAATAGCTGCTGCCCATCCTTCACTTTCCCTTCGTCTGGCTGTCCTCCAAATACACTCTGCTGCTGCCAGCACTCTGGAGCACACCCCACACTCACACACACACATACTTGTGTAGCCGCAATTTGGGGACTACATGCACGATGCCACATCGTGGGGACGTGCATTTCTAAAGGCTTTATGAAAATCTAAAGATAGATTTATGTTTCATTTGAGGCTTTAAAATGACTGTCACTTTAAATATAATATAGAAACATCTCCTACAAACTGGGACATGGTCACACACACACACACACAAACGCAATGTTCTCCATGGCGTCTCCAGACTGTCACATGTCACATATGCTCTGTGTGAACCTGGTTTCATCTGTGAAGAGCACAGGGCGCCAGTGGCGAATTTGCCAATCTTGTTGTTCTTTGGCAAATGCCAAACATGCTGCACAGTGTTGGGCTGTAAGCAAAACCCCAATCTATGGACATCGGGCCCTCATACCACCCTTGTGGAGTCTGTTTCTGACCATTTGAGCAGAGCAGAGAGGCCTGCTTGAGGTCATTTTGCAGGGCTCTGGCAGAGCTCCTCCTGTTCCTCCTTGCACAAAGGTGGAGGTAGCGGTCCTGCTGCTGGGTTGCCCTTCTACTGCCTCCTCCATGTCTTCTGATGTACTGGCCTGTTTCCTGGTAGTGCCTTCATGTTCTGGACTCTACACAAACCTTCTTGCCATAGCTTGCATTGATATACCTAACACTTGAACACTTCCTAACATATCCTAACACTTAAACACTTTTGTTAAAACTGCATATCATATCATGTATGACTGTGTATGTGACAAATAAAATTTGAATTTGATCCTGGACGAGCTGCACTACCTGAGCCACTTATGTCAGTTGTAGACTCCATTTCATGCTACCATGGAGTCTCTTAGCTATTTCACTAAAGCCTTCATTTTAGAAGACAACGTGGGTACCTGCTGAGGCACGTACACAAAACTTGTTGAGTCTTATTAACCTTTCAACAATAGTGGTGAAGCACATTCTACTTTGTAGGGATGTCACATATATTTACATTGAAGGGACTTAATGTTTATTAAGTAAAAGAGAAGTGATTGTCATTGTGATACACTGCAACACAGCACATGTGCACACAACTAAATGTGTCCTTTGCTTTTAACCCATCACCCTTGGTGAGCAGTAGGCAGCCATGAAAGGCGCCTGGGGAGAAGTGTGTGGGGACAGTGCTTTGCTCAGTGGCACCTCAGTGGCACCTTGGCGGATCGGAATTCGAGATTCGATATTATGATAAAAATACATTGAAAAGAACAGTTTCATACCTGAATGTGGAAGATACTCTCAACCTGTGAACTGGCAGTGCAATTCTGACTGTCTGATTGCAATTTGACCAAAAGTAAAA
Organism: Denticeps clupeoides; assembly: GCF_900700375.1. NCBI lineage: Eukaryota > Metazoa > Chordata > Actinopteri > Clupeiformes > Denticipitidae > Denticeps > Denticeps clupeoides. The sequence goes on from NC_041725.1 coordinate 16,376,674, forward strand.
GTAATGTTTGCATTCTGCAAGCACACTACATAATTTCAAAGTTTAAATGTACTAACAGTTATACATGTCATTAAAATTAATTAATTTTGTTACAAAATCCTAATAGATCAAAATAGGTGTAGTGTGTGGACATAGTGTAGAGATTTTTTTTTTAGAAGACAATGTGGGGACATAGTGGGGGAGGTGCAGCACTTCTCATCCTGAGTCTTGTGAATCTTTCATAAACATTTGTGATACACAATACTTTATGGGGACTTCACATATATCATGCACATTGCACATTGTGGGGACTAAACGTATATTGTAATTAAAATACATAAAAAAGAGCAGTATCATACCTGAATGTGGAAGATACTGTCATGCTGTGAATTGTCTGTGCAATGCTGATTGTCTTCAGAGGCACCATCTGATTTGGGGCAGTTACTGGCTTGGTTTGTACCCTTTATTGTCTCCTATAATGAACAAAACAGTCAGCCATTAGACCAAACATAAAAGATATGTTGCCATTCTACAACCACACTACATATTTTCAATGTTTAAATGTACTAACAGTTATACATGTCATTAAAATAATTAATTTTGTTACAAAATCCTAATAGATCAAAATAGGTGTAGTGTGTGGACTTAGTGTAGAGATTTTTTTTTAGAAGACAATGTGGGGACATTGTGGGGGAGGTGCAGCACTTCTCATCCTGAGTCTTGTGAATCTTTCATAAACATTTGTGATACACAATACTTTATGGGGACTTCACATATATCATGCACATTGCACATTGTGGGGACTTAACGTATATTGTAATTAAAATACATAAAAAAGAGCAGTTTCACACCTGAATGTGGAAGATACTGTCATGCTGTGGACTGTCTGTGCAATGCTGATTGTCTTCAGAGGCACCATCTGATTTGGGGCAGTTACTGGCTTGGTTCATACCCTTTATTGTCTCCTATAATGAACAAAACAGTCAGCCATTAGACCAAACATAAAAGATACGTTGCCATTCTACAACCACACTACATATTTTCAATGTTTAAATGTACTAACAGTTATACATGTCATTAAAATAATTAATTTTGTTACAAAATCCTAATAGATCAAAATAGGTGTAGTGTGTGGACTTAGTGTAGAGATTTTTTTTAGAAGACAATGTGGGGACATAGTGGGGGAGGTGCAGCACTCTCGTCCTGAGTCTTGTGAATCTTTCATAAACATTTGTGATACACAATACTTTATGGGGACTTCACATATATCATGCACATTGCACATTGTGGGGACTAAACGTATATTGTAATTAAAACACATAAAAAAGAGCAGTATCATACCTGAATGTGGAAGATACTGTCATGCTGTGAATTGTCTGTGCAATGCTGATTGTCTTCAGAGGCACCATCTGATTTGGGGCAGTTACTGGCTTGGTTTGTACCCTTTATTGTCTCCTATAATGAACAAAACAGTCAGCCATTAGACCAAACATAAAAGATATGTTGCCATTCTACAACCACACTACATATTTTCAATGTTTAAATGTACTAACAGTTATACATGTCATTAAAATAATTAATTTTGTTACAAAATCCTAATAGATCAAAATAGGTGTAGTGTGTGGACTTAGTGTAGAGATTTTTTTTTAGAAGACAATGTGGGGACATTGTGGGGGAGGTGCAGCACTTCTCATCCTGAGTCTTGTGAATCTTTCATAAACATTTGTGATACACAATACTTTATGGGGACTTCACATATATCATGCACATTGCACATTGTGGGGACTTAACGTATATGGTAATTAAAATACATAAAAAAGAGCAGTTTCATACCTGAATGTGGAAGATACTGTCATGCTGTGGACTGTCTGTGCAATGCTGATTGTCTTCAGAGGCACCATCTGATTTGGGGCAGTTACTGGCTTGGTTCATACCCTTTATTGTCTCCTATAATGAACAAAACAGTCAGCCATTAGACCAAACATAAAAGATATGTTGCCATTCTACAACCACACTACATATTTTCAATGTTTAAATGTACTAACAGTTATACATGTCATTAAAATAATTAATTTTGTTACAAAATCCTAATAGATCAAAATAGGTGTAGTGTGTGGACTTAGTGTAGAAATTTTTTTTTAGAAGACAATGTGGGGACATAGTGGGGGAGGTGCAGCACTTCTCATTCTGAGTCTTGTGAATCTTTCATAAACATTTGTGATACACAATACATCATGGGGACTTCACATATATCATGCACATTGCACATTGTGGGGACTTAACGTATATGGTAATTAAAATACATAAAAAAGAGCAGTTTCATACCTGAATGTGGAAGATACTGTCATGCTGTGAACTGTCTGTGCAATGCTGATTGTCTTCAGAGGCACCATCTGATTTGGGGCAGTTACTGGCTTGGTTCGTACCCTTTATTGTCTCCTATAATGAACAAAACAGTCAGCCATTAGACCAAACATAAAAGATACGTTGCCATTCTACAACCACACTACATATTTTCAATGTTTAAACGTACTAACAGTTATACATGTCATTAAAATAATTAATTTTGTTACAAAATCCTAATAGATCAAAATAGGTGTAGTGTGTGGACTTAGTGTAGAGATTTTTTTTTTAGAAGACAATGTGGGGACATAGTGGGGGAGGTGCAGCACTTCTCATCCTGAGTCTTGTGAATCTTTCATAAACATTTGTGATACACAATACTTTATGGGGACTTCACATATATCATGCACATTGCACATTGTGGGGACTTAACGTATATTGTAATTAAAATACATAAAAAAGAGCAGTTTCATACCTGAATGTGGAAGATACTGTCATGCTGTGGACTGTCTGTGCAATGCTGATTGTCTTCAGAGGCACCATCTGATTTGGGGCAGTTACTGGCTTGGTTCGTACCACTTATTGTCTCCTATAATGAACAAAACAGTCAGCCATTAAACCAAACATAAAAGATAAGTTGCCATTCTACAATCACACTACATATTTTCAATGTTTAAATGTACTAAGAGTTGTACAAATGTTTTACAAAATCATAATAGTCAAAATAGGTGTAGTGTGTGGACTTAGTATAGAGATTTAATTTTAGAAGACAATGTGGGGACATAGTGGGGGAGGTGCAGCACTTCTCATCCTGAGTCTTGTGAATCTTTCATAAACATTTGTGATACACAATACTTTATGGGGACTTCACATATATCATGCACATTGCACATTGTGGGGACTTAACGTATATTGTAATTAAAATACATAAAAAAGAGCAGTTTCATACCTGAATGTGGAAGATACTGTCATGCTGTGGACTGTCTGTGCAATGCTGATTGTCTTCAGAGGCACCATCTGATTTGGGGCAGTTACTGGCTTGGTTCATACCCTTTATTGTCTCCTATAATGAACAAAACAGTCAGCCATTAGACCAAACATAAAAGATATGTTGCCATTCTACAACCACACTACATATTTTCAATGTTTAAATGTACTAACAGTTATACATGTCATTAAAATAATTAATTTTGTTACAAAATCCTAATAGATCAAAATAGGTGTAGTGTGTGGACTTAGTGTAGAAATTTTTTTTTAGAAGACAATGTGGGGACATAGTGGGGGAGGTGCAGCACTTCTCATTCTGAGTCTTGTGAATCTTTCATAAACATTTGTGATACACAATACATCATGGGGACTTCACATATATCATGCACATTGCACATTGTGGGGACTTAACGTATATGGTAATTAAAATACATAAAAAGAGCAGTTTCATACCTGAATGTGGAAGATACTGTCATGCTGTGAACTGTCTGTGCAATGCTGATTGTCTTCAGAGGCACCATCTGATTTGGGGCAGTTACTGGCTTGGTTCGTACCCTTTATTGTCTCCTATAATGAACAAAACAGTCAGCCATTAGACCAAACATAAAAGATACGTTGCCATTCTACAACCACACTACATATTTTCAATGTTTAAACGTACTAACAGTTATACATGTCATTAAAATAATTAATTTTGTTACAAAATCCTAATAGATCAAAATAGGTGTAGTGTGTGGACTTAGTGTAGAGATTTTTTTTTTTAGAAGACAATGTGGGGACATAGTGGGGGAGGTGCAGCACTTCTCATCCTGAGTCTTGTGAATCTTTCATAAACATTTGTGATACACAATACTTTATGGGGACTTCACATATATCATGCACATTGCACATTGTGGGGACTTAACGTATATTGTAATTAAAATACATAAAAAAGAGCAGTTTCATACCTGAATGTGGAAGATACTGTCATGCTGTGGACTGTCTGTGCAATGCTGATTGTCTTCAGAGGCACCATCTGATTTGGGGCAGTTACTGGCTTGGTTCGTACCACTTATTGTCTCCTATAATGAACAAAACAGTCAGCCATTAAACCAAACATAAAAGATAAGTTGCCATTCTACAATCACACTACATATTTTCAATGTTTAAATGTACTAAGAGTTGTACAAATGTTTTACAAAATCATAATAGTCAAAATAGGTGTAGTGTGTGGACTTAGTATAGAGATTTAATTTTAGAAGACAATGTGGGGACATAGTGGGGGAGGTGCAGCACTTCTCATCCTGAGTCTTGTGAATCTTTCAAAAAGATTTGTGATACACAATAGTTCATGGGGACTTCACATATATCATGTACATTGCACAGTGTGGGGACTTATATTATATTAAAATTACATTTTAAAAAGAAGTATCATACCTGAATGTGGAAAGTCTCAACCTGTGAACAGTCTGTGGAATGCTGAATGTCTTCAGAGGTACCATCTGATTTGGGGAAGATATTAGCTCTGTCTACACCACTTATTGTCTCCTGGAATGAACAAAACAGCCAACAATTAGACCAAATATGAAAGTTATGTTTGCATAACTTTAAAATGCACACTCTCATTCTAAAAGTATGGATAATATCGGGTAATTAAACAGCAGTTTTATACCTGATTGTTGAGGGTGCAGTTATCCAATGAACTTTGGGTGTAATGTAGATCCTTTTCAGAGGCGTTTTCTGACCTGGGACAGTTACTGGCTCCTTCCATTCCACTTCTTTCTTCCTGAAATTATCAAAGGAATCCCCAATAAGTCCCCAAATACTGGTAAAAGATAAAAAAGCTGAACAGTGTCAGGTTGCAAAAGCATTTTAAAATAAATACAGATGCAGAGAATATGCTTAAGTAGGTATAGTGATGATGCATCTTCAGTGAAATAAACAAAACAACCACAATTCTCTATATTCAATATTTGTTACAGAATTCGAATCCAGGACCAGGGCTGCAAACATATGAAAAGCCCAGTAAACCAATAACAGTAAAATGGATGCGAGCATGTGTGAATTATTCTGATTGTTAAAACTTTATGAACAAACATAATATTAGAATTAATTAATACTAAAATCTTAATTTATATAAATATCAGATTTCAAAATATCTTTTACAATTCTTACCTGATTCCTCCAAGGACAATCAGCATCGCCATAATTATATCTAATCTCGTCTCCAGGTGTTATGTCTTTTAAGGCAAAAAGGCACAAATGAGGCTTTCCTTCCACCATGATTCTTTTCATTTTGCAGTTGGGGTTAATGTGATCATCATTAACCAGTCTTCCAAGGGTGCCATCATCCCTTGCAGCATCAATACTGAATTTGAATAAAGAGAATAGTTATTAAATGCAAAATTATACTATTGTTAGTTTGTATTACTTAATTTTATATTAACAATATAATATATAAATTGTTAAACAATTTTTTGTGATCTTGTGATGACACAACTGATATATGCAGACATTATAAATCTACTTCAAATAGCTGAACAAATAAACAATTTTTTTTGTATTTCTGGAAAATATTCAGACCTGAGCAGGAACCATGCATGAGCTGCTATCTTAACTATTAGAAGCCAACTGTAAATAAGTCAATATAGTATGGCATGTTTACAATAAGTACCTTAAATGCTGACAGACAAATGATGAAATCATTCTGTTCCATCAGAAGAAAACAACCATATTACCCACAATCCCTGTGTGTCTGAGCGACGTTATGTAACCCATTTTGACTCCACATCTGACTTGAAAAAATTAATAATACACATTTAAAGCTGTTATGGGCAGTTTAGCGATGATAAATGATCTAAATGCTCCCCATGCTGTGCAACTCCACACAAGACACGAGTTCCCACATGTGGCAACAAAACTAGAATACTAATAAAAAACTAATACTAGTTTTAGCAGCTATTTAATACAGTTATACATCAAAACAAAGGAAATATATAAATCCATTTGTACTCACGTCCAGAATTTTCCATGCCAGATGAAATCGAACATAAATCCTTTTAGGGAGTTGTGGTAAATTCGCCGTCTTCGTTTACTTTCTTCTGGATCGATAAGGTCTCCTCTGTACTCCAGTATGAAATCTCCTTTGAAAATATCTGACTCGGCAAACACTCCCCTGCCTAATTTGTGAATCACAACCCACATTCATACCTACTTTCCCTCATAGTAATTAGTTTAAGATAATATATCTGCTTTGCTCACCTTTATAGGAATTGATGTATTTAACATCAAGCCCTGCTTTATCACGGCAGGTGGTGATGTGAAAAATGGCATTGTTTATTGGGCTTTGTCGCCTCCGAGCCATTTTTCTTAGCACATTATTTCTCTTACTGCTTAGTGAAAACGTCTATGGAAGATATAGTAATAATTGTAATTTTAAATATCCATAAATAACAGAAACTAGCATGTGCTAACTAAGCTAGTACCGTTTAACTAGCTAGCATTGTCATAGCTTTTCTTACTAAAACACTTTACTATTGAAAGAAATATTATTTACCCCTAACACAATGTGTATCATAAAAGTATGAATCTTTAAATGATTTTTTTCTTGCAGTTAAAGTTAGCTTACATAGATCTGGATGGTGCTATAGCTCAGCAAACTCAGTCTTGCTAACTGAGGCACTTATTAACAATTAGCTCTCTCATTGGTTTCTGATGGTCCGTGACGTCATCAAGACGAGCCAATAAGAGTTCAGCATTGCTGTACCACGTGTTACTGTGTGTATCTGCAATTGCAATTACCCTCTTCAACCCTAGTTGGCGTGTACACACTGTGAGCAATTCCAGGCACACACATACACAATGTTTTTCAAGAAAATGTCCATCTTGGGGACTTTGGAGATATTAAAGGGGTAGGCTTATTTTGATGAAATATACATGCTAGCGTAGTTAACTTTGTGGGGACTTGGTTTTTGGTCCCCACGATGACACACGTCCCCACCTTATTGGTGTGCAGTCAGGTCAATGTCCACATATTGGTAGGTTTACAAACACACACACACACACACACACACACACACACACACACGCACACACACGCGGCGGCCATTCAGGGCTGGGCCCAGTGAGGTCTACTTACAGCTCCGGCATTATTGGATGGCGAGGTAGAAAAAAATCAATGAGAATCATTTCCAGATGCACTGGAGTGAAGTGATGCAATCTGTTTCACCCCAAATCTCTCTTTCTTTTGCGCTCACTGCTGACCACCACACAGCTGTTAAAATGCGCATGGACCACACCTGTCATCCAGCCACTCTGAAGTTGATCTGGGAGGAGATCTAATACTTTAATCCTTTCACTTTCCACTTGAATGTATCTGTGTGTGTGTGTGTGTGTGTGTGTGGGGGGGGGGGGGGGTCACCCCCTATGAAACCCTTTAGATCTTCTCTGATTAGCACATGCAGCATCTATTCTGCATCTATGCTGCTTCTTCCTGTACACAACCTGTTTTAATCAGATTGAGGTTCTGTAGAAACATCTCCAACATCACTGACAATGTTCTGGTTATTCAAGATGAGATGTGGATAGGTAAACTCCCACCAACAATGCGGTCAATCCAATTCACTCTGTCCCTCCATTTCACTTGGTCACTCCAATTCACTCGATCCCTCCAATACACTTGGTCCCTTTAATTCACTCGACCTGTCCAAATCACTTGATCCCTCCAATTCACTCAGTCTGTCCAATTCACTCGATCCCTCCAATTCACTTGGTCCATCCAATTCACTCTGTCCCTACAATTCACTTGGTCCATCCAATTCACTCTGTCTGTCCAATTAACTTGGTCCCTGTAATTCACCTGGTCCTTCCAATTCACTCTGTCCCTCCAATTCGCTTGGTCCGACCCAGTCATTAGATTACTCCATTTCACATTGGTCTGTCCATTTCACTCTGTCCCTCCAATTCACTCGGTCTGTCAAATTCATTCGATCCCTCCATTTCACTCAGTCTGTCCATTTCACTTGGTCTGACCAATTCACTTGATTCCTCCAATTCACTTGGTCCATCCAATTCAGTCTGTCCCTCCAATTCACTCTGTCTGTCCAATTCACTTGGTCCCTCTAATTCACCCGGTCCTTCCAATTCACTCTGTCCCTCCCATTCACTCGGTCTGTCCAATTCCCTCGATCCCTCCAATTCACTTTGTCCATCCAATTCAGTCTGTCCCTCCAATTCACTCTGTCTGTACAATTCACTTAGTCCCTCTAATTCACCCGGTCCTTCCAATCCACTCTGTCCCTCCAATTCACTCGGTCTGACCAATTCATTTGATTCCTCCATTTCACATTGGTCTGTCCATTTCACTCTGTCTGTCCAATTCACTTGATCCCTCCAATTCACTTTGTCCCTCAAATTCACTTGGTTGATCCAGTTCACTCTGTCCAATTCACTTGGTCCCTCCAATTCACCCAGTCCGTCCAACTCACTCTGTCTGTCCAATTCACTTGGTCCCCCCAATTCACCCAGTCCTTCCAATTCACTCTGTCCCTCCAATTCACCTGGTCCCTCCAATTCAATCGCTCCATCCAATTCACTCAGTCCCTTTGAGACTCAAGTGGCAAAAATCCATCCGCTGTAACATCAAACAGCTTTCAGACACCCGCTGCCCTTTCTGGACCTCCACCCCTGCTGATGGGATCTCCGCTCCGCCCCTCAAGTCATTTCGGGCTGAAGCCATCCTGTAGGGAGTTGGAGTGTGTGAGTGTGTGTCTGTGAGTGACCTGCCTTGTGCCTCTGTCACTGTGTTTGCTGAGGCGGTTAAAGCTCTTAATAAGAACACAGGCCATGTTCACACTCTCGCCATGCTGACACACATCTCTTTCTCTTTACACCTACCCACAGCTCCACCCGAGTCCCAGCCCTGCTGCACCAGACTGAGAAAAACGCATGAGTGAAGCTGCCTAAATATGAATATACACATTTCCCCATATGGTGGAGAAGAAGACGTGGTGGTTGACAAGATCAAATCAAGTCCCCAATATTAGCATAACGTTCCCCTCATCCAGCTTCAGTAAAGTGAAAAAGTCACCATCTGCATGAGATAGTGGTGTAGACACACATGAGGAACACCCACTTTTAGAATCCATCAGGTGTTCCTTCAGCAAATGGCTCTTTTGTTCTGCGATGAATAAATCTCAGTCAGCCAATGCCTTCAGCAGGAGCTGATACAGGATCAGGTATAAAATGATACGACTGTACCTGGGACGTTTGAGATCTATGGGAAGGACAGTGGAAGTAGGAGTAAAATGGGATTGTTCTGCAGTGAGAGCCTTTCAGTGGGGTTAAGTGACGAGGGAAGTTGATGTGTTTGAAAATCCGCTCAGACGGGGTACACCGCTGGATGAAAGGCGTCGCCGCGAATAAGGACAATCTGGGTATAATTTAAACTGAATATCAAGTGTCTGCATCCTCTCCACTGTTCCTTCCTCCTCCTCCTCGGCGAAAAGCGGCCCGGGTGACAGGCAGCACATAAACTCCACCTGACAGGTGCGCTAACACCCCTCCGCCCGGCTAAATGGAGCCCTACCCTTTCACACGCTCACCCCACCCGCCCAGCAGCGGGGGAGGACGGAGGGAGCGGCGGAGACGGGGTGGGTGGAGACGGGACCCTCATTTGCGTCGACTCCAGACGCAACTCGGCTTTAATCAGCCGTAGCCGTCAGACAGGCAGCGCATCACGGCGTCCTGCTCCTGAAGAAGAGTTGCCTTTGTGTCTGGTTTGTGGCACCTCAAGGGCAAAATGAAAGTTTTTGGGGGGGCGAAACAAACCTGCTGGGTTTCGACTTAACAAAGCAGGAAACAAAGAACTTTAAAAAAATAGAATGTAATGTGTAGCAGGAGTTATAGTGTAGTGATGTGAGGTTGTCGCAGAGTAGACGCCCTTATCCAGAGTAGATTTACATTTACATTTAAGGCATTTGGCAGACGCCCTTATCCAGAGAGTCTTAAAACCTGCTTCCATGTTACCATCGATGAAGTGAACAGTTCTGGTTCACTAGGACCCCAACTATGAATACAATCTTTTTATTCACTTGTTGTAGATTCTGTAGATAAGTTAGACAATAAGAAGGTTACAAGTGTAAAAAAGACCATGTGGTGTGGGAGAAGAGAATAGAGTGTGTAGAAAAACTCTTTCTCCCTCCACACAAAGCACTGTATTCAACCTCTCCAATTTGATGTTACCTGGCAGAAAGAGGCATGGCACAATAGAGGTTAAAAATGAACAGTTTCTAATTTATTAACACCGGTAAATAATTATTGTAGTTACATGTGAATATTGAATGTAAAAAGGTACCAAGGTTACAGAGAAAATAAAAATGAGAAGAAAGAGTAAAGAGGGAGAAGAGAAAAAGAGGGGGAGAGAAAGACTCAGAAGCCTTACGGCTTCCGATGGAAAACCCCCTGAGCAAGAAAGCTCAGAGTCCCTTTTTCACATGTGAGCAGACCTTTATACCCCTGGCCTACAGGAAGTTGTCACTGGCCTACAGGAAGTTGTCACTGGCCTACAGGAAGTTGTCACTGACCAATTAGAACCTGTTGTTTCTGATGTCACGCCCCCGGTGCCTGTCCATTCTTACACAAGTTCATCTAAATATTCTCTAAAGAGGAAGGTCTTGAGCTGCCGTGTGAAGGTGCTCAGTGACTGAGCAGTTCTGACCTCGAGGGGAAGTTTATTCCACCACCGAGGGGCCAAGACAGAGAAGAGTCTAGATGAATGTTTTACCTTCAGAGATGGAGGGACCAGGCGAGCAGTACTGGAGGTGCAGTGCGAGGTGTAATAAGGGCTGTGAGGTAGGATGGTGCTCCTCCATGTTTGGCTTTGAAGGCCAGCATCAGTATTGTGAACCTGATGTGTGCAGAGGGGTGGAGTACTTTCAAACACTAGTTACATGGACAGTCCCCCTGGAGACACTCAGGGAAACAATGGTAGTATGTGGGGTTTGAACCTGGGTCTTCTGGTTCATAGGCGAGTGTGTAACTACCGATTGTACATTCTGTACACGTAAATATAATGTATTGCAGCCTTGCATTTGTTTAGGTGGTGACTATTTTACTGTAATTGTAAATGACTGTAATTGTCGCTGTAATTGGCTTTCTGACTGTAATTGTAATTGCAATAATAAAATTTGAATTGACTGTTTGCTCTTCCCATCTGCACCATCTCCAACTTTGCCAGGCATTAATCACATGTTCCAGTGGTTTAATCGCTGTGTGTCAAATCCGCAGCACAGTGTACCGCCCATCTGCCCCTGGACCATAATGCACTTCTCTCTGTCTCTCTGCATGGGTCTCCTGGGGAGAGGAATTTGTATGGCCAGAGGAAGTCAGCTGGAGCTTTGATGTTCAGTGACAGTGAACAAATGGGTGCCTTTCGCTGAAGTCGGGGTTGATTCTCCAGCCCCAGGGTTGGTTCAGGACTCCCCTGCTGTGACGTGACAGTGGACAGAAGCTGACAGGAGGAAGCTGAGGTGAACAGCAGGTCTCCTCATGTTCAGAAGACACAAACAGCGAGAGGAAAGCGGCCTGAACATCAAGTGGGCCGACGTGAACCAGTCAGTGTTCACTGAAGCTAAGTGTCCTCAGCTCAATCAGAGCCACTCATCATGATGGGAGGTTAAAAAAATTCATGTGCTTCAACACTAAACACTGTGGAAATGGTGGGAGATGGGAACCAGCGGCCCGCTTATTTGCTTTGTATCTTTTCTTCATTACACCGAAAAGGACTTGAATCTCCCCTTATCTACTAAAATAATTACTTTTCCACTCTCTCATATTGAGTGTTTTACATTTATTTTTGTTCTGTGGGTTAGTGTGAGGCAATATAAATGCAAAACCTTATCTGCGGCAACACTTGACTCCTGCCAAGCGGGGATGCGGGCAGAATTTACTATCAGAGACCAGACACGTAATGTAATGGGTCTGTGGGTGCGGGCACCTCCAAAGAACATCTCCAGAAGATTCTGCTGGTCTCTGGTATATTTACACCACTGTCTAGATTTAATTTCAAGACTAATAGAGATGTATTCTGTGATGATCATCATCATCGGTATAACACCGATGATCTTCTAACCAGACAAACTATGGATTAGTTAGTGAAGTGATTGTCATTGTCAAACACTGCAGCACAGCACATGGTGGCATAACGAAATGTGTCCTCTGTATTTAACCATCACTCTTGGTGAGCAGTGGGCAGCCATGACAGGCGCCCGGGGACCAGAGTGTGGGGGCGGGGCTTTGCTCAGTGGCACCACAGTGGCATATTGACGGATCGGGATACGAACCCGCAGCCTTCTGATTATGGGGCTGCCCTGTTCCTTTCTGTACGGCATCGGCTCGTTGTTTGGTGATGTTTTCCCTGTCCTGTACTCCATGTAATCAACCCCTGTCTTGTGACATCGTGCGTATGTGTCCTCCTTCCTCGCCATGTCCAGCCATTGTGAAAGTCATTTTTAGCAAATGTCCTTTTGCAACTTAGAGCCTGTGTAACACATTCATCTACAAACCAGATGACCACAAAGTCCTAGGTTCAAATCCCACTTACTACCACCGTGTCCCTGAGCTGGACACTTAACCCTGAGTGTCTCCAGGGGGGACTGTCCCTGTAACTACTGATTGTAAGTCGCTCTGGATAAGGCCGTCTGGTAAATGCTGTAAATGTAAATGTAATTTGCTCTTTGTTTTGAACTGTAGATTTCTGTTCCATGGCGTTCATGCAGAAGGAGACCCTTTTCATCCTTCTGTGTAGATACAGGACATTTTCTGGGATCTTTAACTCTAAAGTGAAGTTGTTGACAGCCAGTGTTGAAACTTCCTGAAATGTCCATTTGCTGCCATGTCAGGCCTGTCAGCTGCCTTCATGTTCGCACCCGAGGCGAACTTCAGCGGCCCCCCTCCACACCCGTAACTGGCTGTCAGCTCGGTCCGGGTTCACCAGGGGGTGGGGTGAGGGACACTTCTCGACTCTAACAGGGAATGACACCCGCCGGACCCGGACCAGGATCCCTGAGGGAAGAGGAGGTCACTTCACCATCACACTGGAGTTCCTGCACTCCACTCCACCAACTTTTATTGGCCCTGACACTGGGCCCTCTGAGACCCCCGTCAGATGGCCGGTCTGTGGCTCCTCTGCTCCAGTTACCGAGGACCTTGAGGATGTCTGCAGTTCTGCTAATATGCAGCATTTTCTCAACTGTAAGACGGAATGGGGCTCAGAACGTGACGGAACCCCTGAGGCGGGGGGCAGAAGGACGTTTCGGACGTCATGGTGAGAGGTGAAACAATGCATGAAGCATCAAAGAGATGAACTAAGTACATTTTTTACTGTATTTTCCTGCATTGGCAAAAAAAAAGAAGACGGTGCCAATTTCAGTATTTTATCTTTCAACTATGAAGATAAAAATGAGCAAGTTCTCTACTTTTGTGCTCTTGTCATGATGTGACATTCCGGTCCGGTCGATGTCCTCCTGATTTCCTAATTGTCCTTATCTGTGTATGCCTGCTGTGTCGTGTCCTCGCCGGGTCATTGGCCGTGTCCCCGTCTCTCTATGTGCTTGTGTTTTTGTGATTAAATCCCCCTTTTTGGCAGTTTTGCACGTTCACGTCCACGTTTTTACCTGCCCTGCTGTGCCACCGTGCCACGCTGCACTATTTTGAGTCTCGTCTGCCAGAATCCACGAGGCCTGAACTCATGACGCTTCAGTTGCTGCATTTTGCCGCATCACATGTCACCGCTCGGACTGACGTTAGATCAGAACTCAGTATCCGCCGTACTATGGCAGCACTTGGCACCATTGCAGAGCCTAAAAAAAGTCCCACAATTCAGCTCTTTATGCTACAAAGTGCCTGTGGCATTTCATTAAATTAGCATGCAGCTTCAGGAGAGCTGTGTCACTTTTGACTTACAACTATGTGTAATCCTGATTATTTCGAGTATCTGAGTATAAAATATGAAGCCCGCGCTGCTTGTCATTATTAAAAAGACGACAGCATCGTTCCCCTCATTTACTGCTGCGTAAGTGCTGCTGCACGGTGCTGTATCTGTCACGTCGACACCAATTGGCTTAAGTTCCTCCTAAACGCTTCTCAGGTGACGTTACGGAACGTCTCCATGGCGACAAACGATGGCGCCGTTCCGGGGCCAGGTGTTCTGCCTTCCCGCCACAGCCGGAGTCGACACTAATCTACTCCCGACTACACAAATAATCCTATCAGAGCAGCCCGGTTCTGAACGGAGGCTGATTCCCGCTGCGCGGCAACCCAATGATGATGGGCGGGGCCCGTCTGGACTGGGCTGGTGGTGGGACCGCGTGAAAAACAAGGCCACGAAGATCGTCTAAAGTGGCTGTCGAGGGGTTAAAAGCGCTCCGAGCGTGGACAGCAGTCGCTGATCAGTCCCAACAAAACCGCAAGCTGCTTGTCTCGAGCCAATTTGCCACGCTGAGCTAAAATATAATAAGGCGAGCCCCTCCGGCTTCGTGTGCGCCGTTCTCTTATCAAGAGTCAAGTGACTGTTGGAAGAAATAATAGGGCTTTAGAAATGCTGTCTGCAGCGTTCCTCCGGAGCTTTTGGCGAATGGCGAGCGCTGTGGCTGTATAATATTCCATCGCCTTCCAACCGGAACCTTCGACGGCCTCCTGAACCAATTCCCTGCGCAAGCTGCTGGTTCTAACTCTGCCCTCGCCTTAACGCCACTGAGTCCCGTCCCGGCTCGGCCTCGCGATTCCTCTTCCTCGGAGGCAGGAGAAATTTTCGCTGAAACGCTTGCGCGTGTCGCGGAGAACGTCGTGCACCAATTCATCTAACAGCATCCCCTGGTACAACCTAACAAGACAAACGGCTCAATTGGAGCAACACAGCTGCACTCTGCAGCAGCGGCGATGGATATTGTAATTTCAGAGGAAACGCCGCGGCTGAGATTGGCAACATTACGACCAGGGAACGCGAAATAGATTTCGGAACCTGATTTGTTTTTGCTCAAACAGACGCGCTTTAACGGCAGCCTGCAGCATGGGGCTGGAGTGAGATGAGGAGAAACTGATTAATGCATTACAACTTGACGGGTTTTAATTAATATTTTAGACCATATACATTTATGATTTAGAATAAAATTATTTTTCACAATATTCGTATGGGTGTGGGTACCAGAATTGTTCCACATGTTGCTGAGCATCCTGTGTCCTGTAGAGCACTGATAATGCACTAATAATCAATAATGAAATCTAAAGCCCCAGAATTCTGCACGTTGAAGAAGAATTAGAAGCAGGCGGGAGAACAAAAACAAAGATGCAATGCAATACAGAACAATATCGTAATACAGAATAATGTAATTTCCTCCTTCAGTAGTTAAGCTGCCAGGGCAAGATGTGTTATTAACTAGATATTAAATGGGCAAAGTTAGGGCCACTTAATTAAGTTTTTAATCTAATATTTGAATGCATTATTAACAAGTGCATTCATTAACAAGACGTACAGTAAACAACTGACTACTTTCTTGTTTTAATAGCTGCGGTCCTGCTGCATGGTGAAGTGTTAGATGGCTTCTTGTGGGATTCCCACTGGCTGAGGAACTATTTCGGGATTAGTCCCAGCCTCCCTTTGAAGATCCACACCGACTGTTCATCTTAAATCAGGATCATTCTGCTTGGACTGCGTGGTCCGCAGCCACTCCTGCAGCTTTGCCTTGTGGGTAGTCACCCCTGCACCAGAGGGCCCATCCCTCCGGCGATCCTCCACCCTCTTTCCTCGCCCTCCGCCCCCCTGCTCCAGTGAATTATTGATGCCTCAGAATAATTGATCGCTTCACCTTCAAACCAATGTTCTGAAGCTGGAGGGCCCCGCCCCGGCGCCCATCTTCCCGGCCCTGCTGCTGAGACCCGCGGCGGCCCGGTCGTCTCACGCAGCCTTGAGCTTCACGCGGACGTCCTCCATCACCGGCGCCACGTTACTCAGCAGAGCGGCGGCTCACGGGAACGTTCCTTCAGTCCAGCGGACAGCAATAACGCTCTTTTTGTTCCTGCAGGTATTGAGTGCAAGTGCAACATGTGACCACCATTCTGCAGAAGTGAACCCTGTTCTCCGGGGTTCACCCGGCGTAAACAGCCCTGCTCTGAGTGGCCCAGGCTTTGATATGATAATCATATCTCCCCGCCCCCCTTTTCTGTGTGGAATTTCAGCATGAGTACAGATTCACGCACACACAACACACCCACACACACACACACACACACATTTCTAAACACAAAAGACAAATTACCGCAGGATTTTTTTTACAGTTCCTCTACTAGCACTCCAAACACATTTAAAGATTTCTGGACCTGACGTTCCTGAATCCATCCAATGTTCTACGTCTTTATCTAACATGCAGCAGTTCTCTGGAAGATCACGTCTAGCCTAAGATCATGATACCAACTGACATTGCAACAAATGCAGAATCTGTCTTTTATTTTCCAGCTGGTCACCCCTTTTGTAAGATTCCGTGAAAAAACATCTGGGCCTCCTGTTCCCCGAGGCGACATCCTGCTTCTCCTGTAAAAAAGCGGAAGTTGCCGCAGGGCACGTCTCCGTATCCCTGCCGGGTCGGGCCGCTGTGATGAAATTGGCCTCAGCTCTGATGCTCTAATGAGTGACAGTGACAGCGCTGCACAGATGCTGTGTGACAGGAAGTGTGTGAACCTGCGGGGGTTGGAGGGGGGGGCGATTAGCCCTGATGACAGCAGAGCCTCGGTGGAACGGGCGGAATCTGCATCTGGGTTCAGGGCTGGGAAAACCTCCTGTCTGTAAAAGACGTAATGATGCGGGTCTGATCCGGGGTCAGAAGTGGACCACCTGGAAAGCCGCTGCTGTGGGAATTCTGCCGATGTCTCGGAATTCTTTCACATTAATGATGAAAGACTTTAATTGTGCTCTGGTCAGGAGCCACATGGCACCGCCAGGTAGGGGTGTTTTTATTCTTTGGGCTCCCTGGCTTCTCCTTTGATCTCTGAAAGTCCGTTTGAGGTAAATTTCTGGCTGCCAGTAGCAATTATAGTAATTATAATGAAATGGCTGAACTGAAATTCAACTATAAATGTTCTAAAACAAGCACGTTGTATGTCGCTCTGGATAAGGGCGTCTGCCAAATGCCTTAAATGTAAATTCTAAACAAACTATAAATTTCAATAGGTCAGTCATTAAAACAAGAAAACTTTATCAGAAAAACATTAGTGGAGAATAATAACGAGTTCTAAATATCAACACTGATCCATTCTCTACAGATCCCTGTAATGGAACAATAAAGGTTTTGTAGAAGATCTGGACTCAGCAGCGCGCTATAATGGAACAGTCGGGTTTTGTAGAAGATCTGATGGAACAGTAAGGTTTTGCATGAGATCATGACTCAGCGGAGCGCCATAATGGAACAATAAGGTTTTGTACAAGATCTGGACTCAGCGGAGCACCATAATGGAACAGTCAGCTTTTGTACAAGATCTGATGGAAAAGTAAGGTTTTGCATGAGATCATGACTCAGCAGAGCTCCATAATGGAACAGTCAGGTTTTGTAGGACTCCGGACTCAGGGGACCGCCATAATGGAACAATCAGGTTTGTAGTAGATCTGGGCTCAGTAGAGTGCCGCTACGGATCAGTCAGGTTCTGTAGTAAATATGAATTCAGCGGAGTGCCATTACGGATCAGTCAGGTTTTGTAGGGGACCTGGACTTAGCGGAGCGCCATAAATGAGCAGTCAGGTTATGTAGTAGATCTGGACTCAGCGGAGAGCTGTTATGGAACAGTCAGGTTTTGTTGTAGATCTGAACTCAGTGGAGGACCATATCGGAACAGTCAGGTTTCGTAGGAGATCTGACTCAACAGTTAGGTTCTATAGTAGATCTGGACTCAGCGGAGCGCATATAATGGAACAGTCAGGTTCTGTAGTAGATCTGGACTCAGTGGAGTGCCATAACGGAACAGTAAGGTTCTGTAGTAGATCTGGACTCAGTGGATCGCCATAACGGAACAGTCAGTTTCTGTAGAAGATCTGGATTCAGTGGAGCGCCATAACGGAATAGTCAGGTTCTGTAGTAGATCTGGACTCAGCGGAGCGCCATAACGGAACAGTAAGGTTCTGTAATAGATCTGGACTCAGCGGAGAGCCGTTACGGAACAGTCAGGTTCTATAGTAGATCTGGACTCAGCAGAGTGCCATTACAGAGCAGTCAGGTTCTGTTGTAAATCTGGACTCAGCGGAGCGCCATAACGAAACAGCCAGGATCTGTAGAAGATCTGGATTCAGCGGAGCATTATAACGGAACTGTCAGTTTCTGTAGTAGATCTGGATTCAGTGGAGCACCATAACGGAACAGTCAGTTTCTGTAGAACATCTGGATTCAGTGGTGCACCATACCGGAATAGTCAGGTTCTGTAGTAGATCTGGACTCAGCGGAGAGCCATAACGGAACAGTCAGGTTCTATAGTAGATTTGGATTTAGCGGAGCGCCATTACGGAACAGTCAGGTTCTGTAGTAGATCTGGACTCAGCGGAGTGCCATTACAAAACAGTCAGGTTCTGTAGTAGATCTGGACTCAGCGGAGAGCCATAACGGAACAGTCAGGTTCTGCAATAGATCTGAACTCAGCGGAGAACCGTTATGGAACAGTCAGGTTCTATAGTAGATCTGGACTCAGCAGAGTGCAGTTACAGAACAGTCAGGTTGTGTTGTAGATCTGGACTCAGCGGAGCACCATAACAGAACAGTCAGGTTCTGTTGTAGATCTGGACTCAGCGATTCGCGATAATGGAACAGTCAGGTTCTGTAGAAGATCTGGACTCAGTGGAGTGCCATTACAAAACAGTTAGGTTCAGTAGTAGATATGGACTCAGCAGAGTGCCATTACAGAACAGTCAGGTTCTGGACTCAGATCTGGATCTGGACTCAGCGGATCGCCATAACGGAACAGTCAGTTCCTGTAGAAGATCTGGATTCAGTGGAGCGCCATAACGGAACAGTCAGTTTCTGTAGAAGATCTGGATTCAGTGGAGCACCATAACGGAATAGTCAGGTTCTGTAGTAGATCTGGACTCAGCGGAGAGCCATAAAGGAACAGTCAGGTTCTGTAGTAGATCTGGATTTAGCGGAGCGCCATTACGGAACAGTCAGGTTCTGTAGTAGATCTGGACTCAGCGGAGTGCCATTACAAAACAGTCAGGTTCTGTAGTAGATCTGGACTCAGCGGAGCGCCATAAAGGAACAGTCAGGTTCTGTAGTAGATTTGGACTCAGCAGAGCGCCATAACGGAACTGTCAGGATCTCTAGTAGATCTGGACTCAGCGGAGAGCCATAACGGAACTGTCAGGATCTCTAGTAGATCTGGACTCAGCGGAGAGCCATAACGGAACAGTCAGGTTCTGTAGTAGATCTGGACTCAGCGGAGCACCATAATGGAACAGTCAGGTTCTGTAATAGATCTGGACTCAGCGGAGCACCGTTATGGAACAGTCAGGTTCTGTAGAAGATCTGGATTCAGTGGTGCACCATACCGGAATAGTCAGGTTCTGTAGTAGATCTGGACTCAGCGGAGAGCCATAACGGAACAGTCAGGTTCTATAGTAGATCTGGACTCAGCAGAGTGCCATTACAGAACAGTCAGGTTGTGTTGTAGATCTGGACTCAGCGGAGCACCATAACAGAACAGTCAGGTTCTGTAGTAGATCTGGACTCAGTGGAGTGCCATTACAAAACAGTCAGGTTCTGTAGTAGATCTGGACTCAGCGGAGCGCCATAAAGGAACAGTCAGGTTCTGTAGTAGATTTGGACTCAGCGGAGCGCCATAACGGAACTGTCAGGATCTGTAGTAGATCTGGACTCAGCGGAGCGCCACAACGGAACAGTCAGTTTCTGTAGAAGATCTGGATTCAGTGGAGAACCATAACGGAATAGTCAGGTTCTATAGTAGATCTGGACTCAGCAGAGCGCCATAACGGAACAGTCAGGTTCTATAGTAGATCTGGACTCAGCAGAGTGCCATTACAGAACAGTCAGGTTGTGTTGTAGATCTGGACTCAGCGGAGTGCCATTACAAAACAGTCAGGTTCTGTAGTAGATCTGGACTCAGCGGAGCGCCATAACGGAACAGTCAGGTTCTGTAGTAGATTTGGACTCAGCGGAGAGCCATAACGGAACTGTCAGGATCTCTAGTAGATCTGGACTCAGCGGAGAGCCATAACGGAACAGTCAGGTTCTGTAGTAGATCTGAACTCAGCGGAGCGCCATAATGGAACAGTCAGGTTCTGTAATAGATCTGAACTCAGCGGAGCACCGTTATGGAACAGTCAGGTTCTGTAGAAGATCTGGATTCAGTGGTGCGCCATACCGGAATAGTCAGGTTCTGTAGTAGATCTGGACTCAGCGGAGAGCCATAACGGAACAGTCAGGTTGTGTTGTAGATCTGGACTCAGCAGAGTGCCATTACAGAACAGTCAGGTTGTGTTGTAGATCTGGACTCAGCGGAGCACCATAACAGAACAGTCAGGTTCTGTAGTAGATCTGGACTCAGTGGAGTGCCATTACAAAACAGTCAGGTTCTGTAGTAGATCTGGACTCAGCGGAGCGCCATAAAGGAACAGTCAGGTTCTGTAGTAGATTTGGACTCAGCGGAGTGCCATAACGGAACTGTCAGGATCTGTAGTAGATCTGGATTCAGCGGAGAACCACAACGGAACAGTCAGGTTCTGTAGAAGATCTGGATTCAGTGGAGAACCATAACGGAATAGTCAGGTTCTGTAGTAGATCTGGACTCAGCGGAGCACCATAACGGAACAGTCAGGTTCTATAGTAGATCTGGACTCAGCAGAGTGCCATTACAGAACAGTCAGGTTGTGTTGTAGATCTGGACTCAGCGGAGCACCATAACAGAACAGTCAGGTCCTGTAGTAGATCTGGACTCAGTGGAGTGCCATTACAAAACAGTCAGGTTCTGTAGTAGATCTGGACTCAGCGGAGCGCCATAAAGGAACAGTCAGGTTCTGTAGTAGATTTGGACTCAGCGGAGTGCCATAACGGAACTGTCAGGATCTGTAGTAGATCTGGACTCAGCAGAGCGCCACAACGGAACAGTCAGTTTCTGTAGAAGATCTGGATTCAGTGGAGAACCATAACGGAATAGTCAGGTTCTGTAGTAGATCTGGACTCAGCGGAGCGCCATAACGGAACAGTCAGGTTCTATAGTAGATCTGGACTCAGCGGAGCGCCATAACGGAACAGTCAGTTTCTGTAGAAGATCTGGATTCAGTGGAGCACCATGACGGAACAGTCAGGTTCTGTAGAAGATCTAAACTCAGCGGAGCGCCACAACGGAACAGTCAGGTTCTATAGTAGATCTGGATTCAGCTGAGCACAGTCAGGTCAGGTTCTGTAGGCTCTTCCGATCTCTCCGGCCTGGACAACCCCATTGTGTCAGCTGAATAGAGTTCCCAGCACTCGACTGGAGATGTGGACCTTAATTAAGAGAAGAAAGTGGAATGTTTCACAGAGGCTAATTAGCCCTGTGGATACAGAGTGGAGTGGGTGGGAGAACCTTCAGAAAAAAGATGAAGTCAGTGTGGCGGGGGGAATAATTAGCATGTGGCACCTATTCAAGTGCTGCAGCCAGAGTGGGGAAGAGCGATAGGAGCTGAGGAAAGGTTGACGAAAGGTCGAGTGTGAGAGGAGTGTTACGTCGCCGTGGGAACGCCAGTGCCGCGCCTGCGACTCGCTCCTCCATCCTCCGCCCTTCCACCAGCTGCCAGGCTGCAAATATCAATAACAATATTCCAGCGAGGCCTAAGCAGCTCTGATTATCCCGATGCCTGGTGCCAGCGCCGCCATCCACGAGGCGCTTTTCAGCTTTATTAACTGTGTATTGATTGACAAGCCGGCGCAGTGCGGTGAGATAATAACGCGTGGCGGCGTCTCGTTTGAGTCCGGCTTCATTTTCCTCCACTCACCTGCGGTAATAAACCAGTCAACCTCGCATTCAGGTGGAGGTCACGACCTCTGCCCTCACCGGATTCAGTGAATGTTGTTAACCTTCGTGAATCATGGGTGACTTCTCACCTGGACCAGGGACCCTTCAGTCTAACGTTCACCATGGCAACAGAGGGGACTGGACTTCCAAGTACCACATCTGTAGACATGTGACCAGGAACATGAACAAAAACAATTTTGAACAAATTCATTTACTTGTTTACCTCTGAAGACGTTTTGAAATGAAGCCCCAGTATCCTGTCGAGATCTGTTGCTCCACCCGGACAGTCTGAAAGGCTCCCCCATCTGTCTTCATCAGCTGTAACCTGCCTACCTGTCCCCCGCTGCTGTCTGTCACCTCCTCCCATGATCCACTGTGTCATTTTTAAGCCCCTCCCCTCCGCACCAGTGGCTGGTGTCAGCCGATGATCAGTCACCAGGCGGAGGCATTGAGGCGTCGGCCCTGCAGTGGGGATGCTGCGACGTCGTGGTTAAAGAGGAAGTGGTGTATCTGGCACCCGAGGCTCTTGGGGGATTCACCTTCAGCAAGATTCAGCAAGAAATGCAGAGGCAGCAATCGGCCCAATAAAAAAGTTTAGATGTGCTGTACAGGGGCTAAAGAGTGTGTGTGTGTGTGTGTGTGTGTGCATCTCCAGGGTCTCTCTTATTGTAAAAGTTTTTTGTGATCTTTACCTTGTCCTTTACCGCTCTGGATGCTGACTGATGCGCTGTGGTAATTACCCAGACTCGCCTCGCCCCGGGACGTTGTTCATAAATATACAGAACCAGCTGTCCTGAGACAGGCCCTTCCTGTTACTGAAAAGGGCGTCGGCCTGTCTCCCACAGCAACCGCTGACCTGGGCAGATGGAGCTCCATATTTATGAAATTAGGCATTAAAAATGTTGGAAAACTTTCATCCTTGGCCCATATGGTGGACAGTGTTGAGTACGAGGTCGTGTTTCACTGAAATCAAAAGAGACGCTGAGGTGGCAGGTCCTTGTTCAAACCCAACACGGCCCAGCTCCTCACCCGTCCAGTCATATTTCGCCCGCAGCGTACCGCACGTTTTTTCTACGTTCACCACGTTAAGGCGAAACTACGTCCGCCGGCGTGCGCTGTGAGGTTATTGAAAGGGGAGCGGCTGTGCGTGTGATGTGATATTAATTTTCTGTTTCCTTCTAGCGCTCTGGCTGTCGACTTTAAGGCAGAAATAATCCATGCACGCGCAAATGCAATACGGTGCAATAAATCCCCATAAAAAAAAAAGCAGCGAATGTAACGATAAATAAATATGACCAACAAAAACAGTGTCGGAGTTTTTACGGCCGCGTTCGTCATGGTGACGGATCGCGCCGGCCGATAATTGTCTTCTCTGCAGTACAGATGCAATAAATAAACGCCGTGGAGGTATGCACTTTAAGTGGGCGTGGCCCGTTCCCCAGATTGCTTCATGCAGTTTTCACAGCAGTCGTTATAAACCTTTCCCGGCCTGATGCCTCATGGAGAAGAAATGTTTAAAAGTTCCTAATGAAAGGCGTGGCCTGTAAACTGGTTTTCTGCAGGATTGACGTGGCTTTTTTGTGCTCCGCGTTGCCGCCATTTCTGCTGACTCGGCGCCGCGTTTCATATCCTGATGCTCCTGGTTTATTCACTCCCATCGGCGGGATAAACGAGCGGCGGCGCCGTGTCGGTGGAACGCCGGCCCGGGTCTATTTCCTGTCACTTCTCATAAAGGGGAGTGCTGTTGGTGAAGAGGGGAAGTAGCGGCGTGTAAGTGATGAAGCAGCGGCGAGTGGCGGCGCTGCAGATGAAGATGAAGGCCGCAACGTGCGGAAGTTCGGAATGCTGAATTCGCCCATGATTCTCAGCGGGGTGGCATGGAAATGGGCTGGTCTGAGGTCAGCCACACATGACTTGCCATTAAGCGAACGGGCTTAGATTTGATCACTGGATGGCGAACGGTGTTTATTTTAATGCGGCTGATGCAGTGCATCTCCTGTCATTATGAAGAACGGAGGATAAAAATGGACTTCATTAACGACCTCGGGGGGTTTAATGATCGTCAGGGGACGCTGCAGAAATGCACTTTAATCCCAGCTGCGCGGTGGGTCATGAACCACCGTCCCCTGGCCGCTGGCCTGGCACCCATCCCAACCCGCGGTGGCCCCTGCAGCGGTCCCTGCCGGCCAACGGCTCAGAAGAAGGAGTCCAGCAGCCCTGGAGGGACCCACAGGGACACAGCAGCTTCAGAGAGCACGAAGTGCCGCGTCATTCACACCCCAGAAGGTTCCATGCAGTAGGAGTCTGCAGCAGCGGTTTGGTGGCCGGAGAACATTTCAGACAGCCTTTCAAATGCGGTCAAAGCGTCTAGGTCCTGGGCTGTGTTTTATCAGCTGAGAGTGAGGGTGGTTGTAGCCTAGTTTCACCATTGTGTCCGTGAGCAAGACACTTGACCCTGAGAGTCTTCAGGGGGACTGTCCCTGTAACTACTGATTGTAAGCGCTCTGGATAAGGACGTAGAAATGCCGTAAATGTAAATGTAAAAAGGTCCAGGGCATTCTGGGCAGAAGCTGTGGTTCAGGTTCTTGCGGTGGTGGTGTCAGTGATGATCAGTTACTATCCCATTCAGATTGTAATTAGTGTGTGGGAGACAATTTTATTAAATAAACGTTAATAATGATGAATAAAAAATTGTTTGCGCTGGGATTCTTTATTCAATTATTTTAGAATATACATCACTAGCACCATGACATTTACAAGCATGTAATTGCAGTGAAAGTGATTAGTTGTCACATTTGACACACCAGTGCACAGCACCCAGTGCACACAGTGAAATGTGTCCTCTGTATTTAAACAATAGGGACCTCTGGGCAGCCATGAAAAGGGCCCGGGGAGCAGTGTGAGGGGACAGTACTTTGCTCAGTGTCACCTGGGAAGATTCGAACCAACAACCTTCCAATTACGGGTCTGTTTTCTTACCCCCTGGGCCACCGCTGCCCTTAAATGTGTGTGTGTGTGTGGGGGGGTGTCTTTAACCCCTTCCAGCTCTGTAGTTTCTGTGCCTGGTCTGGTTCTTATGTTCACTTCTGTTGAAATGAGGAGATAGCAGCCAGACGCAATTAAAGCTGCAGCAGAGATGGCAGCACTTACACACACACACACACACACACACACACACACACACAGGCGGAGCGGCCATTTTGTGCAACCCTTTGGCCACAGTATGGCAGAACCAGACCGAGTGGGGAGAGGGAGTCAACCCCCTGAGAGCCAATTAGATTCCAAGTGAAAAGAAGTTAATGGAGACGAGTCACTAGATTGGCTGCAGAGTAAAGAGAGGGCTGGAGGAGAATGGCGCCAAATCTCTGAATGAAGGACTAAGAAAAAAGCGGCGGAACATCCACCGCCACCACCTCTACTACCTCAACCTCCACTACCACCACCGGCACCTCCACCAGGGGCAGTGGTGGCCTAGTGGGTAAGGAAATGGATCCGTAATCAGAAGGTTGCTGGTTCAAATCCTAAACTTATTATTAACTGAGGTGCCATGCCTGTCATGGCTGCCCACTGCTCACCAAGGGTGATTGTTAAAAGCAGCGGACATGTTTTGTGCACCATGTGCTGTGTTTCACAATGACACTTCACTTTCACACCTTCACCATCTCCACTGCCCTGTCACCAGCAGGTTCTCAGCAGCTGTGTGGGTCACATGAGTCCACCTTCCTCCTCCTGATCCCGGCTTCTTTGACAGCCGTGTCAGGCATGGGTTGCTGTTGGAATGCTGCCCATGTCTCATTTGGGGTGCGTGCACCATATTACTCAAATTTTGAGGAGCAATTAAAGACAGGAATCCATTTAAGCTGAATCCCGAAATTTCTCCCTGTGGTAAATTAGGGTGATTGCCGAGACAGACAGAGATGCATAATGCATGAAGACTGGAGACGGGAGAGGGACTGGTGAAGTCTGTGCATGCCACTCCTGGGACAGGTGTGTTTTCTATGTTCTGTGTTGAACATCTGTAGTGGTTTCAGGGCTGTGGTGTTGACTCATGCTCTACAAAGTTCTGTGTGAATGTGAGGAATCGATTAAGTGGACAGTGACACAACACACACGCCTTGTGGGGACATTTTGTGTTTTTTAGCCAAAGAACAAAAAAATCTCTGTGTTTTGTGTTTCATCAGGGCATTAATACCTGCCGGGGAAGTCAGAACAGTCACAAGCAGCATATGTGTATATGTACGCAGACCAGTAAATGTACTGGCTGGAGCTCTGCAGGTTGCTTGCTGGAAGGTGGAGGTCTGACCGAGTTGGGTGGTGGATGGAGCAGGTTCAGGCAAATTGTGCCAGATAGTTGCTGTTTGATGCTTTAGAGAACACATTTGTTCCATGAGAAGCTCTGCTGCTACACAGGGACCCATAAAAATTCATAACTGAGCTGAGAGGAGCAGCATGATGCTGATGAACATGAATCAGGTGACGTCAGCAGCGTCCGTCTTCACTAAGTTAAAATAATAAACCATCATTCACATCTGATTCATTCCACTCGGATCTGTGTTTCCATCACCAAGGGAGAGTAGCTGGCTGACCTCTGACCCCACCCCCTGTGGTCAGCTACTTCGGCTGGAATGAAAGCCAGTGACTCAGGGATTCTTGACATGTTGCTAAGTAACCGAGCGCGGTGGCCTGAAAAAAGTCCAAATGCGGCCGCCGTCTCGCCTAGTTCCGACTGCGCGGGGAGAGAACGAATACATTGGCAGGGCACAGAATCTCAGCACAGGCGGGGAAGGTCACTCAATCACGTGTGCTAACTGCTGTAATAACAAGCCACGCCCCTTTATTAACGCGAAGGAAGAAAAATCCGATGAAACAGTGGTGACCCTAATTAATCCTGTATTTGTACATGTGGGGTAAAGAGTTGATTCCATTCCATCCGGGAGGAGATGGAGGAACAGGGAAATCATCAGGTGAAGGACAACCATTTCACCTCGTTACAAATGACTTCCTTCAGATTCTAATTAAATTATATCACCTTTTTGGGGGTACAAAGTAATGAGTTTCTAATTGATCTTTGCGCTCCAGCTCTGTACCAATCAGCCTCGAGGTGTCAGTTTTACACATATCGGTAACCCTATTCTGATAAAGGATTTAAGTGAATGTAAATGTCTGCCTGCATGTTCATGTTACCAGAGATCTTTAGCAGTTTGTGTGTCTGGAAGGACAGAGCAGGATCCCGCCCACTTTGATATAAACATATTTGTGAATACATTTATTTCCACTATGGTCCATCTGAGAGAGGAGCAGCATGCATAATGGATCGGCTCCTGGCATCTAAGTAATGCAACGCTGCGTTCCAGGCATGCGAGAGCGAGGGGGGCGGGGCTTCCTAACAGCCGTGTGTGGTTGCCATAACAGCTGTATTACAGAAGCACTGCTAAGATTATGTCTAAAAAGTCGCTGTGAGTCCCACTGGGGACAAAACAGTGGCTGTGGCTCCCATTGTGCTCGTTGTCACTCCTCCGTCTCTGAGAATGATGAATATTCACGCCCTCTGGGAAAATGACGTGCTCTGCCCGACTCGCCCTGCCGGTGCATGATGAATCATTTACATGAATAAACCCTGTTAAAGGTCACATAATATGTTACAGCAGGAAACATAAACAGCACCAAGGACAGCAGTCAGGGACACAGAGGAGCACCGAGGAGGCGGTGTAGACGGGGAGCGGGGTGGAGCAGCTCCTGTCCCCGGGAGCCCCAGTGTGAGGCAGAGGATTAGCGCTGGATTAGAGCTGATCCACAATAAGGGTTTCACAAAGTGGCCTGTTCAGAGTGTGTGTGTGTGTGTCCCCACAGTGCCGAGGTGTTAAAAAATCCAAAATGACCAAACTGCAGCAGACTTTTGCAGAAACCTGAGAAAAGACTCTTGAAGGGCCAGCGTGTTCATCCCCCAGCAGAATGAAGCTCTGGATGCTTTTGTCCTTTTATGATGAGGATTTGGAGAAGCAAAGCCAAAAATATCCAGCCGCCTATGGTTCTCCTGCATTATGTTCCAGTAGCACAGAAGACGCGCGGAACATATCCCCTGTGCTGTGCAGAACACCATTGTCCCACCAGGCCATTTTGAGCAGACACGCGGTCTCAGATTTGGCGTCGTTGGTGGAATCTGCCACGTCGAACGTCTGGATCTGATATTTTTCTGTCAGCTGTAACATGCGAGTGGATGGCGACGTGCGCAGATCAAACGGCCGTTTGAACGGGTGTCAGCTGATGTGCGTGAAGCCAGACCCACTCCAGACTACAAAGTCCTGCGTTCCCTCCCATGCTGCTCCACTCGGTCTCCTCTGATGTAAATTGGGCCCAAAAAGTGGGATTCCGGCTCACATGCTGCTA
Source organism: Denticeps clupeoides (assembly GCF_900700375.1). Classification (NCBI taxonomy): domain Eukaryota; kingdom Metazoa; phylum Chordata; class Actinopteri; order Clupeiformes; family Denticipitidae; genus Denticeps; species Denticeps clupeoides. Next base: position 16,405,390 of record NC_041725.1, read on the forward strand.
TTTGGTGAAAGACTGCAGGGTCACAGGTTCACCCGTAATCCTACGCTTTTCTGTGTTGTGTCTGTGTTGTATTGTTTGAATCCCAGACTTTGTGTTCTTCAGCTGGCACCTGAGGGACCCACATACAGGCCAGGAGTTAATAGGTATGAAATCACATTTAAATGTGTTCCAACCTTTAGCACGCCTCTTCCTGCGGCCTGACAGGCATTTCCTGTCTCTGCATCCCAGCGGGTAGGGTAGTGGGTAGGGGGGCGAGGGGTAAACATACACACACACACACAGTTGTGTGTCTCTTTGGGATTGTGTTTTCTCCCCCTCCCCCCAACCCTGTCTTGCTTTCTTCCTCATTTCATCTGGCTGAGTCTCTCCATCTCTCTGTCTCTATTAAACATATCTCTATGTCTCTCTATCTCTCTCTCTCTCTCTTTCCTTCTCTCCATCTCTCTCTCTGTTTCTTGATCTGAAAGTGAAGTGATTGTCATTGTGAAACATTGCAGCACAGCACACGGTGACACAGTGAAATGTGTCCTCTGCTTTTATACCATCACCCTTGGTGAGCAGTGGGCAGCCATGACAGGCGCCCAGGGAGCAGTGTGTGGGGACGGTGCTTTGCTCAGTGGCACCTCAGTGGCACATTATCGGTTTGGGAGTTGAACCAGAAACCTTCTGATTACGAGTCTGTTTCCTTACCTATTATGCCACCAGTGCCCCATCTGCCCCATCTCTCCGTCTCTCCTTCTCTCTTTGTCTCTCCATCTCTCCTTCTCTTGCTCCTTGTGTCTCCATCTGTCCATCTCTCCTTGTCCCTCCATCTCCCTATCTCTCCATCTCGCCGTATCTCCATCTTTCTCTCTCTCCTTTTCTCTCTCTCTCTCTCTCTCTCTCTCTCTCTCTCTCTCTCTCTCTCTCTCTCTCTCTCTCTCTCTCTCTCTCTCTCTCCGTCTCTGCATCTCTCTGTCGGCTCTGTTCTGAATACTAACCACTCCATTACAGAGGAGAGTTAATGCAGGCGGCCGCTGGATCCTAATGGAGCTCACAGCACCGCCCACACGAGGCTGTTCCACGTCCAGCATGCTTAATGTGTGTGTGTGTGTGTGTGTGTGTGAAAGGAATTTGTACGTCGGTATGAATTCCAGTGTGTGTGCTTGTGTATGCACATTTATGTATGATTTTGTGTTTATGTACACACATCTGGCCTTGTTTTCTATGTGAGTGTGTGTGTGTATGCACATTGGTGAGTTTGTGTATGTGTTTGTATGCATGAGATAGAGAGTGTGTGTGTATGTGTGTGTGTTATGTTTCGCTACATTTTCCACATCCTCATCCTGATTTGCTCTACAGTACTGAAGTCACCAGATCTGGGGTCAGTCCCACAATGTGAATGTGACGTTCTTGACTGTGTGTGAGGGTGTGTGTGATGGTGTGTAGTGAGTTTGTTATGATTGGGGCAATTTTGAGCAGCGTTTTGAAAGGTCAAATCTTGTGTAGTGTGAAATAAGTCCCCACTCTCTCTCTCTCTCTCTCTCTCTGTCTCAAACACACACAAACATATGCACGCACACATATGCCCGTGCTTGTCTGCAGTCATTTATCAGAGGAGTGGGTTTAGTTTCTTGTTTCTCCACCAACCAGAACACATTCATCAAGCTCCGCCCATCTGACCCCAGCAGAAAAAAAATATGTAAAAAAAAAAAAAAATGTAAAAAATCTCATCTGCTAAAATGGCGCCACTGGGGACCCCCCCGAGTTGTGGGACCACCGCTCCAGATGACTGTAGGCTGCGTGTGGAGCTCATCCCATGGTTCCCCATGTTCCGTCTAGCAGAAAATGAGGATGGGTAGTGGAACATCTTCCACCCGAATGGGCCGCACGGTTCCTAAGGCGTCCGCAGGTGTGGAGGAGCTCAGATGCTGTTCAATGCACCCACAGGCTTCCTGTAACTAACGGAACCCCGCTCCTGCATGCACAGAAAAATGGCGCCTCTCTGTCTCTGGCTGTGCGCTGGTCCTGGAGGACGAAGACAGTAGAACGTTTCACTGATGGCCTCCGCTCTGTTTATTGCCCTGGGTGAGTGCTGGAGACGTCTCTGTTGCTCTTGAGAAAATATGGATAAATAGTGGAACATAAACATGGAAATTACAGGCGGCGCAACAATGTGGCGCCGCGGCGGCGCTTCACACGTCAATTATTCAGCAGCGCCCACTGGCAACAGCGCGAGCGAGAAAAACAAGCGTGTAGAACGCAGGCGGAGTTATTACAGATGCAGGGGGATCAGAGCGAGACGTCGGAGGAGGTGGAGGTGAAGAGTGAGGCGCTCGCTGTTGCTCACTGTCATTCTGTGTGTGTGTGTGTGTGTGTGTGTGTGGGGGGGGGGGGGGGTGTATTTTGATTAGTTGATAGAATTAGCCCTGAAATGTCAACGCTGACAGATTTGTAACACATTAGGCCCCGGCGCAGAACGTACGGAACCGCGAGAGAACCTGTGAGGAGTTGGGTGCCGTACCACGGCACGACTCTTTGGGTTTTTCCAGAAGTGCTGAGGTGCGATCAATACCGGCCTTCATCCTCATGGAGAAACGATGATGAAGGCTGCTCTGTAAAATGCCGCTTTAATTGATTCCCAGATGAATACACGTGCGATTATGCAGAGCACACCCAGGAACGGGCCCATTTCCCATGATTCCCTGCCTGTCACTTTGTATTTTGTGCACACATAAAGCCTGGGTGCTGGCAACTGGGTGCTGAATTGATATTACGCTCGACGCGGCAGCCGCGCCGCCGGCGCTTTAAATTGAGTGTCCGCACTTACAGCCCGACGGAGCCGCAGATTGACACTTCCTCCGCAGAATTTACATCTGTCTCCACCCGCTTCAACCTGTCCTTTACCCTCACTTAATGCCGGGCGGGGGCGGGGGCGGGGCTCGGCTCCATTTCACAGGTTATGGAGTGTAAACAAAGGCAGACAGGCTGTGATGGGAGACGTTTGTAAACGCCGGTAGTCATTCTCCTGGCTCCGCCCACAAGGGAGCAAGGGCCGGCCTCCATGAAGACCATCGCTTCTCTTGTGGTTCTTTCCCTTTCACATTCTGTTGCAGCGCATGGTGGAGTAAAGAATGAAGTTCTCATGCATCATCATCATCACCTTCTTCCATCACTACTCAGATAATATTTAAATGTCTGATTTAACCAAGCGCATGATTTTTTTTTTTAGCCTCTCAGTTGTCAGGCTCATCTCTCTGTTGAGTATTTGATTGATTGGTTGATTGATTAGCTGTTATTCAATGGCCAAACCAGGGCCGGGGGAATTCATTCCCATGATCCTTCAGACCAGCCTCAATCAATACAGGTCCTGGCGGAGAAATCGACCGCTGATGGGGAAGCCCTGCAGGGGGCGGGATTACAGTGGGTGTCGCCCGTCAGATTATCAGCAGTCTGCTGGCCTCGCCGTGATGTAATCTGCCCAGCGAGTAAACAGACCTCAACCTGCAAAGTCATTTGCGTTTCCACGGCGATGAGCTGGGCCTTTGTTACGCAATCCCTGAACGCGCCTCCGATGCCTGAATTCACAGAATGCCTCGTCGCCAAGGTGATTGGCCGTCTCCAGGGATGTTGCCGTGGCAGCTGATGGACAAGCAGTCTGGAGGAACCTCGAGAGGCACTGGCGTCCCTCACATTCACAGACGTGATCACCGTGCTGCTGTGTGTCTGTGCGTAAATTGTGATTCTCATATCTGCAGAGACCCCTGAAAATCTCTGTGTTTGGTGTTTATTTGAGTAACTAGAGTTGAAGGAGGGGACAGAAGTTCAGCATCTCAAATTGTAAAAAAAACCCCCAATGTTCCTCATGTTTTTCACTGGACTTGTTTTCAACAGGCTTTTTATTGTATAGAGAATTAGTCGGGACTAGAAAATCTGTGAGGAACATGAACTCTGTTTGAACTCATGGTTCTTCGGCCTCCCATTTCTCCTTTTCTGTTGTCCTCATCAGCACTGATCGGCTCGGGTGGAGCAGGAGTGTGAAACTCCTGGAGAACATGGATGAATGTGGAGTTCAGCGCTGCTTGTGCTGCAGGCTCTGAGCGTCAGGGCTTTTTCAGACCAATCCAGAACATTCACAGCACACATGTAAAAATGAATTATGTTCATTTCTCCTTACTGGAAAAGTTCTCACAAGTTCTCACAATGTACCTAAGAGAAGAGCTTTTGATCATTGGAGGTTTATTTAAAAACCAGCTTCAGTTCCTCTAAAGTGGGTGCCGCACCAGATCAAAACTTTCAGAACAGTAATAAATGTCGGGTGATTTTCACATGACATTTTTACATGCCGGAACTGGAACCTGCGCTGGGAATTTTAATCAGGCACAGGACTCCTTTAAAGGTGAGGGGTGAAGGGGTCCCTTGTTAAACCCGCCTGCTGAAAAATGAGTGGCGTATCCGTCTCGTCGGGCTCCGTCTGGTTGTGACCCCCCGCAGCAGGAATGTTTGGACGATCATTTCTCCTCGTACGGCGCTGGGAGGGAGGGTGAGGAGCCAAGGTGCTTCAATAAAGCGCTGCCAACAGAACTCATGTTCTCCACCTAAACCTTCCCCTGAGCCGCTCTTTATTAGCGCCGCGCTTCCAGCGGCGGCGCCACCAAAACTAATATTGGACTTATTGCTGAATAAATATTGTAAGAATCTGATTTGAGAAATCGGTTACACAAATTGGGATGAAGCTGATCGTGGGTGAAACGTAAAGGCTGAACACTGAGCACGCCGGCCGCCGTTGCCGACGGAGGCGTATTTTGAGCTGGAGAAAGGGAAGGATTTAGTCAGCGCTCGTAATAAACAGCCAACACGCAGCTAATCGAATTCAGATCAAGGTTAGCGCCGCGGCATCCGCAGGAGGGCCAGCTCCCAGCCTGGATGCTTCCAGTGCCCTCATTTCCCACGCCGCCATTATCAGAGCGGCCGGATGACTGGTGCAGTAATGGGGCTGAGTGATTGGCCGGACTGCACTCTGGAATCCCATTTAATTATCCCCAGGAGCAGAGGAGCCGAAACGGTGGACTTACAGGGAGCGGCGGCCAGTGGCAGAAGAATATGGAAGGTCACATGTGCCAAAACACGTGTGAGGCCTGAAATGCTTTCATGATGGAAAAAATGTATTTAATGATTCTGTCAAACGAGTGACTTGCGTGATTGGTAATTGTGGTACCTACTGATATCAGTAATTAAATGGGAATTTTGGGGGAAAAACACTGTGCTGAAGCGGAGATGTTGCTGTGATGAACCTCGTCGGCGTGACCTTTCACGTGATTGTGGGTTTAATTTCATTTCTGAATTTGTGATTGAGCAGGTATCGCAGGGTAATGGACACCGTTTTTCTTGCTGAAAATAACCCACTGAGGTTCGGGGTTTGCCAAAAGGAACTGTGAATAGATGAGACGAGAAGATCCCAGTCTGAGGATTCGCAGATCACCATGAGTCAAGGATGCTGCACTTTTCCAGCCCGTCGAGGCAGGTGTGAGGCGGAGGCGTTACGTGCCAGATTTCATTAGTCTGTCAAACCCCGCCCTCCACAACCTCTGTGTTTAAACGGCCATGGCTGTTAGGACACTGACATGGATGTCAGCCTTGTAATCCAATCTGCTCTAGCAGGGAAATCAAATTATCCCATCCAGAGCAGGAGACGCGTCTCTATTCACTCAGGGCGGAGAAGGACCGGGACAGGGACTCAAAAGAGCAATTTTTGTTGCTTTTAATGTTAGACGTGAATGTATTGATGCAGTGGAAAGAGGAAGTTGTTTCCTTTTTTTTACCCAGAATCCTCCTCATTACGCTCCTTTATTTCTTCACAACAGACGGGTGAATGAAGCTCCGGCGCGTCGCTGTAATGCGACCCTTCAGCTCCGCTGCCTGCGCTCTTCATTTGTTCTGAAAGCCTGTCAGTGGCGGGAACTGTGGAATGGGCGGGGTTTATGTGGCGGCTGGGGCGGGGCTTCTGTTCTTAACGGCCCCTGCAGGTGCAGTGACAGAAGATCGTGGCTCCGAACGAGACTTTTGGGCCCGCATCTCGGCGTCTTTTCATCTGGTCATGTTTCTGTATCCGATCTTTGCCTGAATAGTCATTCTCAGACGCGCAATGCAGCAATCAACTCTATTTGTTTTGTGGCGCGTCGGCCCGAGCCCCACAACCGTTCCGTGCAGATCTTGCTCGCACCGCCACTCGAAATCACAGGATATTCAGTCCCTCCAGCACCATCCAGAGCGTAATAACACGCATTCAGCTGACATTCCGCCATCACGCCGGCTTGTGTGAGATCCCGCCATCATTTTCACTCTGGAGGGGCCGAGCGGGGTCCGTGAATCTCCACTAATGATGCCGTGTCCTGCTGTCGGCTGTCATTACGGCCCCAGTCATTGGCTGGTGTGGTCACATGACCGGTGTGCTGGATCCAGTTCACTCGAGAGGCATCTCTTCACAGAGAAGGCAGGGGCTTCTTCAAAGCATGACAACCACGTGGACCGTGGGATGTGCAAACACACACCCACACCTGCATGTATGGCCGAAGCTCGGGGGATTCCTCCTGCTTAGATTCGGTGTCTGTTTGACTTGTCATCATATGCACATAGCGTTTCATGAATATGTAGATACGAGTGTGTGTACGCATGTGTAATTGCGCTCTCGTGTGTATTTTACATACAATTCATTTTCAGGTTTTAATGTATCGTTCGCATTCCGCAGAGAGCTTAGCAGATATGGTGGCGTGAGAGGAGGAAGGTGGAACTGAGCCACCAGACATCAAACCACACACACACACACACACAGATGGAAAGTCCACGGATAACGCGTGTACATAGCATGGAATGCACACAAAGACACAACCACCAACATACTGCACAAATGTACATATACACACCTGCACAGAAAATATACACTGAGATGGTATGGAGTCCTGGTCCAGAATTTTTGCCGTGTGTGTGTGTGTGTGTGTGTGTGTGTGTGTGGTGGTGGTGGGGGGGGGGGGTCTCAGGCACTGTAAAAGTGTGTGTCTGAGGTCTGCATGTGAAATTGTGATGATGAATATTCATCTATATTGTATGTCTTTGATATTCTCTTTAACGTTGGAGGGGGGCAGTGCTTTAATTGGGATTCCAGAATGAATATTTATGATCCCCCCCGATACCCCACGTCCCCCCCCAAACACACACACACACACACACCACAGTCACTAGGAGAGGCGCAGCTCAGCTTCTCGGTGTCCTATTATCAGCTAAGAGGACCAGAGTAGCACTACATGCCCATAAGTCCTGCTGATTCTGAGATCAGAAACCATGCTCCTCCTTTTCCTCGCTACATACAGAATCCCCACCGACATTCAAACCAATAGTCCAATGGGGATGAACAAGTGGCTCTCATAGCCTTCTGAGGGATAATCAGTGCCAGTCATCTGTACTGTCGTAAATCTTTAGCTTGCAAAGATCTGGCAGCATTCATTCATTCTGGTGCTCTTGACCTGCCATTCATCAGAACTTGTTGCTTTTGTAGGCAGTAATTACACCGGCGGGCAGTTGAAGGACAAAATGACAGTTCACATCAGTAACCGAGACTTTACCCATCAGCTGAATAAACCGATTAGTCTGAAAACTTCAGGATTTCACTCCTCCAGTCAACATCATCTAGGGTAAAAAATAAACTACATAACAGATGTAGTTGGGTGTTGGGTACCATGACAGACAGGTTTCTCCCCATCCCAGGTTCTCCAGGTTCTCACTTCATTTGGTGAAATGTTAATGATGGTGGAGGTGCTGATGATTAAAGGTCTTGTGGTTTATATCATTTTCATTCTCAGCTAGTGGATGAGAACCATAATCATCCATCAGGAGAAAACGTTGGACTTACCAGTTTTTTGGGAACCTGACACCTAGCCTGACCCCCACTGCACCCTCACTCTACCCCATAAAGGTGATCCCTCAATCACGCACTCCTTCACAAGTGTGTGGCGTGTAAACTGCACGGCCTGTCAAAGCCCATGGAGACAAACTGTATGTTACTTGATGTCATTTCACCTGATCTGTGGTTTCATGTCTCCAACTCAGTCATCATCCCTTCTTGTGCTTATTCCCACCAAGGAGACAAATGATCTGCAGCCAGGCAGGAAAGTGCCTTCAAAGACACATTTATTTCCCACACAACACACTCTCACCGTATCTGTATCTGCTGTATCTTCTGATCAATTGAAAATACAACTCCTCACCAAGACCCCAACTTCACCTGCAAGGAGTACAAAAACATCAGTCCAGTTTCCATGGGAACCAGAAAGGTCAATAATAATTCTGTTGCGTGGAGACGAGAAGGCCGCAGTGGAAACCTCAGATGTAACCTTCAGTTCCATGTCAGGAGGATGTAGAGGGGTCCACACTGAGAGGAAGGAGGAGCCGAGGCCGAGGAGGAGGAGTTTGTCGGCTCTCTACTGCTTTAAGATGTGCACCACTGCATCTCCTCCCTCTGGGGGGCGGAGCCCCCCAACCCCGTCGCCCCCAGCCACTTCGCTCAGGGACTGTCTGTGCAAGTGAGCAGCACTCATTGAAATTGACAGCAATCTAATTACGGCGGTACAGGATGTAGTGTTCTAATGAATGGCGCTGGCGTGTTGGTGTGTGAATGCGGGCGAGGCGCGAGGCTCCAGATGGGTTCCGTTGGATACAGGGGAACCGTGAGGCGGTAATGAAAGCTGCGCAGGTGTTGATTTAAAGCCCGGATACACCCTCTCGCGCTGGAAATACGCAGCCTGCACACAATGGGGCTCACGGCTACACCGTCCTGCTGACACATGATGGATCTTCACCAACAGACACACACTTTCCACAGGAAGCTGAAGCTAAATTCACCTGTTAAAATGAGAGAACTGTGATCCTTCTGTGCCAAAGAACGTTTCTCTAGGCCGTGAAGGTAAACCACCCATCATCTTCGCTTCAGATTATGTAGAGTTTCATCAGGTCGGGCTTTTTTTTAAACCACAAAATGAATGAGGTCTACAGAAAGGTTCATTTCATGTCAGCTTCTCATCCATACAGCCTGTGGGCGTGTGCTTCTGTTGTTTCGAGTGGATCCTTGTGGGTGTGTGTTTTGGTTGTTTTGGGTGGATCCTTGTGGACATGTGTTTCTGTTGTCTCATGTGGATCTCTGTGGGCTTCTGTGTTTATTTTGAGAGGATCCTTGTGGATCCTTGAGGACCTGTTGTTTCAAATGGATCCTTGTGGACATTTGTTTCTGTTGTTTCGAGTGGATCACTGTGGGCGTCTGTGTCTATTTCGGGTGGATCGTGTGTTTGTTTCGGTAGATTTTTTCGGTGGATCCTTGTGGGTGGTTTGTTCTGTTTTTTTGGTGGATCCTTGTGTGCGTGTGTGTCTGTTGTTTTTGGTGAATCCTTGTGGGTGGGTGTTTCTGTTGATTTTTTGGGTGGATCCTTGTGGGCGTGTCTGTTGTTTTGGGTGGATCCTTGTGTGCGTGTATGTCTGTTGTTTTGGGTGGATCCTTGAGGGCATGTGTTTCTGTTGTTTTTGGTGGATCCTTGTGGGTGGGTGTTTCTGTAGATTTTTTGGGTGGATCCTTGTGGGTGTGTCTGTTGTTTTGGGTGGATCCTTGTGTGCGTGTGTTTCTGTTGTTTTGGGTGGATCCTTGTGTGCGTGTGTTTCTGTTGTTTTGGGTGGATCCTTGTGTCCATGTTTGTCTGTTGTTTTGGGTGGATCTGTGTTGGCCTGTGTGTCTGTTCTCTCCATCTTATCCATCTTTTCCTTGAACTCTTCTCTGAAAGGAATGGATTAACTTTAATTTATTTATGCATCATGGTCCTGTTGACTTAATATTCCACACACATCATCTGCACCTCTCTGTCTAGCAGAGTTTCTTAACCTCGTACACCTATACATAATTTATGACACAATTGTAATTTTGAATGAGGTTTATGATGAATTATGAAAAGTGTGGGTTAGTGATGCTCTGCATCTCGAGCGCCTGCCTCTGCTGCTTGTAGATATTTTTATTATTACTTTTATTTTGGATCGACTTGCACGGTTACTTTATCTTGTATCATTATATTTGTCCTGAAAGGGTTCTGTGTGTGTGTGTGTGTGTTTGATGTGTTTTAAAAGAGCATATTAGGAGACACTGGGGTGACAGCGCGATCCTCGCCTCTAACATTAGTGTCACCTCAAACGTTCCCTGCAGACGAGACAGTAAAGAGACACGCACATTACAAAAAGACACATTCGCCTTTCAGCTGTGTGTTATATATCTGTAATAGGAAGAGAAGAACTAGAACTTATCGCCTGGCTTTCATGCACAATAGAACTCAGAACCTGGATCAGATAATGAATACCTTGTTGTACTGCAAACAAATATTCAAAACACATTATTATTTATTCATTATGTATTCAGAAAGAAAACTAAGTGGACTCGTAACAGAAAGGTTGCAGGTTCAAATCCCGAACCTCCAAGGGTGATGGGTTAAATGCAGAGGACCATGTGCTGTACTTGTTATGTGTCACTTTATTAGAGACACGCCTTGTTTTTTCATATGTTAATGTTTTTATAGCTCTATATGCACCGTGTGGATACAGCCATGTTTTTTTTACTCTGTGTGAGGAGGACAGGTTCTGCTGAAGATGTTTGAAGATGAATGAGTGGATGCTGTGGTGCTCAGGGCTGGAGTGGACGGTTCTGAGGCTCTGTGGGCTCTGGAGGAAAAGCAGGAACGCGTTCCCCAGGGACGGGGAGTTCATTGATCATCCTGCCTCGCCGTGTCTCCCAGAGGAGCTGAATCACGCCGATCTGAAGGATTTTTTTCCAAGAAAAGAAAGTGTTTACCTTTACGGAGCTGTGACACCATGGCAACCGAGAAATTCTTCAGGATCATCTGTGTATCTCACTCTGTCACCAAAACAAGTTATCAATGTGAGTGTGAGAGTGTGTGTGTGTGTGTGTGTGTGTGAGAGAGAGAGGGAAGTAACCCCTACAACTGATTCCCCTCTTGAGAATTTCTTTATTTGTCAGGTCAGAGCCGATCAAGAGCTGATGGGCAAAGGTTATTGCCATGGAGACCACTTTAGTGTTTGCCCTCTTGTGTGTGTTTGTGTATGATGTAATCTGAATTAGCCATAACAGAGATGAAATGGATCCTCACCAGGACAAGCTGTAGAATAAATGGAAATTTAATGCAACTTTTATTGTCCTGTTTGTGGTCATTGGGCTTAATAAAGTTTATGTAAACAGTCGTGCTACAAGGAACTCTGGGATATGAACCAGTTTCCCAGTAACCTTTTCTTTTAAAAGCATTATTGACTGGAAGAAGAGATGGAAGGATGGATGAAGAGATCAATCAATGGGTGGAAGGATAGGGGGATGGAGAGATGATGGAGGGATTTATGGGGGGACATACGGATGGATGGAGGCATGGATGGACATATGTATGTACGTATGTATCTGTGTATGAATGGAGGGGTGACGGTGGGATTTATGGATGGATGCATGGATGAACAAATGCATTGAGGTATGAATGGACTGGGGGATGGAGGAGAGATTTATAAATGGACAGAAGGATTTACTTCTGAGTACTTTAGAATTAATTGAATGATTAATTGCTATAAGATTAGTATTTCTCAGATCCACTCAAAGTTCAAAGGTCAGGCTTGTGTCCTGTTGAGCTGTGCAGCATGACTGTAATCCTACTAATAGTATGTCAATGTTAAGTTAATGTTAAAGTGATACACTGTCTTTTGATAAGTGTCTTTCATGTCTTGATGCATTAACTGATCTGATATCGAAACTGTGTGTGTGTATGGTGCATATCTAATAAAGTTGGTTAGTAGGGTTAATAAGCTATTATGCCGCTATAATTGATCAAGTTAGATGTTATTCTAATAAGCATTGTGTTGTTGGGGTCCTTCTGTGTTATTATGTTTGAAGAAGGATTCTGTGAGGAACTGTGAGGATCTGTTCAGTCAAGAGGCTCTCACACAGAACCAAAAAGTGCAGTCGTCATGCCGCCCACCCCAGCCCCACCATGACCCCACCACGGTCCTGGCACACGAGAGTTGTCCTCATTAACGCTGTCCTAACGGGCGCCCTCCTTCAACAACAAAACAGCTTTTTTTTTTAAAGTGTCTGCTTAACTTTGCACTTCCTCCCACACATACAAACACAAACACTTTCACACACAGTTAACAGTGAGAACGCTTCAAGACTAATGGTGTTTAATTTGTTTATGGCAGCTTCCATTCTGCTGTGAAAATGCCAGAGGTTTGCGGGAACGTGTCGGTCCTACACGTCTAATGGATTATTGTGAACATGCACACACACAAACACACACACACACACACAGCAGGTGTTGAGGCAAAGGAGGACTGTTCCTGTCTGTAGGTTTTGTATGGTCTGTATGGACGGAGTTTGCGGCGCGGGTGGAGCGTCTGACAGGTGAAGCCGATCGCTGGGGCTGGAGATGTATGATCGCCCGGAGACACCGAGAAAATCCATACCATCCACACTCACCCATCTGCCCCGGCTGCGCTCACCATGTCTGACATTTCTGGGTGTGAGCGGCCAGTTTTAGATTTATTTTCATTTACTGTGTGTGTGTGTGTGTGTGTGTGTGTGCAGAAATGGATTTTTTCCTCCGGTTTTTAGCTGATTAGACGAAGGGGAAGAACACTACCTAACATTTTATTTCTGTGTTTGGTCCGGAATACTAAAATACACCACTGCTGCTTTTACGAACCGGTGCTTTTATTGAGCTGGTCAAGTGTGATCTGAAATTTCAATTTAATTATTATTTTTCATTTTTATTAAAATATTTATTCTCAGTGAAACATTCCTTTTGTTTTCCATTTCCATTCTTCCGACTGTTACTAATCCCCAGCCATGGATGAGATTTCTGAAGTACGAGTGACATCAATATTTATGACGTCTGATCCTCAGCAGGACTTGAAACGGGGAGTGTACGCGTGTGTGTGTGTGTGTGTGTCCGGTGTTGGGGTGTGTGGTGCGGAGCTACAGTACAGCTCCACTCACTGACCAGAATACCAATGACACTGCAGCCCGAAGATCCGGGGCGGAGGTGGGTGGGCGGGGGGGCAGCAGGCGATGAAGCCAAGAAGGGCATGAAAGCAGCGAGCGGCCATTAGGGTAAACAGGAAGCTGTAGTGTGTGTGTGTGTTAGGAGGAACCCAGTCTGGTAGGTGTGGTGATGGTTGAAGAGCTTTGATGCTGCGGGGAGGTGCTGGGTGGGTGTCTGGGCTGGGGGTGGGGAGACGCTGGGGGGGTGGACGAGGCGGGATGAAGTGAGTCTGGAAGGAGACAGTTTTTGGATGACTGACTGGCTTAGAGCAGCGTTCTCACACTGAGTGTGTGTGTGTGTGTGTGTGTGTGTCAGAGGCTCAGGGCCCATTTGACAGGGGGGAAGATGGATGGCCTGGCTGCAGTTTGTGGAGACTGAGTCCCACTGCTGCTCAGCAATGCCAGTACAACACACGCACACACGCCGTAGCTGCTCAGTATGCCGCCACACCCATGCAGTTAACACGCTCTTCACTAAACGTGAGTGTGGGGGATCATGTGATCCTTCCGGCTCCTCAACACCTTCTTTTCTGTCCTTGAAGAACCTGCAGTCGATCGGCAGACTGGCTCTCTTGAAATGAACCTTCCTGCGATGCTTAGTTCACTTCTTTGCTCTTAACTCTTCGTCGGCGCTGAGAATTTCAGAAATATTATGATGATAACTGCTGGTATCGGGCCTCCACCTCCTTTTTTTTTTTTTACACCGTATTGATGTCTTTTTGTCTGGCTCTGCACGCCGGGTGTCGCGCTTTACGTCCATCTGTGTTTCTAATAAAAATCTGTCAGCGTCACACTCGCGTCCTTCGTCGCCTTCGTGATTCATTTGCATTCGGAAATCAACGTGTTTCCAGATAAATCATGTTCGCCCGCAGGCAGCCCCGCAATAAATCTCGCCACTGTTTACAGCGGGATGATTGGTCCGTTCATTTTGTTTGTGTTTACCGCCACCGATCCCAGCCCTGGACCGAAACGTGGAGAGAGCTGATATAAACCGGGTTCTGCCGCACTTAACTAGCAGTCCCACATAACTAGCAGCGTAAAACCGGAATAAGGAGCGTATGTCAGAGTGGGTTTACCAGGACGTGAATATTCATTCCTCCCACCAGCTCGGTCTCATGAATATGCATCTGTTGTGCGTGCGAGGTTCTTGTGCTCGGGCCGTCAGTGTGTGTTTGTAGTCGTGTCGGCCGTGTGTCATGTCTGATGTTCCGGGACTGTGGAATTTATTGGGAATGAACCTCCGGCGCTTTGTCTCTCCGGCTCTCTGATATCCAATAACCATGAGTATCTCCACAGCTTCAGCACTACGACCGCGTGAGTGGCATTAGAGCACGGTCCTCGGCCCTCGTATGAAACTGACCTTCAGCTGAATGCAGCACGTGACGCGCCGGATCCTTCGTTTGGTAATTAATTTGTAGCGCGTAATGAAATTGCTCCGAGTTGTAGGGTCAGGGTTAATGAAAGAGAGGAAATGAAATCTGAAGAACAAGAGTTGGACACGTTTAACAAGGCTGTGCTGCGCTGCCCTGTGCTGAGCACATTGTTCATATATTTTCATCCATTTCTTCACACGTGGGTTTATTAAGCATTTATTTTAACATCAATAGGACATTCACACAACACATGCTCAGCTGGCATTTACATTTACAGCATTTACCAGACACCCTTATCCAGAGCGACTTACAGTCAGTATTTACAGGGACAGTCCCCCCCAGGAGACACTCAGGGTTAAGTTTTCTTGCTCAGGGACACAATGGTAGTAAGTGGGATTTGTACCTGGGTCTTCTGGTTCATAGGCGAGTGTGTTACCCACTAGGCTACTACCACCCTACAACCACCTGCTTGCAGCAACACGAGTAGGGCAGAGATGAACACGGGTGATTAGAGGGGCGGAGCACAGGCCCAGCAGGGTGTGGCCAGGCACCCAGGCCTCCCGTTTGGAGTGTCCACCGGTCAGGGACATTACGTTAAATATTGGTGTCAGAAAAGGTCCCTCTCAACATTTTATCCCTTTTCTCTGCTGTGTGAAAGTAAATTAAATGTTAATTTTGCCGAGTAAAATGATTAACATCTGGCGAATTAATAAAGAATATGGCAATAAAAAAATATATATTAGCATGGAGGGAATGGAGATGTGGTATAAACAAAGACTCCAACTCACTGATGCAGCTACCTGTGCATCTTTCATATCCTGATATAATGTGATTTGTTTTATGATATTTCATAATGATCATGACCTTAATTTTTATACTCGTCACTGGGTTGCGATTACATGAGAATCTGTCTTCCGAGGGTGAGTATCTGAGGTTCGTGTTTGGGCAGAATATTGAACAGGACGCGTTACGGGCCGCTCGGCGCAGGGATCACGTGACTGCGGCGGCGCAGGCCTGGGGACCGGAGGCTCCCCGAATACCCACAATGCATTTCCTGATTGTTTCTGATGAGGAGCCTTCTTTATCATCCTGAGGGGCACGCAGTGCAGCGGTGGCAAAACTGCTGTAGCAGATTTATTCGAAACACAAGCAGTGTGTGTGTGTGTGTGTGTGTGTGTGTGTGCGTGTGTGTGTGAGTGTTCAACATGGTTTGCCTGAGCGCAGGGCAGGATGTTTTATTCATGTCTTTTGCTGCACAGAGGCTTTTTTGTGGGGATGGTGATAGTATCTGCATCCGCAAATATGTGTGTGTGTGTGTGTGTGTGTGTGTGTGTGTGTGTGTGCTGATAGCCGCTGTACACTGAATGTAATTCCTGCATTGTGCCGACGTCTGGGTGCAGGATTCTGGCTCCTTCTGCTTTTCTATTTCAATGAAGACAAAAACACCACAGGTCCATAATCGTACCAACATAAAGGCACGATGATGTTCTCAACGGTGTTCTTCACACACACTCCACACTGTACTCCACCTGCGCGGGAATTTTCTCTGTAAATATTGAGGTGATGATTTCCTCGCTCCACACAGTACAAACACAACAACCATCTAAACGCAGCGGCTCAGCTCCATCTCCACGTACGCAGCCTTTTCATTACACTGGAACACACTTTCCTACAAATGTGTTGGTTCTGCAGATTACGGCCAGAATGAACCGGAATTTCCCTAAATGATCCGCCACAGAACAAACACGCTGGTGCATCCTGGAAATATTTGGCCCTTTTTATGCTCTTGTGATGAAAATCCACTGGAGGTTCGCCGCGGGCCTTGGAACGTCGATAGTTTCAGCCACGTAGAACTCACTCCGCTCAGAGGCGCGGTCGGCGTTTAGCCTTTAATCCTCGGTGTCAGGCGGGCCGAGTGCGGCACCCACGGCACGGTTCCCCGCCAGCCGACTCGTTAATTGCTGCCCGCATTAAAGGCCTTCAGCGGGACCTCGAGAAGGTGAGGCGCCGCATCGATTGGCCGCCACTCCCTCGCTGTTTGGACTGGACTCGCGCGGCCGGTGTTCTAACCCCCCCGACCGTGTTTACTGTAGATTAGGGTTCGAGAGGAGAAAACACAGATCCATTTCTGACATGCCCTGCGTCAGTTATTACTACGACCTTTCACCCCATTTCCACCTGCTGAAAAGCCCCCCCCCCCCCCTCTCTCTCTCTCCTCAGCCTTCCACTCTCCCCCCCAGAGGAGCGCCGGCCCCTAATCCCCGGCAGCGGAACGTCACGTCTCTATAAAGGGGCAAAGATGTGTCAAGATTAGAGCACCTCAGGGTAATTGTTACATTTTTATTGAAAGGAGAAATCGATCTGCCCTCTTTGTTCCACAAACAAGGGCATTGTGAGGACCGACGGTCGCCCGGCGTCCTGATCCGCTCCAGGTTTACCCTGCCGCCTGTCCCCCAGATCTCACCAGATTATACACCTCAACCCACGGATCAGGAGCGACTGACATGTCCCGAGGATAAAATGGGGGCGTAGCTGCACAGTTATTTCAACATTCAACATAGATAGTGTGTTTGTGTGTGTGTGTGTGTCAGCAGGCAGTCCTATTTTACCAAAATTGCTGAAAGAAGACATTTTCCACATCAATTTGGGACATTTTGTGGGCAGCACCATGACCCTGACATCTGTAAATCCTGGGTTTCATATCCAGGCCTTAACTTTTTGTGTAACTGTGTGTGTGTGTGTGTGTGTGTGTGTGGACCTCTGGGCCTACCTGAATTTAGCCATTAGAAACATCTCATCATTTACAGTAACTCGCATGAAATCGCTGTAGTTTTTAATCATGTGTTTGAATCACATGTCCTGGTCACATGACCTCAGTGTTAAGATCTGGACTAATTGTTGCTTCCTGCAGGGTGGGTGATTTGTTATCACTTGGTGTGACAGGGAATGCTAATTAAAAGGGACTACTGTCCTGCCTCTACCGGCTGCGGTTCTCTTTCTGTCCCTTGGTTCTCTCGGTTCTCCATAGACTGAGCGCTGTGGTGCAGGTTGGACTGTCGATGTCGGAGGGAACACAAGGAGAGTCCTGTGGAGGAAATCAGTTCCTAAAGACAACTGTGTGTGTGTGTGTGTGTGCAGCAGCAGTTCTGTTCTTCACATCTCCAGGATTTGATGAATGCACCAGATGAAGCAGATTTATATTCACACAGAAACTCCTTCTGCATTAAGATGGTTCAGCATGTCGCTTCAGGGTTTGGAATTGGAGTTGGAGGTCACACTTACAGCCCAGAGTTGCTGGTCTTCGACCACTTGAGTTACTTGAGTAGACGACTGGGAGACATCAGAAGGAGCTTCACAGAAACGTATTATATGCTGATTTCGGATTCATTGGTTCCACAGAATCTAGTAGATGATGGTGGCAGACAGTCAATAAACCACCATTTTCCACCCACCTCCACCAACTAGCGTCTAACTGCTGTCCATCAGCGGAAGCTGTGAACAGTAGATGTTGAAATTACGACTGAGGCTGATGCGTTACCGTCACGCTCCGTGTTGAGGAGATATGAGAGTGTGTGCTCTTCATCTCCAAACACACCAATCCAGCCGCTGATGCCCAGTGGAACAGGAAGAGGGAATCATTTGGAGCGCAGCAGGAGCTGGAGTCCAGAGGAGAGATGGGTTCCTGGGAGCCCTGAACCCAGAGGGTGCGGAAGGTAGTTTGACCTCAGAGATCCGCTGCAATATCTGCAGATAACGTGTCATGAATACTGATGCATGTGCAGGATGTCTCTCTCTCTCTCTCTCTCTCTCTCTCTCTCTCTCTTTCTCTGTGTTCTAGCTAAAACGAATGAAGCTTTAACAGTTTTCTTCTTTTAAAAGCATCAATTAGTGTTGCACTGTGAAGACACAGCTGACCAGACCTGCAGAACATGAATACACACACACTCACACACACACACACACACACACCAACAGGAAGCTGTGTGAAAGGACACCCTTTGTCTGGATGACACAACATCCTTCAGCGGTGCTGCTCAGTAATAAGTTCCTCTCCTGCGGTCTCTCTGCTGCTCACATCCATTAGTCTCCCACCTGTCTGAGCTGCAGAGCGCCATTACTCTCGGTCGTCCGATACATAAAGACAAGAATCTCTCTCTCTCTCTCTCTCTCTCTCTCTCTCGCACACACACTGCCGCAGTTTACCTCTGTCCTGGGCTGTCTGGCTCCATCACACTGATAGGGCGCGTGGTGTTTTTTGAGAACGTGCTCAGGGCTTTGCTGTGATGCGGCTCCCGTTCTCCCGCTCTTTCGGCTCGGGGAATTAAACGTCACTCATGGAGATTGATGTCTTCTGTGATGGCGCTCTTGAAAAAAAAAAAGAAATGGATCTGTCCAGATAGAGAGATGGGGGCGAGTCCCTGATTGTATTGAAATTTGGGGGGGGAGGCGCGGCGGACGCGGCCCGGGATTGGTCGAGACGTTAATTGGAGGCTCCTGCGTGGTGTGTGTAGCGCGCCGGGGAACGCCAGGCTGAAATTGACTCGCCGTGCCAGAGTCAGAGTTCATCAGATGGTTATCCTGAAGATACCGCTGGGCTCCCTGCCTGGACCGCCGCCATAATAAAAAGGTTAGAGCTGCAAAGCCCACTGGGCAGAAGAACGGATCAAATCTGCCGTTCTGCGGTTCTTGTTATTACTGTTCTGCTGTCTGGTTTGCGCTGATGAAGCCCTGAAAAACCAACAAAGGGCAGCGCCCTGCATGCAGTACCAGGTTTAGAGCAACGAGAACCCAGCGAACCCCTGTAGCATACGATCCATTATTAGTCCTTCAGTTTCGATGGTCCGATTTCGCACGGCCAGAACCTGGAATGATTGTACTGGGGAACTAATTCAAAACATTAGGAACCATCAACTTTACAAAAACGTTTGTCTACTGGCAGAGTGAATTGGACCCTGTGGGTGGCTGGTTCCTGCAACTGGAACTCCACTCAGACCCTGGCTGTAAACCTCCATTAAGATCAGGGGAGAACAGCTCTGTTCCCTTTCATCTTGTCTGCTGTGATCAGTTCTCTCAACGCTGTCTGTCACAATCAAACGTCCTAGAATACTGGAGCTCAAAAACACGTTCATGATGTCTAATGTAAGTAAATTATTAATAAACGTCTGTTACTAATAACATGTAAATAATGAACATAAGCAGACGTATTATCTGACTGTGGAATTTTCTTTATTCTCACACCAATTGTTCACACAGAGTTTAGGTGAGTCCATGTCTGGTCCAGAATCAGTAATGTGTCATGTTCCATAGCAGGGTCCTGGACCTGAAATCCAAATGCAGGTCATGTTCTCCATTCTCCCAGGTAGTTACTGACTCTGATGGATTCAGCAGAACCCAGAACAGAACATTAATTCTATGGTGTTGTGATAAACACGTCAGACTCTGTGTTAAAATCATAACTAAGATCAGACATCAAGGCAACTCATATCGAATATAGCTTATTTTAATATCAACATACTCAAAGATGAATAATCCATCGTGGTCTGGTGGACCTGTTAATAACCAGGGCTTTCAAGTGCAAAATCAAATCATTACCTGTAACCTTGAAACTCAATTCTGCAGCTGAAGGCACCTTCTGGACTTATTTTATTCGGTGAATCTGATTGGAGGACAGCAGCTGTCGGTTGCAGTCGCATGGTGACGAAGCGTGGTGGAGCTGGGAAGATGGGGATTATTCCTCTTTCTCCCATATTAAATATTCACTCATTTGTCATCCATTAGTCTCCCCCCCTGGAACTGATAAAGAGTCTATCATACATCAGAGTTTAGAGACACGGCACGTTAATCACCACACAGATGTGCCCTTCCACAGTGTGTGTGTGTGTGTGTGTGTGTGTGGACGTGTCTCCACTTCATGTTCAAAAACAAGAAGTAACAGGAGCCGTTGTGAACTCTGCAGAATCCTACATCACGTCCTTTTATTGCAGTTAAACCCTCTAGTTTGTGGTCCTAGCTTGTGCTGGACCTGATCCTTTGTCCAGATGTTGATGAATCCATAAGGATCCTCGTTTCTCCATGACTCTGTTTGTATCGAACTCTCTCACTCACTCCTCAGAACCACCTTGTCCATCCTGGGACATTGGGTGCAGGGTGCAGCACCAGCATGCCGCAGGGCACACTCACGTACACACTCACTCACTCACTCGCTTTGGATGGCACAAGGTCAGAACCGAGCCCACCTTGGAGGACCGAGTCCATGCCTCTAACCAATATGCCACCAAGCAGTTCTTGTGTGGAGCTACTTGTTCTTGTTTCGTCTTGATGCTGGAGAACACTGCACGATGCAACTTTGTAACAGTGGTGGAATGTTTAAGAGCACATGGTGACGTGAAGGACATGGAGAACATCTCATCACAAACTGAATGCAGGCTGAGGGCTGGTCAGACAGAGGTTACTGGAATATGAGTAGAAAGCATGATGTTCCACAGCAGATCCGCTAAACCCGTACAGACACGCAGCATGTTACAACAGTTCACGAATGTGGGTCGGGGTCATGAACTCAGTACTACTACTGTTTTTAAGTCACTCTGGATAAGGGCGTCTGATAAATGCTGTAAATGTACTAGGTTCTGCGGTCTGGGTGTCTGGTGGAACAGCATCTGTAATGGACTTTGCTTCTTTTGTGGTTCTTATCTTCCTCTGACAGCGAAATGATGTCCACTCACCGACAAGCCGAAATGGCTGCAGTCACCAAACAGGAACCGTGTGGCCCTGGTGGTTCTGGCTCTTCACCTTTTATACACACAGGTTTTGTGTGGGAGACTGAAAGTGAATTCATTTATTTTAATTAAACGTCTCTCTCTGCTGGCTCTCAAAGTTTCTCCACCTATCGGTACATGGGTCAAGTAATTATCTCCTGCTCACACACACACACACACACAAACACAGAGCGTAGCGAAAGCATTGCCTGCCCCCTGCCTCGGTGTCCTTCTTCATGCATGGGCTGCATCACTGCTTCTCAATTTAGACTGACCCATTTTATCCCGCTCTCTACCTATTTCCCCCACGGCCCGGCAGCAGCGCTGAGACAGCGGGGATCGGGGCGAGGGGTCACGCGATCTCAGCGAGGCGAGGCGTCACTCAGTACAGCGGACGTCACACGTGGCCCGCGTCTGACGTGGGGTTTTCTCCGCTTGGTGTCTTGCACCATATACAAACATTTTTTTTTTTTTTTTTGGAGGATTGGTTTAAGTTATCAGCGGATTAACAAACGTGCATTCTAATGAGCTTTTACTGAATGATAATGGCAAGATGATTTCGTTTTTGCCCAAATTGTGAAAAAAAAACATCACAATTCTCTTTTGGTTGGGGAAAAGAGTATTTTAATTAAGAATTATGGTAGTAAACCAATGATCATTATCCCAGTCGTTGTCTGTATATTACAAAGCTGTTATTATGTTATCGTGCGGTTTTGGAGTCGTTGCGTAGTGTGTGTGTGTCAGTGTGTGTGTGTTCTGAGTAAGGCAGTGCAGACAGCCCCCAGTGTGAGATGATAAAGCCTCATTAGACTCACTCCGAGTCAATCTCACAATCAGACTCCAGCTGTCTCCTGTCTCAGTCTGTGTGAGTCACTGAGTGTGTCTGTGTGTGTGTGTATGTGCATGCGTGTGTGTGTAAATGATGGTTCCCATTCGTCATCCTCGCTCAGACACTTTGCCTTTTAATAAAATGTCCAAGACACACGGAGACAGAAGCAGAAAGAAAAATGAGAGAGGGCAGAAATTGGATAAGTGGCAATGTCTAACATGATCATGTTGGCCGAGAGAGTGGAGCGAGTTCTTCTGGCTCCCTGAGTTCTACTGCATGTCCACAGCACCATTAACACCACACACTGTCGGGGCAGTGGTGGCCTAGCGGCTAAGGAAGCGGCCCTGTAATCAGAAGGTTGCCAGTTCGAATCCCGATCTGCCAAGGCAAAAGCACCGTCTTCACACGCTGCTCCCCGGATGCCTGTCATGGCTGCCCACTGCTCACCAAGGCGATGGTTAAAAGCAGAGGACACATTTTATAAAATGTGTGAGGGAGAACCGAGCAAAAAACTCTCCCTCTACACACAAAAGCACTGTATTCAAACCACTCCAACTTGATGTTACCTGGCAGATTGAGGCGTGGCACAATAGAGGTTAAAAAATGAACAATTTCTAATTTATTAACACCAGTAAATTATTATTGCAGTTACATGTGAATATTGTATGTAAAAAGGTACCAATGTTACAGAGAAAACTAAAATGGAAAGGAAAAGTAAGGAGAGAGAGAGAGATAGAGAGAGAGAAAAGCTAGGAGAAAAATGGGAGAAGAGCAAATACTCGGAAGCTGGAAGGCTTCTGATGGAAAAACCCCTGAGCAAGAAAGCCCAGTCCCTTTCCCACATGTGAACAGATCTCTTATACACCTGGCCTACAGGAAGTTGTCACAGACCAATCATAACCTGTTGTTTCTGACGTCCCGCCCCCGGTGCCTCCCGTCTGGGGAAGACAAAGAGAGTGGGCGGTCCCGATGGCCGACACCTCACGCGGGGAGGACCGGCAAATGTTGCACTGCCGTCTGACAAAAGACATGTAAAACGGAGGTGTTGAATCTTCATGCACAACAAAGGCACAGGAATGTCATGGCTCCGCGACATCTCTTCTTACAGACGGCCGCTATGCAAAACCGTCAACAAAAGCGTAGAATGGCCATGGTCCTGCGACGCCCCATCGTACAATTTCATTGTTACAGTGTGCTATGCTGCAGTGTTTCACAATAACAATCACTTCACTTTCACTTAGACCTGTAGACAGTCAAATCATAACACCTGACATCACCCCTACCTTCCCTCTAACACCGGACCCTCTCCTCTACCTCTACCTTTCTGTAAAATCGGACCCTCTCATTCCGCTATCATCTGACCATCTCCTCTACCTTTCTGTAAAACCAGACCATCCCCTCCACCTTCCTCTAACATCTGACCATATCCTCCACCCTCCTCTAACACCTGGCCATCTCCTCCAGCTTACTCTAACATCTGACCATCTCCCCGACTTTTATAGGGTGGTAGTAGCCTAGTGGGTAACACACTCGCCTGTGAACCAGAAGACCCAGATTCAAATCCCACTTAATACCATCATGTCCCTGAGCGGGACACTTAACCCTGAGTGTCTCCAGGGGAGGACTGTCCCTGTAACTACTGACGCTCTGGATAAGGGCGCCTGGTAAATACTGTAAATGTACTGTAAATTTTATATAAAACCAGACCATCTCCTTTACCTTCCTCTACCATCTGACCATCTTCTCCACAGTCCTCACAGTTTCTCACCACACTCTCTGATTTAGGAGTCACAGGAACCGTACTAGATTGGTTCACCTCTTATCTCTACGACAGGTCCTTCAAGGTATCATGGGGAGGTGAGACATCTGTCCTCTCTAGGGTAACCACAGGGGTTCCACAAGGCTCTGTCCTTGGCCCCCTTCTATTCTCAATATACACTCGCTCACTTGGTCACATCATCCAATCACATGGCTTCTCCTATCCCTCTTATGCTGATGACACCCAGCTCTATCTGTCATTCCCACCAGAAGATGCTACTATAGCAACAAAAATTTCGGCCTGCCTCTCAGACATATCGGCATGGATGTCTGAGCGACACCTCCAACTCAACCTATCCAAAACCGAGATTCTGATCTTTCCGGGCAACAATTCTCCTCAGCAAAACCTTTCAATTCAAATTGGATCGCTATTGTTAACACCCACGGCATCTGCAAAAAGCCTTGGGGTTTGGATAGATAACAAACTGAGTTTGAACCATCATGTTGCTGCGATCTCCAGATCCTGCAGGTTCACTCTCTACAACATTCGCAAGATTCGGCCTTTTCTCTCACAACAGGCTACGCAGCTCCTCGTCCAGGCAATGGTCATCTCCAAACTCGACTACTGTAACTCTCTCCTGGCTGGAACCTCTGCAGTCACCATAAAACCACTCCAGATGATCCAAAATATGGCAGCCCGTCTCATTTTCAATCAGCCAAAATACACCCATGTTACACCTCTTCTTACCTCCCTCCACTGGCTCCCGGTAGCTGCTCGCATTGAGTTCAAATCCTTGATGCTTGCCTACAGGGCTGTAAATGGAACTGCGCCCTCCTACATCAACACACTACTACCTAGATACACTCCTACACGCTCTCTCAGATCGGCAAACGAAAGGAGACTAAAAATTCCTTCTTCACGGGGTCTCCGATTCCAATCATGTCTGTTCTCCGTTGTTGTCCCTGGATGGTGGAACAACCTGCCCTCCTCCACACGACTAGCCGAGACTATCACCACTTTTAAGAAGAAGGTGAAAACCCTCTTATTCCAAAAATATTACAGACAAATTTAACACATACACATGCATACACATTGAACAAACAAATACAAAATGTATAAATACATTATAATTTTTCTTAGTCTAGCACCCAACACTCTCCGAGCATGCTCTTCAATGACAAGTCTAAGCCTTATCAGGGCTCTTAGTTTGTATACTTGATATT
Organism: Denticeps clupeoides; assembly: GCF_900700375.1. Taxonomy (NCBI): domain Eukaryota; kingdom Metazoa; phylum Chordata; class Actinopteri; order Clupeiformes; family Denticipitidae; genus Denticeps; species Denticeps clupeoides. The sequence continues at coordinate 16,430,425 of NC_041725.1, forward strand.
CTATAGAAATCGAACGAGAATTGCTGGTGTCTTCCCATTGTAAGTCGCTTTGGATAAAAGCGTCTGCCAAATAAAGTAAAGTAAAGTCCTCTAACATCTGACCATCTCCCATACTATTGTGATTAAGAAGGCATTTCACCCAGGATGAGGCTTAGCCATTGCAACTCCAGCTGTGTTGACCCCTGCAAATTCCCCAAATTCAGGAATCTCAACTGCATAATTTCTGGGAGTGGGGGACTGCTTCTGATTGTGGTGGCCCAGCGCATAATGAAACAGACCTGTAATCGTAAGACTGAGGTGCCACCAAGCAAAGCACCGTCCCAACACACTGCTCCCCGGGCGCCTGTCATGGCTGCCCACTGCTCACCAAGGGTGATGGTTAAAAGCAGAGGACACATTTTGTTGTGTCACCGTGTGCTCTGTTTCACAATGACCATCACTTCACTTTTACTTTCCTCCACCTTCCTCTAGCATCCAACCACTTCCTTCAAATTATCTGGGACTCAATTGATCCAGGCAATAAAACCAGTTTATGCAAATATCACAGCACAAGTACCAGACAGTTGTGTTGTGTTGTGATGTTGGTCACACCAGAAAGAGAGTATGACCATGTGGGGTGAAGCTCTAGTTTACTGTTCACTGATGTAAGTCTCTCTGAATTCAGGCATCGGCAAAATGGCGTAAAAGTGTCACATGGGATCTGAACCGGTTACACCACAGTCCATTTCCTCCTCGCCAGTGTGGATTTTCCTGTATGTATCTGAATATGCAAAACAGCGCTCATGAATGATTAATAAGGCGCCTCAGATTAAAGAAAGATTCATTACTGCCCCAACAACTGAAGAGGCTTCTAAGGTCCTGAGAAATAAGAAACAGCAAAGAGATGGAGGAGAGGAACGTAACGCCGTTGTGGCCAGCTCTCCTTTCTCCACGTCCTGACATGGAGATGCGATCTCAACCTGATTGGGTTTTATGTTCTTGCTAATGAGGAGAACCCCCCACATTCCCCTGATGTTGCCATTCCAGCAGGATTCCTATAAACAACATGCTTCTGAGATCAGAACATCTTGGTTTCAGTGAAAAGGTTTTGGCTCCATGCTGATCTGTGTGTGTGTGTGGTTGTCCTTAACTGGTCATGTTTATGTGTTTAATGGATCTTTGTTGTGGGTGTCTTTCTCGGGGAGACCCGTCCCTCAATCTCCATTCTGATTCACCCAGCGTGGGACGAGTGGCCATATGTTTGTGAGTGAGTGTGTGTTTGCGACCTGCCCGGTGGTCTGAGATGAAGCTGTATGATAAAACTATTCTACTCCCGACAAGACAGAACCGTGCCAGAACCAGAGTGGTGCAGGCAAAACGGTTCCAGAACCGTAGAACAAATGCCTGCAGGGCCAGTAATTTACGAATGCGCGCAGATCAAAAATAAAAGACGTGCTGCGAAGACCTTGAGCTACTTCCTCCAGCACAGAACCACGCGTTCTGGCTGAGATCAATGCCAGTGGGTTTTATTAAGGCTCCAATTAATGGCGGCTCGGATCAATCCGCAGCCTTCCCACTTTTCCGAGACGGCCCAGCCTGCTTTGATCAATGCCTGTTCCGCCCCAGAAAATGGATCTGCATTATTTCACAGCCCTCTGCTTCTAATTGATCCGTGGGATGAAACTATTAGTTCTCATATGATGTGTTTCATGCAATTTATTACTTTCACGGTGCAGAACACACCAGAGGGGGGAATGCCAAGCTGATGGCACAGCTCCTTCTTCACCATGGTGGTCCTGACTGCCATTGCTGTGACCTCATTTGTCGGGGGGGACAGGGGTCACCTGTCACAGCGCGGCACGGCTGTCAAGATGCTTCTGACGTACGATGTGATGATAATTTAACATTTTTTAATTCCAGCACTCAGCGCAGTGGGTGGCAGTGGAAGAAAAATTACGAAAACTTTATTTTATTATAAAAGGTGAAATCAGTGTTAAAGTCCAGAAATGGGGATGACAAAAGCTAGCTATAATGGTTAATTAATTTAAAATTGTGGCAACACATCTGCATCCGGCGAGTTCTCATCATAATCCGCACCCTGATATCAGTGCGGTCATCTGGGATTTAAAAAACGGGGTTGGAGACCCACATTTCCCACCCATCTACAAATTCATATTCATTAATAAACTTCTAATAGAATTCATATAGAATTGATCCTCCACTGAGCCGCCAGCCACTGTACCTCATCACCCGTCCCGGGCAGGAAGTTACGGTTCTGCCCGGTGACCCCCCCCATAAATTCCTTAGCCGATCAGGGGTGTCGGGAACAACAGGCAGGCGCAGCGCTGGAACGTTCCGCCCCTCGACAGCTCATTTAACACCGACCCTTTTGGAAGGGTGCAGAGGTGAAGTCACGTACCCAGCACCCGCCCACCCACACGCACACGGCACGCTGACCTGGTGCCAGGAGCTGCTGCAGTCGCACCCCCACCTGGATTAACCTGCGCTCACACACATCCGCTCTCTGCCAGTACGGGGGTGTGTTTACTTGTGTTTGCATCTGCTTGCTTCTTCTGTTTACCCCGTTTCTGCATCAGAAACAATCGGTGTGTGAAGACGGGGCCGGGCGCAAATTTTATGCAAATGTATGAAAATTGGTGTGACAGAACTCCATCCGCATTAGAGATATGCAAATCGTGTTTGCTAAACTGGCTTCTTGGCTCGGAATTGCACAGTAGCAGCGTCGCACACACACTCACACCCACATGGCAAACACTCCAGCCCTCCACCCTGCTGATGCATCTGCGCACACACACACACACACGCAGAGACACACAGCTTACTGGAATTTGTTCGAGACCAAAACAATGAACACTTAAAAAAGGCTGTTGGTTCACTCGCTATGTACTTATACTCAATATCCCTCCACAAACACGCACAAACACACTCTGTTGACAGAATCAATCTACAGGATGGAAAAAGGAGCGTACGAAACGCTAACTGGTTACCTTATCCAGAGCGCCTTGCAATCGGTAGTTACACGGACAGTCCCCCCCTGGAGACACCCAGGGTTCAGTGTCTTGCTCAGGGACACGGCAGTACGGTGTACGGGAAATATTTTTTACACAATTAAGTGTCAGTTCTGAAAATCTGAGAATGTGCATGGGCAGAAATTTATATCCATAACTCATTTAGGAGCAGAGGGCCTTTCCTGTGTGAGTAGATGGTTCCTGAGTGGATGAGTTTGTTCATGTCTCTCCTGCTTTTTTTATGCAGAAACCCTTCACTGAACTATTAAGTAATCTTCACGTTTTTTGAAGTGAAGTGAAATGTAAATGATGAATTTCTCCATGTTTCGTCTGTCTCATTATGTTTTTATGGTCATGTTCCTTTCTGCCGGACTTGTACAGGACTGGGTTTTCAGGTCAGCAGTTAAAATCTCTTCTCTCTCTGATGGCTGAGTAGATTCAGTTCCGACGCGCCTGCTGCATTGTTCAACTCCACTCCAGCGTCGTTCCCTCTGTTTCTTCAGGGAATTCAAATTTATCGCTCCCATTCATGCAAGCTGGCCCCATGCATGAAGGGCTGAATGGGGACCGAGGCCCTTGTGGGGACGGTGGGCGGAGCAAGCAGGTGGAGCCAAGGGGGTGGGGGTTGCCATGGAGCTGCGAGGAAAGTGTGTGACAGGCAGGGCTCTGTGTTGCCGTGACAATCTGAGTTAAAATGGAAAGTTCGCCTGCAGGAGCCCCTCAAGCAACACATTCACCTTAGAATACACACACAATCACATACACCACTCTGGGGCTGTGTACTATATCAATCAAAGAATCTGTGCTGTTTATGTGATGCAGGATCACGTGACCTGAGTTTTAGTGACACTGATTACTGGTGTCCCTCTTTTAGTGTGTGTGAATTCAGTGATGAGTTGTTTTTAGAGATTATTTGTTCGTCTTGACTTTATTCTCCTTCAGCAGATGAACATGGGCTGTTCTCTTCATATCTTCTTTAAAGTGAAGTGATTGTCACATGTGATACACAGCAGCACAGCACACGGTGCACACAGTGAAATTTGTCCTCTGCATTTATCCCATCACTCTGAGTGAGCAGTGGGCAGCCATGACAGGCGCCCGGGGAGCAGTGTGTGGGGACGGTGCTTTACTCAGTGGCACATCAGTGGCACCTTGGCGGATCGGGATTCGAACCGGCAACCTTCTGATTACGGGGCCGATTCCTGCCCCAGTGGTGGCCTCTTCTGATACGTATCGCAGTCTGAACATGACAATTAAGTTATGAATCTGTGTTGCATCCATGTAGAACCTGTCACATGTTTGTACAGTCCAAGGCAGTCCAGACTAGTCCACCAGTCCACCAAGTAGAAAAGTCCATCAGTAAACATCTCTGAAGGTTCAGAAGCAGGAATAGAAGAACCTGTGGAAAACCAGCAGATGCATTTGGTGTCCTATTCCTACCTTTCACTCATCCTGTATCTCCACCATTGTCCTGCTTCTCTTTATTCAGGAGGTCTTTGCCTGCTTGCGCACAACAACAAAACAGAAGGAGGAGAAGAAGAGCTGAGATGTGAAAGTGGCAGAGAAGAGGAGTAGCAGCAGTCTCGGAGGGAGAGGAGATGTGGATAAAGAAATGGATGAAAAATTAAGGTGGGGGGCGGGTGGGATGGCCGCTGAATTATTGATGCCATGAGGCCCGAGCTGAGCTCCAGAACGTGTGCGGTCCCCGTCACTCACCTGTCAACAGAACAGAAACAAAGGCCGCCGAGCCTGACAACTTCCTCCAGCGTCCCCGGTGCCCAAAACCCCTCCCTGAGACCCTCCTGGGTCTCTACAGGTGTGTTCCTCTGTCAGCAAGACGTGCCGCCTCTGCCTCGTGTCACACTTCTGCATTATTCCATCTCATAATTCCTTCTCACGGGGACTTCGAAGAAAGAGACACAAAGCGGGAGGGAGACAGACAGACCAGGTTCTGTGTTCCTCAAACGGTGCAGAGGCCTGCAGCTGTCTTGTCGGGCCGCTCGGCAGATTACTCTGAGTCTGTGAGTGTGTCTGTGTCTGTGTGGGGACCCCGGTGACTGGCTGTCAGGGCAAACTGACTGTAATGAGGGCCGCAGTTCGATGCTTCTGTTGCTGGTGTCGCTTCCTCTCCTGGGTGTTGGTTTGGTTTCCATGTGCTCACTCAGAACCACAGGTTCAGTCCCCTGTGGCAGGGACTCATCTTGCAGTCTCATGTTCACCCTACCACAGGAGCATGCAGGGAAAATCCAGAGAATCCAAGTCTCCTAGTTGTGTTGTGATGTCATGGGGGACAGAAAAGAATAGTTTATGTCCCCTACAGTCCTGGGTCCTACAGTTCTGTAGAAATTTCTGCTGCTGCGTATTAAAACAGAGAACAGCTGGGAAACGTCCACTGCAGCAGAATTCATTCTGTTACAGGAATATGAAGCTCCGTTAGAGAAACGTGACGCTCTTCAGACAGCACTGGACTAAAGCTGGACTAAAGGGGAGCGAGAAAGGGCAGGGGGAGCAGCGAGGTGACAGAGAGAGAGAGAAAGAGAGAGAGCAAGAGAGAGAAAAACCACCTTTATTACAACCTGGTCATGTTACAAAAGACAAAAGTCAATCAATCAAACCAGAAAAACTAAGTACACCACAGAAAGTGAAAGCAAACCATCACAATCCAGGAAAGCAGCCAGTTCCAAAAGCTCAGACAGAGCTCATCGTTCTCATCAAGCATGCACCAGACCCCTCACACCCCCAAACGTCCATTAACACAGTTAGTTTCCACACCAAATTGTAGTACTCCACACGAGAGAGATATGGGGAGGCAGGGGTTCGAGAGAGACAGTGAGAGAGGGAGGGAGAGATTTTCATATCCAATAAAAATGAATAAAAATCCTTCACAGTGCAGCTGGACTTTCAGGACCAACTTAGAATTCCTCCTTCTCTGGTCACATGGTACAGTAATTATGATTGGGACTGTGTGTGTGTTGGGTGCCCGCAGCATTATGAAGGCTAATAATGCCTGTTCCTGTATGAGTGTGTGTGTGTGTGTGTGTGTGTGCAGAACTGATTTATTCCCTTCTGCAGCAGTGACACTGAATGATGACTTCTCTTCCTGAGAGCTCCAGTGCATGAATTGTTTAACACATAGGGCCACACACACACACACACTCAGCAACATTGTGTTGCTACTGCTCACACACACATGCATCCTCACCCATGAAGCACAGCAAATCAGCATGCAGCACGTCTCGTCATGGAGCATCCATGACGTGGAAGACTCCAGATCTCCAGACTCCAAATCAGTGCAGACTGTAGCTGGATGTTTATGGCCATGCTGGTATGTCCAGGGTCACGAAACGCCTTTAAATAGCAGAAATTTTACCGGTTGTGATGCACTTTCAAATTTTAATGCTGCATGTGGCCAACTGAAGGTTTTCTACATGAACTGAATTTTCTTTTTGGAACCAGCTGCTCCTGGTGCTTTTTGGATTTTCCAAAAGTTCAGAAAATGCTCTGAGGATTTGGAGGTTAAGATGCAGGTTGGGGAACTGGTGTTGTTTTGATCTGAGGACCTGATGGTGGTGAGATGGTGGACCACTAAACTGTCGAATCCACTGCAGCTGTGGACTGATACTCTCTATGTGTCTCCTGTGGACGTGATGCCGTGTGAACATTTGTATTCGTCTGCAGATCTTCATGCAGACGTTCCATCAACACCACAGATTTGTCGGTGACATTGTTGTCATGTTTCATAATGAAACGTCAGCCTGCACAGCAGATGCCGGTTCTGTGGATCGCTTGATCATCAGCTGGGCTCAACAACCACCTGAACAGACACATCAGGTTGGTGCATTTGAAAACGTGGGATTTGAAGATGTTCCTCACCCCGCGAGTTAGATGGTATAATCCAGTGCAGGATTTAAAACGTCAGTGACTTTCGAGCTCAGATGAACGGGCTCCATGAATCAGATGCTTGTATCCAGTCACTCAGCTGGGATTGAATGGAGTCGACTGATCCTGGATCAGGAGCAGAAAGCCTGTCAAACACATTTCAGCAGCAGCCTGCATCACGTTCACCAACCGCTCTGCAGCCCTGAGCACCTGCCAGACTCGGAGCGGGACGAGAACTGATACAGAACGGGATTAAACTGCAACGGGATGAGGGAGGACGGAAACGATGGCGGCGGGAGTGACAGTGGCTGTCGGAAAATAGGAGAACAGGAAGGAAGAACAGACGAAGACGAAATAAAAAAATCCTTTGCAGTGTGAGAGTCTGTCCCCGGCCAATAGAAAATCCTGCATCTCCGAGTCTCTCCAAACGTCGACATCTAACACACCGTCGTTCCTGCGAAGGCATTTGCTATTCCAGTCGGCGACGTGCTTCAAGAACGTTATTGTATTCATGTCAACGGTCCTTCACTGTGATTCGCCTGGATCTGTGGCCTGAAAGGCAATTTGAAACGTGGAGTGGGCGCCACTGAATCACAGCCTTGGTATGAAATGTCATTAACGGGAACAATGTGGAAATCGCCATCGCCAGCTCCAATCAGCAGCCGAGAAGGGCAGGTATCAAGCTGTTCATCAGAACCAGGCCACTTCACCTTTCCAAAGCAGACAGCCAACATGTTTGCTCTTTAGATTAAAAAAAGGGCTGTAGCTGCACTGCTCCTCCCCCTTTCTTTTATTCCACAAAGAGCTGCTGAAGATCAGAGCCTCCGAACATGAAGACATCCCTGCTGGCTTTGATTACAGCCTACATTCGGCGTGGCTTCTGCTTCAGTAGACACAACGTCATTACGTTGTGTTCCCTGAGTTTTTCAACAGTGGCAACTTGAAATATGCACAAAATAGAACATCGGGAATGGAAATGTCCACAGATGGAACAGTGTTTAGATGATTCAGGTATTTAATCCCTGATGATGTTGCTGAATCCAGCCCTGAGCAACTGAAGAACCTCAGAAGAACCTCCACAGGCTTGTACAGTGTGGTGCTTCCCATCTTACCCTGATGTGTCCATCATTCTGGAACAGTGTGGACTCATCAAGTTACGTGACCTTCATCCATGAAACATGGGTGACATGGATCTGAAGTTAAAGGGTGGAGGTGGAGGTGGGGTGTGGTTTTTAGTTTATGGCTGTGTCAGTATCAGTACCCAGTGGGGTTGGATGACCGGTGCATTTCCCCCAACGTGATCCAGACACCTTCCATAAGGAAGCTGTGTGATCCTGGTTATGAACACCAGTGTGTATGTGTGTGTGTGTGTGTGTGTGTGTGTGAGACCCGGACTGAAACAGCAGCTCACCTGTCTACCTCAACAGATTTCTAACTGAATATGAATGGTTGGTAGCAGTGTGTGTGTGTGTGTGTGTGTGTCTTTTCTTTCACTCCATTTTTAAGCTCCTCTTGCCTCTGACTGGCAAAGGAAATCAATTGTGAATCACTGAGGCTCCGCTTGTTTCCTTCTGCCTCGCCCTCCATCTCCACGCCCCAAACGATCGGTGGGACATAATAACAAGTGACAGAAGTTAAGTGTTTCTGAAATTCAACACGCAAGCACACACACACACACACACGGGGTATCTGGTGGCGTGTTGTTCCCCGAAGCGTCCTGCTGCAGAGAGGGAGGCAGGTCAGCAAAATGCCACCAAACGCCTGGCAGATACCCCGAACGCAGAGGAGCTTTCAAAAGATGCAGAAAAATGAACCACAGTGTCTGTGTGTGTGTGTGTGTGTGTGTGTGTGTGTGTGTGTGTGTCGTGGCAAACAACCATTTTTTCCCCACCATGGCATCGGATGCGGGTGTTTAGACAGTTCTGCAAACTTTTTAAACATGATCTATGCAGTAAGGTTTCTCTCTGTGTGTGTGTGTGTGTGTGTGTGTGTGTGTGTGTGTGTGTACACAGCACCTCTGCAGTAGGGCCGACAGAGTAAAGGAAGAAGCGCAGTGATTCCCGTTGCTGCTGTGATGCCATGCGGGTGGAGAAACCACTGAGTCAGGCGGCCGTTACCATGGCGGCGGACGGGTGGCGCCGGTGACAGGACGCTCGCAGTGCATCCGCCGTTGTATTGTGTGCTGAATTGATTTTAGATTACCCGGCAGTTTCGGCTGCTCCGGGCAGTAATGCGCTGCGTGTTTCCAGACAGGTGAAAAATGAGCTGAGATGCAGAAACGGAACCCATATTAACATCAAACTTACAGCATATCATTATATTTAGAAGAAAAGCCTGTAAAGCAATGCAAACGTATCTCATGATTCACTGTTACAGTTGCCCCCGGCGATTTGACATTAAATCCATTTCAGACCCACACAAATTAAATTAAAGAATTAAAGCCATTCATGTTTTGCGTGAATTCAGATATTTATCCTGATTCCTGCTCCATACTGATATCACGATTTTACTGATCATATTCAAAACCACTTGTGCCACATACTTTACTTTACTTTATTTAGCAGACGCTTTTATCCAAAGCGACTTACAAGAGGAAGACACCAGCAATTCTCGTTCCATTTCTATAGAATATTGAGTTTACAAACTAAGAGCCCTGATAAGGCTCAGACTTGTCAGTGAAGAGCATGCTCAGAGATTGTTAGGTGCTAGACGAAGAAAAATTATAATGTATTTATACATTTTTGTATTGTTTGTGCAATGTGTACGCATGTGCGTGTGTAAGTGTTAGATTTGTGTGTAATATTTTTGGAATAAGAGGGTTTTCACCTGCTTCTTAAAAGTGGTGATAGTCTCGGCTAGTCGTGTGGAGGAGGGCAGGTTGTTCCACCAGCCAGGGACAACAACGGAGAACAGAGATGATTGGAATCGGAGACCCCGTGAAGAAGGAATTTTTAGTCTCCTTTCGTTTGCAGATCTGAGAGAGCGTGCAGGAGTGTAGCTAGGTAGTAGTGTGTTGATGTAGGAGGGTGCAGTTCCATTTACAGCCCTGTAGGCAAACATCAAGGATTTGAACTCAATGCGAGCAGCTACAGAGGTGAGAAGAGGTGTAACATGGGTGTACTTCGGCTGGTTGAAGATGAGACGGGCTGCCATATTTTGGACCATCTGGAGTGGTTTTATGGTGACTGCAGAGGCTCCAGCCAGGAGAGAGTTACAGTAGTCGAGTTTGGAGATGACCATTGCCTGGACGAGGAGCTGCGTAGCCTGTTGCGAGAGAAAAGGCCGAATCTTGCGAATGTTGTAGAGAGTGAACCTGCAGGATCTGGAGATCGCAGCAACATGATGGTTCAAACCCAGTTTGTCATCTATTCAAACTCCAAGGCTTTTTGCAGATGCCGTGGGTGTTAACAGTACCGAGCCAATTTGAATTGAAAGGTTTTGCTGAGGGGAAGTCAAGATGTAAGTCAAGATGAACTTATGGTGAAATAAATTCAGCTTGGATTTGGTGTCACATTGTCACGGAACAGACAGGAAGAGGAGGACCCAGGTGCGAACAAATGTGACAAACTTTATTTTAACCTGGACAAACAAACATATAGGGCTTGGGGACAGGGGATTTGGAGACGGGGAAAGGAAAGGGGTTCCCTCCACACATGTACAGCACCTGGAAAACAAACACAACACCAGCAACACACAAACCAGGACCCCAGGGGCGCCACGACCAAGACTAAAATAATATATGAGCGGCTGAGCACACTCTTGTGTCCTTTCACTTGCAAGGTTCAGGGCTCAATACCGGAACCCGGAGCTCTGATGTAGGCGTGCTGAAATAGGGAAGACGTTGGAGGCGGGGAATTAAGGGGGTTTGGCTTGCAATCATCCCGGGATCCACCGTGACACACATTTTTGGTCCCACGGTTTGCTAATTCATTTACCCAATTTACATTTTTTTAAAGAGCCAGTCATGTTGTACGAGAGTCCTTCCTGCCTCTGAGGTTTGGAACGTGAGGTCATTTCCCACCATTAATCTAGATTTCACTTGCTTAATAACAAAAAAAAAGGTTATTTGCCTAATACTTAAAAGGGGCGAGAGGGATTAGCTGTGGAGAAGCTGAAGTCCAAGCCGAGCGGCCACAGCTAAGTGTTGATGAAGAAGTCTCATGTGCTTCAACGGTCTGGACCGTCCCTTGGAATTCTGTGTCCCCCGAAGGAAATTTGGGGCCTTTTAATCTACATCCTTTCACCCCTGTAGGGTGAGGCAGTGAGACATTCAGGGTTCTGTTCCATCCTGCTCTTTATTTTTTCCACTTTGGAAGTGAAACAGCTGGTTGTCGTCCTGCACTTTCTTGTATGGTTTTTAAATTTGTATTCTGCCTGTAGGAGTGTGTGTGTGTGTGTGTGTGTGTGTGTTAAACGATTCCTCACATTCGTCAGGCTTTGTGACAGAGTGGCTCTTTAATTAGGCATTCGGAGTCTGTGCCCTGGAATGGGGTTCTAAATGGGTTTCTTATCTGGAGAACATCGGCATGCGTGTCTGGTGTCCCCGTGTCATGGGGGGGATGATGTTTCCGAATGGATTTATTATGAATACGACAGGACCACAGAGCAGAATGTAAATTGTGGGACATTGTAAAGTATGAAAGGGCAAGGAAGCATCAATTTAATCTTTAATAAGTTCAAAAGAACAGGAGCCGGAAATGAGACAAACACAAGAGGTGGAGGAGTGAGGAGATGTGGAGGAGACATGGAGGAACTCAAGAAGGAGGTCTACTGGGCCGTCGTGGTTTTTTCCCTGCTTGACATTTCGCTACTTGCCATGTTGATTTCACCAGGGTCGGAGGTCATCAGAGGAATATCAGTAGCTGGATTGCAGGGTGGGGAGCCTCTCTGTTGCTCTGGTTTTGTGTGTGCCTGACCTGAACCAACCATCAGATAAAACCACCCAATTATAAATCAATAAACGACCGCATGTGAAGCATCATCGTTCCCTACGTAAGAAATTAAATTATGAAAAGAAGTCACCAGTCACAAGAATAAAAGCCAAAGTTGCCCTCCATCACACACTCTGATTGGACGGTCCTGACGTGGGTTGGCCAGAGAGAGAAAGATGGCAAGAACTGAGGCTTCCACAGGAAGAGGAGTAGGTACACACACACACACACACACACACACTATGCATGCACATAGATGAAGAGATCAGCTTTTTAGTCCAATCGCTTACATTTGACCTTTATCCTTTCCTGCAGAGTGAGCTTTCTGAAATCTGGTTACACACACACACACACACACACACACACACACTGTTAAAACACACAATAGACCTTTGACTGGTCGTTTAGTGGCAGCTCCAGGTCATGTATCTGGTTGCAGTGTTGCGGTAGCCGGGCCGGCGGTGGCCCAGCGGTGCTCCGTCCTTCTGCGGCGCTTCACCCCCCTTTTTGCTGAAAGGTCATAGCCCGTCGCCGGCTGTCAGAAGCGTTTTATTCATAAAGGCGTCCTGGAGCGCTGCTCCGCGGCTGCGAGCCTCTCCCCTGACTCGCTCTCCAATTTACTGCGGAGGCTGTCGCCACGGAGACGGCTCTGGGAGCACGCTCACCCTCTCCGGCTTAACGGACCCAACAGGAAGCCCAGGGCGAAATTCCGAGCTGCCTGTGACAGAGGGGCCTGCCGTGCTCTTATGAAGAACATGGTATCTTCAAAGCTGTGGGATCTGCACAGACTTCCGTGGAGCCTGCAGTGCCAGTCTCGGAGATCAAGTGGCATACAGGGAAATTGTCCATAAAATCCTCCTAATTCACTCTGATACTGTTGATGGACACCAAGTCCCATCCTGGACGCAGGCTGGCATTTCAGCGGTAGATGAACAATTTGATCTGTATGAGTATGAGTGGACGGGGTCTAAAGAGAGAGAGGTCAACACCAGAGCAGTGAGAGGTCTGTCACCATGAACCAAGCTCATTTCATGACCAGGGTTAACGCTAATGACCAACTAACTAACTAATTACCTTCTTGGTCATGCCTGCAGTGAAGCTGTGGCCTGAATGGATGGTGGGGGAATCTGGATAATACGATTCCCCGTTGGCTGGCGTGTGAAAAATGGCTTTTTCTGGGTGGAGACCATGAAATGTCCAAAATATCCCCTTTTTTGATTAGATGAGATATCTCTTGTGATGGTGAGTCAGCCCTGGTGTGTGTGAAATCTTCATCATTTACATTCCGTCCTTCAGCGTCTGCCTTCCATGGTTTCAAATTTGCTGGTTTCAGCCTTTCAGTCCTACAGAACGTCCCCATCTTCCACCAGGAATGGCTGCTTTTCCTCGCCCCCCCACCACCATTCTTCAATTCAGCTTTTCAGAAAGATTGGAAAAAAGAGATTAGGCTCTTTTTCTAATCAAGCTAGATTATGTCTTCAGAGGAGCATTTCCTGAAAGGCTACCTCCTGCCTGTTTGAATTTCCTCCATGTCGTCACTGTAAATTGGCTAGTGTTTTCCGTCCAACGAGTGGATGTGTGCCAAACGAACAACATCCCTTTTCCTTTTGACCGTTTAAATCCCCTTTTCTTATTATTTCTTCAAAAACCCAACTGCCCCACCGCTCCCCCCGTCAGGCTGGAAATGCGAGTGGGAGACTTTGAACGAACGTTTCGGTGGAGAAGAAAGTCGGTAGAAATCAAATACGCTTTGTCCCGTGGCCACGCTCTTTAAAGAACTCGTTAGGGATTCGCTTTAGTCGAGAAGCATTAAGCAGGTCAGACTGGGGAGGAAAACTGGCTCATTTTCCCACTAAACGCACGCAAGTGTTTTGCCAGATAGCCTACAGCCAGAGCAGCCGGGGCTGGAGGAGCGGTCAGGGCGGCCGCTGTCAGAACACAGAATGCCAAAAGGAAACACACGCTGTGACTGTGGAACGTCTCAATAAGGCGAAACGTGCAATTAAATTAGCTTGTCCAAAACCCACGGTAATTTATATGCCACCATCGTTACGGCTCCACCAGTAGACACGACTAAAAGTGGAACATCACATGCTTTTTAACAGATAAAGTGCCATTGTGTTGTGTCTGTCTCTCTCTCTCTCTCTCTCTGTCCCTGTGTATGTTTCGTGCAGAATTGTCGGTGGACTCCTCCCCTTCCTTGTTGTGATTGTCGGCCTGAAGCGGGGACGTTCTGTGGGACTGAAAGGCTGAAAAATGCAAATTTGAAGACCACGCGGTCATGTCCACACCTTCAGCCAGCAGAGAACTTGTGTCGTCCAAACCACTTTGTAGTTTTCTAGTTTCCACCTAAGTTGTTGTGTTCTTCTGTATGTACAATAAATGTACTCTTCTGGCATCTTTGGCATGGTTCCTCTCCCCTTGGTTCCCTCTCTGTCCATAGACCCTGGGATGACCCTAGGAATTTTCAGAATGTAAAGTGTGAAAAGCTAAAACCGACTGATGATGCCATTTCTGCACAGTGTGTAGAGTTGGATGAGTGAACATCTCTACCACGATCCCAACTCAATTTTTACAATTTGGCAGGGACTTGTTATAAAGCGACATTATATCAGCATGTGCAGTCATTAATCTTGTTATGCCACTGCTTCCATTATACTGAAATTCTGAGCGTGTGGTTTAAAGTAACGATGGATAAGTACAGTAAAAGTCTACTTTAAAGAGGATGTATTTTTTGGTCAACTGTTCTCGTGGAGACGTGATTGTTGTTGCCCAGGAGACGAGGGACCTTGACAGAGCAAGTGTTGGCGGCCCTGAGTGCCTAAGTGAAAACAGCGGATTTATCTCCTTCTGTTTACTCAGGCGTTAGCAGTGGATGGCTGTGGAGTGTGATAGTCTGTTAGAGGTCCACGGAGGACCCAATGACCCTTCATGCAGAAGGAGAGGGAGGTGGTGCAGCTTCAAATGGAAGAAAGACCAGGAAGGTGTTTCAGGGGTGACGGGGGCCAGAACTGTCCCTGTATCAAGTCCCACATGACTTTAAATGAATGTGAAAATACACTGTGATGTTCTGGATTGATTTCACATGGCATCAGCTGACCACCACTCCATTGAAATGTACTCATTTTCCCATCATGCTCAGTGGAAAAACAACCTGAGCCATGGCTGGAACATTCAAGCCCATTGCAAGGAAAACAGAACTGGCAAACGACTGGTTTCATTCCGTAAATCTGTGTTCTGCTTCAGGCTAAACAGGCGTCTCATCAAGCAGCCTGTCAGTCGACTCGCGGGCGTTCGAAACCTTTAAAGTGCTGACAGCGCGAGGACCGGAGTGGAGAGCTGACCCACAATTAAAGAAGCGAACTGACAGGCGTCGGTTCCTCCGTGTGCATCGGCCCAGAAGCGAGTCTTTATAGGACGTCGATATCAGAGTGTTAAACAGAACCTGCAACTCGCACTGGGCCCCTGCAACCCGGGCTGCACACATTTGTCACGCTTCTTTGTCCTACTGGTCCCTCATGTGCTAATCAAACCCTGCAGATCAGATGGAGCAGAGACCAGGACCAGGACACACACACTCACAGACACACACAGCTTTATAAAGCCAGGCTGCGAGGGGACCGTGGAATCATAGTGGTCACACAGAGCAGAGCCGAAGGGCCTAATGATGTTTTGGCTCCACTGTTGACCAGCGGCAGCATCTTAAAAAGGACCAAAACTGTTCGAGGTCACCAGATCTTCTGGACACCGCTCAGTCCCCTACAGAGTTTAGCATTTTGCAGCCTGGTGAGATTCACTGTTGTGCACCTTTGCATATTTGAAGCGTCAAGAGAAAAATTGTTCAGCTTTTCAGCTCAACATATGTTATTATTGTTCAAATGGACCTGTTAGAAGGGACAATATGGGAGTAAATGTGTCAAAAATGCATAAAATTCCAATAACAAAAACCAATAACAAGTTAAAATTGGCCTGGCGCTAAACGTAGCATCTACGTACCTTGTTCACGTTGCCATACGTCACCTTACTATGGTGGGTGTAGTCATTGCAGAGCTGCATTTGTTATTTTGAGCCTGTTTAGTGAACTACATCTGAGGCCGAAGAAATAGAGGAATGCTGCCTGTCTCATGCTGAATAATCATTAAAGCAGAAGGCTTTTATTGAATTTTTTTTTGCACGCCCATAAGTGGTTCCATTGTCTGTCTTCCGTGTGGCTTCACCCCAGATGGAACCGAGCTGGAAATGTCTTTTAATAATGTTTTTATCTGGTCTTTTTCCTGTTGGGTCCGTTTCACCGGCCGGCCTGCAATCACTCTCCTCTGCATTTTGACTGATGGATGCACCAAAAGTCTGTAATTGAAATATTGTGTAAAATGACACATTTTCTCTAATATGAGCACTCTGCGGCTCAAAAAACGGCACATTTGCATATTTTAATTAAATTCCTTGAATTTGAAAATAGTCTAAACTAACCTGTCACTTCCTGCACATTGGCATTAATTAATGAACGTTTGCCCTTGACTTGTCATCACAGACTTCCATGTTTATTCATTATTTTGCCAACAGTTCCTTCTACCCGCCCCCAAGATGCTGAGACACGGTGAGAAATATCCCGGCTTCCCAGCTCCTCCACAGAGTGGCTAAATGCACATTTTTATGCGCTGAATTGATATGTGCAGAAGTTTGCCTCCGGATGAGTGGACCGTTTAATTACTACTTCTTCAAGAGACATTCGATTTTCGCAGGCTGCCCGGGCCAATCATATCTTTTTGAAGCAGTTGCCATGGTACCTGTGGGTTGGCCGGGGCGAACGTGCTGACTGTGCAGAGTAAGCTGGCGTGTATCGACAGGGCTCCTCCGGCTCTTTGTATGGCAGGACGGATGTTGGGTGGAACAACAGAAGGTCCGACGTGCGATCGCTGACCACAGATCTGGGTGAAGGCAGCAGCCAATCCCGATCGATCGGCATCCCGATCCCGGAAGATGCGTGCAGGGCGTGCGCAGTCCATGCTCAGGGTTAATGGCCGGGTCTGCAGGTTGTAAATGTCACACGTGCATCTGTGGAAATGACGCTAGTTAGGGTCATTTACATTCCTCCGGCGTTCTTTCCCAATGACCTGCACATTTCCCTCCTCGAATTGCGGCACAAATGGATGTGAGAGGGAATTGTTTGGCTTTGTGCCGGCACGTGTGAGCACTGTGAGGAATACTCAACAACTCCCCGCTCTGGAAGAGCGAGGAAGGGGGGGGGGGGGGCGGATGGAGGGAGGCGCTAGTGTTGGGTCAATTAGAATTCATAAGCCACAAATGGAACCTTTGTCTGAGCCCTGGTACCAATTACACTCGATCATTTAATCAATTACACTTAGTTAGTATAACTGTGCATTAATAGCAAATGAACTGCAACATCTAAAAATGTCATCGTTGACCAGATCGCGGGTGTTAATTTCCTCATCAGGTGGAAGACGGCCGTGTCTCATTTAATCTGCTCGACGGCACAAGCCGGCCCTGATTCTTATCTCGGCGAGTCAGACCCAGACGAGCTTGAGCGCAACCGGCTCCGATGCCGAATGCCCGTGCCGCTCGCCGCATCACCGTCGTTCGTCTCCTTCTGACTGGGTTCTGAGGAAACGCCGCCACATCAGCCTCAGGTAACGAGAAGCATTGATCGACCCTCCTGGGATGGGTTCTAAATGACACAGTGCTGTGTGTGTGTGTGTGTGTGTGTGTGTGTGCGTGTTGGGGACGGGTCAGAGGCGGCCATGTTTTACCTCATTTATCGCACAATGAATCATGCTGCGTTTTCACCCGGGAGAGGTTCACACCCTGATTCTCTCTGTTCTACGGTTCTCTCAAAGATCAAAGAACATTTGTCAGGCGCTGGACACCAAGAGTCAAGTTCTACATATTGTAAGAAGAGGTATAACAACTCTCTCTACACAAAGCACTGTACTAAAACACTCCAACCTGATGTTACCTGGCAGATAGAGGCGTGGCACAATAGAGGTTAAACGAATGAACAGTTTCTAATTTATTAACACCAGTAAATTACTATTGCAGTTACATGTAAATATTGTATGTAAAAAAGGTACCAATGCTACAGAAAAACCCAAAATAACAACCCAAAATAAAACACTCGACGCCCTATAGGATCTGACCACTACAGGGTGGGCCATTTATATGGTTGGTGATATTAACGCCCTGTTTGTGGCATATTAGTATATGTGAGGGGACAAACTTTTCAAGATGGGTGGTGAACATAGTGGCCATTTTGAAGTCGGCCATTGGAAAAACAATGGTGTGCTTGGTTTTAACATAACTTTATTCTTTCATGAGTTATTTACAAGTTTCTGACCACTTATAAAATGTGTTCAATGTCCCATTTTATTAAGGTGTATCCATATAAATGCCCCCCCCCCCCGTAGTAACTGCCTTAGTGGGTGTAACACTGTACATCCTTAAACCAGGTAACCACCGTTTAAAATGGACAAATCTCCGGGGCGGAAGTCTCCGGCAAATCACACGGACGCCGGCTGCCGGCTGCCTCTAGCCGCTCTAATTAGCTTCATGAGAGCGGGATCTTCGGCGCCGCTGGCCTGGGCTCGGCTCCCTGAAAGGTGTCATTAGGGAAGGCTTTGTTTTGCTGGCCTTATTAGAATTCCCACTGTGGCCCTTTTTTACCTCGCCATTCGTTAGCGGCGCACAAAACAAACCAAAAAAAAGCACATCCTCCGCCTAGCGCTGGCGTGTTAGCGCTCCCGTCGAAAGTGTGATGACAACTGGTTTTAATGTGTGCTAGCGCTGCGCATTTACTTTAGCGGCTCCAGCTTTAAATGCAGGGTGTAATTAGGGCCGCGGCGCTTGCTGAGCTGCACGTGGTGTGTTTAATTGGCCGCTGGTATTAGTCCCTTATGACTGAAGTGAAATAAGCTCATCCCGACACCTCCCATCTCACACTGGAACAGTGTTTACTGCTCCCAGCCAGAATACTTATGAGCAAAGTGGCAAATGTGCAGGACAGGCGTCAAAAGAAGAGAAGTGAAGTGATTGTCACTTGTGATACACAGCAGCACAGCACACGATGTACACAGTGAAACTTGTCCTCTGCATTTAACCCATCACCCTGAGTGAGCAGTGGGCAGCCATGACAGGCGAGGGGAGCAGTGTGTGGCACCTCGGAGGCTTAAGACCTTCCTCTTTCGAGAATATTTTGTAATAGTCTGACTTATCCAATAACAACTACAACAGAGTGAATAAAACGACTGTAATCATAGTTGGGGTCCAAGTTAACCAGAACTGATGGTAACATGAAAGCACGTCGTAAGTTGCTTTCCACAGCTTTTCTACACGAGTACCGTGTCACTCTTCAATATGGCTGGTGGGAGGAGCTAAATAGAAACACTTGGCGTGCTGCTGACATGGAGAAACATGAACTTTTCTCATTCAGTTCTCTTCTTTGTCATGCCTCTCAACTAAAATAGAAATCATCTACACTGTGTTTGCTGTAGTGAGCAAGTTTTATTGGCAAGTTCAGTTTTAAACCTACCTTCAGCGGCTGGATTTTAGACTGGCCTTTGAACACCACCAAACCACCAAAAACAGATAATGGTCAGTGCTGGTTTGATTCTGGCGATGATGATAAGTGGTGGACACTTTCCATCAAGTTAGTATTTTGATGGTTAAAAAACAGACACGTTTGTCAGACGCCCTTATCTAGAGCGACTTACAACCAGTGGTTACAGGGACAGTCCCCCCCCTGGAGACAATTTTTGTGGTCTTCTGGTTCAGATGCGAGTGTCTGAACCACTAGGCTGCCACCACCCTGCGCTGATGAGCGTTGCATTTAAGCCGTCGCCTGAGCACCCAGTAAGACCAGGTCTAACATAAACCAGTCGTCCAAGTCTCCTTCAGAACTCCAGATGCTTGTATTCCGTCCCCGTGGTCCTATGAAGAGTCATTTATCCCAAGCACTCAGTCAAAGCCAAAGAGGGTCTTTTTGGCGGCAGCTTGTGTAGCTGGGAGCCGCCGTTCGGCAGTAATGTGCTGAAATTAGTGCTTTGGGTTGAATGAGCTGAAAAGCCCGGCATGGAGCGGAGCCGGCGCCCGGCATTCCTGACATCTGAGATGGAGCGGTGGCCACCTGTAGCCGCAGTGTAATGATGAACGTGCGAACGGATGAAAATATTTATTGAGACGTGCGCGCGCCTCGGCACCGGCGTGGTGAGGGACCGCGCAGGGTGGCGGCGAGGGCCGCGTGGGCTCAGCTATTGTTTAAATTATCCAAGCTGCTAGACACAGTCGCCTCCTTCAGGGCCACTCTTCCGTTTGCCGGGCCTTCTGGCCGAGCTGTTCCTGTGCCGCGGCGTTCCCATCACCGCCCACCCACACTGCTCGCGCGTGCACACACACACACACACACACACACACACACTCCCAAAGTGCCGATGCAGCCCAGTGGGCAAAGCTGCAAGGTTTACTTTCCACTTCTGCCTTTCCTATAACATCCACCTCCCCAACACACACACACACACACACACACACACATCGCCTGCAGTTCCTTTACTGTAATGAATTGTTCACAGGTGCTGCTGATGAGTCTCGGCGTATCGCCGTGGCGACGGGCCTCGTCAGGCACCGGCCAAGTGAGGATGAACAGATGCACCCTCCTCCCATACCTTCTCCTCCCTGCTCCATCTCTCTCTCTCTCTCTCTCTTTTACTCATTATCTCCTTCCCTTTTGCTTTCTCCACCCATCCTTAACTCCCTCACCCACACACACACACACACACACACACAGATGATAGTCATTACACTTGCATGGCCTTAATAGCCCAATCTCACGGCAGCGCTAGAGGAAAAAGCCCAAGGTGGGAGGTAGACAGAGGCAGGAGGGAAGTGCTGGGGGGGGGGGTTGGACAGATGGCTCAGGAGGAGGTGGGTGGGGAACGGTAGAGGTGCGGGTGGGGGTGTCGTCGCCCGCGGTCTTGGAATGAATCTGTTGTGCCTCCTGACTGCTCGCTTTGTGGTGCTGATGGAGAGCGCGGCGGCCGGTCTGCGGCACGCGATGAATTACCAGCATGCGCAGGCGCGCAGGCACACAATCGCCTTAACCGTACGCCGAGGACGATCCATAAACACACCTACACTGTAATGAACCCAGAGAAGGATTTACCTTTCTGAAAGGTCAAAGGTAATGGATGCGGTAAATAACGCCGCGCCGCGTCGGGCCGCTGTTGCCGTGGGTGCTGGGGTAATAATGGAGTGGAGAAGTGCCACTTCCCCGGCCCCTGCGCGCTCCCTCAGGCCTAAAGGTTATTTTCCGGTGTGGAGCTAAAACCCTCATTATTCATCCCGCTGGCCTCCCTTCCGCGGATAACCTCGGACGCACCAGGGCCGGGGAACGTGCTCCGCCTCTCTCCGGATCTCCACCCCTCCCGCCGAGCAGCCGCGCGGCCGCCGGTCTGGGCCCCGCTTTACAACTTCATCCGAACACCCGGCAGGCCCAAGCGGCCGGCCAGTGGCCACTTTGGAAGGCCGCCCTGCGGCGTGTGTGCGAGTGTGTGTGTGTACGCACCCTCTGAATTATTAACGCGCACTGAAACAACCGTGGCCTTCAACATGAATAAGTAAAATCTCAGCAGCGCCACGGCACCAATACGGTAAACACACTTTTACCAACAGATCAATTTTTTTTTTTTTGCCTTGACCACCAATGAAGCCAAATAGTTGCGGCTGCTGGCAACTAAATTCATCTTCTTGTTCCTGAATCCAGACAGCATGGATGTTCCTTGTTGGGTCTTGTAACACCGTCTGGAGGTCAGAGTTCGTCTAACGTCAGAAACGTGCAGAGTTTGACCTTCCCACCCCCCCCACCCCCCCCCCCTTCTCCGGTCTGGGTTGTTAAGTCCCTGCTTTTATGGTCTGGTGATATGAGCAGCGACTGTCCCTGATCCAGACAGGAAGAAAGGGACCTGTAGGTCATGTCCTCCATCCTAACGTCCTCCGCAGCAGACTTTTCTCGCTCTTTGATTCTGATTGCAGTACCGACCTACATCCCACAACAAAGTGCTGGAGATCCAGCCTGGCGGCCGGAGGAGGGATGAAATGAAGCCTGACTGATAGCTGCAAATGTTAATTTGGGAGCGGTCAATTTAATCAGACGCAAATCTGGCCCTTCTTCTGTCTGTCCTTCGACATTTTAACTCATGTTTTACAGCGTCGATACAAAAAAAAATCTGAAAAGAAAGAGAGAAATGTTTGTGGACTGTGGTGAAATGCTTTACATAAATTACATTGCATTACATTATACTTAAAAACACAGAAAAAAGATACAAATGAATAATTCCCCTCCATTTATTTTTAAATAGTGATGGTCTGCAGGAATTTCCATGTGGCAATAAATCAAAAGCATAATAATAGAAGCCTGGACGGGCCCTAAATAAATTTCCATCTGTCATTTTTCGTTGTGTCATTTCAGCCGCGCTCTCAGCCCATTAGCTGGGTGCCACAGTCTGGCAAGTCCATGTTTCCACGGTCACAGGGGCATCTGCACTACACTCGCCTGGTTTGGCTCAATTAGCCTGCTGGGGCGGGGCGGGGTGGAGCAGCTCGCTCCTCCGGGGGCCCCATCACGGCGGTGGCGGCGCACAGTGTTGATGGTAAAGAAACTCTGATCCCCGTTACTGGTCGCTGGTCTTTCCTCATCCTCGCCATACTCTCCGTTACCGACAGTGGGCTAGCAGCGGCCTAGTGGGTAAGGGAACGGACTCGAATCCTGAGGTGCCACTGAGCAGAGCACCGTCCCCACACACTGCTCCCCAAGGGAGATGGGTTAAATGCAGAGGACACATTTCGTTGTGTGTTTCACAATCACTTCACTTTCATTCTCGGTGCTTCCGGACCGGCGCGTTGACAGGAAACCACAACCCCAGCAGCGTTAATTTTTTACGTTAAAACCCACTTGAACA
This sequence comes from Denticeps clupeoides, assembly GCF_900700375.1. NCBI lineage: Eukaryota > Metazoa > Chordata > Actinopteri > Clupeiformes > Denticipitidae > Denticeps > Denticeps clupeoides. The sequence goes on from NC_041725.1 coordinate 16,453,207, forward strand.
GGCCTCTTTAAGGCGGAGAACGATTGCAGGGCGCCGTGCCAGTTTTCACAAGGCGAGTCGAGAGGAGGCGAGGCCCGCAGACCCAATAAATTACGCTCCTTGGAGGGCCCGTCTGCATTAATGGAAGGTGCAGGGCGAGTCTCTCGGCTTTTCAGTGAGATGAAGGGAATGAGAAATAACTCTGGACAGATCTCCACCATTACTGCAGCCTGGAGACTTTTCTCTCCTTCTGCTGATCTATGGGCAGCCGAGTGCTAGTGGTCGTCAGGGCCGTAAATCTGAGCAAAGAACGGCTTATGTATCGATTGTTCATGAGCCGATTATTAATTAAACATTTAGACCAATTGAAATTATAACATTAATTTTTTAAGTTAAATCACCACCAGTAAAAGGTAAAGTGAACATTATGAGGTCCACATGTTTCATACCGAATTTGGACATATTTTGTTTCATGGGTTCCATGTCTTGCTACTGTTTATCGGAGCAGGAAGTGCATAACTGCCACGCCTACCGTGAGGACCGGGTGGGGCCTGACAGAATAGAGTTGATTGTGGGCGTGGCTTGACAGGAGACAGCTGATTGGTTAGGAGATAACAGCGGTTGGGTGAAGAAGAAGGAGTGGTGACATTGTTACTTGTTGACGACCTTTTTCATTCTTTTTATTTTAATTCATTTCTCCTTGAAGTAAGGTTGGCAGTGGTGGCCTAGCGGTTAAGGAAGCGGCCCCATAATCAGAAGGTTGCCGGTTCGAATCCCGATCCGTCCAAGGTGCCACTGAGGTGCCACTGAGCAAAGCACCGTCCCCACACACTGCTCCCCGGGCGCCTGTCATGGCTGCTCCCTCAGGGGACGAGATAAATGCAGAGGCCACATGGGGGCTGCGCTGGGGTGTGTCACATGTGACAACTAATCACTTTCCCTTTGACTCAACCTCCATTCTGCTTCATCGTAAAAATTATCGCATCTTATTTTGCAAGGTGGCCTCGGTATCATTGCTATTTGGTCAGATATAAGACGATCTGCTTGTTATTTCATTATTACAATACCTGTAAGATAAAAAAAGATTGCGAATGTCTGTTAATGATGCTTATATGTACATTTAAACAGAATAGACACAAACATTTCATTCAGTTGTGTGTGAATGCAGTTTGCAGATGCTGATAAATTCATATGGGATTCGTCTCTTACTGCGGGTGACATGCGGCTGAGGTCATGACCTTGGCACCTGAATGGCAGCCTGATGATGGTATGGGGCTGCCGGACCTGGGGCCGGCTGATTAAAGCACTTCCCAAATGTCATTTTAATGGTTTTTTAACGACAGTGGGCAGGAATTGAGGCGTATCTACGCAGCGTTCCCTGTTCTGACGTGCTGTAGTGATGCGATCTGTAACGCTGCTCATACATGGAATAAATCCAGCTTTACGAGGGCCGAGGATGGCCAGGATTCTTCAGACGGTTCGATATGAAGCTGTTAAATTGCGAGTTTGGCATCTTGTTTCATGACTTCTGAAGGCAATTTGGCTTCTGGGTGCGTTTGGAAAGATTCTGTCTTTTAAGCTAATTAACATCCTTCTCACATTACAACATCAACCAAATTTGTACCTTGTAATGATATTTCACGTCCGTGTTCAGTGTAATTTTTACATGCAGTTCACTTTCACGTATATCACTTTCATGACCAAATTAAAATGATTGAGTCAAATCGAGCCCTTTAATCGTTTAATGCCAGCTGCTAATGAGTTTTAATATTCATCCAGAGTTATTTACATGTGTGCCCCATGCGTGTATTCCTCTTCAAGCCCCCAGCAGTGCGCGCCGCTAATTGAACTCTTTTGGATGGAGTGGGTCGTTAGTGCCGCGCCTCTGTTGTCTCCGTCGCTCCTCCTCTCCGCGTTCCTCTTTTACGGGCTGAAGGTGACGCCTGTCGAGACAAGGCCGCGCCCCCCCCCGCCGCATGTCAGCGGGGTTCTGATGGCTGTCTGCTCATGTGTGGAGGACTCATCATGGGCAATTAGGAACGAGCGGGGGGCCAAGACAGTCCGGCGAGTGTCCTTGAGAGCCGGGGACGGCGGAGAGTGGGGGCTGGCATCGCGGATTGAGGCGCACGGGGGACAGAGCGCCCCCCAAAATAAACAGGCCCGGCCGTATGTAACGGCAGGCCGGCCTTTGTTTCTTTCTTCCTTCGGTGTGGAAGCGTCTCCTCACCGCGGGGCGATAACGAGCGTTCATTATTCAGCGCGGAGGCGCCCTGGTACGGGACGGGGCCGCCACAATCCCTGCAGCTTGTTCTTCATGACTTATTAATTCCATGTTCTGCTCGGCTGGAATGAATATCCTCTTAATATTTCATACGTCGTTGCCTTCGCACATGATAGCAACATGAGACGCGTCCGACGCGTCCAAGAAAGGCGCGAACGAAGCCTGAATGGGATTTCACGTCCGGGTCGAGAGACGCCATGACGGGTCCTTTCACTGGGTTTCCTCTTGAACTAATGAAAAGGCGGAATAAATATTCTGCTCGGCGTACAGCCTGAGTGGGGGGACGCACAACGTGCTGAATCCACCTTGTTAAACGCCGCCGGGCCCACCGCACGGCGAGGGATTAACCCATATCTGGCAGCGGTGTGGCGGCGGCGGCCTGCTCCAGTTGTTATTGTTACGTCGACCCGCATGGCGGAGACGATGGGCGCGTTAATTAGAGGGGGGAACAGCTTGCTTCGCTCTGACCCACTTCTCTCCCGCTCCTCCCCGCCGCCCTTCCCTTTCCCGGCAACGTGGGAGGAATACGCCGTTTAACGCTAAAGTGTTTTTTAAAAACACAATCAGAATATTTCCGATCAGCGATCAGCTTCCCTCCTCCCTTTTCCAGGTGCTTCAGACGCCACTCAGAAGCTCTGCTATGGAAGCCGGGCGCGGAGGAAACGTGGCGAGTCCAGCACAAACACACCATCAACTTCAACACTGTAAGTGTTACACTTTTCTGGTGTTAATATTTAGTTAATATACAGTGTTAATTTTCTACATTTTTCTCAATGTTCTACATTTATGATGACATTATTGATGTACTAACAGTTCTGTATCATGTGACCAGTATAATCGTAAGTGATTAATAGGGTTTTCTGTGAAAATGTTGCATCATCACGATATTCACAGTGACCAGGATTCATTTTGATCAATTTCACAATTCTATTATTTGATTTTTCATTAAATCCCCCCATCAGCGTCAAACATCTGTACCTACAGTACAGGCCAAAAGTTTGGAGACACCTTCTCATTCAATGTGTGTTCTTTATTTTCATGACCATTTACGTTGGTAGATTCTCACTGAAGGCATCAAACTATGAATGAACACATGTGGAGTTATGTACTTAACAGAAAAAGGTAAAATAAGTGAAAACATGTTTTATATTCTAGTTTCTTTGCTCTGATTACTGCTTTGCACACTCTTGGGCTTCAAGAGGTCATCACCCGAAATGCTTTTCCAACAGTCTTGAAGGAGTTCCCAGGGGTGTTTAGGACTTGTTGGCCCCTTTTGCCTTCACTCTGCGGTCCAGCTCACCCCAAACCATCTCGACTGGGTTCAGGTCCGGTGACTGTGGAGGCCAGGTCTCCACTTTTTGTTAAGTACATAACTCCACATGTGTTCATTCATAGTTTTGATGCCTTCAGTGAGAATCTATCAACGTAAATGGTCATGAAAATAAAGAAAACCCATTGAATGAGAAGGTGTGTCCAAACTTTTGGCCTGTACTGTACATCACATCAAGCATCTACTGGGTTTCTGGAATTAATATGAGCTGCTCAGGGTTCTTGGCTATTGACCCAGCAGGAAAAAAAACGTATTACACAGTATTATTCATTAAAATCAGTACAAACACAGGCTAAGGACTGTATCGCCCATTGTGATTTATCATATTTTGCAGACTGGATATCATGATGAAACCTCTGAATACATATACAAGTATTTCGGACAACCCCAGATAGCTCTGTGCCTTACGAATAACAAGATTTTAAAGGTCCCCTGACATACATTTTTTTGTGCTTTTATATCAGTCTTAGTGTCTCCTAAAACTGTACCTTCAGCCTTAGTGCAGAATTACATCCACTTAGATCCAGTCCCACAATGAGATTTCCTCAAATTCCCTGAACGGTGAAGCAGAATGAACCAAAACTCTCTTTACACAGCCAGACCATAGACAGGCTGGGGGAAGTTAAATTAATTTTAAATAATCTCACAAAGTGACATTTTCGTGTCGGGGGATCTGTAATAAAGTGCACGTCACCTTATTATCATGTTATAAGCAGCGTTTTGATGAAATTTCCTCCTCGTGCCTGCTGTACATGGTTGTGTGACTGCCTTCTTCTCATTTCCATACCTCCCTGTGTTCCTCCTTCTATTTATAACCCAATAATGAGCTCCAGACCCGGCCATCTCTGCGCCATCAAATGAAGGAGGGCCAAACGCCATCAATTTGCGCCCCTTGAAATCAAACACAAACACACTTCAGGGCAAATTGGGGGAGAAAGGAAACGAGTGGATTTGCTTTCTTCTCCTGCCCCTCCCTTCCCGTAAAAAGCTCACGCTGTAGACAGCAAGGATCTGCGTTTTTGCCACGTAAAACCGCAGCATTGCGCTTCATTAGGCGACGCGTGACGGGGTGAATAATGAACGGCAGCAGCGAAACTCAGAAATGGGTCATATTGCATTATTCAGGGCACTAAAATGGCAGGAATTGTCATCCGGAGCGTGCCACGACCCTCCCGCTGTGACGTTTCACGCGGGGGCTCTGAGGGAAGAGGGTGTGTCCTGCTTTATCTCCCCGGTTCTCCCAGGTTCCCTCCTGTTCAGCGCTGCTAAATGTAGGGGGGGAGCAGCCTGACCATGAACCCCGGACTCACTCTGGTCTCATTTGCTCCCCTACGTTCCTCGCGCAGCCGTAAAAGCTGCCCGATGAAATGAACTCATGTGCATTTAGAACACATGTTGTAGATGTGTGCATGGATGAAGAACCCGCCCGCATGTTCCCAGGGACTCATGCCAGGTTGTGACCGGAACCTCTGGAGGAAGGAAGTTCCTGGTTTCCGCGGCATGCGTGACCCTCGTCACTTGTCTCTGTATTCGTCTCCCCACCTGCCGTCTCTGGTTCATCCCTCCATCCCTCCATCCAGGCACTTTGAACTCCTCCTCCTCCTCCACCAGCCCATGGCTGCCTTCACCTTCGCACAGCAGGTGGATTTACGATGACAAATGAGCTTTCGGTGGCAGGAAGGTTAGTGCTGACAGACGCTCAGGGTTAGAGGAGTTTCGTTGCCTTTTTAAAAAATTCACCGCCAGACCGATCGATATCTGTCTCTCAGTCGCTAACGGGATAATCAAGAGAGCCCGAGTGAGGGAAGGTGAGGGGGCGGGACCCGTTGGGGAAGGGCGGGGCCTCGCCATGAAGGTGTACTACACGTCAACCTCTGAGTGTGAAGGCTGAGAAGATGTTCTTTTCTGGTCCAATCCAAACCCGATTGTCTTTAGACAGTGACATTTTGGAAACATGCGTCCTGACGGATGTTCTATATCTGCGTAATATTGATGTCCTCGTCACAATCAGGGTTTTGTTACTAATCTAATGGAGATGAGGAAAGACTCTGAGTGCTGTTCATTACTTTACGTATAATTTTGGATATTTTGGATAATTTTAAAATAGTTTTCTTCTGGTTGTAGAGAAACGTCTTGAAATCACAACGCTGACTGTAGATGTGAAAGTGAAAGTGATGTGATTGTCATTGTGAAACACTGCAGCACAGCACATGGTGACACAGCAAAATGTGTCCTTTGCCTTGGTGAGCAGTGGGCAGCCATGACAGGCGCACGAGGAGCAGTGTCCACTGCCCCATTTTTTCATTTCTTTTCTTTGGTTTAAAAGTGAAAGTGATTAATTGCCACATGTGACACACCACAGCACAGCATCCAGTGCACACAGTGAATTGTGGTCTCTGCATTTAACCGCTGAGGGAACAGAGAGTGGGGACGGTACCTTGATCAAGGGGACCTCAGTAGCACCTCGGCAGTTTGGGATTGAAACCGGCAACCTTCCGATTACGGGTCTGTTTCCTTAACCGCCAAATGAGCTCACATGCTGAGTACTGTGAGATACAACACCACATCATCCGGGTGTCCAATCAGACAACACCTTTAAAGCAGGTCCCCTCATTTCTAAACATTCCCTCCACCCATGTGAATGAGGGTGGGGTCGAGGATTAAAGTTCTTCTGGGGATGGAGGAGAGGGGCGGGTGGAGGGCGATGAGGGGTGGAGAAATCCAAGTGAAGGGATTTTCTGTGTCTTCCCTTGTTCAGATCAGAAGAACCAGCTTCTGTGCTGAGGAAGGTGCTGCTTCTTAACACCATCCAGACAATGTGTCCTGCTGTGACCCCTGACCCCCAGACAGGGACCCGAAGCGTATTTTACTAACTTTACAGTGAAGAGTACAGGATATAAACGTTAGAGGTCAGAGAGATCAGGTGACGTTGTACGCACACAAACGCCCTACAAATGTGACCTGACAAATTCTAGACGACTGGTTTATTATTATAGTAATAGTGTTATTATTGTCTAATGATTAAATAAATATGATGAACACATGAATTTACAGCTAAATGAAACTGTATCTTGTGCAGACCCAATGGTGATCATTGATCACCAGTCAATAATGAGACATTAGAGTAAACGTTAAATTTTCATCATCAATCATCAGTCAGTAATAAGACAAGAGTAAATTCTTGATTTCTCATCATCGACCATTGATTCATAGTGACACATGAAAGTAAATAAAAAAAAAGTTCATCATCGATTATCGGTTGATAATGACACATCAGAGTAAATTTTCAAATTTTTCATCATCGGCCATCTGTCGAGATGAATGAGACATCAGAGTAAATAATCAATTATTCATCGTCACTTAACGTTCGATTCTGTGTTTACATCCATCACCAAAGAACTGTTAAACTCAACAACAATACACTTCCAGTCTTATGCATCTGATAACATACTGACCATTTCTTGCACACCTCAACTCATCTCTGCTCTTTTTTGCACATGTTTGTCTTGTCTTGTGTGTCCTGTTTGAAATAGCCAACATGTCCACTCACATGCATCCTACATGATGTTGTCCAGTTATGTCCTGTTCGACCTGTTCATTGTACAGAAAACTTCTACAATTCTCTTATAGAGATACTGTACAGTATTAGTTTTAATTTTAGTCAGTATAGTTTAGTTTAGTGTGTGTGTGTGTGTGTGTGTGTGTGTGTATATATATATATGTATGTATGTATATATATTTTATAATTGCACTATGGGGGGGGGGGGGTTTGAGTGAAACAGTATTTCAATACACGGTGTATACTGTTGTGCTGTCAAATAAACCGATCTTGAATCCTGAATCTTGAATTCCTGCTGTAGAAGTGAAGCAGGGACCCTCTACATTCTAACCGGGGGGTGAAAGGTCGTGGTGAGGCGGGTGGCCAGTAGTAGGGACTCCTGTCTTGATCCATAACCCTGGTGGACAGAGTGAGGGACAGCTGACATGAAGGAGCGACCAAAATGACCCCGCCCCCCGCGGGCTCTCTCTTTTGCGCATCTTGGCGCGTTTGGCGCTCGCCCCGCCCACTCCCCGCCTTTTCCCATGAAAGCCAGAAAGCAGGACGCGTCGGCGGGGGAGGGGCCAGCGCGCTGCGCCGCCGTGATTGGCTGCCGGCCGCGCGGTGAGGGAGAGAGGTAACCAGGCAACTTCGGCCCCGGCAGCAGCGGCGGCGGCGGCGGCGCAGGCAGCATGAAGCACCGCGGCGGCGCGCAGGGCAGGAGGATGTAGCCGCGACCCGCGTCACTGCGCCCGGAATGGGAGAGGGGATTTACCGCGGAGCGCGGGGGACCTGGAGCCGCAGCAGGATGGAAAGCGCGCAGCCTCTCGCCGGTCTGAAGGTGGGTCCGGACCCGGAACCGGCCGGAAGCGAGATAAGTTGAAGAGGGGACCCTGGTTCTGAGAAGCGGGGGTTCTGAAGGAAAAGAAAAAAAAGGTGGATGAATGGAAACGGCGTCTGTCAGCATTCACGGATCAGAAATGCAGGGGGATGAATCCGGGGTTTAGTATCTGTTTGAGTGTGTGTGTGTGTGTGGGGTGTGTGTGTGTGTGTGTGTGTGTGTGTGTGTGTGTGGGTATGTGTGTGTGTGTTTCAGGTCGGAAATGCAGGGGGATGAATCCAGGGTTTAATATCTGTTTGAGTGTGTGTGTCGGGGGGTATGAGTGTGTGTGTGTGTGTGTGTGTGTGTGTGTGTGGGTATGTGTGTGTGTGTTTCAGGTCGGAAATGCAGGGGGATGAATCCAGGGTTTAATATCTGTTTGAGTGTGTGTGTGTGTGTGGGGTGTGTGTGTGTGTGTGTGTGTGTGTGTGTGGGTATGTGTGTGTGTGTTTCAGGTCGGAAATGCAGGGGGATGAATCCAGGGTTTAATATCTGTTTGAGTGTGTGTGTGTGTGTGTGTGTGTGTGTGTGTGGGGGGGGGGGGGGGGGGGGGGGGGTATGTGTGTGTGTTTCAGGTCGGAAATGCAGGGGGATGAATCCAGGGTTTAATATCTGTTTGAGTGTGTGTGTCGGGGGGTATGAGTGTGTGTGTGTGTGTGTGTGTGTGTGTGTTTCAGGTCGGAAATGCAGGGGGATGAATCCAGGGTTTAATATCTGTTTGAGTGTGTGGGGGGGGGTATGTGTGTGTGTGTGTGTGTGGGTATGAGTGTGTGTTTCAGGTCGGAAATGCTGGGGGATGAATCCGGGGTTTAATATCTGTTTGAGTGTGTGTGTGTGTGTGGGTATGAGTGTGTGTGTGTGTGTGTGTGTGGGTATGAGTGTGTGTGGGTTTCAGGTCGGAAATGCAGGGGGATGAATCCGGGGTTTAATATCTGTTTGAGTGTGTGTGTCGGGGGGTATGAGTGTGTGTGTGTGTGTGTGTGTGTGTGTGGGTATGAGTGTGTGTGTGTTTCAGGTCGGAAATGCTGGGGGATGAATCCGGGGTTTAATATCTGTTTGAGTGTGTGTGTGTGGGGGGGGGATGTGTGTGTGTGTTTCAGGTCGGAAATGCTGGGGGATGAATCCAGGGTTTAATATCTGTTTTTGTGTGTGTGTATAAGTGTGTGTATAAGTGTGTGTGTTTCAGGTCGGAGTGTGGCACGCTCGCCGTTTTCCCTGCGTGGGTCCCCGCTGCATTTTTAACCCGCAGTCCCGCTCCGCATAAATCACCGGCGCTGCGTGGGCTACGCGCCATTTGTTCACGTGAGCGTGAAGACACGCTGCTAATTGTGTCTAACGCTACACACAAGGTGGAGCTACAGGGCAAGTGTTTCTAATAAAGTGGCCAGCGCAAGTGCTGCCTAATAAAAAGCTCATTAAGTGCTCACGAGCCCGTAATTACATGAACATGTATTACTGTCCCGTTACTCTGGGGAGCAGAGCAGGGCTGGGTCCCCAGAGAGCTGGGCGTGGTCAGTAGGTTCTGTTGGGCGTTGGGGGTCCGGCTGCTGGGGGGGCCACAGGAAGCCTGTTTACTTCGGCCTGAGCGAGCCCAGCAGGCAGCAGTGGGTCTCCATAGAAACGCAGAGCGTTCCGAGCGCTGTCCACAAAAGCAGCTTTGTGAGCCTCTTGTCTCCTTCTCCTTTTCACACGAGTTCTTCTGAGAACCTGGAAATGTGTGTGTGTGTGTGTGTGTGTGTGTGTGTGTGTGTGTGTGTGTGTGTGAGTGACATACATGGGGCGTCCAGGACCACCTGTGGATCAAACTGTGTCTTGCCGCACTGCCGAAATATACCGGGACAAGTTTCCAAATGAGAATAAATTACACGATTCATTATGTTTATGTTTATAAATTGCTTCCTGTTCCAACAGATTTATATTTAATATTATTTATTAAACACGTATTCCAGCTTTGTAGCGACTTTCGCCATTTTTCGTGGATGTGTATGAAAAATCAGCTGCATTTCCCCCCTCCGATGTTAATAATCCGCTACGTCATCATGAGCCATGTTACCGGCGTCCATTTCAGAGGCTGGACATTATCTGGTGTCCCTGAGATCAGTAGGCTCTGCTGGGTGTGGGGGTTTGGGGGTCCGGCTCGGTTTTTCAGCATGACGGTCCCCGCTTGGTTCATCTGTCGATATGAGGGGACGTTGTGACCCCGCTGAACCCTGAAGGCAGATCTGTACGCCTCGATGGGGGTGGAGTCATATATCCCCCGGTTTTAATGGACTGAGGCTAAAGAGCTACAGCGTGTGTGTGTGTGTGTGTGTGTGTGTGTGTGTGTAAAGACTCTGTGTGGGTTGCATGCGGAGAGGCGTCCTGCTAATCTGACCTCTTAATCTTCTTAAAATATTCACAGTCTGTCTGCGCGGCGTGGATTTTGGCAAAACCAAAAACACACACATTCCCACACAGCGGGAATTCCCACGCAACACACACACACACACACACTGCAGATGTGTAATAAAAGGTTTCAGTGATGGGAGTGTTATGGTACGAAAGTAAAGAAAGAGACAGAACATTCCTAGTGATCTAGAACGTTGCGGGTTCTTCTTGTGTGCAGTGCGGCGGCCATGTTGTGCGATTGGAGTTAATTTAGTAAATGAGCGTCCCCGCCCGGCTCCGGCAGGACCTCATTCCTGGTAAGTGCTCCAGAGGACGTGACCGCCGCCCCGCATTCCTCGGGCCCTCTCCACCTCCACCGTTAGTCAGGAATGGGACGGAATGGAGGAGACCGGGACTCGCGCACAGTCCCTGGCTGACGACTCCGTCCCGGGAGAGTCGGAATTCTGTGACAGTTTCGCCGCGTTACGTGTTGCGCCGCGGCAAACAAAGGCGGCGGGAATCGGGACTGAAAGCAGCATACGCTGGAGTCACAGTACATTAGCACATCAATTAATTCACCTTCTCTCAATTCCCCAACACACACACACACACACACACGCACACACACTCTGCCTCCCTCATTAGGATGCGGCGTACGGCGAGGGCCCGGTGGCGCTCCGCCGCCTTTCCGCTGACATTTGACGGTTAAAAGGCGGCGGTAAATGGCGCTTTAATTCCTTTTCTCTTCCCCTCCTGCGCCGGTTCGTGCCAGCGAGCCGCGGCTTCCTTCTCCCGCGCCGCTCCTTTATTCTGACGACACAAAGGAGAATTTGTTCTCCGCTCCTCATTCAGGCGGCCAGAAAGACCTGACGGTTTTACATTTCCCAGCAGTCCCTGCTCGGCGCGCCTCGCTGGCACTCATCGCTGCGGTTGTGCATCTTTTGTTGGGGAGGAAGAGTGGAGGGACCTGTGGAGTCACGTGTCCCCCTGTGGACCCAAACTCATGGGACGGGTGTATTGTAACACAGCCTGTCTGTGTGTGGGATGTGTGTGTGTGTGTGTGTGTGTGTGTGTGTCAGGTCTGTGTAGGTGTGTGTGCATATGCCTGTTTACGACATTTACAGCATTTATCAGACGCCCTTATCCAGAGCGACTTACAATCAGGGTGTAGGTGTGTGAGGTGTAGGTGTGTGTATGAGGTCTGTGTGTGTGTGTGTTTTGAGGTCTGTTTGTGTATGAGGTCTCTGCGTGTGGGTGCTTGTGAGGTATAGGTGTGTGTATGAGGTCTGTGTGTGTGTGTGTGTTTTGAGGTCTGTTTGTGTATGAGGTCTCTGCGTGTGGGTGCTTGTGAGGTATAGGTGTGTGTATGAGGTCTGTGTGTTTTGAGGTCTGTTTGTGTATAAGGTCTCTGTGCGTGTGGGTGATTGTGAGGTGTGTGTGTGTGAGGTGTGTGTGTGTGTTTTGAGGTCTGTTTGTGAATGAGGTCTCTGTGCGTGTGGGTGATTGTGAGGTCTGTGTTTGTGAGGTTTGTGTGTGTGTGTTTATGAGGTCTGTGTGCATGTGTGTGCATGAGATCTGTGTGTGAGGTCTGCGTGTGAGGTTTCTGTGTGTTTGAGTTTTTTTAGTTCTGTTTGTGTATGAGGTCTCTGTGCGTGTGGGTGCTTGTGAGGTGTGTGTGTGTGAGGTGTGTGTGTGTGTTTTGAGGTCTGTTTGTGAATGAGGTCTCTGTGCGTGTGGGTGATTGTGAGGTCTGTGTGTGTGAGGTTTGTGTGTGTGTGTGCATGAGGTCTGTGTGTGAGGTTTCTGTGTGTTTGAGTGTTTTGAGGTCTGTTTGTGTATGAGGTCTCTGTGCGTGTGGGTGCTTGTGAGGTGTAGGTGTGTGTTTTGAGGTCTGTTTGTGAATGAGGTCTCTGTGCGTGTGGGTGATTGTGAGGTCTGTGTGTGTGAGGTTTGTGTGTGTGTGTGTCTATGAGGTCTGTGTGCATGTGTGTGCATGAGGTCTGTGTGTGAGGTTTCTGTGTGTTTGAGTGTTTTGAGGTCTGTTTGTGTATGAGGTCTCTGTGCGTGTGGGTGCTTGTGAGGTGTAGGTGTGTGTATGAGATCTGTGTGTGAGTGTGTGTGTTTTGAGGTCTGTTTGTGTACGAGGTCTCTGTGCTTGTGGGTTCTTGTGAGGTGTATGTGTGTGTTGACGTTCATTTAGAACTGAGTGTGTGTGTGTGTGTGTGTTTGTTTGCGCTTTTTTTGTGTTTTGGGGGTTCAAAAATAGGATGTGACAAGCAGATTAGTCCCATGAGGCTCTTGAGAACCACAGGAACCGTTGTAGAAAAGCGATCTCCCAGAGGGACTGTGAATCTCCTCTCCACGTCCCACTACAGACATGCTGGTATCCTGCTCATAGTTCTGCACCTTCTGCTGATCTGCTCAGCGACGCCTCTCTGGAGCTTCATGTTCTCACAAGTAGCCACGGTTCCTGTGATTTCAGCGTTCTAATCACACCATGAGGACTGTACGACCAATAGAACCAGCTAAAATACATGAATGTCAAAATGAACATTGATATATGTGATATATGCGTAAATATCCATGTACATATAGTACGTTTCATTTACTTACTAACTCAGAGACCGTCCCTACACGAAGATGGACAAGGACAGAGACGATGTCATAGTTTTAAATATGCATTGCACCCAGCTTTAGAAATTAATTGCAATTAATCATGATTTTGTAATTTGTTGCAAAATGTACAATTAACTAGCTATTTTTTTAATCACTTGACAGTCTTCATTGCTAATTATAATTAGCATATTATACAGTTATTATGAAATATCATTCATGTGTCATGTCTTTTACTTTATACGTTTTCGGTCACATGACTGTTCATTAACACACAGGTACAGTGCATGTGACGTATTATAGAAATATAAATGAAGCTCATGAGGGTCAGTGGTCCTGGTGGAAGAAACAGACTGTGGTTATTGGGGTTACTGGGGTTACTGATGCTGGGTATAATGTAGATGTTCTGGAAGGAGGGAAGGTCACCTCCTGTGATCTTCTCTACGTGGTGCTGCTTCCACACCAGGCACTCCTGCCTCCAGTCGGGGAGATTTTCAAAGTCTCGAGGATGCGGGGGCTCCTGCTGCAGCTCCTTCACCCTTTTGTTCGGGTTTTGGTCTCCAGTTTTGTTCCATAATGGATCATTGGTCCCAGTGGGACTGACTTTTTGATATGAACACACACGTGTACTTGGAAGCCCTTTTCTCTGCATATCTGAATGCAGATCCACGACGAGAAGAACGACCTGCTGTGCTGTGGGCCGCCGGTAATTCCCAACTTTTCTGTACGGTTGCCTGGGACATGCGGTGTGTGGCTTTGGTCGGGATCAGACGGAGTCTCGCTTGAAAGATTGCTTTTCCCTTCTGCTGGCCCAGCGTCGGCTGAAATGACTTTCCTGCTGGAGCCTTGGCGGGAGGAAATCCATCTCGGATCTGTTCTCCTTATCAGGTCCCGCAGTAAAGGAGCGGCGCTTGTGTACACATCACAAAATGAGGACGGCCTGCTTTTTAAAAAAAAAAAAACCTCCTTTTTCTTTTTTTCTTCTGTTGAGGGCGATATGAAAGCCCACACTGCTGCTGCGATAACAGCCAATCTGGAGCAGGCTCTCCACTTCACACACACACACACACACACACACACAATAATGCAGCTGGACATGTAGTGTTATGTCTAGTTTGTGTGTGTGTGTGTTTGTGTGTGTGTTATCAGCTAGGCTCACTGCACCAAGGTGTTTGAGAGTTGGCAGGGGGGGGGTCTGTGGGGAGAGGAGAGGAGGATGATGGGAGGAAGATTGCGCTCCAGAGGAAATTAGGGAATGCTCGTGGAGCAGCAACGCTGGAGATGGGAGGAGATTATGGCGCACCGGCACCTCCCATCCTCCAGCTGCCTCTGTCTTTAAATCCTGTCGATTCTTCTTCCTTCCGTCTAATTCAAACTTTCTTTCATTTTTATCTGGATGTAAGGTCTATTGTAATTGTCGGTTCTTCTCTGTGTTATGATGTCTCTTCTAGAACGTGTACATTTATGATTATATACCATTGTACTGAAAGGTGAGGGCAGTGAGGGCGGTGGTGGCCTAGCGGTTAAGGAAGCAGCCCCGTAATCAGAAGGTTGCCACCGAGGTCCCCTTGATGAAAGCACCGTCCCCACACACTGCTCCCCGGGCGCCTGTCATGGCTGCCCACTGCTCACCAAGGGTGATGGTTAAATGCAGAGAAGCAATTTCTTTCGGGATTAATAAAAATATATACTGTATAAAAAGCATATTGAAGGAATGGATGGAAATAGATAATTGTGCTCTACTGTAATTATATATATTTTTTATTTGGGCGTAACACAGTCGGGAGGCTTTATCTGTCGGGATGACGGAGGTCCCTGCTCCACCGGAGAGGTCACCTCTTCCCTGCAGCTCCACGCTAATGAGGGACCTAAGTGGTTTCATCCGTCCTCTCTGTCTCTGGGAGCCATGTTAAGTCATGACACACACCATTGTGTGTGTGTGTGTGTGTGTGTGTTTAAATACCTTCTTTATTGTGGTTCGCCAAGAATGACCTGAACATACATTACATGAGAGAGAGAAAGCGAACTTTTTTTAAATAGACGAGTGATCTGACCAAAGACCGCGGCCATTAAAAAGGACTGAGCACAACGATAACCAATGGATGAAAAGGTCAGCAGCCATGTGTTACATACGTGTTACGCGGGGCGTGGTCTTGTCATTAACAACAACCCAGCTTCTAATTGATTGACCTTTTCAAAGGGAACTGCAATGAAGATCATGGGGAGACTGGACTCGAATCGTTTATTTTATTAAGGCTGGTTTTTATTTTAATAAGAAACGATTCTGGTTCTGAGACCTCCCAGTTGTGTGGACCTGGCACCACTGTGACCGTCCCATTGTCTCGCCATTAATTAGCCGTGTATGCTAATGGAATTAGCCCCACGCTTCTAAAGATACCGAAACTCGTCCTGGTCTGTGATTAGGGCGGCTTTAATACGCCGCCGGTGTTAAATGAAACACTCGGCTGCGGAGATGGTGCGGATTAAGAGCGAGTCGGAGCGGCAGGATGGGTGTGAAAACTCGCCACTGACTGGGTTAAACGATGGGATATGACGAGCGAGCGAAAGAAAGATGGAGAGAGAGAGAGGCATAAAGTGGGATTAGTGAAATTGTGCAAATCTGAAAATCATCATGATTAAGTGTGTTTATAAGTGTGTGTGTGTGTGTGTGTGTGTGTGTGTGTGTGAAGTGCTCCATTTTGGTGGAGATTGGATGGATGGCTGGGTGGGTCTGGGTGAAGGTGCTCGGTATAGATAACCTGGCGACCGCGTGTTTGTGTCATGGGTCCACCATCCGTAATTATATCCGCTCCGCTCGTTTACAGACGCTCCCCAAGGGGATGGGGGTGGACCATCTCAATCCATACTCAGTAATCCAGATTCACTGTGATGTTCCTCTGCAGGCTATAGGTCTTCAGGGATCTAAACAGATTGATGTGATGTTCATACCAGACCAAAAATAATAAACGTGATCAGACCTGCCCATGTGGACCAGATTTCCAGCTTTTCCCCTTTGAAATGCTAGAATTATTGTGAAAAAATGTAATATTTATGTTCATGGAGCCCACTAAATATAATATAAAATTATACCAACACTGGAAAGGGCTTGAATTATTGTATGTTTTGTGTTAATTACAGCCATTGTTTTATGAACAGGGTGTCTGGCAGACGCCCTCTTCCAGATAGAAGTTGTCTGAAGTCTCTGTCTGTGAGTACATTCTGATACTGGTTCAGACCCAGGTGGTTAGGGAAGGATGCTAGAAGATGTATGTAGAGTGGACTCTTCCAGTTCTAATATAAACACATCTGAAGGAGTCAGGTCATTCATCATCATTTGAGGAGCTGTGCTGGACAAGTAGGAGGAGTGATGGTAGGAGCAGAGGAGGAGGTATGGTGGGTCCAGAGGAGGAGTGATGGTGGGAGCAGAGGAGGAGTGATGGTAGGAGCAGAGGAGGCGGTATGGTGGGTCCAGAGGAGGAGTGATAGTGGGAGAAGAGGAGGAGTGATGGTGGGAGCAGAATAACAGTGAAGGTGAGAGAAGAGGGGGAGTGATGGTGGGAGCAGAATAATAGTGATGGTGGGAGAAGAGGAGGAGTGATGGTGGGAGAAGAGGAGGAGTGATGGTGGGAGCAGAATAATAGTGAAGGTGGGAGAAGAGGGGGAGTGATGGTGGGAGAAGAGGAGGAGTGATGGTGGGTCCAGAGGAGGAGTGATGGTGGGAGAAGAGGAGGAGTGATGGTGGGAGCAGAATAACAGTGAAGGTGGGAGAAGAGGGGGAGTGATGGTGGGAGAAGAGGAGGAGTGATGGTGGGGGAAGAGTGATTTGTAAAAAAATAAAAAAAAAAATATTGGTAACCTATGGTAAACATCAAAAAGCTGAAAATAAAAACACAATTCTATTCATGTGAGACGTTGCTAAGGTTACTGAATTGCTAATCATTTGCCTTCTCCGCCACCTTCTCCACCTGGCAGGGTCCAGGTTGCAGCGGTCGGTGAGGAGTGAGAGCTGGTCTCCGTTTCTCAGCTTATCTTTGTCCTCCTTTTCTATTCTGTTCTTATCTTGTTGTTCTCTCCTCCCTGTGTGTGTTTGTGGAACACTAATGTCATTTAAAGCAATAACGCGGCCACTGTAGCGCTGATGAATACTAATAGAGCCGTCTGTCAGTCCACCGAGCGACCGCAGGGTACAGCCGATTGGCTCGCTCGTCCTGCTCACTCGGTGCTCTCTCGCCGCACCCCGCCCCTTCATCGGGTTTCTTTCAGGCTGTGGTCCAGTGTTGGGTTCTGACTCAATCTGACTGGATGTGCCCTGGGAGGCGTGGCCTGCTTCTGTCACCCTTCTTCAACACTGGTCAACGTTGTGTGTGTCCCTAAAGTCAGTCCCCTGTGTGTGTGTATGTGTGTGTGTCCTCATCTTTCTCCACCGGGGAGTTAATGTATTCAGAACGACTCTAAGCCAGTGGCTCGATCTGATGACCTTGTGAACGGACTCAGCTCCATTAGCACTACTGTGTGTGTGTATATGTGTTTGGTTCTGTGTGTGTGTGTTTGGTTGTGTGTGTGTGTGGGTGCGTGCTGGGCTGTTGCAAAAATTTCTCAATTATTGATAATTCTCTCTCATCCTATGCTGATTTGTATCAGTGCTGTAGTGGGTTCCAAAATGGGGGGATCTAACGTGCCACTTTTTCATCCTCGCAAGTACCCTAATCAATATTATTGATCGTCTTCATTCCCTATTGGTTGGAGGTATTGGACCGGTGGCGGGGTGGTTTCGTTAGTGACTGATGGAAGAACAGTCATGTGTGTTCCAAATGGAGACGTTCGGGTCTTTATGCCATCATTAGCGCCATTGCATTTCATGCAGCTGTGTTCTATGTAGATGGTGTCAGATGACAAATGGTGCAGTGAAATGAAGAACCAATCTTCACTCAATCTTCAGCAGGTCTGGTCCAAGCTGAACAGGTAACAGGAACCAGTAGAACTGGAAAAAAAAGATCTGGAAAAGAGTCCAAAAAGTGCTGTGCGGGTTTGAATGAGGCTTCGATCGGACGCTGGTTAAACGGTTTTGACTGAACTGGTGCAGAATGGCGGTTCCAGGCCGGTTCCCTCGGCACTGTTCTCCACACCAGAATAAATTGTTTAGAGCGCAGATCCTTTGAGGAGGTGCAAATGAAAGTAAACGACTTGGGGACGGGGCACACTGGTGGCGGTGGGGGCTGCGTTGCGCTCACAATTACCCAGAAACCTCTGCGCAATTACCCAAGATCCCCAGCCAACGGCCGTGAAAAGGGTCTTATCGAAACAAACTACGCGGTCACAGGTGCGGAACCGAATGAGGATTAATGGCGTTCTGTTGGGGTTTTTTTTCATCGGTAAAACTG
The DNA here is from genome assembly GCF_900700375.1 of Denticeps clupeoides. NCBI lineage: Eukaryota > Metazoa > Chordata > Actinopteri > Clupeiformes > Denticipitidae > Denticeps > Denticeps clupeoides. Next base: position 16,471,576 of record NC_041725.1, read on the forward strand.
GACTCCCAATGTTTCTGCTTCAGACAAACAGGAATTAGACGGTCAAATTAAATCCAGCGCCGCCGCAGAGCCTGACGGACGGACGAAGAACGGATGGGCCTGGGAGGGGCCGTGTTGGAGGAATCGACGATGCCCGCCTAAACGTTCTCTAAAAGGCCCGACTAGTGGCTCCCAGCAGCCAGGGCGTCCACGGAGGCCGAGAGGGAACCTAATCACGCGTTCCACCCCACCCGCAGCCGTCTGCGTGATGAATGCGGCGCCGCGACCGGGGGAGGGGCTGGCGGCCCTTACCTGCAGCATGGCGAGCAGGACCAGAGGCATTATGAAGACTTGCAGGGCGCCCCCCGCAGGAAGTTACACACCGTTACACACGTGTGCAGTTTTAACTAGTAATCAAGGTGGATTCGATGGTGGATTCGAACCTGCTTACTCTCTTCATCAATTTATTCTATTTTACAACTTGAATATGTTTACTATAAACAGCCAAAAACAGAGCGGTTCAAGATGCATTTCACACGTGTTATGCTGCTACAACTATGCACGTGATGAATAAAAAAATCCCTCTTGAAATGAGTAAAGGTCAAATTTAGGGTGGTAGTAGCCTATTGGGTATGAACACTATGAACCAGAAGACCCAGGGTCAAATCCCACTTACTACCATTGTGTCCCTGAGCAAGACACTTAACCCTGAGTGTCTCCAGGGGGACTGTCCCTGTAACTACTGATTGTAAGTCGCTCTGGATAAGGGCGTCTGATAAATGCTGTAAATGTAAATGACCCGGCCTGGTCTGTTTATGGGTCCATTGTGTGTCTACTGCTGAAGGCGCTTTGTCAGTACCGGCAGAACGTGGACAGGATCGCTTTCGGACGCGATGAAGGCGGTGCCTTGAAGAGGGGTGGGGTTATGTAGCTGCCCCCTGCTGCTGAACTGAGTTGAGAGTTAGCGGGATGATGGCGGTGGTGTGGGATTAAGGAGACGAACCGCACCGCTGACACACTCAGGTGGGACTAATTACCTTTCACAGGAGAGGACCAGGTACACACACACACACACACACACACACACACATTGCAAACAAGCTGTCCCCGTCTTCCTCTCGCAGGGACCCTACAGGGACAGGAATCTGCAGCACACAACGGTTCTGCTGAAACGCTCGGACTCTCCCTGTAATTACACACTCTGATGCTGCTGTAAACTGTCATTTGGGAATTATGAATGTGAAACACACACACACACACACACACACACACACACAGGCTGCTGCATGGTGGCTCTGGTCCCGGAGGGGCGTCGGCTGCAGGCAGCACCAGCGCTGGCCCAGAACAACTGTTACTCACCAGATGGAGGAGGACGTGGGACGAACAGAGAGAACAAGTTCTGTACACATCATCGTCTTGTCTGTGTGTGGTTTCACCGCACCTGCTTGTCTTGGTTCTGGACTCTACTAGATGTTCCTCTTCCATGCTCCGTCTGCGGTTCCTTCACATGCTCCTTTCTCTCCCAGGAGCCCATCAAAGCTGAACTGTAACATTTAAGGTCATCTCCACTTCAGACTTTTCTCGTAGGAGATTGACTGGAAGCTTGGATGTTCTAGTACGAGATGAACTGGATGTTCTCGTAGGACGTGATGTGGATGTCTGGATGTTCTTGTAGTCGATGAACTGGACGTACAGTTGTTCTTGTAGGAGGTGCTTTGTCCATATAAAAGAGCCGTTGCACTGCGGCGCCGCTCCCTCAGCGTTCTCTATTAAACGGATTCAGACGGTGCCGCGGGTGAAGGTGCTAACTGAAAGGTCTCGCCCAGCTCTTTCATGACCACCCACCCGTGGCTGATCTGGTGTGTGCTGTGAGCCTTGTGGAGCGGCGTGCCAGCCTCCCACAATGCATTTCATGCCCTCAATGCCTTTCCAACCACAGCAGAGGCAAATATACTTGACCAGATGTTCCTAAACAAGCCCACTGAGGCATGAGCGGTGTGTGTGTGTGTTTGTGTGTGTGTGTTTCTGACACCCTTTGTGCTGCTGATATGCTTGGATTGATGAATAAAGTAGATGCTGCTACACTGGATTATTGTAAGACCTCCCTGGCTGACATTAAAACCGTGTGTGTCTGTGTGTGTGTGTGTGTGTGTGTGTGAGTGAGTGAGGTTTTCAAATTCAGTGTTCGTCCCAGAACTGGTCATGTTGGAGTGTGAGAGTAAGATGGAACTGGGCGGGGAGGTTCCGTTGGCCCCCCCTCCCCTCCAAACTGATACTGGATGTATGAGTTCCAGGAAGATTCCCAGATTAGAATATTTAACTCTTCAATTAGCCTTATCCTGCAATGCCCCCCAGGCATGGATCATAATCTCCGTCTCGGAATTATTAACACGTCCCGGCCTCTCCGAAGAACGCACTGATATCGCTGCCGTTTATCTGCCCTTGAACTCTTTATTTGTAGAAAGCATCACTTGGGGAGCAACTTTGATCCGTTTTGCTGATGCTGTATGAGACCAGCGGTCCGCTGGATGAATGAAGGTCCACCCCTTCTCTGGCTGGTTAGTCTGGAGATCTTCTGCATGATCATCCTCTCTGTTTTATGGAAGGAGATGTTAAATATTCACCATTCATGGTGAACCACTCTCTTCTCAGTAGAGACCCAGATCCCCAGCACCCCCATCATGGTAGAGCCTTAAAGAACGTATTTATTTTTCATGAACGGAGAACTACATTACAGGACGATATGGAGATAGAATGGTGGTGCTGTTCTCATAATTCTGACTTAATTACAAGCCGGATCTTAGTGGCTGCTTCAGATGCAAATCATTTTCCGGAGGAATGAATCCATCAGCATGATTTTCAGCATCATTTTTCTCCTCTCGGTAGAATCCCGCTGGAACCCTGAACGTTCCTCACGTTCCGCCTTTCAGGAGCTGCTGCAGGCTGAGGGACGTGGAGATGATGTGAAGTGAAGGTGGTTTTGTAGGTACGTGTGGCTTTAGCAGGATTAGTGGCTGTTAGCGCTTGACAGTGATACTGGCGGGATGCGAGGAGGCGGGGCCTCTGGGTCTGCTGAGGAGAGGGTGGATTACGGCTCAAGAGTCCTGAGGGCCCTCAGGCTTGGCGGCACTACCTGTGTGATGAGTCTGGAGAGCCCACACACATCCCCCCCCACACATATAAAGGGGGATCTGAGTCTCCACTGTCACTAATGCTGCTAATAGATCCTTTTGTGTGTGTGTGTGTGTGTGTGTGTGTGTGTGTGTGTCTACTGCAATCCTAATATTTGTGTTTAGGTTCAATGAGGCTCAAGCACCTCATGGAACATCATGCAAGAGTGAGAGACAATCAACATGCTGTGTGTGGGGGGTAGTCCATGATGATGATGATGATTACTCCAACATTACAGCGGTTTCATCAGCAGCTGTAACCACGGCGACATTGTTTTACATCAGTGTATTGTTCATTCTCGTTCTCTCTGGTTTAGGATTTCGTTTTGTTACCCTGCATGTCCTCTGTTCTCCTGTAAAAAGCAAGCAATCCAGACTCTCTCGCCCCCCCCCCCCTCTCTCTCTATTCCCCCACTCTCTATTTCCCTCTCTCTCCCTCTCTCTCTCTTTCGTTCTGAAAATAAACAATACTAATCACATTATTGATCACGGACATGACAGGTGGCGAAGGCTGTGGTTTTATGTGGTTTAATAAGAGACATGAAAATACATGTATATGCGCGTGAGCGTGATCAGTGATCACTGTTCTGGGTTCAGTGACTGTATTTTACTGCTGTTTCCTGGCGGAACTCTGATCTGGGATGAGTTCAGGGCGGGATAAAGCTGTGCTCGGGCCCCATGGCGAAGTTGCTATGAGTTTCTGACCGGGATGTTGTGGTGTAGAAATGCCGCAGAAGGTGGTGCGTTTATTGGACCTTGACATGCAGCAACATGAAGTTTTGAATGATTAATCATCCCGTTCCTCATTAAACCTGCTGTCCTGCTGCCATGGAGGGAACAATTCCAGATTTAACCTGATTCTGTCCTTATAAGTCTCATCCCTTCATGCAACTCTTTTTAAATTAAGTGGGATTTCATGTCCACATTCACTTGTTTGGAGTTAGATTCTTTCCAAAAAGATGAGGCATCATCACTATCATTTGATGAGGCCACCACTGCACCATCAAATTAATACTGTTTTTGTGTGCGTACGGGTTCGCGAATTACTATCGGTATCGTATTTGGATACATTCTGCAGCTCTTTCAGCATATGTCACATGCTCCGCCCCCTGAGTCGGTGTGGAGCAGGAAGGCAGCAGAATTATGGGAGATAATTCTAATTAAGGCGTGTTGGCGCGCTGACAGAACGAGCTGCCCCCCCCCCACCCCCCCACCCCCCTTTCATTTGTCCGTGTCTGTTTTTAATCCCAACATAAAGGAAATGTGAAGGAACGGGGAGGGGGCGGACGTCCCATTTACATCAGAACAGGATGAACAAGGCGCCAGGCGAAGTCACCGGAGACATGAATGCCTTCTTCTCTCGCTCCGACTGAAAGATGAAAAACGTGGAATTCCCTCTAGTTCCCGCCGCATGGCCGCGTCGCTGTAAATAACATGGGGAAGATGGGGAATGGGGCGCGGATTAGAGCGGCCGGTGTTTATGGGGAGAGTATTTTTGGAAGAATAGTCGGCCTCTGGATTTCTGGGAAAAGCCCAACAATCATAAAATAAGCGCTAGCATGCAAACATTTTCCAACATCACAGCATATAATAGAAATAAAATGGCTGGTGAACGTGGTGTGATGGCCCCACCTCACTGGTCCTGGTTTCTGACGGGTGTGGAACCTGTGATCAGCGAGTGGCGGGAATGGTCGGATGCTCGGCGGTCCATTTGCATGGCGCGGAGAACATCGTCTGATATCTCAGTTCATTACCAAGGCAGGCAATGGAGGTTTCGTCCTCTTGAAGCAGAGCTGTGGAAGAGGAGCAGGAGGAGGTGGAGGAACGTTTATTGCCTCCACACTGTGAACTGCCTCCGGTGGAGTGTTTTCCAGAAAGTGAATGTTAATGTTCTCCCTGGGAGAACCTGTGCTGTTACTTGGCCAGCGTTCAGTTCTAGACTCATTTACAAGGCCTCGTCGTGACCCTTGCCCCCATCGTGCCTCACGGTGTTTTGTGTGAGGAGATGACTGGTCGTTTCTTGCCATGGGGTAGGGGAGATCTCTTCTGTTTTTGTGATTTTGATGACAATTAGTTTACTGCGTGTGTGTCTTGCATCCGAATATGTATGTGTGTATGCATGTGTGTGTGTGTGTGTGTGTGTGTCCCCGCATGCATGGTTGGATTTGATCTTTCCTCGCTTCCAGAGAGGAACATCGATAGCTCTCCATTAGCTGGAACGTTGGAGGGACGGCGCCTGTCAAAGTCACTTAACCGCTGGCGTTCCCCAAGCCTAATAAGAACAGCAGATAAATCCTGCACCAGTCATCTGGAATATGTTTAGCTGAACACAGATCAATACTAACCCGAGTGTGGAACGTGCGGAGAACAATGGAGGAGAATGGCCCCCAAGCGACAGGAACACCTTCAGCCAGGAGTAATGTGGAAGTGGTGGTCTAATGATCCACCTTCTCCATGACGGTGATGACGGTGTTGCCACTCTGTGGAAGGTTCCTGAGAGCTCCTGACGTTCTGCGGGAGTGGTTTTGTTGGGATAATGTGTTTGGAGTGACAGTCATATGGGACTTATCCCAGTGTTGGGATCTCCCGCAGTTCTTGGCCCTCTGATGATGGACTTATGAAAGGGTGAATATTATCTCCAGGTTTGCTGTGTGTCTCATTTGGATTTTTTTTAGAAGCATTCGATGTTCTGTGATGCTCTCAACTGACTGGAACGAGAGAATGCAAGGTCTGAAAGTGAAGAACAGATTTAGAGCCACAGTGACCCACATAAGGGGAACACACACACACACACACACACACACATTGCTCTGAATTCATGGTTTCTGCTTGGTTGCCGTTGGTTGATCAGCAGCTTGACCCCGCCCACTCTACAGAAGCCCCGCCCACCACCGCCTGCCATTCTCAGTTCTGATGAATTCCTATTATTCTTGTTATTATTTTTAATAAGCTGCGCTCATTTGCCGGGATAATTAGCTCCTGAAAGGTGCTCTCTGTCTGCGTTGTTGTTTTGTAAGCTCATCTTCGCCGGGGTCTGTGCGCAGTGCCATGGTTAAAAGCGTAATTATTTAAAAACTGCACAAGTTAATTAAATTCCCTCATGCTTTGTCTGTTTCTTCATTTATTTTTTTTAAACCGGATCTGTTTTAATTGCCTACGTTCTGCTGCCGCTGCTGAGCTCCTGGGTTATAAAAATAAAATTAGAATGAAACACTGACTTGGCTTATACTTGGTTGATTTTTTTCCCCCTATTAATACGCCATCTCAGATTATAATTTTTTCATGTCTCTTTCGTTTTCGTACGTTTTTGTAAGTATTATTATTTATTTTCATGGTTCTGTTGAAAGACCCCATTCTGGCGACACTCGCACTCAAATCTGTGGCTTCTCCCACAGGGGAACTTAGCCTAGATTTTGAAATATCTCAGCGCCTCGGGAGAAAGTGGCGCCGTATGGCGGAGAAGCGGTGGAGGAGTGGTGAATTCTGTAGCAAAGATGTTTTATTTAGCTGCAGTGTGTGTGTGTGTGTGTGTGTTCGAGTTTTCCTGCTGCTAATTTACCATCATAACGCCTCCCTTTCTCTGCGGCTCTCGGCCTGTTTCCAGAGGCCTGCAGGTTTACCGTGTCAGAGGTGGGTGGAGTTGCCTGGCGCCCTGAATCACGCGTGTCCCCCTTTACTGCTCCCGTAAAAATGCATAAAGCGCGGAGGACATCCATCAACGCGCACATCCAGGTCAGCCTGAAGCTCCTGGAGGTTCCCCCTGCCACCGAGAGTCCGGCGTTCTCGATGCGGCAGAAAGCACTGAAACGCATCGCCTGTAATGTGTCTGTTAGAAATTCATCAATCAAAGAGAATTGTGACTCGCAGTACCACTACGTTCCTCCAGAGGCGACACCGAGCTGCTGCAGCTGCTGCTCAGCATGAAGGCATGAAGCCACAAACCTTTGACTGCCCTCCGGTGGATGGAGAACGTAGAACCCTCGCAGAACCGTCCGGAGATGGCGCGCAGATTAAAAACAGTAAGAGCGGGGGATGTTCGGAATAATGGCGGTATTGATTTTCTGGCCGTTGAAATGGACTCGCGGATTCTCAGCAGCGCCTTTCCCTCCTCCGTCTCCACCGTCGGCCGGGCCGGCTCAGATAATGGACGTAATTGGAGTGACTCACACCCTGCCGGCGTGTTCTCCTCTGATAAAGACGCCGCGCTCCATCCGGAGTTAAATGTGCTGCACACAATGCAGTGGAAGGGAGCCGAGTGAAAGGGCTCCTCAAATCTCCCAGCGAGGGCCCATTCAGCTCCGCCCGATCCGCCGAGGGGATATTTCTGGCCCACAGTCACGGCAGAATTTTAATGATACTCAAAATGCCACATGTTCTGGTAAAGGTCACCGGACACTTTATTAGAGACGCCCACCTGCCCCTGCATCGAGAATCGTCTGGCATCTCTAATAAAGTGGCCGCTGGCCACATCCTGGAGCTGGTGGACGTCTGGAGGTGATGAGTTAAACGGTGGAAGCCAGTATTAAAGAAGAAATCTGTGTTTTAATGCCTCGTTTTCCCTGTGTGTGTATGTGTGTGTGTGTGTGTGTGTGCAGGCAGTGATTGAGACGCTGTTTCGGGGGACCAGGCAGCTGTAGGACGGATCCAGCGTCGGCAGTGAGCTCCTCTCCATGAGCCTGTGTGTGAGTGTGTGTGCGCCACTGGACCTGCTCTGAAGCGGAATACGGACTTAATAGGATGTCAACAGAGGCGGAGCTGCAGCCTGCTGCCAGAACCTGCGTCAGAAAGGAGTCTAAGAGACGTGGTAGGAGCCAAACACACACACACACAAATGTACTGACGAATATCATATACATCCATGTGTATTCTTGAAAGAGAAAGTGAAACACTGCAGCACAGCACACGGTGCACACGGTGAAACGTGTCCTCTGCATTTAACCATCACCCTTGGTGAGCAGTGGGCAGCCATGACAGGTGCCCGGGGAGCAGCGTGTGGGGACGGTACCTTTATCAAGCCGACCTCACTGGCAGTTTGGGTTTTGAACCTGCAACCTGCCCCCGCTAGGCAGTGGTGGCCTAGCGGTTAAGGAAGCGACCCTGTAATCAGAAGGTTGCCGGTTCGAATCCCAATCCGCCAAGGTGCCACTGAGGTGCCACTGAGCAAAGCACCGTCCCCACACACTACTCCCCAGGCGCCTGTCATGGCTGCCAACTGCTCACCAAGGTTGATGGTTAAATACAGAGGACACAATTCACTCTGTGCACCATGTGCTGTGCACAATAACAATCACTTCACTTATCTTGACTTATTGTGGGTCCGCTTCTTTGCCCGCCAGGCCACCACTGCCCCATAATTTAGGACCAAGTTTGGGTTGTGTGGGGGGTGGGGTCAAGCTGCAGTTTAAACATTGAAGAATCACACACACACACACACACACACACACATGCTCCATGATATGAACGAGTGGGATTACTCAGTGGTGGAAAAAGTCTCTCATCTCAAGAAAAGTCTTTTTTTTCTTCGACTCGGTTATTAGCCCGAACTCCAGCCGCCGCCCCAACTTCGCGCCCTGAAATACTGCAGTAATTAACTGGGCGCGTTCTGTATAAACGACTCGGGCTGCACTAATGCTGGCCAAGCGGGGCTCAATTTCACGGTGATTTTGGGAGGAGATCTTCCAGCGTGGTCCCAGAACCGTACGAGACCGCCGGTTCCTCCAGGCGAGGGCCGGCGTTCAGCTTCCCGCGACAAATTCTGACTGATGAGTGACGGTGACGCGCTGGATGGGCGAGGTGGCGGGGCGGGCCGGCTTCCTCCCGGCGGGCTCGGGACGCTGCGGCTGGAGCAGCTGCCGCTCGGTGCCTGCTTGGTGCCCGTGGCTAGGGAGGTTTGAGCAGGACTGGCACAGCTGATGGCAGCGGCACCATATGTCTGCGAGAGGAGGCCGTGTTGGAAAATGTCTCCAGCGACTCTCGTACCGGGTGAAAAATTAACTGAGCTGGATTAATTTTAATTGTCATTCTGGTTTTGAACACAACATTTTTATTGTAGAGAGATATTACATAAAATGACTTGACTGAGACTGAAGGGGTGATGAGGGTGGTAGTAGCCTAGTGGGTAACACACTCGCCTATGATCCAGAAGACCCAGGTTCAAATCCCGCTTACTACCATTGTGTCCCTGAGCAAGACACTTAACCCTGAGTGTCTCCAGGGGGGGACTGTCCCTGTAACTACTGATTGTAAGTCGCTCTGGATAAGGGGGTCTGGTAAATGCTGTAAATGTAATGTGATGAAAGTTGCAGATTAATATTAAGTCGCTCCCTATTGATTGGCTAAGAGGGTGCTGTGGGTGGAGCTCATGGTAATCCCCACAGTGGTGACAATCCGCCATCAGTCAGTCCTGTAGCTAATTAGCCAATCCCTCACCACAAGCACAACACACACACACACACACACACAGAGGGCCCAGAACAGCCGTAATGGCTTTGAAACATGGCGCTAAATTAATTGTGCTGTAATGAATGAGCGCTATCCAGTCCCCCCGGTCTACAGAGGGGGCGTAATGAGAGAAATCACACACACACACGCACACACACTGTACAACACACTCAGAGCAGGGCTTGCTGGACACTCCTGAGGCCAGGTATTAATGAATATGAATGTACATTAATGCACATTAAAACAAACCACCAACACTGGGGGGCTCTTGTGAGGATCACCGTTTTGTGAAAAGGACGCGTTTGGGGGTGGAGCTTGACGACCCGCTCGGTTCTCGTCAATCTGTCCTCTCAGGTCCTTTTTCCCTTTTCTAATTAAGGAGGGTAAACAGCCCTGGATGAGCGTCTTTATTTAACCCACAGCATTAAGGCAACGTCTAGTGTGTCAGGCACTTCGTACAGGCTGGCAGGTTAACCGTGTGTGTGCGAGTGTGTCTGTGTGTTATCGGAGCAACATTAACAAGAACCCGGCATTGTTCTTCACGGGTTCTAGGTTCTTCAGTCTGGATCTTCTCTTGGATTGTTTGAGAACAGTGAATAGCCTATTTTTCCTATGTTTATCCTATTTTTCCTAATAGCGTTCTAACTGCAGTTATTTCTGGAATGTTCTATTTGTTCTTTTGGGCCTTTAAAAGGAAATGAGGTGAGAAGAGCTGAGATGTTTGCGTTCCACTTATTCCATTTATATGTTCTGAATAAAATCATGAAAATGGAGATTTAATTATTTACTAATGAATCAAAATCAAATGAGGAGGCTAAACACTGAAAGTGTGTGTGTGTGTATGTGTGTGTGTGTGTCTCTAGGAACGAGTTAAGCGTCTTTTATAGCCCCTGTATGTCAGGAATTTTGTAAAAATCTGTGCATTTTGTTGGGAGAAGTTGTCTTGGCCGTTTCTTGGCGGATTCTTTCCGTCTGAAATTCCGGCTCCTCTCCAATATTCCTGATGAATATTTTATGGCTGTCGGTTTAATCAGAGGAGGAAAATGGAGCAGAAATCCTCCTCCTCGCTCTCCAGCTTTGCCTTGAGAAGTCGCCGGCGTTTTTTCAAATCAAAACGGTGCCGTGCGGCGGTGGGGGAGGACCGGTGTCACCAGAAGGCCATTGTTTGGAGGAGATATCCTAATCACCAAAAGCCAGCGCCTAATTAATTTTATTCAGAATGCCGACTTGTTTCCTCGTCTTGGCTTTTGTTCTCTGGGCCGGATCCGTGTCGGAACAGGGAGACGCCGTTCGGTTAATGAGCTGAAGCGATCGCCGGGCCGCCCGCGTCTCTCGCCGCTGCCACCCATTGGCCTGCTTCCCCGTGGCGCTCACCTCTCGGTTAAACCGCCCAGCATTAACCTGCACTTTAACCAGCTGAGCAGAAGATTGGTCTTGGAGGAATTTATTGTGCCTTTAAAGTGTTCGGTGCAACAAAAATTTAAATTGACAATTTTACGGAATAAAAAAAAAAAAAATGTAAACGTGCAAAACTATTATTTCCTTAACCACTTCTTCTCTGTTCATACACTTGAGGTCATTGAGGCAGTGGTGGCCTCAATGACCTCAATGACCCCGTAATCAGAAGGTTGCCGGTTCGAATCCCGATCCGCCAAGCTGCCACTGAGCAAAGCACCGTCCCCACACACTGCTCCCCGGGCGCCTGTCATGGCTGCCCACTGCTCACTCAGGGTGATGGGTTAAATGCAGAGGACAAATTTCACTGTGTGCACCGTGTGCTGTGCTGCTGTGTATCACAAGTGACAATCACTTCACTTCACTTTCATTTAGGTGTAAATGAACAGATTTATGTTCAGTTCCATGTAGTGAAAGTGAAGTGATTGTATTGTGATGCACAGCAGCAACGGCACGCGGTGACACATCGAAACGTATCTTTGATCCGTATCTTTGTACACAGACCCTCTCCTCTCGTCCCAAGGCCCTTGAGCCATAATAATCACAGGCTGGTTGAGGAGATGTTCCTCTGCATTTATCAGAAGAATAATCTCTCTGCTGCATTTTCATCCTTTCTATCAGTCCAACTGTAACTATATGAAGACATATTTAGTCATAAACGGCATCTCCAGTAGGTCAGGTGTCTGAGTCGGTTACTGGAATGTCACTCTTTTCTCTCCATTGATGAGACCAGATATTCCAATATGGAATAAAAGTTGTTAAAGCAGCGATTCTGGCTGTGAAACTGTCGCTGAGAGTCGGTGACAGCCAGCTGATCCCCGTCCACCACGTTTTTTCATGCACGTCTCGTCCTCCTGGACGCCTTGCTGCGCCGCTGCTCTCCATTCCCTCACTATAGAACCAGCAGCATCCCACCCCTACAACCCATCCGGCCCAGCGCTGGATGCCTGGTCTGGAAATGGATGCCTTTCAACTGAACATGTGGTTAACTGTGATTCTTTAGAGGAGTTTGAGACGGGTATATAGTTCAGGTTCCTGCTACTTGACCTTACCTGCCGTTTAAGCTGAGCGATCTCACCAGCACCTTCTACATTCCGTCATTAATGTTCCTGCCGAGGGGAAGCTGTAATTACAGGGCAGCTTGGTGCTGCGATGCATCAGGCTGCTGTAACGCTCCACTTCCAACAAGATGGCTGCCTGAAGGACCTGCAGCGGGGGTCTCGGTTCAACACACATGCTGTCCAAAATTCCAGGGTTTTATTTACATTTACATTTACAGCATTTTTCAGACGCCCTTATCCAGAGCGACTTACAATCAGTTACAGGGACAGTCTCCCTGGAGACACTCAGGGTTACGTGTCTTGCTCAGGGACACAATGGTAGTAAGTGGGATTTGAACCTGGGTCTTCTGGTTCATAGGCGAGTGTGTTACCCACTAGGCTACTACCACCCTGAGCAACCCCCAAACGGGGCAGTGGCAGCCTAGCAGTTAAGGAAGTGGCCCCGTAATCAGAAGGTTGCCGGTCCGAATCTCGATCTGCCAAGGTGCCACTGAGAAAAAGCACTGTCCCCACACACTGCTCCCCGGGCGCCTGTCATGGCTGCCCACTGCTCACCAAGGGTGATGGTTAAAAGCAGAGAACACATTTCATTGTGTCACCGTGTGCTGTGCTGCAGGGTTTCACAATGACAATCACTTTCACTTCATAAACATCACACAAGTCCAACACAAATCTAGACTCATAAAAGAGGTCAACCCAACAATACTAAATTTAACTGACCAACCATACAAAGAGACAAAGGGAACTTGGACTAATCAAATGACACAACAAGGGGGACGTAATGAACACTAATTACAAAATACAAACCCCCAAACATGCCCATTCTGGAATTTAGGCCTCCTCAGCAATCAGTCGCAGCTTTTTTTCTTTTCGTGTCACTTGACTGACTGTCCCCAACATCTGAGGTAACCCCAACAATGGAAAATAATTAATAAACAAACCATGTGTGCACACCATACAAAATAATAAGTCAAATCAATAAAGTGCGGAGGTAATACGTGGGGTTCGAGCCTGGGACTTCTGGTTTATAGGCGAGTGTGTTAGCCACTAGGCGACGGCCATGTTGTAAACAGATTATTTACTGCGACGAGAACAGAACAGAACAGGGTCAATTGTCTGACCATTTATTTTGGACACCGTTCCTATAATTGCTGCCCATACAAAATATAAATTTTCCCATATTTTTACTGAAATGATTTAAAAACGCATTAAAGTCACAAGGCTTCCGATGCCCCGAGAAGAAGCCACATTTGACGGTGGCTCCCTGCGGTTCTGTGGTTGCAGTAATGAACCGAGTATTTGCTCACAGATCCTCAGCGAGCGAACGAGCCGCTCATAACCAAACAGCCACCTGGGAAGTGTGTGCTAATAATCTAAAGTAAAGAACATCCTTCACTCTGACACTGTGCGTGTGTGTGTGTGTGTGTGTGTGTGTTTATTCAGCTTTGTAAAGAGCCTTGTTTAATGCTGTGACAGATATATTATTTTCCTGGCGCTGGATCACATGTAGATCTTCTGATCCCAGGAAGTGGTCTAAACTACCCATCCTGCAGCGGTAGCGTGTGGGGAAAGGAGGTTGTCGTGATGGATTTGGACGTTGATCACATGGCCCTCGCTTTGTAATTGGATCGGCTTCATTGAATCGGCCTCGGTACGGAAATTGACTTGGCCTTGACAAAAGGCAAGGGAAAAAGTGGCCGCATTAAACTGAAAGCATCTGTGGACGCAAGGTTGGGGTGTGAAGTGTCCTGTGAAAAATCCGGACAATGGCGGAACATGATCGGGGTCAGAGGTCAGCGGCGCGGGCCTTTGTGAGGACCGGAGCTCATTCTTCACCATTTTCTCGGAGAACCTCAGAACCCGGGTCAGCAGCGTGCTGATCTGGGTCACTGCACATGAAGAACTGCCATTATCTTATTATTAAAAATATTATGGAATCTGCATTAAAATTGATTTTCTTCACTTTAACAGACTATTTGAAGGCCTTTCCCTCTGGCAAAATGTTCACAAAGATTGCATTTAATACTGTTTATAGTGTTATATTAAATTAGACTTTCATTTCTATACCACAATAGAACCACAATCCAAAAGAGAGAAGGGGAGGAACCTGTTCTAAATCGCTCTCTGTACAGTTCTCATGTTTCGTCAGGGCATCAGTTCACACTGCACTTTTATTTTTTTATTTTTTTATTTTTATTAAGCATCTGAAGAGCGACGGAACCGCTTTTTTCGGCATCTGTCTGACGCGCTGCTGATGGAATGATGGAACACTCATTTCTCCTGCCCAGCTGTGTGCGAGTGTGTGACTGACATATTGAACCGTGTCCCTGTTGTGTGAGCTGGAGATCCAGGTTCTTCATCACAGCTTCTCGTGTTCCTCGCCGGATCGATCGGATGGAGACTCGTTCCTGCTTTCTGGCTGAATGAGTGCCGTACGGCTGTAGGGGTGTGTGTGTGTGTGTGTGTTTGTGTGTGTGTTTTTATTTACGTGTCCCTCTGTGGTTACCTGCGTCTCCATGGTAACCTCCGTTCCGCCCCCAGCGGTAAATTGCGGTAAACGGCCGCATGCATTCAGGCGCAGGAGCCGCAGCTTCCTGTTACACATTTGCATTATGGACTGGATTATTTAGGAGAAATGAATGTTATTTTTCCGTGACGCGACATGCAGCCGTCTCCATTTGGCCCTCATCAGCGCTAAATGTCACGGTGGACGCGATGACGCCGTCCCTGTCATTTTATTATCCGGCCGGCACCTGCGTCAGAACCCCCCTGTGATGGCGGAGAAGCGGGCCAGCATCCACCGCGCTGGACCTCCCTTCTCATGTCCCCCCCCGGGAACCGTCCCAGGATGGCGCGGTGACGCCGCAGGCCGGCCAGGAGAACATGGAAAGGGGGGGTTTGCTGCTGAGATGACTCTAATTGTGTTTACCGGCGAGCAGATGCTAATTGGCGGCCTGATTAGCGTTCCCCGGGCCTGGCCCGCGTCTCCGCGCTAAAGCAGTAATTAGCAGCGGCGCTTCAGAGCTCCCCGTAACCGCGGCAGCCGGCAGAGGAGGGACGGGCGAGTTCTTTCATCCTCAGCAGGAGGCTCTGTGAAGAGACCGTCGAGTGTCCCTCATTAGTCAGGAGACCATCACACATTAAAGACTCTTTTGTTGCAGCAAACAGTCAAAAGCAAACAGTGTACAAAAGCCTGTGTGTGTGTGTGTGTGTGTGTGTGTGTGTGTGTCACCTTCTGCCTTTGAAAAACGTTTACTCAGCGTTTTCTTATCGCTTTTCACCAACCAACGTTCCTTTTGATATCATAATGGCTTGGACGTAAGTCATTCATTGGAACACTCACACACACACACACACACACACACATACTCACTTTATCTGGACTAGAGGAGGGAAGTGATTTCGGATCTTATAGGTTCTGAGCGACTCCACTAGTCCTGGACGTCCAGCCCGATTGTGTCCCAGATGATTCCAGCCTTTCTCTCTCCCGGAGGACGTATCCAGGGACGGCTGCTGCTCTGTCACTCGCCGTCTTGTGATTCCGTCCTTATAGCTGCGACTGTTCCCCTTCGTTTGTGCGGCTAATTACCTTATAATTAAAGTCATGGAAAGACACGGTGAAAAATGAGGCGCCGCGTTCTCCGTCTGGTGCGGAACGTGCGTGTAAAAGATTGCTGTGCGTGTGTATGTGTGTGTGTATGTGTGTGTGTGTGTGTGTGTGCGTTGAGGGAGGGCTGGTGCTGTGCTGACGGAGAGATGCTTTCTGGCATCTAATTAAATGTGAGCGTGGAGAAGAGGGGAATGAATCGCCATCAAATTTATCATCTGTCACCGCGCGTGTGTGTGTGTGTGTGTGTGTGCCTGTGAAGGATACGCTGCTTGCAGAAGTAGTTGCGGAAGTGTGTGACTAAGGGTTTTGGGAAGAGTGTGTGAGTATGTGTGTGTCTGCATGTGTGTGTGTGTGTTGATTGGCTTGTCTGTCCGTGTGTAAATTTTAGATGAAATTAGCTTTGCATTCTTCCCCATCTCCAGCTGTCTTTCGCACGTCCTCTCAAAATGAGCGAAATTACCACAACGTGTCCCCATTAAGGCGGAAAATTGAAAAGCAGTCATTCAGGCTCCGCCCACTGTCTGGTGGAGCTCTCCACCAGATCTCCAGGGTGATGGTTGGTGAGAAACGTCCCTCTCTCCTCGGTTCCTGGGTTTGGCTTCTCTTTTATCTGCTCTCGTTTTGCTCAGGGACTGTTTTATGACAGCACTGGACGCCGTGTTTACAACATCCTCACCCAGGAACTCAAATCAATCTGTGTGTGTGTGTGTGTGTGTGTGTGTCAATACACCGATGACACTCTGCCCCAGGCACCAGCATCTCATTGTCGGGCTTCTTGATTGATCGCCACGACCTTCCACTAAGCAATCTGTGAATTGACTTGTGTCTCTTTGGAAGCTCCAGCTTCTATCTACCCTCGTTTGATGGTGATTAAGACCTGTTCTGATTGGCCGCGTGCATTTTAAATGTTAATCGTCGGGTCAGCCGGTAATTACTTGGCAGCGGGTGATAGGATATGATATGATCGTCCGTCTGGCCTGAGCCGAATGTAAAATCTCTTTATAGGGTCGGGCCTTCCGTCCTCATCCTGACATCATCCGTTATTACACCTCTCATGGCAGTTATTAAGGCCAGCAACGGCCCACTCTGTCCGCGTGTTCAGGGGTGCCTCTGATTGGCCGACACCTCATGTTTCTACTCATTTCCAGGTCATGAACCTCATGAGGGATGTGATGGTTGGTGGTCTTCGTCCATTTTCTGGGCACATCCCAGTATATAATTCACCTCGGTGTGAGCAAGCATCACATTGGAATAGTTCTTCAGCGTGCAGCGATGTTACGATATGTGATCCGAGGCCAACATTGGCAGCTTGTGGTTCGATTTGAATGACTTTTTCAGGTTGACTTATCCGTCAATAAAGTCGAAGTTGAATCGACAAGTCGACAGTTTTGCATTTTACAGCCCCATCTACACCCCCCGTCTTTGGTACATACCTCAAAAACCTGAACCACGTAACAATACTGCCAAAGAAACACCAGCATTACTTGTTGTCGGCTCCTTTTATTTAGTCGGCTTTGTTCTGCTACGTTCGCCGGGAGGAAAGAGCTCTAATCCGATGGATCTCAGAGGCATGGCTGAGATGGTCACCCAGTGGGAGAGGGCAGGTTCCCGCCTGATTCTGGATTCAGCATGTAAGATCTGATGATGGACGAGATGCCCAATCCCGGGTAAAATAGGGCCCTAAAGTGTCATCTAACCCCAATGTTGCAACTGTGCTGCATCGATTTTGGCCCATCAGGTAACATTTAAGACACTCCGCTGTGTTCCAGCTCCTGAAGACTACCTGACGCATCACCATCCCTGCCTCATTACGGATGGGAGACGTTCCTCCGGCGTAAATAGCTCCGTATTGATTTCTGCGCGATGGCGGATTAGTCTGGAATAACGGACCAGCTTTCGTGCTTATGGGAGCGCCACACGCTGCTTTATTTAAAAGTGTCCCCCACCTTGAAAAAACCTGCCTCTAGCCACCAGCGTGGGACGTGCTTCTGTCCCGCTGGTGATCAACATGCTGCTATCATGCTGCTTGAAGTCAGAGTTGTTAATCATGCTCAGGGATGATGATTATGATGATGATGATGATGATGTGTGCTGGTCTACAGTCGAATCCAGGTCCCTCTGTCCCACAGACGTGATAATGCTGTGAGGCATGAGGCGAGGGATTGATCGCTCTGTCCTCTCTCGGCCATGCAGTCAGACAGAGACATAAAACAGGGACTGTCGGGGTGCAGACGTGTGCAGGATCACGAATGCGGGCGGATAAAAAGCGTTGGCTCACAGGAGGAGAACGGGAGGTTCTCTGGTGTTCTGGTCTGAAGTGTGGATCCCAAATAAACCGACATTCCCGAGAGATTCAGCATCCGCTCCCATTTACATTTACATTTACAGCATTTACCAGACGCCCTTATCCAGAGCGACTTACAATCAGTAGTTACAGGGACAGTCCCCCCCTGGAGACACTCAGGGTTAAGTGCCTTGCTCAGGGACACAATGGTACTAAGTGGAATTTGAACCTGGATCTTCTGGGTGTGGCTGTCAGTACAGTTAATGGCTTCGGTAGGTTCGGCTCCTAACTCGCTGCTTCGTTATAAATTCCTGGTTTCTACATGGTGCCCGGAGACATGCTCTGTCATGCCTCATGACCGTTTTTTGGGGCAAATGCTAGAAAATGTCCTAAACATATATATATATATACACCAGGTCTTTTCAGGTCCACTAAGTGGTCCAGATCAGGTGTCCGGGTCCTGGAGTGCTACCTTAGAAAGGAGTGTTTCACCTCATCTCTCCGCTGCACCTGCTGGCCTCCAAAGTTTCAGCCACTTTGGCAAAGTGACCTTGACTTGTGGCGCGTCAGTCATCCCACCGGCCTCCTCCTGTGCCCCCCCGTCGTCCCCCCCGTCCCCTTGGTCCGCAATGTTCCCTCCTTAATTTGTTCATTGTTCGCTGTCAGGGCCGACGCCCGGCGGAGCCTGGGGTCAGAGCGGAGTCGCTCCATCAGACACGAGGTCGCAGTGGCGAGACGGGAAAGGACAGGGGGGGTCCTGGCCAGGTGTGTGTGTGTGTGTGTGTGTGTGTGTGTGTACGTGCTTCTTGGTATTAAGTTGAATAAACCAGCGACACTCGGTCTCAAACAACGGAGGGGAAGGCGGTCAGGGTGTTTGATTTTCTGCTTACGAGGGGCCGGGGTCGTGCCGGAGAAGGAGCCGGGTGGGCGGGGTTTGGAACGAGAACCGAGGGTCCGCTTGGTTGAACATTCATAGGTGCTGTAGAAGCCCATCGATCGTGATCCACGGGAGATGCCCAGGCTGCCTGTTCAGATGCATTGTGGGACATCAGTCATGTCGAGTCTCTCCGTCTGGGTGGATTTCAGCACAGAAGCCTGTCAGCCTCTGTGCAGTGGCTGTAAACAGAAGCTCGGATCTATTTGCGGAAGATCTGGTCTTTCCAGCTGAAGATGACGCTGGCGGCTCTTTTCAGCTCCTTTGAAGGTCATGTTTTCAGCAGCGCAGGGGGCACTGGGGTGTATGAGACCCTGTGCCGGGTCAAGCTGAATAAAACACACAAGCGCTCATCAAAAGAAGATGAGGAACCTCAGAGCTTCTGAGCAGCAGGCCCCAGAGGGGAGACCTTCTCTGTTCTGTCTGAACAGTTTCCCTGTCTTGGTCCATGATGGGGTCTGAGTTTGGTTCTACGATTGAGTCTGTGAGTGTGTGTGTGTGTGTGTGTGTGTGTGTGTATAGAGAACAGGAACCCCCCTTCATTGCTTGTGAGTGGTTCTTCTCTCTGTCTTCCTGTTGATTATTATACATTTTTTTTTTTTTTATATCTGTGGAACATGGACCCCGAATGTACTCCCAGCCTGCGGCAGACACTCCAATTACGTCCCGAAACCCTCGTTTTCCTCGCCGCGCCGTGATTGCCTGTTTGCAATCAACTAAACTGGGAGCACATTACGGCCCGGGGAAAAATAAGAGGAGGAGAACGTTCCAGATTTATTACGGCCCACGACTCACTTCGTTTACAAAAAGGCCATTATTTCCCTCCAATAAGGAGCGTCTCTCCATGCCCCTTTATTGATGCTGGTGGTTCTCGTTTCCCTCTTGATTAAAATGCCGGGTCGGTAGGACGAGAGACTGGGCGGCGGGCGCGTCACTTACCTCCGCTCTGGAATTTCATTTTAATCAGAGGCCAAGGGCGGGGCCGCGTGGTGGACAGGGTCACAGATGCTGGTGGTGCGCTGTCTCGGGGGCCGTGACAGGTCCTCCACTCTGTCTATTGTGTGTGTGTGTGTGTGTGTTTGGGACGAAGGGGATGTGGAGAGACGCGTTGGACAGACATGAGTGAAAGTTCCTTCGTCCAGAATCTTTCGTTTTGGAACGTCTGACACGCCCAAGGGGCAGCAGGATTGATCAGGAGGAATATATACCGTCTGATATTTATGTCTTAGGAACATTTGTGTAAAAATTCAGGCCAAGATTTAGTGGCAGCGGGGGTTGCCGGTTCGAATCCCCAGCCGCCGAGGTGCGACTGAGGTGCCACCGAGCAAAGCACCGCCCCCACACGCTGTCATGGCTGCCCACTGATCACCAAGGGCGAGGGTTAAATACGGAGGACACATTTCGTTGTGTCACCGTGTGCTGTGCTGCAGTGTTTCACACTTCACTTTCACTTTAACAGATTTATGTGAACTTGCATGATTTGGCCCATTTGGGTTGATTGAAAATTTGACAAATTAGTGAAGTTCTCTGCTGCTCGGTGAAAAATAACCCGCTGCTGCTCTTCTGGCTTCTCCAGCTCAGGTCCAGCGTGTTTGCAGGAGAAGCGGGAGCAGAAGAGTTTTTTTTTTTTTTAAATGGTGAACAGCGCAGCTGGGTTATGGCGGCTGCGTGAATTTAATTACTGCGGAATGAATGTTTCGCTCCAAATTAATTCTCGTTTTGATGGAGCAGCTTTTTGATGAAGAGAGCGCAGGCAGAAGCACGGAGCAATCACGAAACACACTCTGTGCTCGTGTGTGTGTCTGAAATGAAAACACTTACGCTCGGTGTGGCTGGATGTATGAATTGTATAGATCATTAATAAAACACACACACACACACACACACACACAAAAGGCCCTGATTTATAATGATGGAGAGGCACCGTGGGTGCAGATTAATATCCTGTTCACCGCAATTTTCCACCATGCTGATCACATGACTCACGCCAGCTGCCCTCCTCTGCAGTCTCACACGTTGTATAAAAACTACAGGAAAGTTCTAATCGTCACCATCATATTTGATCAGTTTGTAAAAAAGAGGATAAAACTTGCAAGAATATGAACATGGTAAAATAAATGATTAATAATCGATATTCGATGATTGCAGTCACGTGACTGCAGGATGTTGTGACCCTGTGGTTCCTTCTCTACAACCTAAAATTCTGAAAATAATTTACACAGAACAAAAAAAAAAAAAATCCGCTGGGGTTCCACTGCGGTTCTTTGAAGTTTATAATGATCAGGAATTCAGAATGCTGTCAGAAGCACATTAATTACTCTCCGCTTCGCCTTTGAAGTGCCAAAAAGAACAAAACCGGAAAATAGCAGCTTTTTAAATGGCCCGGCGAGGGTTATTTTGGGAAAATGATGGATTCAGCTGCTGAGGGAGGAAGGGGAGGAGCCTAAAGTTAAAACAGTTAGCTCCCGGAAGTCCTGTACAGAAATGCCCCAGTTTGTAGGGGTGGTGGGGTCATGACCTCGGCCTGGACCAGTAGAACCCTCGGGTGGAGTGGAGAGGGGGGTGGAGAGATTTCACCACGGCGGGCGGAGAGAGGGGGAGGAGTCCTCTCCTGTCACAGAGGACCAGATGAGGGAGTAGTACAATGAGAGAGGGTGTTCCTTACCACAGCAGCATCACTGATGGAGAGGAGCCTGAACACACACACACACACACACACATTTACAATCACTGGAACCAACAGGACCAGAACCAGACCAGACCCCCTGTCCAAACGTGTCCTTGTCTTTTCTCCTGTCACGTTCCTCATTGTCAGTATCTGACCACAGTGTGTGTTTGTTGGAATACACCGATTGGTCACCTTCACCACAGCAGTGGAGGGACAGGTACAGGTGGGGAGGAGCCAGAGTTTTATGCCGAGCTGTGATTGGCTGGCAGCCGCCCCCCTTTGATGTGGAATGTCCAGCTTTCATCCCCCTATCACCTCGGAACAGATGGCCGCTAATCTCTGGCCTCCACCTCTCCCCGAATCCCCACATTTCTGGCAGATTTTAGAGAAGCACCGTTTCTTGTGCACGAACAGTAATAATAAAATGACGTGC
Organism: Denticeps clupeoides; assembly: GCF_900700375.1. NCBI lineage: Eukaryota > Metazoa > Chordata > Actinopteri > Clupeiformes > Denticipitidae > Denticeps > Denticeps clupeoides. The sequence continues at coordinate 16,493,611 of NC_041725.1, forward strand.
ATGTGACTAAATGTGATCGTCACACTGTGTCAGTCAGTAAGAGCAAATTTCTCTGTATTTTGCACAAAAAGACAGATTTACTGAACATATTGCACATTATTGAATAGTCATGTAGTTCCAATCTGGTTCTTTATCACGTCATCGATTCTGAATCGGCATTTATCCATGGTGCAGATGGTGACCAGTAGGGGGCAGTGTGACAGTTTTTGATTGGAAATATAGAGGTTTCTGAATTTTAAACTCTAAATCCATCAGCAATGTGTGTGTCTGTGTGTGTGTGTGTGTGTGTGTGTGTGTGTGTGTTTGTGTGTAACCTCTCTCTCTCTTCCGGATATGCAGGACAAGACCGCAGTGAGGCCGGCCTGATCAAGCGCTTTAAGGGGGATGGCGTTCGCTACAAGGCCAAGCTGATTGGCATCGACGAGGTGACTGCAGCGCGGGGGGATAAACTCTGTCAGGACTCCATGATGAAGTTAAAGGTGAGAAGCAACTCTGTGTGTGTGTGTGTGTGTATTCTTGTGACCATTGTTATTGTTTAATAATCACTCATTTTGACAGGAAATCTCTAGTCATATTCCCAGAATTCCGAGAGCCATGATTGGCTTTCGTCATGTGTCCCTACACAGCGGTGTGTTACTGTTGTGCGAGGTCACTGCTGGTATGTGTGTCCTGGTGTGAACCTCCATATCCTGTCACAACACCAACACAACATCATTGGGATCAATAGCAGCCATCGATCTGGAGGAGGATGAGGAGGAGGAGGCGTGGACACCAGGAAGCAGATGAAGGGCTCTTCCTCATCACCCTGTCTCTCTCCTCCTCTGCAGGGGATTGCTGCGTCAGCCCGGTCCAGAGGAGAACACAAGCAGAAAGTCTTTCTCACCGTCTCCTTCGGTGGAATCAAGATCTTCGATGAGAAGTCTGGGGTGAGTTGGAGAAAAATGGCGTAAAAGTGAGCGGGTGGGAGCGAGCGTGTTGAAATATGCCCACAGTGGCTAGGTGGCGCTAATCCTCCATGCTTCCCTCCTTCTCAACACTTTCGGAAGAGGATTGCATGATGGGTAACAGTGCTGTTGTGGAGCGAAGAGTTCCAGGTTCGCCGCTGGTGCTAATTGGTTGTGATTCGTAACGTCTTGTTGCCTGTGGCCAAATGACGTCTGTTTGCCGCGATGACAGCAGACAACGTGTCACCGTGTTCACGTGTCTATTCAGTCAGAAACTTTGTAGGATGCCGCCTGTGCCTCGTTACGCGGCGTCTCCAGCAGAGGACATGTGCTCTCCACGCTTACCTGGGTTCAGAGGTCACACTGTTATACACATTTATGTGTATTTTAATCAGTAGTTACAGGGACAGTCCCCCTGGAGACACTCAGGGTTAAGTGTCTTGCTCTGGGACACGATGGCAGTAAGTGGGGTTTTAACCTGGGTCTTTGTGGTCTTCTGGTTTATAGGCGAGTGTCTTGCCTACTAAGACTTTTTAAATTTGCACTATTAACAGGAGGTCATGGTGGCCCAGCGGGTAGCATCAGGGCCTCAGATCACCGTGTGTGGAGTTCATGTTGGACTCGTCCAGGTTCTCCAGCTTCCTCCACTTGTCCAAACGCCACTGGCCACTTTAAATGATCTGTACGTGTAAGTAAATCTGGACATAAAGTATAAATAACCGCAGCCAGGGTCTCAACCCCGAACTGAACATAAACGGAATATTTCCACTGTACGCGTTGTGCAAGTTTGACATCAGATAGGCCGCCTGCGTGGGACATTCGTGTTGCTAGGCAACCTAGATATCATAATTGATTTGATCAAATTTTGCCACAGAAATGTTACCAGTGAAGAGGAAAATGGGTTCTATTTAGAACCAGAACGGCTTTTTACAGGTTATTGCTCGAGCCAGGCTACCTGCGATGAACCCCATTGTCTAACAAGTGAATTGTGGTGTGCAGAGTCGGAGTTAACTGGCAGAATAATAATTTGCTATTAAATTATTTTGCTATTATTCCACAGGAGTGGTCGTATTAGCTAGAACTGGAACCGTGTGTATTTTTTTCCGGTTGCAGCCGAACCTGGAAGAGCGGTGTGCGGTACGTGTCTGTCCCGCGGCCAGGTTTGTGTTTACGTGGTGGGCTTTGAAGAGGGTCCCCAGGGAGCCTTAAGCCTGAGTTAATGATGTGTTTGAAAGGGAAGGGGGGGCTCAGGGGAAATCAGGAGGGCCCTAATTGAATGGAGGCTTTCAGAGTGAAGAACCCCCGGCTCTCCAGCCTCCGCTCACACTTTCCTCCCACACCGAGACCAGCAGGCAGCTGGACCGGGCAGGAACCAGGTCTGGCCCATGATGGGGTCTTCACCAAGGTCACAGACCTTGCACATGCTGGAACAATACATTTTGTTCCTATTTTACATAATTACTTTAATTAATAACGTGGTATTTTTTTTAAATATCTCGTTTCTGTGCATATTTTAAAAATGTATTAAGCCAAATACACAACTTTCCCAAATAACGCAGTTTTCCAGGTAAACTATATTCTAGATGTTCCAAGATGAAATGAAAGCCTGCTGTGAAGCCTGCTGGGCATCAGCTGTCAAGGCACCAGGGGCAGCGTGTGTGACACAATGTTAATGCATGTGTGTGTGTGTGTGTGTGTGTGTGTGTGTGTGTGTGTGACCTTTCTGTGCTTTCGTGTCGGTTTTCCCGGCGAGATTTCATTAACATTCCCTCTCCGGCTCCAATCACCTTTTCATTTTGCCAGCTCTTTCACGCCAGGCGTCGTTTCAGTGGCGCTGATCACTAATGAATCGTCCCCTGAACCCTGTCACCTGCTGCTAGATCTGACTGGCTTAACGTCACCTGGAGAACCATGACGTGCGTCTGGGAACGAGAGGAGGAACCGTATCTATCTCAATACGCTGTGGATAGTTGGGTGCATTTCAATCTGTCCTAAAACTTTCTCAGCTTTAAGGAAGTTCAGTGTGGGCTTCAGGCGGATTTATTTGGTGACTGATGTGTTCGCGTTGAGGGCCAGCAGCGGGTCGGTAAATCAGGAGATTACCGCACACGGCTGGACACTCCAGCCCCGCTTATTAGATCCGGGATCTGCCAACCTTCGCTGGACCAGCGGCCCGCAGTGGCCCTTCATCATCGGGCAGAAACGGTGTAGGGGGCGTGTAGGGGGCGTGGCTTCAGTCTTTTCTGTTTCCTCTCTGGTCTGGTTTCTGGGGCCTTACTGGGTGTGTGGAGTATGACTCTGATGTTGGCTCTCTTGACCTCTGACCCCTGGCCGCGTTTGCGTGTTTTGCCGAGGTCGCTGCGATGACATTGTGTCATTATTAAATAGATTATTATAGTAAAGTTTCAGTTCTTTCCTGGCGTAGACCGTGTTAAGTCTCTCTCCTCGCTCTCCATATGCTGGCGGGCCTTGTGCGCCCTCCCCGGAGGAACCGGCGCCGCCAGCCTCTCAGCTCCCGCCCCGGTCCTCGTTCCCCGGGGGACCGATTTGGCTGCCCATCCCTGAATTTTGGGCATGGGTGCCAGGCGTGGCACTGGTGGCATATGTGCGCGCCGCTCCCCGCTAATTAAAAGTCGGCCGCGCCCACGGGCCGACTGTTGAAACGTTGCCGCTCTTTAACCGGTAATTAGTAAGAAGCGGTCGTCGCGGCAGCGGAAGGTGGCGGGTGGGGTTCGTTGCGTTGGAGAGCGAGAGGTTGACGCGAGCGGGCACGGCAGCCGGGCCCCAGCGGCGCGTGTTGGGGCGTGCTGGGACGAGGACGCGGGACGATGGCACTGTCTGGCACGTTAGCTCCGCAGGTGATGCCTCCGGTGGTTATTGGAACTCTGGGGGGACGTTATGTCCATGTCCATGCTCTGTCCGTGCTTTTTGGCTGTAGCGTGACTCTGTCGCGTCGGGTTGGATTTATTGTGGGGTTCTTGTGTTTGCTGTAATCCGTGGGATCCGTCTGGGCTGCTGGGCGGGACAGATAGCGGCGCGTTTCGGCGCCATGATCTCGGGTGTCATTCCTCACGCAAGGATGGGAGGTGGGATGAAGGGAGGGGTGGAGGGTGATGGAGTGCTGGAGAGAGAGATGGGAGCCATAAATCACCACGGGAACCTGCTAATGAGAAAGCAGAGGAGCTGGAATATGAAGGTGAAAAGGTGGCGATGACTGCAGAGAGAAACATATACACAAACCTTCACACACACACACACACACACGCACACCTTCAAATACACACTCAACTTACACACACACACACACACACACACCTTCAAATACACACTCAACTTACACACACACACACCTTCAAATACACACTCAACTTACACACACACACCTTCAAATACACACTCAACTTACACACACACACCTTCAAATACACACTCAATTTACACACACACACACACACACACACACACACACACACACACACACACCTTCAAATACACACTCAACTTACACAAAAACACACACACACCTTCAAATATACACTCAACTTACACACACACACACACCTTCAAATACACACTCAATTTACACACACACACACACACACCTTCAAATACACACTCAACTTACACACACACACACACACACACACACACACCTTCAAATACACACTCAACTTACACACACACACACCTTCAAATACACACTCAACTTACACACACACACCTTCAAATACACACTCAACTTACACACACACACACCTTCAAATACACACTCAATTTACACACACACACACACACACACACACACACACACACACCTTCAAATACACACTCAACTTACACAAAAACACACACACACCTTCAAATATACACTCAACTTACACACACACACACACCTTCAAATACACACTCAATTTACACACACACACACACACCTTCAAATACACACTCAATTTACACACACACACACACACCTTCAAAATACACACTCAATTTACACACACACACACACACCTTCAAATACACACTCAACTTACACACACACCACACACACACACACACCTTCAAATACACACTCAACTTACACACACACACCTTCAAATACACACTCAACTTACCCACACACACACACACACACACCTTCAAATACACACTCAATTTACACACACACACACACACACACACACACCTTCAAATACACACTCAACTTACACAAAAACACACACACACCTTCAAATATACACTCAACTTACACACACACACACACACCTTCAAATACACACTCAATTTACACACACACACACACACCTTCAAATACACACTCAATTTACACACACACACACACACACACACCTTCAAATACACACTCAACTTACACACACACACACACACCTTCAAATACACACTCAATTTACACACACACACACACACCTTCAAATACACACTCAACTTACACACACACACCTTCAAATATACACTCAACTTACACACACACACACACACACACACACCTTCAAATACACACTCAATTTACACACACACACCTTCAAATACACACTCAACTTACACACACACACACATACACACCTTCAAATACACACTCAATTTACACACACACACACACACACACACACACCTTCAAATACACACTCAACTTACACACACACACACACACACCTTCAAATACACACTCAACTTACACACACACACACACACACCTTCAAATACACACTCAACTTACACACACACACACCTTCAAATACACACTCAACTTACACACACACACCTTCAAATACACACTCAATTCACACACACACACACACACACACACACACACACCTTCAAATACACACTCAACTTACACAAAAACACACACACACCTTCAAATATACACTCAACTTACACACACACACACACCTTCAAATACACACTCAATTTACACACACACACACACCTTCAATACCGGCAAAGACACACTCAATTTCCAACATTACACACACCCACACCTTCAAATACACACTCAACTTACACACACACACACACACCTTCAAATATACACTCAACTTACACACACACACACCTTCAAATACACACTCAATTTACACACACACACACACACACACACACACCTTCAAATACACACTCAATTTACACACACACACACACACACACACACCGTTAAATACACACTCAACTTACACACATACACATACACACACACACACATACACACCTTCAAATACACACTCAACTTACACACACACACACACCTTCAAATACACACTCAACTTACAAACATACACACACACACACACACACATACACACTCAACTTACACCCATGCACACACACACACCTTCATACACACACACACAAACACACCATACACACCCACACACCTTAACACACACACACGTTCATATGCAAACACACACATACACCTTCAAATACATTTACATTTACGGCATTTGGCAGACGCCCTTATCCAGAGCGACTTACAATGTGCTTTCAAGTTACCATCGATGAAGAGATCAATTCTGGTTCACTAGGACCCTCAACTATGAATACACACACAACTTACACACACACACACCTTCATACATGGATGTAGAAAATGAGCAGAAATAGCAGCAAAACAGTAGCATCTGCATCCCAGTAGAGTATCACAGGCTTTTCATGAAGCAGGAACAGATGCATTCTAATCCTCGTACACAATGTGTAGCACATCGCCACCACCGCCACAAAGGGTATTCTGGGAACACAATCAGCCCACTGTTCGCCACTTCGGAACTACAATTTGTGATGCTGTGTTTTTAGACTGGTTTTCTTTTTGTCTGTTTTCTGCCCGGATATGGCTGTGGTTCTTCTTGCACGGCGACTCTCGTGGATTAGTAATCCTTCTGTAATCTTCTTTAAAATATGTGTGTGTGTGTGTGTGTGTGTGTGTGTGCCTGTTCTCTCGCCATCTCTCTCCTCGCCTGGTTAACCTTTATGAAACACATTTAACCAGCGAGCGGCGTGTGTAGGATTTAGTGGCGCGACCCTCGTGTGAAATGCCAACAGATTTGGTGCGAGAGCTTCGCCCAGCGCTGACATTTACAACCTCATCGGGACAAAATCCCGCTAAACACACACCTTCATACCACCAGCCTGCTAGCGGGTGTGGTCAAATTATCCAGAAAAATATCATGTTGACATAGTGATTGTCTGTAGCCTTCCAACGCCGCCCAGCCAATCACGGTTCAAGGTAACTTTACAGCACATGGTGCACACAGTGAAATTTGTCCCCTGCATTTAACCCATCACCCTGAGTGAGCAGTGGGCAGCCATGACAGGCGCCCGGGGAGCAGTGTGTGGGGACGGTGCGTCGCTCAGTGGCACCTTGGCGGATCGGGATTCGAACCGGCAACCTTCTGATTACGGGGCCGCTTCCTTATCCGCTAGGCCACCACTGCCCCGATGTGTGTGAGTGTGTGTGTGTGTGTGTGCTCCAGGCTGAGGCACCGTTACACCAGTAATTAATCTTCAGAGGCTTTTCCACGTTTCCCCTTTTGATCCTGCCTGTAGGGGGGAGGAGCCTCCGGTGCCGCATTAGAATTAAAGTCTTTATTCCAAAAGACGCGGCTGCTGCTCACACGCTGCGGTTCTTCTGTATGGTCCAGCAGCGTTTACAGGGATGTTCATCTTCATTATGCAACGTCTGATGGTGCACGAACCTGCCTATCATCAGGGCGTTCTGAGAGGAATCCTGGGATGGAGGCCATTTTGGAGCACTGTTTATGGCACAGGACGCAGAATAAACTGCTGGATGACAATGATGAATTTGGCTAATGAGATGATCCTCGTTAGCAGCTCCATCAGCTTTGATTGCTTTGTGGTTTTTGTAAATGATCTGTAATGATATGGGTGAGTTTATTTCACGTAGGAACTTCTTTCATCCGAGCCTCGTCAACACGCCAACAGCATGAAGACTTTCCGGGACTTTATAGCATTGTTCAACAGCAGCGAATATTCGGTGAGGGATGAACTTGGGAGATGTTCGTGGTACAGGGTGGATGCAGGAAGATTACTGGCCACCGTGCATCAGTGGGCTGAAACCCACATTGTCGAGTATTTTTTTTATGAAGTTCCTCTGAATGTCATGCATCTGCTCCTTTGTTCACCGCTACTGGGAGCTCATTGTCTGGTGATTGGATGATGAGGCGTCTCGGGGCGCGGTGGAGGACATGATTGCTGCTCTCGGCTCCTGTCATGAACTCGAGAGTCCAATTGTTCTTCATTTGCCACAAAACCCCGTTCCCTCTGTGCTGTTGACCTATTTAGCAGCTCGTCTTCTGCTCGTCTCTGAAGTTTGCTGAGACTCATCCTACAAAACTCCCAGTTGGTGGTCCCATGCTTTAGCCTTGATGAAGTGGGTTCTCCTGAAGTTGCCTTCAGGCCCCGTCTCTCCACAGGGTCTTGCTCTGCTGGGGGCTCATCTTCTGTCCGCCGCCGGGTTTGCACGGCAGCAGAACATCGACTCGGTTCCCCGTCAGTTAAGACATTCATCAGCCCCTTTTCCTGTTTGCTTGTAGGTCTTGCAGCACCACCATGCAGTCCACGAGATCTCCTACATCGCCAAGGACATCACCGACCATCGGGCGTTCGGCTATGTCTGTGGGAAGGAGGGCAACCATCGGTTCGTGGCCATCAAGACGGCGCAATCGGTGAGGGTGCTGGAGTTTTCCAGATTTTGGCCGGGATTTGTGTAACTAGTGATTAGAGAAGAAGCGATTCCCAGGTTAAGTCCCATTTGGGCGGAGTTCTTACTCTCCACCCCTGTGGCCTCAGGGCCTAGCGCCCTTCTGCTCTTCTTCCCTACAGATTTGAACCGATAGGTATATTATTTTTATTCTGAGCTGATCTTGGTCTCGCCGCCACTTCCCATCAGCGTTCCTGCCTCTTTAGCACCACGTTACCCAGAAGAGGATCCATTATTCATTGGAACTTACAGCTTTGATGGGAACAACAAAGGGCCGCTGCCCGCTGCAGTCACAGTCGAAGGGGCGGGGCATCACGTGACCTGTAATATTCATGGAGGGAGCAGTTCACTCATTCCGTAGCCCGAGGGAGGCTGGGGTCAAATAAATCTGACCTGCTCTGTTGTGTATACACACACACACACAGACTGTATTTATACACTCGGGTGTGTGTGTGTGTGTGTGTGTGTGTTCTTTGCTCTCGGCGGTCCCTGGTAAATGTGTGTAAACGTGGCGCTCGATGTGTCCCCAGGCTGAGCCGGTCATACTTGACCTCCGCGACCTTTTCCAGCTCATCTACGAAATCAAACAGCGTGAGGAGATGGAGAAGAAGGCCCAGAAGGACAAACAGTGTGAGCAGGCGGTGTACCAGGTACACACACACACACACACACACACACACATGCAGGGTCTTAAGAACATGCAGACCCTACTGATCAGGAATTCAGGAATCTGCAACAAAATTCCAGGGCTGCCTAATATGCTTTAAAAAGCATTTTCATAATAATAAATTAATTAGGAATTTTCCTAAGTAGGTTATCATATGGGGGGGTCATGTGACAGTCACCAAACTTACAATATCTATGCTGATAATTGACTAACATTTTATTTTAATCTGATGACTCACTTTATATTGAGGGAGAAATTGTGCCAGTGACGGTCCAAAAGTGATGTTCAGGTGGACAGACTTCCATACCTCATGTGTTCTAAATCCAGTCAGTTGTGTTCTCAATGATGGTTTTAGAACAGGTGCAGGATGGTAATTTTTCTCTACCTCCTCTTGTCTCCTCTCCCGCTGCTCCGTCACTCAGACCATCCTGGAGGAAGACGTGGAGGATCCGGTGTATCAGGTAGCGCGCCGTGTTCTTTCTTATTCACGTTCTTGTTCTAAATGTTCCCTGTCAGAACGCCTGACACACCTCTGAGAATTCCTGTCTGAGGCTTTTAACCCCCCCAGCGTAAATAATTATTCTGTCACTTCACTTCCTCCTCTTTTGGTTTTTATTTCATTCTGATCTGTTGATTTGTCGGTTCTGTGTGTGTGCTGTAATGAGAGGTGGAGCTAAGATGGTTGGGTGTTATATGATGTAAGACGTGATTGGCTGTATGGCGCATGCTGAAAGGCGTGTCCAGAGCGACGCTGCATTGGGGAGAGACACTCCACAGTGTCCAGACCTGCCATCGTTTTGGAATCAGGTGACCCGTCTTCAGGTCACGACCTCTAAAGGCCCAGACGGAATGTGCTGCTGTTGTAGAACATTTCTTCTGCATGTGTGCGTGAAGAACCACCCTCTCCCTCATGCAGGTGTACAGATCCCACCCTCTTGCTTGCAGGTACAGCCACAGATGCTCAGGTCAGAGCAGAACCACTAGAGCAGAACCACTGCGGTTCTACACACGCAGTTCACATAACAAAGGAACCAGGGAACCAAAAAGCAAGATGGACTCATTTGGACGGGCTGATTGAAACAAGCTCCGCCCTTTTTATTTCATATTGGTTGCTGTTTTTGCATTCTTCTGTTAGAGGAGGTTCCCAGAATGCCGAGCAGGTCACTGCCAGCTCCGCTTGCTGCTGATTCTGTTTGATCACATCTGTGCTTTTCTGTTCTGTCCTGTTTTCCCCAAATTCCCAACTGTTCCTGTTTTCCTCATCCTTCCTTTTTCTGCCTTCTTTCTCTTTCTTCTTTCCCCCCTTTCCTCTCGCCCGTTCCGCCTTCCCTGTGCTGCCCGGGTTCTAGTACATTGTGTTTGAGGCGGGACACGAGCCCATCCGTGACCAATCAGAGGAGAGCATTTACCAGGTACAGCCCCCTTCCTCCCCTCAACTCTGATTGGTCAAGTTACATGACTGACAAGAGCCAAAAAAAAAACCCAAAAAAACAAATGCACACAAACACTGAGAGCAGGAACTTGCCCCTAATTGACATTAGAACCGTGTCAGTCTTCATACAATTAAAAGAACACCGTGAGTAGAATCTGTGGTATGGACCCCTTCTGGAATCCTGGACAGCATCCATGCTTAAACAGCAGAGCGGTTCCGTGTTCCACGCCTGTTCGGCAGGCAGGTCCGGAACGTTGCCCTGTGCTCAGAGTGCTGTGACCACAACAACAACAGCAGGATAGGACGGTTCGGTTCAGAAGGTTCCTGCTCCGCCTGAAGCGTTCCGCTGTGTAGAGTAGAGAGAACCGCAGAGAACATCTGTCAATGAATGCCAGGGTCAGGAACGCCAGTCTTCCTTATTAGAACAAATCCTCTCTGAAGAAGACATTTTTACCATTTCAGATTGTCATTTCTATTTGGATCAGTTTTGATTACCCGTAACCATGGAACCCAAGGAATGTTCCATGTTGCCTTGGCAACGGTGTTTTAATTCTATCCATCATACATGCTGGATGAGCCATGAAAGCACATATGAGGAGGACCATTGTTCATTTTAAAAGTTCAGACCGGGTTTGATAAGATCAGCAGATGCCGACATCTTCACCCGGTTCCTCCATCACAACCATTAAAAAAAGAGATGATTTGAGTTCCTGATTTAAACAATGTCATGGAACATCAGACTAGACTTGTTATCATCAGGAAGGGGGGTCCTACACAGCTACGCTAACTAATAATCAATAAAGACCATTGATCATAATAGAAATAATCATTTTTTAATGACATTATAGACGTAGGTAACAGGGTCCCCTACTCTGACCCCCAGTCCCTGGAAAAAAATAATCAAATAATGCAATTTCACATAACACACACACACACACACACACACACACACACAGAGCTGTGTGTTCTCCGCACTCTTGGGAGGTAACGACTGTTTCTCTGCTTGTGTTTGATTGGCCGGCCGCCTGTCCCAGGTCCCTACCAGCCAGCAAAAGGAGGGGGTCTATGATGTTCCAAAGCGACACCCAGTGAGTGGAGCTGTCTGTGCCGCGTGTTCCCCTCCAGCAGACCTCTCACAGCTGAGCCCACTTCTTTATATGCAGCACATGTTTACTTCCATGTGCCAGAACGGTCAGGTTCTACTGAGAGGTTTGCTCAGGGCGCTGTGTGTCTGGTGGGTGTTGCATGCATTGTGTGTGTGTGTGTGTGTGTGTGTGAGAGAGACTCCAGATCTTCACTGTGACACATCTTCAAAGCGCCGGTCTGAAAAGAGGAGAAAACAGGGAAACCTGTCATTTTTTTATGTTGTTAACTGTATATAAGATCTGGCCATTCCTGCAGAGAAGGTAAGGGTTCCACACCTTAGACGTTCTTGTTTTTATGGATGTGTGGAACCTTGCTGCCTCTGTGGAATCATCCACCCCAGCACCATCAGCACTGTACAGGTCCATCAGTGTGGAGGTGTCCATCAGTGTCAGATCCCCTCGCAGCTCTTGCTTGTGAATATCTGAAGACGGCCAGTGTTCTGCCTCTCTTCCTTCTCTTTCTGTCTCTTCTTTCATATTTTCCCATCTGTATCCATATTTGCTCCTCCTGAAAACCAAGAGATTAACCTGTAAAATCACGCTTTTTATGGATAGTGACTATTCAGGACTGTAAACATTAAACATAAAACCATCCTGATGGCCTCCTGACCTTCATCTTGATCCCCATCAGTTTTTTGTCAAAAGGGGGCGTGGCCATTGCCTTGACTTTCATGTGATTTCATTTTATTTTGTTGCCAGGACTGTAATTTTTCTCTCATAACAGCATTTGCTCATTTGCTTCTGTTTTAATCTGTTGCATATTTGCTCATAATCTGGTTTATGAGGCTCATGTGGTTTTATAATCTGTGCATTTATACATACTTCCATTGTCACTTTGCATAATTTTTGCATGTATTCATTGTTAATGAAACGGACCTGCAGCTCGTAAGTAAGGGTGTTTTCTGAGTGAGCTCAGAATGACTAGTCAGCATTCTTTGCCGTCTGTATATGCGAACTCAGACCCCGAGGTTTGTTTTCATTCGTTTTATGGTTTGCAGTTTGCATTATTAATACAAAGAAACTGCTCCTGGTTGGTTTCCATTTGTTTTGGCTCTTCAGCCTTGCAGTAGTGACAGGACAGGACAGGACAATGGCTGACTGTGTTAGACATGGAATAGCATATTCTTGAAATATGGAATGAAGAAACATAAAACGGCCAGTATCTACAGCACACAAATATTCAAAAGTGTTGCAGCATTTTGCAGCACACATGTAAACTGAAGGATTTCTGCAGATATGGGATAAGTTTCCCCTTGCACATGATCACAAGTATAGCATCTTCTTTGAAGTCAAAACTACCCATAATTCAAAGCAGTCTGAGAGCTTCAGATTAACTGTAGTATGGACAGAAGAAGGAATGAGATCCCATCTGAGCTGAAGTGAAAGACCACTTTCAAATGAACCAAGTCCCTTTTCTGTTGGTCCAGGTTTTGGACCATGTTAACAGGACTGGGTTTGGATCCTTGAAAGGGGATAAAATGCGGAAATCCCCTAAGAAACGCGTCTCAGCATGAAGAACTGTAACCAAGTCGCTCTGGAGGTCTGTGCTTGTTGAGATTATTCCCTGTAATGCGGCAAGAAACACACACACACACAAAAAAACACCCTGTAAGCATCTTGCCCTGCGGTTCTGGTTAAATGGAGGCGTTTGAGAGAAGTGCAGGGCATTTCAGGAGCTTCTCTGGCCAGGCGCTGCGTTGTTAGTTATTGGGCTGTTGTTGTTGATCCGACTTCCCGTTGATGACCTATGAATCCCCGCCCGGATCAGGCCGTCGCCGTTCCTCCGTCTGACTGGCAGCAGTTATACGGATGGCGGGCTGTATATTTGGCGGCGGTATCCCGTGATGCCCTTCCCCCTCGTGGAGCTCTCAGAGGGCCACTAGCCGCCTTGATGGATCCCATCCTTCAGGGCTGTAATCTATCCACCCTGTTATTTAGTGGCTGGGACAGCCCGGTAAAGACCGGCACTAAGTCTGCCAGCGCCGGGCCGGTGACATTCAGAACCTACCCAAGGTCAGGGCTGCACTGTCGCCTCGGCAACGGCCGGTGGCCACACACACCACACTTTATTCATTTGTTGTTTGAAGTCAAGGCTGCACGCTGTAATAGAGTGGCGGGGAATGGCTGCCGATCCGTCGGAACGATCCAGAACCATCGTCCCCCTCGCTGTGTGTCTCTCGTCCTGCGTTATCCTGTAGTCATTTCACTGTTTTTACATGTTTTGTATTTTTGACATACCCCCCCCCCCCAAACACACACACACACACACACACAATCACTCAGTTTCCCTCTCTCTCTCGCTCTCTCTCTCTGGCCTCTGCCCAAGTCTTGGCACGACTACAGAACCTGCCGTCACCGACTCGCTTCCTCTGCACTTTTTCATTAGAATTAGTCCTTATCTCCATCCAGGGGTGTCTCCTTAATTACATCCTTGTGCCTGTCAGTCTAGTGCTCCCGTGTGTGTGTTTGCGTGTGTGTAGACTGGGTTTAAAATGATGTATTAGTGGATTGTGTGTGTGTGTATGTGTGTTTTCTGTGCTTTGTGCTCCCATGCTCCTCTCCACAGCCCCGCCCCCTCCACCGCACCATCACCATTTCTCTTGGCTTTACAGCAGTGCAGTAAATATCTGGAGAGCAGATGGTGTTCATGCTCCATGTTTTTACTCTTATCTCTGGCGAGGAGCCCATGTGATCACATTATTTCACCATTAAGGCGTGGCGGGCTGGTGAAATGCATGTTAACTCCACCTTTCTGTCATCCAATCAAACTTCTCTGGTGCTGAAACCTTTATCGGCCATGAATGGACTTTGTGTGTGTGATGCACCTTCTGTAACAGGTAAACCCGCCTCCCCTCTTCTCAACCCCGCCCACCCAGCCTTCCTCCCACCCCGCCTCCACCATGCACCCAAATCCACTTTACTGTACCAGAACACGGTCACCCAGGTAAGAGGGGCAGGAGAACCGGCTTCTGGTTCCAGTGACAGATTATGTCCCATCAGTGCTCCCTATGTGCCCTGTCCCCAACTCAACCCCGTTTCTCTCGTGGTTACCATACGTGACCAGCATGGAGTGGCCCTTTAGAGACGAGACGTAAAGGTCAACGGGACATCAGAGTGGCTCCTCAGTGGAAAAGGCCATTGAACAAACAGCGGCGAATGAGAGTCTCGTGCCGGGAGGACAGGAGGCGGTGCTTCACAATAGAGCATGCGTTATCTCCTCACAAGGAATGTCACGCCTCTTCATCTATCATCTGATACCGACAGCAGAACACTATGGCGACCTATAAATTAAAATTTCGATACAGAAAGAAAAAAAAAGAGAAATGATTCATTATCACCAAAGAAATTACCCCGTGGCCCGATTTATGCAAATCTCCTGTCACGCGTTGAAAGCCTCGAAGTCTTTTAGAGCTAAATTTAGCCGCTCGCGGTGAAATCTCTTCAAGAAGATCAAAGGAGCAGTTAAAATGTCGTGCAACCTCCCGGGTCGGGGTTCTTCTGCAACCAAGTGTGTCCAGCAGGTGGCACCACGTTATTCCCTCACATCTTCATGAGTGTGTCATGTGACCCAGATCTAACCATCACAATGGGACGGATTCTAGAACAATCAGATGAAAGCAAATTTAGATTATAGATTATTTACATGATTGGATTAGATTAAGTTATAGAATATGTATAAATGATGAAGATAAAATGCCGATTATTACAAAAATAAACCATGAAAATCAGCATCCGTGATCAAATATGTGGGAATAAAATGCTTTTTGAAAGAAAATAAATCTTTTCAACACGTTGTGTTGAAATGCACGGTTCTTAAGATTGGCCACATTTCTAGCAGGGCGTGGCATCCCATGTGTGGGTCATGTGAGGCATGCCCTCAGCGAGTGGATGTTGTGGTAGGTCTCCCTCCTCCTCCTCATTGTCATGAGTCCGTGTGGCATTTGTACACGTGGCAGTGATGAGTGTTCAGGTAGGTGGCATGTTCCTTTTGTGGGCTTTGTGACGAGCATGGTGACACTTGTGGGTGTGCAGACATGAAGGTGGGCGGGGCGCTGACTCTGAACATCTTTCTCTCGTTCGCAGAACATCAACCAGTTAGAGCTTTTTGGAGACATGTCCACCCCTCCAGACATCACCTCACCCTCGGTGAGTACGCCCTCCGCCCGTCCTTCAGCTCCTGACCTTTGCCCCCCATCACTCTGGCTGTGAGCTGAAATTGCCTGGACTGGTGGGAGATCTTTTTTTTTTTTTATTATTAAACCTTGCTGCAGGGACCAGCCAGTCAGGAGGATGAAATCATATTTTGGTGTCCATACATCATGATTCGATAATAAAGGGTGCAGCTTCACCCCATATTAACGGTCCGTTATTTATTTTGACGTGACGAATGGTGGCTGGCTGGAAAGTTGCTGTGGGGATGAAATCAGTCGCATCGACTTTCCGTCGCGCCGCAGCTCTGAGCTCGGCCCGTTATGAATGATGCGGCTGGAATATCTGTCAATCAAAAGCAGCCTGGCTTTCATCCATTAATCCGCAACGTTTCACTCATTACCGGTACCTGGCCACTCTTCACAGCTGGTCCTCCACCCAGGGTCCTTGGCACTTGAAATCATGACTTGTTGTTGTTGTTGTTGTTGGACAGACCCCCGCCTCTCCAGCGAACACCCTGGACCCGTCACTGGCACATCAGCCCCCGTCAGAACTGTTCGCCCCCTTTAACCCCGCGGCTGTTCCCTCAGGTACGCTCCAACTCACCTCCTGAGCCGATGGTTTTATAAATGATGATACCGCAGTAAACAGGGTTCCACTCCGCTCCGGATAAACAGCCGTTCTGTAACACCATGAGATTTCACCATGTTAATACCCTTCATCTCAGAGACAGTGACAGTTTTCATTTTGTTGCAGGGATCATTAATGCTGAGTATTGCGGGGATATTACAGCAGCCATGTTGATGCTGAGCTTTGGAACGTTCTGGATTTCTGCCGATTTGTGTTAATGACCTGAGATCAATCTCCGATTGTTAGTGTGCAGAGATTATAAGGACTCGCTGAGAGGCGAAAATGGGCAGGAGGGGGTCTTCTGACAGTTATAGGGCAAGCAACCGACCCTTCAGTGGGCCAATGGCAGCTCCTTGTGATTGGCAGAGGGGCGTGGCCTGGGCATAAAACTTTATTGTTGTTTCACTGAATGATTAAAACTGTAAAAAACATAAATCATCTTAATACAATGAAATGAAAGAGATTGTACGTCATGTTTTATTTTTATTACTTTAAAATGTAATGATATTAATCTTTCAAAATTATTATGGACTTAATGAACTAATCAGAAAAGTCATTTTAAAGATATAGCCTTCAGCACTTATTTTGCCTTTTTTTTTTTTTTACCCATGATGCATTCTGTCTGCTCCAGGTTATGTTACAATGGGAGCCGTCCCGCCAGCCCACTGGGCACAGCAGCCGTTCGCGGCGCAGGCTCCGCTGGCGTTCGGGGTCCAGTCTCCAGTGCCCATGGCCCAGGTCCTCCCTGGCGGCCAGCCGGTCATCTGGGGACAGGCCAACCTCTTCCCCACCACCCAGCAGCAGTGGGCAGCCATGGCGGGCGCCTTCCCCGCAGCAGCGTTCATGCCCGCGCAGGCGGTGGGCCCTCTGCCGGCAGCCATGTTCCAGACGCTGGCGGCGATGCCCATGCCGCCGCCCTGCGAGGCGCCGGTGGCGGCGGGACCGTCCTCGCCCACGGCGTCCAGCCCGCAGCAGGGCGATCGGTCGCGGCAGAAGATGGGAAAGGAGATGTTCAAAGATTTCCAGATGGCGAAGCCGCCGGCTGGCACGGCCACGCCCAGGAAGAGCGAGCAGCCCAGCCTGACCTGCACCACCGACGCCTTCACCTCCTACTTCAGCCGCGTGGGCATGGCGCAGGACACCGACGACTGCGATGACTTCGACATCTCGCAGATGAACCTGACGCCCGTCACCTCCACCACGCCCTCCACCAACTCGCGTGAGCTCTTCTTCTTCTTCTGCTCCTTCCGGGGACGACCCGATAAAAAGATTTTGCACGAACTCCTTTCATATCTGCGTTTGTGGAATGTTGCACATCTGTTTGGAGAGGAGCCATCCGAGGCGTGTCATCAGGCGCTGTCTGTATTTGCTGTGAAATGGCAATTAGTGGAGCAGTCAGGGTTCATCAGTGAGGGGGCGAGACGTGCAGCAGCCCTCCACCCAGCTGCCGCGGCGCCGCTGAAATGGTCCCGCGAGAACCCGGTCTGTTCGGGTCCCTCTGCCGCTGTTCTGCTAATTACTGCCGTGTAGCTGCGATGCTCTGTCATTCACACACACACACACACACACACACTCGCCCTCTCACACCTCCTCACTCAGACCCGTCAGCACCTCACTGCTGTCAGGGCGAAGCAGGGAAGACACCAGAGGGAGTCCTGTTCAGGCAGACAGGAGGTCAAAGGTCGACGTCACCCTTTCCCATAAAGCGGTCAAAATTACTCTCGGCCAATCAGAATGCACACACACACACGCTCTTACTGCCGGATTAGGCAGCTTTAAATTAAAAGCTGCTGTGTCCATTAGTGGCCCAGACGGATGCGCGTGTCATAATCTCATGGTGGTTACCGTAGCGATAATCAACTCTTCATGGCCATCCGGGACACTGACACAGAGACATGTTTATGGATTATCCTGATCAACACGTCTCTCTTCGTCCATCATCCTTTGACGTGTGTTCATTATGACTTAAGATTTAATCTAAATCGGCTCAGAGAGGATCTGTTCCTCTGACTCTAAAATGAAATTTCATAATAATAAATATGGTGCTTGCGACTGTAGCAAGGACCAAATTTCAAGTTGAATGCATTATAAATGAATGTATTATGACGAATGATGATATTTATTACATGACGTTTATGGTTCCACCTTCAGCGCCCACCCCAGCCCCCCGGCAGAGCTCGCCCTCCAAATCTTCAGAGTCCCACGCCAGTGACCCCCCCACGGACGACTCATTCGGGGACGGGGACGGCAGCCCTAGTAGGAGTGGAGAGGAGGACGCGGTGAGTACTTGCAGTCAAATCTGTCCTCAAATCACATGAAAAAAACCCCAAATTCTGTTAGAACATGAAATATGGATGCATATCAGCCAATCGCTTGAGGCAGAATGTGAATTTACACTAAACACTCTCAAACCAGTTCATGAGTGATGGAAGCCCTCAGATGTAGGGGAACAGGTGTCTGTGAGTCATAATTACATGAAAAATATTATATTGGGCAGTGATTGGCCAAGCTGTGCTGTGGTGGGTCACATGGGACAACTAATCACTTTCACATCACTAATTAGTCTTGAACCGACTGCGGAGGGGGTACTTTTGTTTCGTGATTGCGTACCCTATTACCCTGATCGTGTGCAGGGGTTCTAGCCTGTGTAAATGTGTGCCTTTTGTGCCTTGTCCTCGTCGGGTCCTTGACATGTCTGTCGTGTATTGCTGCGTGCTCCTGTTTTGTGTATTGAACCTTGTTCGTTGCATGCGTCCACCTGCTCACCCCGATGCTGTGACATAATTCCATCCTTTTCTGATGGAATAAAAAAAAGATTGAAATAAGTGCAGCTCATTTCAGTGGGCTATTTAATATTTATACGTGTTATGGCATCGTAGAGATGGCTAAAAAGAAACAAGAGCCTCAGTTTCCATCATTTCAGTAAAGCGAATCACCGGCTCACCGAGGAGGAGGAGGTCACTCAAATCTGAGATCGAATCGTAATGTAATTTATTAACCACCAATTGGCCACAATTCATGAATGGAATTCACTTCATTAACTTGAAGGAAATTGGTTTGACCTCGATTTGGAAGGGAACCTGGCGATCGAGAAGAACCCAGCTGCTCAGACCGAGGAATACATTTTCCCACCATGGCAAATGGGACGTGGTTCAGGGGCCGTCCTCCGTTCTCTACACCCCCCAGGGTGTGTCAGCGAACGTCACAAACCTGACCACGCCCACTGCCAACACCAACGTGCAGGTTTTCGGTGTATTCGGCTGGTTTGTCTGCTGTTTTTGAGCAGTGGGTCATGATGTGTGGAGGTGGGAGGAGTCGCAGGCCCGCCGTTCTCCGCCTCCTCCATCAGGCTGCGCCATTAGTCAGGTCCCCCGCTCCAGTAGAAATGTCACCACGGCGCCCAGCGGTGTCACGACTCGCATTCTTCATCCCAGATGGCCGCAGGTGGGTGGAGGGGAGTAACAATGCTGCCCGCTGTGCCCATCTGGTCTGAGGCGGGCCACCTCCCACGTCCCTCTCAACCCGGGTGTTAAGAGCTCGGCGCCGCAGCTGGAGAGGACGGAGAATCAATACGCCGCGTCTAAAGTGCTTTATGTAACGGCGAACAGAGGCTTTTATAACAGGTGAAAGCAGGGCAGCGACGCCCACCACCACAGGGAGAAGCTGGTCGGGAAATGGACGGATGGAAGATGATGAAATGGTGAAATGACACTCTGTACTTCTGTCCTCTTGCAGGCGGCGGAGTCTCGGTCTTCTCCTGTGGCTGAGCCCAGTGAGGAACCCTCTGATCAGGCCAGTCCACAGGTCGGTAGCTAGATAGCAGCAGGTCGGGTAGGTATCTGTCCTTTTCTGCTCTCTCTCTTCTTGGTGTTGGCCTGATCCACGAACCGCCAGTCCAGAGCGACCGCACGCCATCACCACCTCACCATCACATCCACCCGCACATTCTGGACATGTGTTGCGGTACTTCTCTCCTCCCTCTCTCTCCTCTCTCTACCTCTTTCTCCCTGTCTCTCTCTCCTTTCTCTATCACTCTATCTCTCTTTCTGTCTCCCTCTCTCTCACTCCTCTCTCTCTCTCCTCTCTGTATCACTCTCTCCTCTCTCTCTTTCTGTCTCCCTCTCTCTCTCCTCTCTATCACTCTCTCTATCTTTGTCTCCCTGTCTCTCTCTCCTCTCTCTATCACTCTATCTATCTTTCTGTCTCCCTCTCTCTCTCTCTCTCCTCTCTCTCTTCTGTCTTTCTGTCTCCCTCTATCTCTCTCCTCTCTTACTCTCGCTCTCTCCCTCCTCTCTGTTCTCTCTCTCTTTCTGTAGCTCTCCTCCCTCTCTCTCTCTCTCTCTTTCCTCTCTCTCCCTCCTCTCGCCCCCCTCTCTCTCTTGCTCTCTCTTTTTCTGTCTCACTCTCTCTCCCTCTCTCTCCCACCTCTCTGTCTCTCTCTCTCATGCCACCACCCTCTGCCTGCTGCTTCGTGTGTCGTTCTCGCTGTCGTCTTTTTGTGCGTTTGTCTCTTTTTAACGCCCCTGAAGAATGTGAGTATGACCTTTACGGAACAACAGCGTTTGTGTGAAACATTATGGCATGAAATATTCATGAGCTCCATGAAACATCTCATCCTGCTGGGAAAAAACAGCATTTACCAGCATAATTCCCATTCTGGTCTAGCTGGTGGACCAAAGCTGCTGCTCCACCATTAAATAAAAAAGAAACCACAAGTTGTGCTGAAGGAATAATGCTGGTCATGCTGGTAACCAGTTACTGTGCTGTTCTTCTCATTATTCTCGTGTGGCCTCAGATGAAAGTCAAATAGATCTTCAGGTAGATCTCCATTATCTACTGTCTACTGATGCTCCGAATACACGTTCGGATGTGAAGAGGTCTTCACCCAGCTCAGTTTTACTTTTACTTTTTAAGTCCTGAGGAGCACCAACCCCTGCAGATCTTTTATTTATTCTATACAGCACAGATGGTTTTGGGCGATTTTTATTTTTCCATCAGAACCTTTTCCTTCCTCGTCTACCGGGTGGTAGTAGCCTAGTGGGTAACACACTCGTCTATGAACCAGAAGACCCGGGTTCGAATCCCACTTACTACCATTGTGTCCCTGAGCAGGACACTTAACCCTGAGTGTCTCCAGGGGGGACTGTCCCTGTAACTACTGATTGTAAGTCGCTCTGGATAAGGGCGTCTGGTAAATGCTGTTAAATGTAAATGTCTTTCACCACTATTTGACTTTTTAAATTATGCTTCCGTGGTGCTGCTGTATCTTTCTAGAACTGTGACTCCAGGACGTTTTTCACCACCAGTCAGAGGACGTGATGTTGTGTTTCCCTCCTGTAGATGTTTCTAGGATGCGTGTGACCGCGTGAAGTTGGCGGTCAGGAATTCCGCACGTCTTATGAACGTTCTGCTCAGCCTGAAGCGGGGTGGCAGCGGGGCGCGCTGCGAACAAGTGACTGCAAGTGGCAGGAACTTAATGAACTCCACGCAGGCTTTGTGGAGGTGTCACGGCGCGCCTTTTGTTCCCTGTTGGGCCTGTCAGCCCGCACCAGCGCCATGACTGATCGCTGGCGCTGTAATAATACCTCCCGGCACTCACCACTCCTCGGCAAAAAAAAAATGAAATGATTACGTTCGGGGCCCTTTGGATATGCGCATATTCTGCCCCGCAGATTAATTGCCTCTCGTCAGTAATTGGGTCGAGCGGCGGGCCGACGCCCGAGGTCCTTCAGTGGTCTCGATACAGCCCAGCCCGCCCTCCGGCTGGGATCTCATCTCCATCTGAGACGCTCTTCTGGGTGTGTTTATCGGGGCCCCGGAGTGGCGCGTTATGGACACTTTTCCCCTTTTCCACCGAATATCGAGGACGCGTTAATTACCGGAGCCGATTATTTATTACACCCCTCGTCTCAAGCAGATAACAGCTTCGGGTGAAATCAAACCGTTCCTGTTCCTTTTTTACATTACTTTTAATAACCGTGTTTATACTGATAATAAAATTCTGCAATAACACAAAGCCTAACGGCAGTTCGATGCTGGTGGATCTGCCAAATGTCCTCACCTTTTCTAGGCTTTCTGTTTTAAATTCATTTTTCAAATTAAGTGCTGCTAGAACCTTGGTTCTTCCTCCTGTTCCCTTGATTGGAACCGCGTGGAATGAGACGGCTCCGACAGGACCAGCCTGAGGAGCAGGATTCTGGACGGTACTGTTAGTGCAGGAGGCCATTCAGCCAGCGGTCAGCGGGGCTGCGGATGGAGCCTAAACGTTCCACCGGCCGCAGGGTTCCGTCAGCGTTCCACTTCTGGCTGTCACTTTCCCTGGATGTGCAGCGCAGGGTTCCTCCTTCCTCACGCCCAGGCAGTCTCCTGTGGTTCTTCTGCCCGCTACAGGCCCCCTCTGGCTGGGTGGGAGTGTGGGGCAGGAGGTGGCCCTGTCTGGAACTTCTTCCTTCTTCTTTATTGGCATCTTTGTAGTGTTTGTTTAATATTTTCACCCCTATAAACCGCCTTTGCAGAACCCTGCTGAAAGCTGCATTATGATTATCCATGTTCGCAAACTCAGGAATCAGATGGTTTGCTCGGAACGGAGCCACAGTTCACCGAGGTTCATTAAAATCTCCTGCAGCAGAAGCTCTTATTCTGAAAATAAATCCACAGTGTGAATAGACAGGACTCACATGACCTCCGGGCTCCAGTGTGTCCGCGTCATGCTGCTCTACTGCGGCCTGGTGGTGACGAGAGGAACGGCACAACGTAGAACTGAGGACCTTCAGGACGTAGAAAATGTGAAAAACGTGCACTGTGTATACACACACACACACGCACTACAGCAGTTTAAATTGCAGCATTTTTAGTTGTATTTAAACAGATGGTGTATAGTTAAAACTGGTATATATATAAAAACTGGTATATATATATATATAAAACTGGTAAAACATATAAAATATAAAAACTGGTATGGTGTGTAAATAAATAAAGTGAAGTCATTGTGATTCACAGCACACACAGTGAAATGTGTCCTCTGCTTTTAACCATCACCCTTGGTGTGCAGTGGGCAACATGACAGGCGCCCGGGGAGCAGTGTGTGGGGACGGTGCTTTGCTCAGTGGCACCTTGGCGGATCGGGATTCGAACCGGCAACCTTCTGATTACGAGACCTTTTCCTTAACCGCTAGACCACCTGTGTGTGTGTGTGTGTGTGTGTGTGTGTGTGTGCGCATGTGTGTGCTTGAATGGGGGAGCAGTACTTTCTCTAGTTAAAATCATGATTCACTGAAGTCTCAGATGCCGAGATGATCTGATGGCCGTGTGTGTGTGTGTGTGTGTGTGTGTGTGTGATGGGTGTAGTCATCATAAAGTGGGGGTGGCTACGGGTGCAGCACTGTGTTCTGAGGGCTGCTCGGCTTGGTTGATTCATCATCTGATAGTGGACGTGGAGTGGCCATTTGATGTTCCTGCAGAAAATTCCCCTGTTCCTCAGTTTCTTCTCTGGCTTTCAGGCTTTCAGGTTTCAGTTCAGACTTAGTTGTCAAAATTCTTTGTGTAATTAAGTAGGTGCAATGAATTCTGGGTAAAAAAAAAAACAGACACTAACCTTACTCTCTCTCTCTTGGTTCTCCCTTCAGGGAAAGGATCCTCTCTACGCTCAGATTAACAAAGGACAGAAGTGAGGAGGGACACAGGAACACAGCAGATGTGAACAGTGCTAGGGATGCTGGGAGACATGGAATGTGGAGTAGCTCTGAGTGTTTTTGTGTGTGTGTGTGTGTGTGTGTGTGTGTGTGTGTGTGGGTGTGTGTGTGTGTATGGTTCAGAGCTCTGCAGGTCTCTCCCCAGCCTCCACGGTTCCTTTCTCTCCGAGCTGCCATTTCTATAGACTTGTGGTCAGGCTCCGAGGCTCCGCCCCTTTTACCCATCAAACTGCTCTTCATCTCTCTCTTTGTCCCCGCCCATGTGAAGGCGCTGGGTTCTCCTGGTGGCTGCACTGAAGATTTCTGTTCCCGTGACCCCACCCTGCTCCGCCCTCTCGCTCCGGTCCTCTCGCTCTCCCTCACAGACTTGGAATCGAGACCTATGTCATGCGGGAAAGACTGTCGAGAGGCATTACACACACACACACACACACACACACACACACACTAGACCGCCACCAATAGCAGGTGGGCGGAGGCACGGCTCAACAGCATTGGATCTGACGGTGTTGCAGGCGGAGACGATGCCAGACGCTGTTTCTGCCGCCTCGGCACTATGCAGGAATGAAAAGGCTCCGCCCACAGAACGGAACAAGGCTGACGGACTATTAGCCGGACTCTGAGCGGGTGGTGTGGAAAGAGAGAGCGACCCTGTGACTGGACAGTTACTTCTCTATAGCTTTTGTACAATACTAATGAAAAAAAGGGAAAAATTAAAATGGATTCTTATTTTATAAATCAATCGAGCCCTTGAGGTCGACTCTAGACATGTTTTAGGGTGAATCGCTTTTAAGGCATCGGATCATTGGTTTGCCAAACTCATTTTGTAAATAATAATAATAATGATGATGATGATGATAATGATGATGATGATAAAAATATTAATTTGGTCCAGTGGACGTCTGAACCATAAAACAGGCAGCTTCAGCGACGTTGATCTCCAGAAGGTCCCGACTCCCCAGACTGCTGTGGCTGCGTCTCTAATCCAGCTGCTGTTTTCAGTTTTTGGGGTGACATTGTGTGACGGATGACATGAAGGATGTCAATCAGCCACTTTCAAGGCAGGGCGGGGTTAGTGGAAGGATGATGGGCGGGGCTGAGAGAGTCCAGGGATTTTTAAACTCTTCATCACCAGCAGTGTCCAGACTCCACCCACATAATCATACAGGAACAAACGGGGAGGGGCCAGTGTCATCGCCCTCAAGGAGGGTGTGGTCAGGAGTCATGAGCCATCATGGTCTTTAACAGGCTTTCAGTGAATATATCTCATACAACACAGAAACATCTTACACAGGGAAAATCCAAGACCATGAAGCTGCTGTTTCTAGATCATCGCTGTTCTCACGTGCTTCTGGAGAACATCAGAACGTCACGCTCGCTGCCGGTTTTACAGCCAGAGTCCAGTTTTCATTTTGAGGCTCGTTTTAAAGACAAAGAAAAAGAGCAGACCTGCTGCTGGAGAACATTTCTAGACCTGTTTTAACTTTACCTCAACTAACGGTTTGGTAACGTAAAAGGAGCGTTATTTTTATCTTTCCGAAGGTGACCTTCTACAGTGGATTTTTAGAGATTTTTTATTATTTTATTTTAATTTTTTTTTCTTGATTTACGTATCCCACCATGTAATACTGTTATCAATAAACACATACCCAAAGGAGCCGTTCTGATGAAGAGTCTCTTTACAAAGAACCAGTCAGATTCCTCTGAAATGAAAAAACAATGGGGCATTATGGGATGGACTGAAACTCAGAATGAAGCAGAAATTACCAACTGGGAAGCAGGGAATAAACCAGGAAGGTTGTTTTTTTCATTTATAGACCAATAATTTAGAAGGTTGTAGGAGGTTCACCCATTTCCCGCTCAACTGCAGATGGAAATTTCATATCCATTGGAATATATTATATATATTTGTATTTATATTTGTGTATTACAGTATTATATTTATGTATTTTGTTGTATTATAAGGTAAAATGTGATTGGACGACATTGTTTTAGGCCCACTGCTTCATGAAGGGAGGTAAAAGGTCAGTCATGCTAGTCACAAGAGAAACGGTCAGATATCAGATGTTGTCCCACTGGCCTTGTGACCTTTGAGGAATATGTGTGTCCAGTGTTATGTATCTTCAAAAACAATGGTCACGTAAATGACTGATATTTCAGGTATGTATCGTATGATTAGGTTCACTTCATTCGCAATTCCAATTAGGAGAAGAGCGTTTCTGACATGCAAGCGTTTTTAGATGAATGAGGAAGCAGAGAGGATGAAGGGCTGCTTCTGAGGACACCTGCTCGGCTGTGACACACGGCCACACCCGACGGACAGCATTCCTTCCGAGTGAAAAAGGCCGTTCCTGCCTGGGACCCGTCAGACGAGACAGACCGTTCCTGCTGCTTCCACCTCACAGCCTGAAACCGCCAGCTGCCGCAGAACCTTCACGGACCCTCACTGACCAGACATGACCAGCTGAGAAGAAGACCTCTGGAGAGCAGGATCAGAAGTTTGTTCTTCATTTACTGTTGGATTATCTGAAACACCATGGCGCAGGTAAGGAGCAAAGAGGGGTGATCAGATCAGGCTTTGGGTGGAGTTGTTTATCATGATATGTTTTCATGTATTATTTAATATCGTTCATAGTTGAAGCAAACTGCTTCATCAGATCCATTATGTCCTGGAACTCATAGTTTATTTTCCTCACCTGAGTGGATTTTATCCACTCAATGATCTGCAGTTAACGGCAGGAAATTATTATTATTATTCATAACCTCAGTTAGCCTGGAGTACTTTAAAGACACAGTGGTGTACAGTTGTTAAAGACTGAATTTATGTTTCAGAATATCCTATGTAGTGTATTGTCACAAGAATAATACAATGAAAGTATAATTCATGCAGAACTTGCAATTTTGCTGCATTGAGGTCCAGGTCAAGAGGAAAGAACGAAATGTGTAGAAATTACAACGTTCCAGGTGTGCAGTGGATGGGAGGTAGTAGCCTATGTACCAGAAGACCCAGGTTCAAATCCCGCTTACTACCATTGTGTCCCTGAGCAAGACACTTAACCCTGAGTGTCTCCAGGGGGGACTGTCCCTGTAACTACTGATTGTAAGTCGCTCTGGATAAGGGCGTTTATAAATGCCGTAAATGAAATGAAATGAAAATGATGGTGTTACTGCGGGTGTGAAGTGGTTTCTGTAGATAATATCAGGACTGTCATCATCTTTATTTAAATCTGTTATGATGTTCCCTGCATCAGGAGGAGGGCCTGGATTTCAAAGCCCTGAGGGAAAAGTTCCAGCAAGAAGATCCCCTGAAGCTCCGAAACAAGCCCACCATCCCGGAGAAGCCCAAACTCCTCCACTCTCCCACGAGCGGGACTCAGTCACCCCTCATCTCCAGTATCAATGCTGCTGTGGAGAACCGGATGTCTGTTGTGCCCCGCGTGGTCTTCAGGGATGAGAAGAGGTTGTCCATTGTGCGGCCAGCATCCCTGATGGTTCCCCAGAAGGCCAAAGATGGAGACTTGCCCGTGAAGCCAGCGCTGCTGGATGAGAATCAGAGGAAGGAGGCTGACCTTGTCAAACAGGCCTTCAAAGACAAGAAACTTAATTTGGTGCTTCCTGTTACAGCGGCCGAATCCAACTCCACACCTCCATCTTCGGGCAAATCTGTGACTCCCAAGAAGAAGGGAATTTTCTCCTTTAAGAAGACGCCAAAGCCTGAGAAGGAAAAATCGGAAACATTCGTGATGGATCCCGTTTCGCCAATAGTGAACGTCCCAACTCCAACGTTCACTTCATTTACTTTACCTGCAGTCCAAAAGCCTCTCCTGCCCCCAGTCCCCACGTCTACATCCAGTATTCCCATTCCAGACATTCCCTCTGAGACTCCTGACCAAACGCCTTCTCTGTCTGAAGAAGCAGAAATGTTCATTTCTCTTTCAGAGATCCCCCCCCCAGACACTCCCCTGGCCGAGATCCTAGTTGGAAACACTCCAGTTCCACTGGATATTCCGCCTCCAGTAATCCCGGTTTCATCTCCTCCTCCAGTGGAGGTTCTACATCCTGCTCTCCCAGGATCAGATCCAGCAGTTCCAGATCCAGAACAAAGAGAACCTGAACTGGTCAGAGTGGCCGCATTGCCCGTCCCAACAGTTTCAGCCAGTCCGGTTCTTCCCAGATCCGCTACACCAGCAGAACCAGTTCCTCCTGCAGGGGGACCTCCAGCAGAGGTGGTGAGGCCCGCCCCCGCCCCAGTGCAAGATAATGGTCCACCAGCAGGCGATGTGGAACCCACGACTCCACCCAAACGTCCCCTGTCTGCCCTGTCAGCTCTGGAACGAGCGGAGGAGAAGTCCCCTGGAAAACGGGCCTCTGACCAGAGAGTCTTTAATTTGTTGGAGAAGATGAAGAGGAAGAGCAACCAAACATCCAAGTCCCCCTCACCTGTTCCACCCTCCGAAACAGACTCTACCCCACCCATCAGCCCCAGTTTTCCTCCGGTCGATTATGAGCACTCCATGGCCGCGGCACACGTTGAGCTGGAGACGAGACCGCATCACAACGGTAAAAATCCATTCTCAGTTATTCATAGAAATGTAGGAAGCAACCTCGACAGGAACCAGGGGGCCAGGGTATGCAGTGAATTAGGAATCAGACGTTGAGTAGAGTGCAGAGCGCCACTGCGGAGATGCTGCAGATGTTCCTGATGAAGGATGATGGGCGTCAGGTTGTCCTCCAGGTCTCACTGCAGGCTGCCATGCCTGACGTTCCTGCAGAGGTTTTCTGTTGGGCAGGGTTGGAATGTGCGGCATCTGGTGCTGTCATTGTCGTCGAATTCCACATGACAGAGAGGTGGGGTAATGTCTCACACATCTCCCCAGCCATCATCTGCTCCTGGAGTCCCGGGGCGGTAGGTGTGTAAGACGCTTCCTGTTGGTCTCTAGAGATCTACAGAAATCAGAAAAAAATGTTCCCTGTGTCCTAGTGTCCTGTGTGAATGTTGGTTCGGTTCTTCCTTGAATCAGGAGAACATGACCACCTACAGCAGCACTTATATCTCAACAACTTCTGAGTGGTCATGTCTCCGGTACCTGCAGTGTCCTCATGTGCTGTGTGTGTGTGTTTTTGAAGTTCTCCTCGACTTCACATCACCCCCCTTCGTGTCACCAGGTTCCGTGTCACCTGTTCAGGAGGAGACCCCTGTCCCGCAGCCCAAAAAACCTGTCAGAGCAACGCGGTCCACAGAACGCACCTCTCTGGACCAAACTGTGGACCCGAGTCAGACCATCAGCAAGCCAGCAGGGCCTGAGGGGGACACAGGTAACACACACACACACACACACAGTCAGAGCGAACCTGTTGCACGTGA
Source organism: Denticeps clupeoides (assembly GCF_900700375.1). Taxonomy (NCBI): domain Eukaryota; kingdom Metazoa; phylum Chordata; class Actinopteri; order Clupeiformes; family Denticipitidae; genus Denticeps; species Denticeps clupeoides. The sequence continues at coordinate 16,523,372 of NC_041725.1, forward strand.
CCCGTCACTGCATTCCGGCATGTTCCAGATATTTCAACATGTCTGCATGATCGGTGAAGGCCATAATAAATTCTGCAGACAGACATGCAGCCAAAGAACTGTAGAACACCTGCAGAACACCTGCAGAACGTTTCGGATTTTTTTTTTACAGAGTTCGCTCCACCTGCACTGTTCGTGCACGCAACCAGGCAGCATAAACATGTTCAACTCATATAAATGTAAAATGGATGAATGAGGACAAAATGAGACGTTCTGTGATGTTCTCCCGATCCCACTGCATTCTAAATAAACGTCAGAAGCTGACTCCTCTGTCTTCTTCTCCGTTCCAGTGATTCCAGTGGATCAAGTGATTCCTGCTCCAGTGGATTTCTGCTCAGAGGATCCCGTTCTGCACGTCCCTGACCTTTTACCTCAAATCCATGAAAGCAAAGTTCTCCCTGCAGCTGAAGGTCTGGAGGTGGAACCTGCAATGCACAAACTCCTGAAGTCCCCTACTGAGGATGAGGTGGTGCTGGATGCGCCTGTTCCTGCTGCGGATGGGATTGATGCTCCTCAGGTTCAGGTTGAAGGTCAGGTGCCTGAGGTCACCGCGGAAGGGTCATCAACAACGCTTCCTGATGCCACAGATTGTCCTGTCAATCAAAATGGCCTGAATCCATCAGGGTAAAAACCTTCTGGAGTAAACTCATAGTGACATTTTTTGAGAATAATATTCACGGTCGGATGGGAACATTTTTTTTTTCAGGTCGGTGAATCTCGGCTCTGATGACGCGGAGAAGAAAAAAAATAGCAAGAAACGCGAGAAAGACAAGAAGAGAACCCCAAAGAGTGAGTCTTCTCAGGAACATTTTTTACATTCAAAATTATTTGCACTTGTAGTCAAATCTGAGGTCCATCTGATATTTAGCTTGAGGAATCGTTGTTTCTGATTCCAAATGTAATTTTGATACATGTTTGATGGTAAAAGACGTTGCCGTGGTGACGGTGGTCCTGATTCTCTCGCATGTTTTACAGACCCCTATGCTGAACCTCAGGCTGCAGTGAGTCCTGTTCCCTTGCAGAAATATAGTGACAATAATATATACACACACACACACACACACACACACACACACTCACACTCATATGTGATGTTTTCGGTTTCAGATGGATCAGACGTTAAAATCTGGGCGCTTCAAATCAAAGTAATTTTAAAAAATGATTATTACTTTGAATTTTTCCCGCATTGCTGCCAGTCGCTCACTCTGGGTCTGAAACTCGTTCCATTTCACTTTTTTTGGCAGGAAGAACAGCGCAGAGGTGGTAGAGGAGAAGGAGCAGAAGAAGAAGGAGAAGCAGCGGGAGAAGGAGAAAGAGAAGGAGAAGGAGCGCGAGAAGAAGGAGCAGAAGGAGAGGGAGAAGAAGGAGAACGAGATGAAGAAGAAATTCAAGGTGAGAAATTCAGGCCACGCCCCCCAAGGAGAAGCAACGCAGTGGAATGGTTCTCCAGAGGTAAAATTGTGGTAAAAGTTCAGGCCTCTTCCCTCAACATCGAACTTCTCCAGTGCAGCTCCGCATGGTGCAGCAGGGAGGTTCCCTCAGCCTGGAGAACCTGTCTGAATTCATTCCTGCAGCAGAACAGTGCTGATGTTCACGTTTCCCCACAGGAACTCATTAAGAGTCTCCTACTCTACTCGGCTCTTGCACAACCTCCACGTGAAGGCATGTTCAATGTTTTATGGCACATTGTTCTCTGACCTTGGCATTTATGGAGAAAAGTTTGAAAGTTTGAAAAAGTATTTGGTTCACGCCCTTTTGCTCTCGTGCTCTGACCTAGGTTCTCCCAGCATGAGATGAGAATGTTCTAAAGTGGTGGCAGTGGTGGCCTAGCGGTTAAGGAAGCGGCCCTGTAATCAGAAGGTTGCCGGTTCAAATCCCGATCCACCAAGGTGCCACTGAGGTGCCATCACTGCTGTGTATCACATGTGACAATCACTTCACTTGCTTAAAGGGTGATATGGTGTGGCTGGTATTGAAAAAAGGTTACAAGTCTTCTTCATTCAGAATGTTCCTAGAATGTTCTTTATTTAGGATCTTCTGTGTGTGTGTGCAGATCAGCGGTCAGGAGGAACCCATGTATGAAGTGCGCGTGATGGTGGACAGTAAGGGCCGGAAGGACGACCTGCCGGTGAACAGTGGTGACCTGGTCAGTATCATCCGCACCACCAGCTGCCCCAAAGGAAAATGGCTGGCCCGGGATGGCGCCAAGCGATGTGAGTTGTGGGCCTCATGCTCTCCCTGACCCCGCCCCCGGCGTAGCTGATCACCTGACCAGCTTGATGCTCTGTTGTCCGCAGATGGATATATTTCAGTGAAGAGTGTGGACCTGGACATTAAGGACATGCTGGAGTTAGGTAAGAAGGCCTCGAAGGGAGCCAATCACACAAACAGCAGCCAACTCGACAGAGGTGCCCTGAACCAGGACAACAGGTAACCATGGAAACCGCCTACGGCTCCATAAAAAAATAAATCACATATTTTTCATCCTCATTTAATATTATTTCTAAAATGGTCATATTTGTTAAATAGTTCCAACTTTATGTATGTGTGTGCGTGTGCAGGTCTTTGAATCACTACCCAGCGGCTGCAGAAAGCTGTAAGTTCTGAGTTCTGGTTCTGTGATAATTCTCCGTGGGGAACGTGTGACGCTGACGCTCTGTGTGTTTCTCTGCAGTTTCAGACGACAGTGAGGAGTGGACTAATGATGAAGACGAGAACCTCTCACCCACCGACCTCACTCAGCCCACTGACCAGTGTGTATCGTGTGTGTGTGTGTGTGTGTGTTTGAGAGAGAGATGGACTGATGTTAACTCTTACCTCTTCACCACAGGCAGCACTTCCACACTCCACCTCCTCATGAGATGGGTAAGTTCAGCTGCAGGTCATATAAACCCTGATGTGGATGAGCAGATTAGATCGTGTGATCAGGCTTTACACAGTCAGGGTCGTGTGACTTTTCACGCTATGTCAGGTTATGATGGTAGTGTGTGTGTCTTCTCCCAGAGAGCCTGAGTGAAGTGGACATCACACTCATCACCACTGGGACACAGAACCAGAACATGCAGTAAGATCCTGTGTGTGTGTGTGTGTGTGTGTGTGTGTGTGCATGAATTCGATCATGGCTGAAGCAGCAGGTGGAAGTTCTGGCCTCCCCTCCAGCAGGGTCCTGTGTTGGTTTTGAAACATCTCCCGGCTACGAGTTCTTATCATGAACTCTGGAGATGTAAGCAGATCTGAGCTGGACGTCCAGGACATGCTGGAGCTGGACGTGTGTTTCTTTGTTTGTGGATCTCAGCCACGCTGCGGTTCTTTGCAGGGCGCGGAATGAAGCTCTTGAGAAATTGGCCACCTTCTTCAGGCAGCCGAAGCCGGCAGAAACCACAGAGTCATCATCCAGCAACCTTAAGTAAGAGGGTTAACAGGCACGATGAACTGAGTCTGACTTTCTCTACGTGAACTTGACCCGTGTGCCTTTATCTTCTTCTGTAGATCTCAGAGTCTCCCAAACAAACGACCGGCAAGTACGTACCAACCTCAGAACATCCAGTCCAACGCCAGAGCGAGTCATGAGTCGTTCTTACGGCCATACGATGTCATTAGAAAACAAATTTAACCAGCGCAGTTCCTCCGTCCTCCACTGGTGGGGGCACCGTGGAGAATAATGTGTCACAATGTGGAGGAACTTGTGTGATAAACTTGTGTAATCCTTAGTCCTAAATAAGGACACACACACACACACACACACACACACAGTTGTTATTGTCTGATGACTTTTTAAAAAATCCAAAACATGCTGGCTTATGAATTTCCGGTTCTATTTTTTTTAGGCAGTGAAAAGACTGAGCCAGTTTTCAGGTATGTGGTACAACACACACACACACACACACACAGAAAGAGAGAGTTGTGTAATTCCCATGTTGTATAATGTTGTTGGTCCTGTTCTGTCAGTTTGGTATGTTATTTGTGTGTGTGTGTGTGTGTGTGTAAGTGGTAACTTCAGCCGCTATGCTGCTTCCATCTGAGCCCTGTTTTGCTCCAGCTTCACTCAGCAGGTGGAGTGTGAACTTCCTGATCTGCAGATCCTGCCACCGCCAGACCTTTACGCAGACATTGTTCTGGACGAGCCAGAGTACAGATGCAGCAAGTAAGATCCCCGTCAGTACCCGGAACCCCATTCCGTCTCTACCTGCTCCTCTTCACACCAACGCCGGTCATCTCCCAACAGTTAAGAGCAGGTTCTGCTGTGAAGAGCCCCATCTGAGTGGCTGAGTGGTCGGTGCTGCAGAACTCAGCCCCGGCTGAAGGACAGGCGCAGCCCGCGAGCCCCCGGCCTGACGGAACCTTCCAGTGGGCAGGAACTCTGGATGAGGCCTTTCTTCTCTTCAGTTATCACTTTAGAACCAGTGTGTGGACTCTAGACTCCAGATGAAGTGCTGTACTGAGTGGCTGTTCTAGACCAGCGGAACATGCCGGGATTATACTTTGTTAACGAGTGTGAAAATGAAATGTGGACAGAACGAACTTTATAAAGCCTGGTGAGACAAGACGGGTTCTCAGCGTAACCGCGCTTGTCTGTCTATAGATGACCTGTCTGGTGGAACATCTGTATTATATCATATTTCTGTTATATTAAGAGAAATGAGGTCTGTGTTCATGTTCTTCAGTTGTTCACCTTTAACCTGTAATAAACGTTACTGTTAAAGCTCCTCCCACTTCCTGGTGCATGCTGGGAAACGTTCTCTGCCTAATTATTCTAGATTAATTCTGTCTGGTTTGATCAGACACCTCACAACGTACAGAAGAATGGGGGAAAGGGTTAAGCTGTGTCTGGAATGAAAATCTTCTGGTTGTGGAAGTCTGAGGAGCCGCATTACGGAGAACAGAGATTTACTACACACACACCCCCCCCCACCACCACCACCACCCCCGGATCCCAGCACGTTCACGTTCACATGCGATTCTGAAAAGAAAACGGGAACTCTCTGCAGAGGGAACTCTCTGCAGATCCACCTTTATTCTCTTCAACAATAAATATTTCATAAAGTGCAAATCAGAACAGTAACACCATGCAGTGCATAATTTGTGAAATACAGACCAGACACACATAGACAGACAGACACACACACACTCACACACAGGTAGGACATCATTTCGTTTTTCATGCACGTCTGATTGGTTAAATATAATAAAGGAGCGTGTTGGTGCGGCCGGGCGTGTAAACTCGCGTCCGGCAGCAGGGGGCGGCGGAGTGTTTCGCACGTTACCATGACAACCACGGCTGCAGGATTATGGGAGAATGCGATCAGATCAGCCAACAAGGCCGCAGTTCAACCCACCAGCGGGGAGCTCCGCCCTTCACTTTTATCTTACATTCAGATAATAAGAATAACAACAGCACATAGATTCGTTTTGTAATATAGTCCACAGTGACACAGAGCATCATGCACCCAACAGAAGACGGACCGATGGAGGATCTCAGGCCAGGTTAACACATCATCTGACGACTGCATAGTTAACTGAGTCACGTGACCGTTTAACGATTCATTATTGAATATTAGCTCCGCCTTTCCTCCACCACCCTCTGTGGCTCGTTGGCACGAAAAAGAAGTAAAAGCAGCTCCACCCCTCATCCGGCGCTTCACAGAACTGAATAAAACACAAACTCAGCAGCACACGCGGCTTTAAGGCAACTGGAGGAAGGACAACGTGGTTCCGCCTTTCGGCCCTGCGACCTTTCAACGTGGGTTCCAGATGTGCACCAACTCTGGTGGAGAAGTAAAAATCGTGAGATCATTTGTAAATCCTGATGAACAGTAAATTATAAATCCGGTGAAATAAATTATGTTATTAATGATTTGGTGAATGAAGCCTCCACTGGAGTCCCATCGAACACTATTGAATATCTGCAAGCAAATTTGTATTTATTTTGTATGCAGATGTTTAGGCTTGATCAGGCTTTTTAAAATGTGGCGGTACCGGGTGTGTGAATATGATATAGTACCAGAACCCTGTAATAACAGGACGTTCTGCGGATGCTGCGCATCTGGAACCCGACAGCGTGCAGCCCTCTGCAGTTTCAGGGGCCACGCCCTCTCAGATACATTCACTCAGGGCCACACCTCCATGTGGAGCTTAAATATGGTAACTGCATCCTATCTTTGGAAAATAAATAAGATTTCTAATAAAATTACAGCATATATAAACGTCTTTTTTTGGTATGATTTTGAAATCAACAGCTATCTGACTAGATATTCGTATGTATAACATAAATCCTTCAAAAAAACTGAAATATAGAGAAGCAGAAATGAAAAATTATTTCCATTCCCGTCGAGTGGATTATACTGTGATGTTGGGAGGGGCCCTGACCCCTGACCCCCTAGCGCGCCAGCGTGGTGATCAGACTGGCACACATCTCGAAGAAGTCCATGGTGTGGCTGCCCTGCCGGGGCGCCAGCAGCGGCGTACTGCCTGTGAAGGAGCCCGGCAGAGAGCTGCTGAGCTGCGGCATCTCCATGGAAACCACCGCCGAGTCGATGCTGAGGCGCTGCCGGTGGAGGCCGGCGATGGAACCGGAGCGCTGAGGTGTGGACGAGCCGGACTTCTGCTCCATGATGTCATCTGCAGCAGACAGGAGGAACGTGGAGCATTAAAGCAAAATTCACGTTCTGCAACGTTCTCGACAACTGCAAACGCTGATGATCTTGGCAGACGACCCCCCCCAGATGATCTGCAGGCACCACATAAGCAGGGTTACCCCACTACTACATTTACATTTACATTTACAGCATTTATCAGAAGCCCTTATCCAGAGCGACTTACAATCAGTAGTTACAGGGACAGTCTCCCTGGAGACACTCAGGGTTAAGTGTCCTGCTCAGGGACACAATGGTAGTAAGTGGGATTCGAACCCGGGTCTTCTGGTTCATAGGCGAGTGTGTTACCCACTAGGCTACTACCACCCTACTACCACTACCACCACTACTACCAAGAGTCCAGCTGTTGATTTGGTTGATTATTATAAAGTGAAGTGAAGTGATTGTCACATGTGAAACACAGCAGCACAGCACACAGTGCACAGTGAAATTTGTCCTCTGCATTTAACCCATCACCCTGAGTGAGCAGTGGTGCCCAGGGACCGGCAAACTTCTGATTACGCGGCCGCTTCCTTAACCGCTAGGTCACCACTGTCCTATTAATCATCATATGGACTGAAGCAGGTTACCATCGATGCTTTTGAAGTCCAGCAGGTAGCTGCGGTTGTCCACCTGGTAGAGCTGCAGACTCATCTTCACCACGTTCCCAGTGACCGGGTTCTTCCTGCGCACTCGCAGATGGTATGGGTTCACGACCTGCAGGCCAGAGTCACAGATGCAGTTTTTTTATGGCCACTTTCATCAAAATTAAGACCCTAAATAGGGGTTACTACAAACTACATTTGTCAAAGAGCCAGACTTTTTCTCGGCACTCTGAGAGCCAGATGCTCTTTTAAAATATAATATTATTTAATATATTATTCATATTTTATTATTTGATATATTCAGTGAAGTCCTTGTTGATGGGCCCATGCTGTTTTTTTTCCAGCCTGAGCATCAACACACTTTTAACACATAACTTGTAGGCCCCTGGGCCCAGATATATAAACAGCTTGATTTATAATAACCCTGATCATCATTATAGTCAAGCAGGGTCCAATGGGTATGCTCCCCGGTGAGAAGTAGACCCTTAAATGATAAATTCTGCTAAATTTTATGGAAATAAATAGACAACATTCAGAAATGGAGATGAACAAACCCAGTATATATATATTTTTTTCAGTAGCATTTTTGTGCAGAGCACCAGAGTTCTTGAGACCCTGGGCCTGGTAGGCATGTTCAGTAATCCATCCCAGCTTTTAACTGGTCACTTGTCTGCCCACCTATTGCTTGCATAGCATACTGAGACTAAGATACTACAGCCATACCAAGAAAAGTCAGTAGGTGGCAATTATAGTACTCCAAAGTAAACCGGGAAAAGATTAGTAGCCACTGACTAGAGAACACAACAATTTGCTATTAAATAAATGATAGAATGTAACTACAAATGCGAAACCCCAAAGAAAAGTTTACTTTAGCTTCTCAGACAGACCTTTTTTAAACTTTGCTGAGATAGCTCACATGCTACCTGGAGATGGACAGACGTGCGAGGTCGGGTTTAAATTAGCCACGCAATCGATCATATGAGGTGCCGACAAACGTGAGGTAGTAAACCCGACCCGGGACGGATCCGACAAGTGCGCCCGGGCTACGAGGGCAACACTAAGAAGGAAATTAAATGTGCGGGGAAACGAGCGGGTTTACAATATAAATCGTAAGAGTCTAGCCTCCGTTTCACCTTGTCAGCATCCATTTTTTGCATCTCTCTCATGATAATTACAAACACAGACAACAGTGGCCAAGACTCCCAAATCCAATTATCACTACTTTTAAAATGTAATAATTTATTATTAATTAATTTTATAATTTATTTTACCCCTTAATTTTATTGCCAAGTTTCTTTGGCACACAGTTTACGTGCAGTTGCCTTTACAGTCTATCGCTGCACGATGTAACCAAGTACAAAATGCTGAGTGAGCAGACGCAACATCCCCATCAGACTTGAATGGGAGAAAAAGCCCCGTTTTACTGGGTGGTTGAAGCTTGTAGCGAGCACTAACAGTAAAGCTTCCTGCCGCTGTTACAACGAGTATTCTGGGCTGTTCAGTGTCGGTAGAAGTTGCATTACAAACCATAATATGCACGGTCTATGATAACACGTGTTTATGAAGCAGATTTTCTGAGCCACGTCAGAATGGAAATTATCGAAATACGACCTTAACCAGAGCGACTTAAAATCAGTATTTACAGGGACAGTCCCCCCCTGGAGCAACTCAGGGTTAAGTGTCTTGCTCAGGGACACAATGGTAGTAAGTGGGATTTGAACCTGGGCCTTCTAGTTCATAGGCGAGTGTGTTACCCACTAGGCTACCACCACCCTACACCGACTAAAATCAATAACAGACGCTGAGCGTGAACCTGCCCAGATTAACAGCTCTAACGTGTGGTGCATAGCTGGGCCTGCTGCGCCTCGCAGATATATGGTCAGATCAGTCGGTGAACCGTTTTCTGTATATAGATAGATGTATAAAATGGTGAGAGGGAGAATCCTTGCTGCGGAGCGGGGACAGGAGCCGACAGCGGGGCACCATACAGGCGTAGCGTGCAGTGACCGGCGGATTACTGACAGATTGAAGGCTTGCTTCATTAGATTTTTTGGGGTCTGGGGTATTTTTAATAAAATGAAAATGTATGACTTTTTAAGGATGTGTGTGTAAATACACACCTTCCAGTCATACTCCAGCTGCTTCATGGCACGGTACACCTCTGCCATGATGTCGTAGGGTTTGCTCTGGCTGCGGATGCCCAGGTGCCACTTGGCCTTCTTCACGGCGAGGGGTTTAGGTTTGGTGGTGTTGAGGGCCTCCAGCGGGCAGCGAGCCTTGGGGCTGTCGGCCAGCAGGGGGGGCATTCGCTCGGGGTGGGGCTTGACTCCGGGGGGGAGGGGCATGCCATCTTCCATGAAGGAGCCGGTGGGGGGGCTGGAGGCCAGGTAGAACTCGCTGGCCTGGTTCATGATTCTCCGATTGTCGATGATGAGGTGGTACGCCACGGCCAGCTGGTCCTGCGGGTCGCCGCTGTACAGACTGCTGAGAACTTCGGACTCTGTGCATTCAAACTTGTCACACACCTCACGCACCGCCTCCTCGTCCACGACCGTGGCATCGTACGAGGGATCCTCGGGGAACAGGTACCCTGGCAGGTCCTGCTTGAACCACTCGTGCTCCCTGAGGAACAAACAGCAGACATTCATGCAGAATGAGCCCAATAAACCTTACAAAATGACAATTAAATATGCATACAGGGCGAGACCATGACAACATTGGAGGGAAACCAGTTCTACTCGTTTTCCTTGAGAGTTACTGTAGAGTTCCTCAGATCACATGATAATTGTTTCTGGAGGGTTCCTCAGATCAAATGATGCTGTTCCTGGAGGGTTGCTCTAGAGTTTCTCAGATCACATGATACTGTTTCTGGAGGGTTCCTCAGATCACATTATACTGTTCCTGGAGGGTTCCTCTCAAATTTCTCAGATCACAGATGCAGTTTCTGGAAGATTCCTCAGATCACATGATGCTGTTCCTGGAGGGTTCCTCATATCAAAAGATTCTGTTTCTGGAGGGTTTCTCAGATAACATGATGCTGTTCCTGGAGGGTTCATCTAGTTTCTCAGATCATCACGGTACTGTTTCTGGAAGGTTTCTCAGATCACATGATGCTGTTCCTGAAGGGTTCATCTAGTTTCTCAGATCATCACGGTACTGTTTCTGGAAGGTTTCTCAGATCACATGATGCTGTTCCTGGAGGGTTCCTCAGATCACACGATGTTGTTTTTAACTACTCTGTGCAGCACATTTTGCAAAATATCAGAAACATGAGTCAAATGCATTATCAGCACACTGACCTGATGTCTTTAATGGTGGCTCTCTTTAACGGATCCACCTGCAGCATGAGCATCAGTAGGCTGGCCACGGAGCGGTTTAGGTACTCTGGGATGTAGAAGACGCCGCCGCGGATCTTTTTGAACAGCGTAGGGACATGCTCGTCATCGAAGGGCAGTGTTCCACACAGAAGGGCGTAGAGGATCACGCCACAGCTCCAGATGTCCACCTCTGGGCCAGCGTACAGCCTGGACACAGCAGATGGTCAGGAGCTCCACAGCTAAAGACTGCAGTCAGTTAAATTTCACAGGTTGAAGGTGAAAACCTGCTAATTCATATCAAAAAAATTCGGCTGAATTTTTATCCAAATAAAGTTGATATTCTGGCTGAACTAGCTGGTAAAAACCATAACTGTCAGTTCAGGCTCAGTGTGTGAAAGGCTCAGGGGGTCAGAGGCAGGTCACGACCCCTCACCTTCCTGAGATGACCTCGGGGGCAGCGTAGTTGGGGGAGCCGCAGCTTGTTCTGAGGAACTCCCCATCGGCCATCATGTTTGAGAGACCTGGGAGGGCGCAGGACACACACCAACGAAAAAGGCCACCCAGTCAGGCCAAATGCCACACAAAACTAGTCAATGACCCCCCCCTGAAAAACCCAACAAAATTCTCATGACTGTGTTATTAAAGTTCTACTGCATTTACACACATTCCATCACAGCATGATCCTGGAATAATGATCCAGAACTCTGCTTTCCATGAATGAAATGTAGAGCACCGTAATAAACCTTCTCGCTTAAAAAAGGTTGTTACTGAACCCAGCAAAGGTTTGAGGTTTTGACGCAATCTCTCTCTCTCTGACCAAAGTCGGCGATCTTGGCGTTCATGCTGCCGTCGAGCAGAACGTTCTCAGGTTTCAGGTCCCTGTGCACCACCATGTGCCTGTGGCAGTAGTCCACCGCTGAGATAATCTGCTGAAAAAGTCGCCGCGCCTCCGCGTCCTCCACCTGCTCACACACACACACACACACACACACACACACACAGAAACAAGGATCAGAGACAGATTCTGAGACCAGACCACCAGCAACGTTCAGTACGCCCTCTTATGGGGCAGTGGTGGCCTAGCGGTTAAGGAAGCGGCCCTGTAATCAGAAGGTTGCAGGTTCAATTCCCGATCCGCCAAGGTGCCACTGAGCAAAGCACCATCCCCACACACTGCTCCCCGGGCGCTTGTCATGGCTGCCCACTGCTCACTCAGGGTTATGGGTTAAATGCAGAGGACAAATTTCACTGTGTGCATCGTGTGCTGTGCTGCTGTGTGTCACATGTGACAATCACTTCACTTTTTTATTTGAAGATCACTTTTTCAGCCACGTGGCCTGTAGACTAGTAAGAAGACCACTGCTGCATCTGCCACTGGCTGGCTGTGGATGTGTTGGTGTAAAAGCTGGTCACCAGCCTCCAGGCCCGTGTACGTATCCACGTTACTACGTTCCATCCCACGCTGGACCGTCGCCACAACATGGACCATCGGCCGCACTCGCGTGTCTCTTACCCTGCCGTGCTTACAGATGTAGTCGAAGAGTTCCCCTCCAGACACGTACTCCATCACCATGAAGAAGTCGGTGGGGGTGCTGATCACCTGGTACCTGCAGACAAGGTCAGGATCTCACTTTGATTTACCTCGGCAGATTCGCTACAAAAAAAGCAGGGAATATGAGACTCAAATTGACTGTAGTGGGTCATTAAATGTCAAAAAGTGACATAATTCTGTCATGTATTCATCTGGGCAGGTGTGGCCCTGCCCCAGAAAAGGTCAGAAGAGGGCCGCGACCTTTTCCCTGACCCCGTACACGATCACCTACTTCCTGTGGACGGGAGGAGGCGGCGGGGGAGGGACGCTGAGGCTGTCAGCGCCGGCGGAGATAAGGAACTTATTATAGCTGACATGGCCGTGCCACTGGGATACAGCGCCCCGGTGGCGCTGAGCGGCCCACCAAACACACACACACACACACACACACACTCGCTGCTACCACGCCTGTCAGCTTAATAAGGCGCGAAAATAAAGCTGCGGGCAGGATGGGATGGGAGTGGACGCGCTGGCCCCAGGATCGGAGCGCGGTGACGGGATTCCCAGGGTCCCCGTCATCGGGTCCACTCACAGCTTGATGATGTGCGGGTGGCGGAAGAGCTTGAGGTTCTGGATCTCCCGCTTGATTTTGCCCACGACATCAAGGCTGCGGATCTTCTGCCGGTTCAGGATTTTCACCGCCACCTTGTGCCCAGTAAGCTGGTGCTCCCCGACTGAAAAGACAACCACACGGCGGCACGGTGAGGCGCAGGCCGTTTACGGCGTATTTTAAATCCCTGCCGCAGACGAGAGCTGAAGACGCGAGTTCCAAAGGAGGAAAACCAATACGAAGGCTGCTAATAAAAACTTCATCAAGCATTAACATCTTAGTAGCAGCTGCCTGCACTTCTCCATTCTTAGAAAGTGTAACACTTAAAGGAAACTTCATTTTAAATAATGCCCCCCCCCCCCCCCCCCCCCCCCCCCCCATTTAACCCCCACTTTAAGATGAGTACAGTCATGTAAAGTAGAGTACAGTGGCATAGTAGTAGACTAGAACTGAGTAGAGTTAAATACGGTGGTGTAAACTAGGAGTAAAGCAGCATAGAGCAGAGTAGAAAACAATAGCGTGGGGTAAAATAGTATAATAGGAGTAGAATATAGTAGAACTGAGTAGAGTAGTGTAGAGAAAGAGAAGAACTGAGTAAAGTTAAATACGGTGGTATAAACTAGGAGTAAAGCAGTATAGAGCAGAGTAGAAAACAGTAGAATGGGTAAAAATAGTATAGTAGGAGTAGAGTACAGCAGAACAGAGTAGTGTAGAGAAGGAGTAAAACTGAGTAAAGTTGAATACAGTGGTGTAAACTAGGAGTAAAGCAGCATAGAGCGGAAAGTTGAAAACAGTAGCTTGGGGTAAAAATAGTATAGTAGGAGTAGGGTATAGTAGAACTGAGTAGAGTAGTGTAGAGAAGGACTACGAGTGAGTAAAGTTAAATACGGTGGTGTAAACTAGGAGTAAAGCAGCATAGAGCAGAGTAGAAAACAATAGCTTGGGGTAAAATAGTATAATAGGAGTAGAATATAGTAGAACTGAGTAGAGTAGTGTAGAGAAAGAGTAGAACTGAGTAAAGTTAAATACGGTGGTATAAACTAGGAGTAAAGCAGTATAGAGCAGAGTAGAAAACAGTAGAATGGGTAAAAATAGTATAGTAGGAGTAGAGTACAGCAGAACAGAGTAGTGTAGAGAAGGAGTAAAACTGAGTAAAGTTGAATACAGTGGTGTAAACTAGGAGTAAAGCAGCATAGAGCAGAGTAGAAAACAGTAGCTTGGGGTAAAAATAGTATAGTAGGAGTAGGGTATAGTAGAACTGAGTAGAGTAGTGTAGAGAAGGACTACGAGTGAGTAAAGTTAAATATGGTGGTATAAACTAGGAGTAAAGCAGCATAGAGCAGAGTAGAAAACAATAGCTTGGGGTAAAATAGTATAATAGGAGTAGAATATAGTAGAACTGAGTAGAGTAGTGTAGAGAAAGAGAAGAACTGAGTAAAGTTAAATACGGTGGTATAAACTAGGAGTAAAGCAGTATAGAGCAGAGTAGAAAACAGTAGAATGGGTAAAAATAGTATAGTAGGAGTAGAGTACAGCAGAACAGAGTAGTGTAGAGAAGGAGTAAAACTGAGTAAAGTTGAATACAGTGGTGTAAACTAGGAGTAAAGCAGCATAGAGCAGAGTAGAAAACAATAGCTTGGGGTAAAAATAGTATAGTAGGAGTAGGGTATAGTAGAACTGAGTAGAGTAGTGTAGAGAAAGAGTAGAACTGAGTAAAGTTAAATACGGTGGTATAAACTAGGAGTAAAGCAGTATAGAGCAGAGTAGAAAACAGTAGAATGGGTAAAAAAAAGTATATTAAGAGAACAGAACAGCAGAACTAAGTAGAGTAGTGTAGAGAAGGACTACAAGTGAGTAAAGTTGAATACAGTGGTGTAAACTAGGAGTAAAGCAGCATAGAGCAGAGTAGAAAACAATAGCTTGGGGTAAAAAAGTATAATAGGAGTATAGTAGAACTGAGTAGAGTAGTGTAGAGAAAGAGAAGAACTGAGTAAAGTTAAATATGGTGGTATAAACTAGGAGTAAAGCAGTATAGAGCGGAGTAGAAAACAGTAGCTTGGGGTAAAAATAGTATAGTAGGAGTAGGGTATAGTAGAACTGAGTAGAGTAGTGTAGAGAAGGACTATGAGTGAGTAAAGTTAAATACGGTGGTGTAAACTAGGAGTAAAGCAGCATAGAGCAGAGTAGAAAACAGTAGCTTGGGGTAAAAATAGTATAGTAGGAGTAGGGTATAGTAGAACTGAGTAGAGTAGTGTAGAGAAGGACTACGAGTGAGTAAAGTTAAATACGGTGGTGTAAACTAGGAGTAAAGCAGCATAGAGCAGAGTAGAAAACAGTAGCTTGGGGTAAAAATAGTATAGTAGGAGTAGGGTATAGTAGAACTGAGTAGAGTAGTGTAGAGAAGGACTACGAGTGAGTAAAGTTAAATATGGTGGTGTAAACTAGGAGTAAAGCAGCATAGAGCAGAGTAGAAAACAGTAGAATGGGTAAAAAAAAGTATATTAAGAGAACAGAACAGCAGAACTAAGTAGAGTAGTGTAGAGAAGAACTACAAGTGAGTAAAGTTGAATACAGTGGTGTAAACTAGGAGTAAAGCAGCATAGAGCAGAGTAGAAAACAATAGCTTGGGGTAAAAAAGTATAATAGGAGTATAGTAGAACTGAGTAGAGTAGTGTAGAGAAAGAGAAGAACTGAGTAAAGTTAAATATGGTGGTATAAACTAGGAGTAAAGCAGTATAGAGCGGAGTAGAAAACAGTAGCTTGGGGTAAAAATAGTATAGTAGGAGTAGGGTATAGTAGAACTGAGTAGAGTAGTGTAGAGAAGGACTACGAGTGAGTAAAGTTAAATACGGTGGTGTAAACTAGGAGTAAAGCAGCATAGAGCAGAGTAGAAAACAGTAGCTTGGGGTAAAAATAGTATAGTAGGAGTAGGGTATAGTAGAACTGAGTAGAGTAGTGTAGAGAAGGACTACGAGTGAGTAAAGTTAAATACGGTGGTGTAAACTAGGAGTAAAGCAGCATAGAGCAGAGTAGAAAACAGTAGCTTGGGGTAAAAATAGTATAGTAGGAGTAGGGTATAGTAGAACTGAGTAGAGTAGTGTAGAGTGGGGTAGAGCACAGCAGTAGCACAGGAGTAAAGTGTTGTAGCCGAATTGTAGAGTTAAGTAGAATAGAATGCAGTATAGTACACTTGTAGTATTGTAGTCTGAGTTACTCCGGTTACAACCCAACCCGTGAACCAGTATAGTACTAGTGGTTTCTTCCACCCCTGCGCGACACGGATACCGGCGACACCGGCGACACCGGCGACCCGCGGCACCAGTGTCCCGTTTCTCACTCGGGCTCGGGCCGTGTGACGCGGTGGCGCTGCTGTCCCCTGATTGGCCGAGAGCGCGACCGTAAAGACTCCGCACGCACGGCCGCTATTTATATCGCGCTATTTACAGACGCCGCCGCGGCATTCGCGTTTCATAATGAATGTTTAATATCGGCGCCCATTTCGGCAGGGCAGGAGGCCGCGACGTGCCAACCGAACCCGACAAGGTCAACCGCGACCGCGACACTCGAGCAGGGGACGACGGCGTGGCGTTTATCACACAGCGCGCACTTCTTTTCACTTGGGACGTGTCGCCCGCCCCCCCTCATACTCACATTAATAACCACAGTCGCCATAATCGCCGCCATCGCACATTCACAAGGCGCCGAAACGGCGTAAATAACCGGGACAGGAGAACCGGCGTAAGGTCTACTCGTATTCCCGAAGCCGCTCCCGCGGGACCGGAGAGGCCGTCGCGGCGCGGCCGACGCGGCGCTGCGCACTTTACGTAGCGGCCGCCGGCGGCGGCGGCGACTCGTCCGCGCAGCGCGGCGCGAAGACGCGGGTCCGCGCCGAGCTCGACGCGGCGCCACTCAACTCTTGACTTTTCCGAACGTGCCGACGCCCAGCGTGTCGCCGAGGATGTAGTGTCCGATCTTCACCCTGCCTTCGTGCTTCTGCTTCTCAGCCATCTTTCCATCTGCGCTCCGCGGCGGCGGCGTCGGCGGCGAGCGGCAGGGGGCGGGGCGCGGCGCGGCGCGGCGCGGCGCGGCGCGTCTCCACGTTCGTTCCCTCGTCTGAATTCAATTCACATTCAAGTTCAAATTTTTTTTTATTTGTCACGTGCACAGTCGTGCACGGTATGATACGCAGTGAAATGCGTTTAGCGACCGCCACAGACCACAGCGTTGCAAGTATACAATGAAAACCAATATGCAAATATTGCAAACATAACCAAATATTACACTTTTATGTCTTTAACACAAAACATGTGTAACAGGTAGGGTGAAGGTGTGCAAATGAGTGAAAGTCAATGTATAAAGTTTTTAAGCAAAAAAAAAAAGTGATTTTGTGCAAAGACTCCAGGGTGGTTGAGAGTGAAAGTGCTGGAGTGTAGAGTCGGACGGCCTGCGGGAAGAAGCTCCTCCTCGTCGTCTCTGTGTTGGACTTCAGGGAGCGGAAGCGCAGAGAGAACAGTCCCATGTTGGGGTGGCTGAGGTCCTTCACGATCTTCCTGTCCCTGGTCCAGGCCCGCTTGCTTGGTACGGATGATGCGTTCGGCTGATCGAACCACCTTCTGTAGGGCTCGCCTGTCCTGCATGGTTGTAACAGTTGTAAATAAACGTTATTAACCCGTAATGGCGAGAAGTGCCTCGAATTAAAAACCAATTATGATTTTAAAAAGTAATTTTGGTCATAATTGGGTTTTTAATATGCGCAGGAAATAAAACAACTGAATATTGAATATGGTTGTAAAGTTGCAGAACCTCTCTGCGCCTTATCAGCCCGGGACTCCCGCAGCGCCGGGCGCGGACACTAGATGGCGCTGCTGCCCCGCCGTTCCTGCTGGAGGTTGAAGAAGACCTGCGCGATGAGAAGATCTCTGGTTCACAGAAGACGGGGAAATCTGCTGCGCTCTGCTGCATTCTTGATGTATGACGACTGTTCTCATGGTGCGTGGCCGGGGGTTCTGAACATCGAAATGTCTGCTGGTGGTTCTGGTTGAAGAGAGGAACTTGGTTAGGGGGCCCAAACTGGTTCTGAGGGGGACAGGGGAAACCATTTGGGGGTCAACTGGTGATTCTGAATATATAATGGGGGTCTCCTCGCTGGGGGTTCTGGTGGAACAGAAACCTCTTTTGGGGCGTGGGCCATCTCTCTGGTGGTTTGGGGGAAACAGAAGAACCCTTTTGGGAGGTTCTCCTCTCTGGTGGTTCTGGGGGAACAGAAGAAACTGTTTTTTTTGGGGGGGGGGCGTCCTAAAGAACCTGTTTTTTTTTTAGCTGGTGGTTCTGAAGGAACAGACGAACCTATATTTTTGGGGGGGGTCTCCTCGCAGGTTGTTCTGGAGGTACAGAAGAAGCCAGTTTTTTGAGGCTTCTCACTGTTCTCCTCACTGGTGGTTCTGGACGTAGTAGGTGGTAGTATCCCACTCGAATCCCACTTACTACCATTGTGTCCCTGAGCAAGACACTTAACCCTAAGTTGCTCCAGGGAGACTGTCCCTGTAACTACTGATTGTAAGTCGCTCTGGATAAGGGCGTCTGATAAATGCTGTAAATGTAAATGTAAATGTAGTAGCCTAGTGGGTAACACACTCGCCTATGAACCAGGTTCAAATCCCACTTACTACCATTGTGTCCCTGAGCAAGACACTTAACCCTGAGTGTCTCCAGTGGGACTGTCCCTGTAACTACTGATTGTAAGTCGCTCTGGATAAGGGCATCTCATAAATGTAAATAATAATTGTTCTCGCTAGATGTTCTGGAGAACCTTAAGAACCTGTTTTTTTTTTGTTGTTGTTGGGGCTCCTAGCTGGTTGTTCTGGACAGACATTTTTTGGGGAAAGAAGGGGTTCCATCGCTGGTGGTTCTGTATGGACTTCAGAACCCATTTTTTGGGAGGGGGTGGGGTTCATTGCTGGTGGTTCTTGACGGACCTTAGGACCCTTCTTTTTTGGCCTCTTCGCCGGTCACTGGTGGTTCTGGGCTGGCTTCAAACCTCGTTTTTTTTTTTTTTTGGCATCCTCGCTGGAGGTTCTGGACGGACCTCAGAACCCATTTTTTGGTCTCCTTGATGGTGACTCTGGACGGACCTCAGAACCCATTTTTTTGCCTCCTCGCTGGTGTCTCTGGATGGACCTCAGAACCCATTTTTTGGCCTCCTCGTTGGTGTCTCTGGACGGACCTCAGAACCCATTTTTTCTGGTCTCAACCAGCGAGGAGACCTGAAAAAATGTGTTCTGAGGACCTCAGAAAAATGGAGACCTCAGAATCCATTTTTTGGCCTCCTCGCTGGTGGTTCTGAATGGACCTCAGAACCCATTTTTTTTGCCTCCTCCCTGGTGTCTCTGGGCGGACCTCAGAACCCATTTTTTGGCCTCCTTGCTCCTCCTTCTCTGGTCTCTGGGCAGACCTCAGAACCCATTTTTTGTGTCTCTGGGCGGACCTCAGAACCCATTTTTTGGCCTCCTTGCTGGTGGCTCTGGACGGACCTCAGAACCCATTTTTTCTGGTCTAGACCAGCGAGGAGACCTGAAAAAATGGGTTCTGAGGACCTCAGAAAAATGGGTTCTGGACGGACCTCAGAACCCATTTTCTGGTCTCCTCGCTGGTCGCTAGTGGCTCTGGATGGAACTCAGAATACGTTTTTGGCCTCCTCGCTGATGGCTCCGGACAGACCTCAGAACCTGTTTTTTTGCCTCCTCGCTGGTGTCTCTGGACAGACCTCAGAACCCTTTTTATTGCCTCCTCAATGGTGGCTGGTGGCTCTGGACGGACCTCAGAACCCATTTTTTGGCCTCCTTGCTGGTCGCTGGTGGCTCCGGACGGACCTCAGAACCCGTTTTCTGGTCTCCTCGCTGGTCGCTAGTGGCTCTGGATGGAACTCAGAATACGTTTTTGGCCTCCTCGCTGATGGCTCCGGACAGACCTCAGAACCTGTTTTTTTGCCTCCTCGCTGGTGTCTCTGGACAGACCTCAGAACCCTTTTTATTGCCTCCTCAATGGTGGCTGGTGGCTCTGGACGGACCTCAGAACCCATTTTTTGGCCTCCTTGCTGGTCGCTGGTGGCTCCGGACGGACCTCAGAACCCGTTTTCTGGTCTCCTCGCTGGTCGCTAGTGGCTCTGGATGGACCTCAGAATACGTTTTTTGGCCTCCTCGCTGATGGCTCCGGACAGACCTCAGAACCTGTTTTTTTGCCTCCTCGCTGGTGTCTCTGGACAGACCTCAGATCCCGTTTTTTTTTTTTTGCCTCTTCGCTCTGGACGGACCTCAGAGCCCATTTTTTGGCCTCCTTGCTGGTGGCTCTGGACGGACCTCAGAACCCATTTTTTCTGGTCTAGACCAGCGAGGAGACCTGAAAAAATGGGTTCTGAGGACCTCAGAAAAATGGGTTCTGGACGGACCTCAGAACCCATTTTCTGGTCTCCTCGCTGGTCGCTAGTGGCTCTGGATGGAACTCAGAATACGTTTTTGGCCTCCTCGCTGATGGCTCCGGACAGACCTCAGAACCTGTTTTTTTGCCTCCTCGCTGGTGTCTCTGGACAGACCTCAGATCCCGTTTTTTTTTTTTTGCCTCTTCGCTCTGGACGGACCTCAGAGCCCATTTTCTGGTCTCCTCGCTGGTCGCTGGTGGCTCCGGACGGACCTCAGAACCCGTTTTGTTATTACGGGGCCGCGCCGTTCTCCTCTCCGCCGCAGGGGGCGCTGCAGACCGCGGGGGGAACGCGCGCGTCCGTCGCGGAGCGCGGAGGAGACGAGCTCGGCTTCGGAGTTGGAGGAAAGGGGCTGAACCTTGCAGTCGCAGCCGGGGCTCGGGGTTCGGGGGGAGGAGAGCAGAAGAACTCATAACAGCGGGAGTTGCAGTGCGCGGCTCAGACCGCGGCTCCACCGCACACGCAGGCGCTTCGCACCCCCGTCCGACCCCCGCAGCAGAACCGTCTCGCCCGCCGGCAGCGACGCGCAGGGAGGGTCTGCGGACTGGGATTTAATTCTCTATCAAATGCAAAAGTACCTGTACGAGAAGGCGATGGCATCCGAGAGCAGAAACGGCGGCGCCGCCACGTTAAACGGCAGCAGCGGCGGCGGCGGCGGCAAGAGGAAACTTTTAATCGGACTCGACCTCTTCTGCCTGCTGCTCGGTAAGTCTTTTGTTGCTCTAATTATGCGTCATTTCATAATTACTGTTATGCATGGGCAAGTTTACAGAAGGCGCCGAGAACAGGGTGCATGTCAGATGGAACCCCGAAAACAGCGGGGTTCGTGCTGGCCGCTGATTGGTCGGTTTCCACGTGTCGGCCGCGTTTAACTTTTTTAAAGTCTTTTATCGCCGTGAAACACTGACAGTTTTATCTGGGGGGGGATGAAGATGTCCTGGCAGAGTCTGACAATGACACACACACACACACACACACACACGGTTTCAAGTGGTCCCTCTACATGATGATTATGGTTCCTCAGGCGCCCCATCTGACGGAACATGAAGGTTCCTCAGGGTCTGGGCTCTGATGGGGTTCGGTTGGGTGGCGGTGGCGGTTTTGTTTGTGTCCTATTGTTTCGGTGCCTGGAAACCCGGCGCTCTCGGCTTCCCTCGGAACGTCGGTCCCCGCTCTCAGAAAGCAGGGGATTAAGGGGGTCTGGAGCCCAGCGTTCCACATTCCTCCAGGACCCTTTCACCCAATCCCCCGGCCAGCTGGTCTGCTTCATTCACTGCTGGATCGGCTTTCCGCGGCAGATCCTTCCACTTGGAAGGGAACCTTTAAAGTTCAAGTTTGACGTCGGGGTGCCACTTCATTTCCTTAATGAAGAAACGTTTTTTTTTTTTAGTACCTCCCCCCCCCGCAGAACCGCAGAAGAAAGCCTCTTTAAAGCTCATGGGAATGAAATTTCCAGCTTACTCCCCTGCTTACTGCGAGCCGCCACTAATTCTGCGCATCCAGAGCAGTGCAAACAAACACGGCCTTTGTGATGCTAAAGTCGAGCGGCTGCGGCGAGGGTCTGAAAGGGAACGGAGGAGGAGGAGGAGGGCGGGACCGGCAGGAATGCCGTGTTGTGGAAGACTTGAAGAATGCGCGAGGGTGAATGGGCTTTGTTCCGGACACTCCAGCCTGCATCTGCTCCTCCAGAGGTCTCGTTCCTTCCCAGTTGAAATTAGAACCTGGGAAAATCCTGATGCGCTGCTGTGAGGACGTTCCACGAGGTCGATGAAATATTTGAACGTTAAAGCTGAAAACGTTCTCGCCAGGCCTCTGGGGCTTAACGTTCCTGTGCGTGATGGAAGCTCGATGGGAGTAAAAACCCAACCCACGCAGTCGGGCCTGTGATTGGCGGCTGCTCGGGTTTATTTTTCGATGTTCCGGCTGCTTATGCAGGTACTTGGGTTCTGGCCCTGGGACTCGGGAAGGAACCGAATGAATAATTCATGGGGACGGAGCTGCATACAATCCAGACAGCAGCTCCCAGGCCTCGGCATTAGCATACAGTCAGTGCCGTGGAGCTCCGCCCACTACAGGTTGCCCCCCCAAGACGGGAGATGTGGGTCTGCTGAGTTGTGTGTGTGTGTGTGGGGGGGGGGGGCAGTAGGCATAAACACACACACACACACACACTCATCGTGTCCAATTAAGAAGGACAATGGGCTAATTTCATACAGCGGCGCTATTCGCAGTGACTGCGGTTTGGGTTACGGCGGGTCAATTTACCGCGAACCCTGCAATTGTGTCCCTGTCCTCAACCCCGTCATTTTTACGGAGGCCGAGTGACGCCGGGCTTTTCAGGAAACCGCGCTTCTAAAAGCGTCCCTCACCTCGATGGGTTTGTGCCGGGGCGTCTTTCCTCCGCCACACAATGGGCTGGGAACCTATTCAGGCGACTTTCTCTAAAATGCGGCCCAGGCCCCTCCCAACCGACCTTTCATGCTGGCCAGCAGAAGCCGGTGACACCGGTGTCCCTTCGCAGAGTCCAAGGTTATTTTTGGATGATCAGCTCTGGTCCACCTACATTTCTCCCCGGATCAAAAGACAGACGGGACGCTCGTAGCGTCCTCCGATTGGTGCCATTTGGAGGGTTGTGGGCGGGGCTCGTGCCGAATCTCCCTCATCTGAAGCCTGTTGCGTTAACCTCTGCCTCCCTGGCCGCTTCACTCCATAAATATTTTCCAGAATTTCTCGAATTCTTCATGTGCAGCCAGCACCGCCGCCCCTCTGAAGTGACATCTGGAATAATTTTCAGCGCGCGTGTGTGTGTGTGTGTGTGTGTGTGTGTGTGTGTGTGTGTGTGTGTGTGGACTCAGGAAAGGGTGGGAATAGGAAAGGTAGCCGTGCTTTCTTCCTCCCTCCGAGGTGTGGCCAGCTGTGGTGCGAAATGTAATCCATCTCGTTTCCTTGGGCGGACGGGCGCTGCGCTTGGTGGGCGTGGCCACCGGACGGTGGACGATCGTTTCCCCCCCGTCTGGCCTGCTGAGGTCTGGCAGCGAGCGCAGTCCGATTATGAGGGACAATAAACCGGGTCTAGTTCTGCTGCTTCTCATGAGTCTCCTGTTAAAAGCGGCAACTTGGCGTGATAACAGTGAGCGTACGCGGCGCGGAATAATAACGCCACGGAGCAATTTAATACGTTCCGAACGCGAGCGCGTTATTCGTCCACGAAGAGTAAAATATCATGCCGGCGTGTAAATACTCCCGCAGGACGTTTACAGGCCGCCCGGTGCAGCCCTTCCACTGCCGTGCCCACTGCCCACAGTCCAGCGAGTGTGTGTGTGTGAGTGTGTGTGTGTGTGTGTGTGTGTGTGTGTGTGTGTGAGTGTGTTAACGGCATTGGCCTTTAAGAGTGCCAGCTGGTTTCTGCGGCTGCTAAATTACACGTCCCCCAGATTTACGAGGGACAGAATCCCACTTAGGGCTGCAATTCAGTGTCCATTTTACCACCCGGTTCAGGGCTGGTGTGTGTGTGTGTGTGTGTGTGTGTGTGTGTGTGTGTGTCGACCCGTGTTGATAACACACCGGCCTGGGTTGTTTGGTCCAGTCAGAGAGCAGCGGCGCGTGTTTATGCCTGAGAGACGTTCTCTCTCATTTCTGCGGTCCTCAGCCAGCGCCCACTCAGTCCACTGACTCCAAACAGCCACGCCCACACGCGGGCGCCTCCCCTCCGTGGTCACATTTCAGGCTTCCGTTCCGTTTCATGGGGACGCACGTGCAGATTGGGGCTCACCTGAACTCCCGAGGATGAGTGCTGGCAGGTGATTGGTCGCTGACCCACCGGGGGTCCCGGCTCCGCCCACACACAGCGCGCTGCGTTTATTTATCCAGTACGGCTTCCACATGAGGAGCCTTCCTGCGGCCACCGGCCTCATTTCTTTATGCTAATGAGGGCCAATCTGCACTTTCTCCAGCTGATAAGAGAACTTCATTAGACTGTGTGTGTGTGTGTGTGTGTGTGTGCGTGTGTGATGATAGAGAGACGGTTTGAAGGGAACAATGGCTCCTTTTGATGCATCCCAGGCTCTTCCGTTAGGGAAGGCTAATGACCCCACTGATGAGCCGCTGGCCTCAGTTTATTGTTCTCAGAACACACACACACATACGCACACACACATACATTTCAATCTGGAGTTCCTGTTGCCTCTGCCATTAGAACGAAATGGTTATTAAATGCTTATTACCACTTAATAACTTAATATTACCTCTGCGTGGGCGTCTGCTGTTGGATTTGGAGTCGTGAGCCGCAAACAGGAAGTTAAGAATTCGACTGCTTTACAGACGCCTCCTGCACGCTGGCGATTAAACGTCTAACCGAGTTACGCAGGGGCTGTAAACGCCGGCAGAGCCAGCGCCGCCGCTTCTCCGTCCTGATTGGCTGGGAGAGGTTTTAAGAGTTCGGTTTATTTCCTGAAGCATCTGGAAGACTCGGAATTGGAATAAAGTGTGTGCATGTGTTTTGGGGGCGGGGGCGGGCATAGTGTGATGAAAGGCTTATGTTTGGATGTAGGGTGTGTGTGTGTGTGTGTGTGTGTGTGTGTTTTCCACCCCGTTGACACTTTACTTTTATGAGTTCTGGAGTCGTCCTTTTTTACAGCCTTTGGTGGAAACAATGCTGTGAACGTCTACACCTCTGCTACTCAAAGCTATTGGTTTAGGAGCGTAACACACACACACACACACACACCTATATTTGTCTACCAGTCTGCTATTTTCGCCCGTGGTTCCATATTTGGACACCTTTTCAGAAGACGCCGCTGGGTGGAGAACCAGAACGTCGGGATTAACCCCCACCCGTCCTCCGAGTCATCAGTGACCTCTGGGTCGCCACGGCCGCGTAATCTAAGGATTTAAGCGCATCCCAATCTCATTAAGTGTCCTGCGGTGCAGATTTTTCCCATGATGCCTTTCTGCTGTGCGCATTTCCACACATTCGCTGGGTTTCTGTGGCAGGTGAGTGGTGCATGCTGCGAGCGGGCGGCGTAAACACCGTCCGCCTGGGGGACCCCAACCCCGGTGGAAATTTCTCGGCGTAAGCAGATGTTTTTGAGCGCGGCGCTGGCCCCCGGCCGGCGCGCTCGCATTGAGAGGAGGAGAAAGGAGGGGATTGGCAGGGCGGCCGCCTCGCTGAGCTCAGCAGCGCGCAGAGACAAAGCGCCGCAGCGCTGCCGCCGCCGGGACGGCCGCGCCGGACGAAGACGTGTCCTCGTACCTGTCCCGATTCTGCCGTGTAAAACACACACGGTGTGGCCACTGACCTACACGGTGGCAATAAATGGATTTCAGCGCCCTGATTTGCCGGCAGCGGGTCACCAGGAAAACATGTCTGCCCTGGACCGTGACCCCGTGACACCGCAGGTGCGGTCTGATCTGGGTGGCGCTGTGTGTGTGTTTGGAAATGCCTGTGCAGCTTAGAATGCCTCCTCTCGGCTTCCCAAGAATCCCAGCGCTGCGGACGCATGCCGACGAACAAGTGCAGCTCCGCATTTAACCGCGGCGCACCGGTTCCGGTTCGGCCTCCGTGGTTCCCCGTGACGTTCTGTCGTCATTTCGCAGAAAAGCGTAGCACCGTTTATGTAAATGTGACACGCAGGATGGGTGGAGCTACTGAGCTGTTTAATGAATGGTAACACACACACACACACGATGGCCGTTCACCGCTTCCTCCTTCATTGTTTCTCCGTTTTCATTCATTAGTCTCATTAGTGTTCCCTTCCCTCTCCGGCTCCTCTGATGGACAGAACAATGTTCTGCCGGTCCGTCGTGCCTGGCGCTCGGCCCGTATTCAGTTTTTTTTTTCTTTTCACCCAGCATGCATTGCACCTCGTCCCTTCGTAACAGGCCAGGGCCGCTCTCATTTACAGGTTACGTAAAACCGTTCCTCTGGTTCCTCCGTCGCTGGAGCAGCCCGTCTGGCCCGGCAGTAGTGCTGTAACCAATGAATTGTTAGAATAATTCAAGTCACGATGGATCGAAGTCGAGGCATTGATAATCGCAATCAAATCGAATCTTGTTCACGCCTCTAGAACACGTGAATTCAAGTTTTCCGGCGCTGTGATGAGCACGCTAAAGGCCTTCACGCACCGGATGCATTCGATTGCCGGTTCGAATCCCGATCTGCCAAGGTGCCACTGAGCAAAGCACCGTCCCCACACACTGCTCCCCGGGCGCCTGTCATGGCAGCCCACTGTGTGCACCGTGTGCTGTGCTGCTGTGTATCACATGTGACTATCACTTCACTTTATTATTACAGAGGATAAGCGTCTCGGCGAGCAACAGTCCCCAACCCAACCTGTGCAACCAATAGAAACGTGGCATCGAAGCGACGTTTTTGAACCTGGGACTCAAGCGTTCGGTATAGAAAAATAAATGTACAAATTCCGTCAGATGATTTTTGTTTGCTTTAATCCACGAGAACATGTTAAGGTCAAGGAACACAATGTGATGGTAATGTGTTCTGTAGCCCATCACTTGCTTGCCTCGGTAAAGTTGCCAGTGAGTTCAGTATTCGACAGACGTTGGTTTTTCAACTGCTGCAGCCGATGAATTGCGAAAACGCAAAAACATACAGCCTCTCGTCCACCCGCCGCGCGTGTACTTATTCAACTTATTGACGTACATTTTTTTACACAAATTTTACAGTATGTTTATGTCACTGTATGTATTTATTTGTTGAGTGGAAACACAAAGGATAGCAGCCAGTTGCTTGGACATTTAAACAGGCCTTTCATGTTATATATCATATCATCAATATTGCTTAAAACGCAAAAGTACATTTTATCCAATTACTCAATTAATCGATGAAAAAAACAACAAAATACTTGATTCCAAAAATATTATATAGTTGCACACCTAATTTACAGCATTTACGCCCTTATCCAATCAGTAGTGACAAGGACAATCCCCCTGAAGATGCTCAGGGTTAAGTGTCTTGTTCAGGTTACAACACCATCCTCACGTTCAGCTCTGTTTGGTACGGCTCAGGTCTGTTCGGTTAAGTTCAGGTCGGCATGGTTTAGGTCAGCTGCACTCAGCTCGGTTAAGCTCAGGTTGGTTTGGTTAAGTTCAGGTCGGCATGGTTTAGGTCAGCTGCACTCAGCTCGGTTAAGCTCAGGTTGGTTTGGTTAAGTTCAGGTCGGCATGGTTTAGGTCAGCTTCACTCAGCTCGGTTAAGCTCAGGTTGGTTTGGTTAAGTTCAGGTCGGCATGGTTTAGGTCAGCTGCACTCAGCTCCGTTAAACTCAGGTCTGCTCGGTTTGGCTTGGCTCTGTTCGGTTCCACTCGTCTCGGCTCTGGCCGGGTGTGGGTCCATGTGCTGATGAGGCTCCCAGGCATGCAGGCACGAGAAAGACAAAGAGTCCCATCAGAGCCAGGTCCTCCTGCCCTGCAGCTGGTGAGGCACGGTGTCAGGTTTCAGTCCCATGATCCTCAGCACAGGGTGTGTTACAGGTCACTGGATAGGGATCTTCACAAGTTCCTGCCAGAGAGGTGGTCTGGAAAACAGATCCACAAGCAGAAGTCGCCTCATCCTGTTTCAAACCCGGATTCCGTCCCTACCCGCCCTTCATTACAGGATAATATCACCAATATCACTAATAACGTAGCTAATAAAATCACATTTCATTTATTGTGTGGGTGTGTATGGATGGACGCGCGTGTGTGTAGGTGTCTCAGGTACCATGTAGTCAGAAGGTGCACCAGCATTTCTAACTTCTAACAGGACACACACACGTGTGCAACTGTACATATCAGATAGTCCATTAACCCTAAATGGCCTCTCCATTCCCCCACTGACAGCACCAAGACGGATCAGTTCCGGGTCAGAGGTCATGGGCCGAACTGCCTAAGAGTGTGTGTGTGTGTGTGTGTGTGTGTGTGTACATTCACTGAGTTAATAGTGGAGCCACATAGAAGGCCCTGACCCCACTGTTGTCACACACTTCCTTCCATTAACAAACACACACACAGGCACATCATCTCAGGGCCTGATATTCTAGACCTTGATAACTGTGTGTGTATGTGTGTGCACTGAAGCTTTAATCAGATAAGGATATAAAGGTGTCCTCTCATCGGTTTGACTCCTTTAGGCTCATTTACTTAATCTGCCAACTTTAAGGCTTAAGTTAGTCAAAGCAACACACACTCCCCCACACACACTTACACATGCATTGTATCTCAGTCTGGTTGAGCTCCTCACACTTCCTTTGCTTTATTGCTTCAGCCACTTTAAATAACAAACATACAGTACAAGGTACACACACACACATATACACACACACACACACCAGTGCTGTTTGCTTTTCTAGATGCCTTCAGCTCATGCTTGCAGTGTTTAGACTGGAGTTCTAAGGGAATCAGAGGCAATGAAGTGCTGCGTTAGAACACTGACTGTAGATAAGAGTGAAGCTGTTTGTGTGTGTGTGTGTGTGTGTGTGTGAGAGAGAGAGAGAGAGAGAGAGAGAGAGACTCCTCCCCCCAGTGGAATTAGGCCACACCACTTTTTCATTGGGGTTTAATTGACCGCTGCGCTTGAGATCAGATCACTGGGCAATGAAGTGTTTATGCAAAGTAATACCCACTGCCCCTGGGAACAGTGAGTTCCCACACACAGCCCCTCCACAGAGCTCCTCTAACACCCCCTCTGCAGGCCGGACACACACAATTCTTAAGATTTCCATTTCAGTTCTAAATCAGGTTCTTCTCCCTTCCACTGCTAGGCTCTGACACCACTGTGCATTTGGGGGTCACACCCTCGCCGCATGAGGGGGTCATAGTTCCCTGTCAGTGTTTAAATCCCGCAGAATCGCGGGATTTAAACGCGGCCCTTTATTTTTACACTTCAGCCGGTTTGCAGAAGGCGGAGCCTCTCTGTCGTCGCTGAGGGAGTCTTCCATCGACTCTGCTTTTATTCCTCCTCTCCCCGGCGGCAGGGGGGAGGGGCCTGCTGCATCGAATGGGGAGAATGGGCATGACTGGCAGAACAATGGGCGGCCTGGCATCATGGGGCACAGGCCTGTGCAGCAGTGGGTACAGACAGAGGGGCTTTTATAAGCAGACACAAGGTGGAAAGGGGAAACCCCTCTCTCTCTTTTTCTCTCTCTCTCTCTTTCTCACACTCACTCACCAGGAATTCAGCAACAGGGCGTAGAATGGCGTGAATTTGCAGCCTACAATGTTGTGATGAACGTGGATATAGTGAAGATGTTGGTGTGACCTACTTTCACAAAGTTCTAGTGTGACCTCTGCCCTTCCTTCTTCCTCCTTCTAACACACCCAGGACCTGCATGGTGAGACTGCAAACTCACCCTCTACACACACACACACACACACACACACACGCGCTTTCCGGTTTCTGTTTGTGCAGGTGTGCGTTCCCATGATGCCGTGGGGCGTCTGAGACGATGCAGACAGGATCACCAGACCCTTTTCCGCCTATTTTGTGACGATGGTTCTTTAGTGACCCTGCTTGTTATTGTGATGTGTGGTGGGGGTGGTAGTAGAGGGTACAACACTGGCCTATAAACCAGAAGACCACAAAGTCCCAGGTTCAAACCCCACTTACTACCGTCGGGGTCCCCCTGACCCTGAGTGTCTCCAGGGGGACTGTCCCTGTCACTACTGATTGTAAGGCGCCCTGGATCAGTTGCGGAGGGAAAATCATTTCGGTCGAGAACCAGCAGTGCCTGCATGGCCGCCCTCCTGCCAAGTTCCTGCCGGTGCCAGGGTCACACTAGATCTCGTCGGGCGTCACCGCGACTCTGCCAGCGACTCGGCTGGAAAACAAGGCAGCGGTGCCAGGCTGCCGAAGTCTACCTTTACATCATACATAAAAGTACATGTCTGGCAGCGTATTAGTGGACCCACTCCCCCCCACCTCCCCATAAAAGCGCCATCTTTTCCTCCCGAAACCCAGCTCTGGGGGTTTTTGGGTGGCCCACAAACGCCTGGCTCTGTTTTTCTTGCTATTCGCACGTTTTTACAGGCGTTGAGGCGAGACGCTCAAAGCGCCGCCGCCGTCTAAAGGCCAGCGGCGATTTGGAAATATGTATTTATTTTCTCATAAGCAGCAGTGCTGGTGTATGAGGGGCGCGGCATTTTAACGACCAGCCCCAGACAGTGGAGCACCTCCCCGAGTGGGACGTTAATGAGAGGAGCTGAACCGGTTCCTCGTAGAACAACCTGGTTCTCCGTCGGCTAGAAAAGCCACAGGAATCTGTCGCTGATTGAGCTAATCAGAGTTTCCCAGCATCCTTCGCTCCGAACCCACACGGCAGTCAGCGTATCAGGTGTGAGAATGTGCGGTTTGTGGAGTGAACAGGGCAGCACATTCCCTCATTACTTAAGGTTGTTTTTTTCTTTTAAATCGCTTTAACATCCCATTTGCAGATGTGTGTGGGTTGAGCCACCCCAAAAGTTCTCAATCATTCCTTGACCTTCCTAACCAGTGGATCTTTTGGGGTTCTGTTGGGACCGCCGTCTTTGTGAGAGATGGAACTCTGTCTCATGTCTCTGCTGGATTAGCCCGATGATCAGCCTCTTAGCCTCACTAGGCCATGGTTTGTGTGAAGGGCGTCTCTGATTGGCCGGTTGGGTGTATTGGAGGAGTGAGGAGAGCAAGCGTCTGCATCCATTGTACTCTCTCAACTGTTTGCTTTCGTGGGTTTTGACGGCACGTTAGGAGTGTGAGGCGCGTACGTGGCAGCACATTGTGATGCCAGAGAGAGTGTGAAGTGCTTATCTCGAGTGTGTGTGTGTGTGTGTGTGTGTGTGTGTGTGTGTGTGTGTGTGTTCGGCCATTCTGGAGAAGCTTTCGTTTAGCTGAACCGAGGAGATGAGATAAGAAAAGGATGTCAACGCTTCATTTAAACCCAAAGAAACTGATGGCCTCAATCCCAAAGCCTGCAAACCCTGAACATCTCATTAATCCACATTATCAATTGTGAAGATATTTGAATTGCATTGTGACTGATGATGTCGGATAATCGGTGCGTGCTCAGAAGTGAAAGTGAGAGGCTGCAGGTAAGTGGCGCTCACGGCCCGGTCTGTTCTGTTTTGCACAGCCATGCTGCCCACCATTGTGCTGCACCATTTGTCCGGGTTGCAGCCGTACCAGAGAGGCTTCTACTGCTCCGACGAAAGCATCCGGTACTCCTTTAAACGGAGCACGGTGCCCTCCTCTGTGCTGCTGGCCGTGGGCCTCGTTCTGCCCGTGGTCTCTGTAAGTCGCCCGCGCCACGCCAGCCACGCCCGCAGAACATGGGACACGGGGGGGGAGGGGCTCCCGGTGGCCGCCCGTCCTTCCCGACGCTACTGTCCAGTTATCCGGAAGAACGGCCGCTCCCGGGCCCCCTTCCGGCCCCTGCGGGGTATCCCATGTTCCCCGGCGGTGCCTGTGCCGTGTGCATCCCCCCGCTCCGCCGGCGTGTGCGCCTCCCGTGTGCCTGTCTCTGTTACTGACCTGGAACTTTTTTGTGTCTCCTCTCTTCCTCTTTGTCTCTCTGCTGTAGCTGGCCTGCCTTTCCTGATTATCGAAACTAGCACAGTCAAGCCGTACGAACGCGGCTTTTACTGCAGTGACCAGTCCATCAAGTACCCGTACAAAAACGGAGACACCATAAGCGATGCAGTGCTTTGTGCCGCTGGCATTCTCATTGCCATCCTGTCTGTAAGTGCCGATTCTCTCCTCTCCGGGCCCTCCCTCTCCGGGAGACGCCCGCTGTTATTTCCATAAAAACCGGCTCAAGACCCACGTAGACCAGTAACCCCGTAAAAAAATGGTGTCCCTGTCTTTCTGCTTTCTTGCTTGATATTTTCGTGTGTGTGTGTGTGTTGCATGTTTCATGTTTGTGTGAGATCATTACACACTTTCTGCTTTGTTTTACTCACACCATATTAAAAAAGATGCAGGGACTCCATGGCAGAAACTGCGCCCTGACAAATGACCATAAATAAATGAATAACAAGAAGAAACAGGCCAGTGGGAGCCGACCGTAAGCAACAGCAGCAGTTGTCTCTTGGCTCTGTTGACATCCAAGGAATCCCATAATGCAACAGACGCATCTGCATTAGGAATGAAGCAAGGGTTTATATCCGGAGCCTGCGGAAAATCGTCTCAGGGCGTCGTGCCAGAGAAACCCTCCGGTTCGTCTATAAAATCCCCATCACGGCAGGGCGCGATGGTGGCAGACGCCCCCACTGCCCAGCTCAGCACTTCTGCTTATTGAAACCAGGACCGCGTGTGTGTGAGCGCACTGGCATTTCACACACAGCTGGGCTAAATTATCCCTCTTAAACCAGTTCTTTGCCCCCCATACATATAAACGCACACAATCGTACCCAGCTTCGTGTCCCGTGATTAGATGGACAAACGATGAGTGTCAGGAGAACACACTTGTAGAAACCTTCAGCCTGAGCAACAGTGTCCATGTTAAAATTAGCCAACAGTTCAATTGGTTGCTTTCCTATTTGTTCAGTTGGAGACCACCAGAGGGCGATATATACAAATTCTGTAGACCTTGTGTACAAGTTTACATTGATCCCAAGCCTGATGGTTTTGCAACAGTCAGTTCCTGCAAGGCCATGCCATTACAGCTTCTTTCATTCTGCTCATTCCTTTCCAATCCCACAGCCCATCTTTCCTGACACTCGCTGTGTTTGCCATGTAATACGTGGATACAACACAGGCCCGGTGTTCCATCGGTACTGCATGTCCTCCACAGAAAAGGCAGGCCACCCCCATTCTCACATCCATGTGCTTTCCCATCCAGGCTGCTCCTCTCTCTCTTCGTTGTCATGACTGATCTTCATCGGCATGCTACTCTAACCCCATGTTGATGCGTGTTTGCATGTGACCAGTGCATCAGATTGTGTTTGGTTGCTGGTGTTGGGCTGCCAGTAACACTGCTGTCACTTGTGAACCGGTGTTATCCAGATCATCATCGGCGAGTGCTACAGGATCCACTACCTGAACCAAGGGTCCAAGTCCTTCGTCGGCAACCCCTACATCTCTGCCCTCTACAGGCAGGTGGGCGTATTCATCTTCGGCTGCGCCGTCAGTCAGTCGTTCACCGACATTGCCAAGGTGTCCGTGGGTCGCATGAGACCCCACTTCCTGGACGTGTGCAAACCGGACTTCACCAAGATCGACTGCACGCTGGGATACATCACCGACTACAACTGCACTGGGCCTGAGAGCAAGGTTCAGGAGGCCAGGTATGACAAACACACACACACACACATACTGTCTGTGCAGAGCCAGGAACTAACTGGTACAGATAACACCGGAACCATAATTGGAATATTTGTTATGTTGCTTCGTGCAGTGCTCTTAGAAACACACCCCTGTTTTGCAGGAAATCCTTCTTCTCAGGACACGCCTCCTTTTCACTGTACACCATGCTGTACCTGGCTGTAAGTACCCGCGTTTCAGTCTGCGTGTCTGTCTGTGTGTGAAACGTTGGTGTGTATGTGTGTATGTGTGACACCCCGGCTAATGAGCAGTCGTGGGTCGTCTGCACATCCAGAGGAGAGATAAGAGCCCCTCCCCCCACGTCTGCCCTCTCACCCTTCTCTCCACTGGAGAATTATCTTCCCAGAAGCCCTCATACCGCACCCTCCCAACACTCGACCGTCTCTGAACCGCAGAGTCAGGGAGGTCTGAGGATTTGCTGCCAATGTGGTCTCCTGTTTGTGTGTGTGTGTGTTTGTGTGCTCTGTAAGTGAGACCCGAGGAAGTGTGAGTGAACTGGAGGCCTTGTTGAACCCCGGGACTAGTGCCGACTGTTAGTCCAATCAACAAGCGCAAGTTCAACAAACTTTCAGCCGGAGCAGCAAAATCCACTGATCCCCAAGTCACAGATGACAATCATCTAGAATGTTCTTGTTTGAACTGTTGCAGTTATGCTGTCCAGGGACTGGAGACATCCAACCTCCTGGTAATGGTGGTGTTCCCGTTTTGTCTTGAGTGGTTCCAGGTCAGGGTCTGAAAAGCAGGCCAGCAGCGTGCTGGTTGGCTGTCGTGTCATGTGATGCCTCGGGCCGCCGTCTGACCGCCGGTGTTGGCCTTGCTCTGCGTGCGTTCTTGGGTATTTCCCAGCCTCTCTGTAACCTCGCTGTTTCTGAAGAGTTTGTAGGGAGGAGACGCCCCCACAGCATCTTCAGAACTCTGCAACCGCATGGTGACACATGAGCTGCAGAGCGCCGGGGCATCCAGATCCCAGTGGCTACAGGAGGACAGCCAGCATCGCTATGAGACTCCAGTATGAAACAGTCACGTTTGGTTGGCTAGACGGCTCTGGGGTTGTGTTTCTTGGTACGGACCCCAGGAAGGGTCCTGCTCAAATAATAAAACCTTCTATCAAATTAACTATCTTGGATCTTCAATCCAAAAACAACAATAAACAACAAGTCTGATGCACAAGTAAGGCCACCATGAGAGTTGGAGGTCGGCAGGAGCATGAGAATGAGGTCGGAATTGGAAGAGGAGGTCTCTTTTCTACTTTGCACCTTGAGTTTGACCCCCACAACAACCAATCCAAACCATCAATGTGGTGAGAAGATGATGGGGGTTAATTGTCTACATTTACGGCATTTGGGTGCTGAATTGCTCCAACATTCCTCCCTGAGCCATAACTCCATATCAACTGGAAGGCCTCGGTGGCTTTGAAGAGCCCTTCTCCACTGGTTCTTACCACCCCCATCCACATCTGATCAGATAGGCAGCGGTGCCAGAGGCGGCCAGGGGCTGTTATCAGTGTCTCCTGTCTTCTGAAGAGGTGTATGGACGTTTGCCTGGTTCAGCTGACATGATCGGGGGCGATAAGCAGTAGAGGCTCTGGTGTCTCTGTCACTTTCATGTCACCCCTGATACACACGGCTGGATGGTTTTCTTGACCCCAGTCATAAGTCACATTACTCAGGTGCTATCTGCTCGCTGAGAGATAATCTGGATTCAGAGGGACTGGCATTGGATGCCTGAGTGGGGCCTTCAGAGAACACTTAAGGGCTCTGTCATGTCTGACGGCCTCTTCTCTCATCTCTTTTGCTGGTTCTGTGGTTTGATGTTTGAATTTTGGGAACAAAGGCATTTCCAGCATATTTCCACACATTCTGGCCTTCAAGAGATGAAGTGTCCGGCCATAAGACTGGACTTGGTGAAAAGTGGTGAAAAGCTGTCCGAACGTGAAGCATGTTATGAAGATTCCTGTACTATGTGTCAGCTCTGGAACAGAGGCCACTCTTGGAAACGTTGGGTTTTCTCAACATAATTTCCTCCCACCACAAGGGCATTTTATGGCCGACATGAATCATGTGAATAGCATTGGAGGTGCTCGTAACCCATTTTTGTCCACATTGTTGTGCTCTTCTGTGAAGTGCCACTCGAATGAATGACAAAGTCATTATCCTGGGAATGTAAGACCACATCTTCACTCAAGGGAGGGGCTGCGATCTTTTCCCAAGCCAGTCCTGGGAATTGAGGGTCCCATTTCCCAGACACCGGGAGGCTTTATTAGATTCTGTATTGCTTTTTCTCTGATGTCTCAGAAGCTGCTCTTGGTGTCACCCTGTTCTGCTGATTCAGGGTTTTGAGGACGCTGTGTTTGGGTTTTTCTCGGTCTGTAGACCAAACAGTAGTACTTCTGAGATAAGCCGCTGAGCTCCGTCTGTCCAGAGCAGCTTTTTCTTGGCATGAAATAAATCATCCGTTTCTGGCTGGGATCTGGTCTTCTGGGGGTTTAGGTGACTCTGCACCGCCTCCACCCCAGGAACCAACATCGCTGAGGAAGCAAATATTCCAAACATCCTGAGGGAGAGACCTTTCCTGAGGGTAAAAAGTCATTGTTGATCATGTGCTGACCAGGATGTTAAGGTTGACCTCATCCACATCTTCGCTGAGAAAAGCAACGTCTAAGGTAAAGGCATCACTGTTTTGTGTTTGAGGAGCCACACCTTGGGTGCCTGACTCCACCCAAGCTTGTCTGCACCACAACATCCCAGCATTCCTGAGACAGGAAGTTGTGGTCACCCTGTGGCTTTGGACTTGGAGGTAGAGAGGCACAATAAACACAGGAAGTGAGTAGGTCCTGGGTTGACCTTGCACTGAGTTTCTGGATTCCTTGTAACCACCCACCATTCCCAGTCTGACTGCCCCCACCTCCACAACTACAGACCCAACTTGGCCCCTACGTCACCCCAATCACTTTTGTTTGGAGCTGTTTTTCTTGGACCTTGATGTAAAACACTCCCTTAGGGTTTGGCAGCAGAAAGTTCATGTTTGATGTGTGTGACATGTGTTTATGTGCTGAGGTGTATGTGTGTGTGTGTGTGTTTGTGTGTGTGTTACAGCTAATTCCCTTGTTTAGTTGTTGGAGGAAATAGGACTAACTTAATATAATTCCTGTTAATTTAAATATAGTTTGTAGGGTGGTAGTAGCCTAGTGGGTAACACACTTGCCTATGAACCAGAAGACCCCCACTTACTACCATTGTGTCCCTGAGCAAGACACTTAACCCTAAATTGCTCCAGGGAGACTGTCCCTGTAAATACTGATTGTAAGTCGCTCTGGATAAGGGCGTCTGATAAATGCTGTAAATGTAAATGTCTGATAAATGCTGTAAATGTTCATTTATGACTGTTGGAGACTGTTCAGTTCTTCTCCAGCCTGGAATTAACAACTTTTGTTTTATAAGTTTCTAGCTTCAAGAGCTTAGAAGATGTCTTTATTTTGGAGACACCAGAAGGCACGCAGTGATGCAAACTCGACATATGGTTCAACTTATTGTGTAAAGACTGTGTATTAACATCTTAGGTTCTGTTACCAGTTGCAAAGCCTGCATAGAAGCACATGCAATGAAAACAGAAATGGTCCTGAAATTGGTCCCTGGGGAATGCCGCTCAAAATAAAAAAAACAAATAAGCTTTTAAAGCAAATTGCTAACTGATTCTTTAATCTTATTTAGCTTTAGGTTGCACTAACCCTCTCTACTTTCTTTGTCTTCACCACAGTTTTACCTGCAGTCTCGTTTTACATGGCGCGGTGCTCGTCTCCTGCGGCCGCTGGTGCAGTTCACCCTACTCATGATGGCCTTCTACACCGGCCTGTCACGAGTCTCCGACCACAAGCACCACCCCACCGACGTTCTGGCTGGCTTTGCACAGGGAGCCCTGGTGGCGTACTGCATAGTGAGTCCCTCGCCTCGTTGCTTGACTTTCTCTTCTCACAGACTTTAGCCTCTTCATGGTGCTCCTTTCATGCCTTTTGTGAAAAGTATCAGCCTTGAACAGATCCCTTCTGTTCATGTTTACTTTTGGGTTAAGGACAGAACATGGAGCTTCTCCAGAACATTCTCCACAAGCCGACAAAAATTCTGCATTAATGAATAACACATTGCCTTGAGCCTGTTTGCTGTGTGTCTGTGCGTGTGTGTGTGTGTGTGAGAGAGAGAGAGAGAGAGAGAGAGAGAGAGAGAGAATGTGTTAAAGTGTGATTGGAAAAAGAGAAGATCTTTGAACATTTTGCTCACAACACACAGTCATTGCCAAATAATTTCAGCAGCCACTCTGTTCCCACTAAGCTGCGTGGTGCCAAGGAAAATTGAATATGGGTGAAGAGGACTGGTGGAAGGGGGCGGGCCTCATTTTTAAAAGAGAAATCACAGTGTTAATAATTTTGCTGCTCTTTTTATTTGCCGTTTCATGTACAGACTGCGGGTTCTCCATTTAAGGGAAAGGTCTATAAAGCCCCCCACCAGTTCCACCCCTCAGTGCCCCAAAACAAATGTGGAAATCGTTAGTTGTATAAAAAGGAAAAGTGATTTTACAGAAGGCACCAGGCCCTGGTTGACTGAAGCTCCACTCCTCGTTCACTGTGTTCACTTCACTGCAACATCTGAAACGTTCAGTTCTGAAGCTCAGTAGAACACGTATTACATGTGGTGTTGACAACGTGGTCAGGTCGCCACTAAGTAGATGTGATGGGATTTTCACCCATTTTATTCGGATGTCCTACATATCCTTCAGGATTAGTGTGGCTCTCTGGAATATTGCAGAGTAATTGCAACATTTTGGAATACTGAACTGTTGCATAATCGGGCGCAGTTGATGTCTCATGCCGTAGGCGCTGTGCTTTGTTTTAAACGGAGTAAAATATGTACACAATCCGGTCATAACAGAGTTTAAGGGTTTGGCTGGGTTTTTTGTCAGAGGCACTCCTGTCCTCCAGGGAAGAGGTGATCCCTGTAGCGCACATAGAGTTCTAATAACTACACTTTACACAAGGATCCTTCAGGAGAGCAGTAGATCTGTCACAAACACCAGCCCGATGAACCCAGTAGAGGAACAGGCCTGGTGAGCATATCACCCACACAATCATCACATTCTGCAAGCTAGGTTCTGGTCATGGAGTTCAGAGTGATGTTCATGATGGGAACATTTGGAGAATTCTGAGATGTTTAACTCTGCCTCTCCATCTTTCTTCCACCTCAAAAATGCCTGTGGAGGTAGAGACAGTGAACGTGTCTGATTAATGTCCAGCACTGGCTGCCCCTCTAGAGACTTTGGCCTCTGACTGAATTCCAGCGTTCCTGGACAGTGTTGATGATGGAAGAGTTCCTCGTTCCAGGAAATCACTTTGTGTTTCTTTATACCTGAACTGGCCGCCACATCCTGGCATTTCCTGGTCCAGAGTGGGCGATGGCCCACTTTCCACGGCATGACGTAGACGAGGCCAGCAAGGGCGCGGGGCGGGCGTCCGCCACGTTTCCTGCTGTGTGGAGCTGCGGCCAGACAGAAGGAAGCAGCTGTGCAGCTGGGCTGAAGCTGTCTTTCCTTTCCCTGCGCCTTACTTCTCATACACTTCCTGACCCCACACCTCCCACCATTCCCAAGGACCGCCAGGGTCATTGGCAGTCTCTGGGCGTCAGTTCCTTCTGAGATAAGAGCTGCATGGTTAAGTGCTTCTGGCTTTTGCTGGTGTGGTGAGATGGGAGCGTTAGATAAACTATCACCGTTTTGCAGGCCTCTGCTGGCTTCGGCTCGAGATCTGCCATTTTAAAAATCCCCCATTTTGCTCCATGGTTCCCCCCGGAGACTCAAAATGTTCTCCACTCTGGAGAGTGTGAATATTTCCTCATTATCTGGTCTTTGGAGCAGGAAAGAAGGTGCCAGGAGCTCCGCCTTATATATAAATTCATTAATTTCACTCTCCAGCAAGATCAGACAGGGCCTGATATTGAGCGTGTCACCACCTGCCTTTGAGTCAGACGTCTGCTTCCGTCCGGGAGGCTCATAGTCTGAGTCTGAGACAGTGTGATGTCCCATCAGTCAGCAAACAAAGTCACGTTGTCTCTAATCAGCTGATCTGTGACTCTGATGTGGAGGTTGTTAATGCTGGAGCAGAAATGATGATGTAGTGTTGTAATGGGTTCTGTTTGAATCGCAGTCTGCTAAAGAGGTAGACCATTATGAATTTATGTAATTAAAGCTTTGTTAATATTGAATGTTCCACTGCAGTTCCGGTCGAGCTCTGGAACATTGAGCTCTAGAAGTTGAGCTCTGGAACATTCTGCTGCAGTCCCATTAGAACTCTGGTTGAGGTCTATGTGTGGTTGGGCCCACAGGATCCTGTTGCTGATGCTGCACTAGCATCACAATGGGCCGAGTGACCAGGGGAAGATCGCGCTCACCACGCAGGAAACACT
This sequence comes from Denticeps clupeoides, assembly GCF_900700375.1. Lineage (NCBI taxonomy): Eukaryota > Metazoa > Chordata > Actinopteri > Clupeiformes > Denticipitidae > Denticeps > Denticeps clupeoides. The sequence continues at coordinate 16,563,316 of NC_041725.1, forward strand.
TTAAGCCTGAGCTCAGAGGTCAGGGGTCAGCCCCATACAAGCCAAGACTAGGGTCATCTGCCCTGAAGGTCTGAGCGAGGGGAGCCTGATTCTGTACATAAATCTGTATAGGAGAACTGGATGTGAGTGTAGACGGTTGTTCATGCCCCATGACTCACCCAGTGAAGATCCAGCCAGCCAATGAAAGGAACCGACCTGAAACAGCCAATGAAAGGAGACCATTTCATTACACAGGTTCCTTATGTCATCACTGCACCTCGCCAAGGTCACCCATGTCGAGATCTAATCGCACCCTCAGCTCGAGGCGCTGGACCATGGAGCTGGTTATAGCTGCCATTGTTTCATGGGAGAATAAGGGTGGGGCCACCCGTCTCCTGTTTGGCCGAAGCAAGAGCAAATGCTTCATCAATCCAGATGCCCAGATAGTTGTGATGGAACCTCCTGCAGTTTCCTTCCAGAGGTGGTTTAGTCTTTGTCTGAAAGTGCCTGGGTTGAACTTGTGTGATCATATATGTCTTCAAGAAAGGGCTTGTCTCCATGTCCCCACCACTCCCTGCTTCCGTCTTCCGCTCATGACGTTGTGAGGAAGGTTACCACACTGCTCCCGTCCCGATCCTCGCCCAGCTCCATTCTGTCTGGAGTCACATGCCTGAGGCTGAATTTTTTTTTTTTTCCAAAATATTCCAGTGACAGCGGGTGGAGTCACTTCCCTCTTGCTGTGCTATTCATCCTAATTCAGTTTATGAAAAAAAAAAATATATATATATATATATATATACATACACACACACACACACACACACACTCACTCTCCGGATGAACAAGGCCATCTGGTGCCACTGATAACGTTTGTGTGATCATAATGTACATTTACAGCATTTATCAGACGCCCTTATCCAGAGCGACTTACAACCAGTAGTTACAGGGACAGTCCCCACCCTGGAGACACTCAGGGTTAAGTGTCTTGCTCAGGGACACAATGGTAGTAAGCGGGATTTGAACCTGGGTCTTCTGGTTCATAGGCGAGTGTGTTACCCACTAGGCTACTACAGCCCCGCAGCTCAACACCAGTCAAAATACTTTTCTGTTCCATTTTTTCAACATATCAGGTTGTGTGTGAAGATAGAAATCAAATTTCTACATAATTATGTCTTCTTTCCTTGCTGCAGGTCTTCTACGTGTCGGACCTGTTCAAGCCCAAAGAAAAGGTGGCCACACCTCCCCCTTCGCCCATCAAGAAGGAGCTCCTCCCCTCGGCTGACATTATTGACCGGAATAACCACCACATGGTGTGAGAGGGCGGGCACGGGACCCGGACAGGACAGGACCGCCGCCGGAGCCCCGCCTCCCCACTGAAATAACAATACAAAAAAGAAACCCAGCCACCTGTGACCGATGGGCAGCACCACCCTGCTGCTCACTTTTCACACCTGACACTAGAATGTAGGGACGAGGGACTTCCTGCGCCACGACTTTATTTTACATTTGAGCCCAAATTAGAGCCAGAGAGGGAGACATTCGACGCTAAACTGATGAAACGAACGCAGGAGTCATGATCCCAGAACCTGCCCTGTGGAAGGAAGCAGAAATTGATGACTGCGTATGAAAAAGAGGGGGGAACTCGTCTGGTTCTCCCATCTTCTCCGTATAGGACAACAATTTCCTTAGTTCTAGGAATGATTATTTTCTCCTGTTATGTTACTAGCACAGATATATTAACAGTATAAAATGTAAATTATAGCACTATATCCAAGTTTATTGTCACCACTTTCTACCTGAGGAGCAAGAGAGGATCCTCGATGATGATGATGATGATGATGGTGGTGGAGGAACTCAAGGACTTTTGCCAACGATGATAAATGAACATTTATCACATGTATTGAATTGACCGTAATGACTCAGTGGCCTGGTTGAGGGCGGAGACTTATTGTGATTGGGAGGGTGGGGTGGGGCGGGGCTAATGGATGGGAGATTCTACTTTTATTTTGGGGGGGGTGGGAGGGGTCTCGCCCAACGCCCCGCCTCTGCAGTGCTGTGCCACGCGGCGTTGGCGATGGGGGCACGTGAAAGGGGCGGGGCTGCTTTCTGTCACCTCGGCTACTGGGGTTGATTCCCACTGGCTGCACTGGCACATTTTGGGGCGAGGGAGGGGGACGCCCCTCCGCTGGCAGGTGGGGGTTCCTCCGCTCGCCCAGACACTCAACGGCAGTTGTGTGTGTTCACCATTGGCGCCACTCGTGACCCGTCTGCCCTCCGTGACGCCTGCTCTGGGGTCCGATGAGGAGGGGGGGGGCGTCACTGTCTTACGCCACCGGGGTCACAGCTAATGACCGGTGACTGTTACTATGTGAAGAAAAAAAACAGAAAACTGTGGATTTTAAAGTTCTTCTGCTCTAGATGCCTCTTTAACCCTTTTTCTACTGTCAGAACTAACTACCGCTGTCCAACACACACACACACACACACACATACACACACGTTTCACATCTCTCAGTGTACAGTCCGTCCTATCATTTCAGCAAGCCGTTTTTATTATTATAATTTTTTTTTTAATAAATATATAAATAATGTATAGATCACTAAAAATTTACTATGTAAAATATTACTTCTGAACATGTTTAGATATATCCACTATGAATTAAGGAAAAGCGAATTGTCCTTACCTGTGTTTTATTTACAAAGTGCTGCTTCAAGAAGCATTGATTCACAGATTTTTGTATTTACTAAACTAAAATATGTTGATTTGTGATAGTAAGTTTTTAATACACATTGAGACACAACTACAATTGTATTAAAATTCACTATTAGTATTTTTGTATTGTCTCATTTTTGTACAAAAGAAATTATAGCATTTTTCCTGCAAAATGTACTTAACTCTAATACATGTGCTTTTAAATAAAAAGCTCATTCTGAACAGAAAGTGTCTGGTCTCATTGCATTCATTCAGACAGGAAGTGAGACGTCACCGGTGGTGATCTATTTCAGGCTCAGTCCACATCAGCGACCCCAGCACCGCCGCCAAGGACTCGTCTTCTCAAAAATCTGCTGTTCTTACAATAAAACCACATCTTCAGTTTAAAAAATGTGGTTAAAATTTAATTTCTACATCTTCAGGATTCATCAGACTCCTTTAACCATAGCACCTTACAATCAGTAGTTACAGGGACAGTCCCCCCTGGAGACACTCGGTGTTAAATGTCTTACCCAGGGACACAGTGGTAGTGAGTGGGATTTGGTGAGTGTGTTACCCACTGGGCTACTACCATCCTCACCCTAATTTAACCTGCTGTTCTACGACTAGAACTCCCTGTGAAGTGGAACAATAGATCCACACTCATGAGCTCTCCACTGATTACTCAGAACCCATAAATCAGGTGTTTATCAGACACCGATATTCATATGGACCCAGCCCTGTTGGAGGCCAGAGGAGAAGGTGCTTCGAGGCAGCCGGATGAGTGGATCAATAGCGCTGAGGGTTCCTGCTCCACTGTGCGTTAAATGCGGATGTGCTACATTAGTGAATGTAGACGGCGTCTCACACTCAGATCGATTGCTATGGAGCCGCTTTAGAACATTCGCTGATCAGCATCCACAATCCTGCTGTTACTCTCCAGTCTTCAGACGCTGCAGGTTTGTTTCGGGGTGCTGATGTGGAAACTGTTTTATAAATTCACATATTAGGCGATTTCGGGCAGAATTCAAGCTGAAATGTTGAATCCCAGACAACAGTGGCGTGTACAGTACGCCATGACTGATCTTATTCAGCAGGGCCCGGGGTGAATGGATGGGTTCATTCTGTCCGCAGCGTAACTTGGGGTCGAGGGCCCATTGGCACTGGCCAAAAAAACCCATGGCAGCACAAGAGGGGCACTGTGCAGCAGGAAGAAGCGTCCGGCCTGGAGCTTGGGAGCCGGATCGAGGGCGGAACCTCCAGGAAGGGGGTTCGGAGCTCTGAGGATCTTTTCACTCCCCGATGGCCCCGGGAAGAGGAGGGAAGCTGGGCTGGGCTCCTGGCTACACTTCCTTTAGGGAAACGGAGTGCATTCCCCACTCCAGCCTTGGACAGGAGTGAAATTATAATAATAATAATAATTATAATACAGAGCAGGATGAGGAGTCGGACGGTTTATGATCCGAATATGACAGGCAGATGAAATAATCCCATTTAATCCCTTTATCAGCACCTCTGTGCGGGTGGGTAACATGAATCAACCTGCACGGCTTTTGCTAAAGCCCATCCCTTCACGGCCCCGTGGGGTATCGAGTGGGAGGCTCTCAGCAAAAATTAATGAAAGTCGCATTTCCGGGGATTATGCCTCTGCCTGATTGTATTTTCACAGATCTGGAGCATCAATATAATGCCTCTGCATTTCCTGGTGGCTTAAAATATCATAAGGAGGCGATCCAAGAACATCCCTTTAACTGTTACAGGATTGACCCACTTTTCATGTTTTAAATTGGATCACATCTAAATGTCGTAAATGGGGTCTTTTCAGGTCTCCAGGATGCATCTCCATATCTTTCTCTAGCCTATTTCCCATAGTTTTTATGTAAAATAGCTCCTTGTTGAACGTGAAAGGTTCCAGATGGACGTCGGCTCACTAACCCCCTTGTGGTGCGTGGACCTGCTCTGGGCCCAGCACTGAGGAAACGTCAGCAGCCCCTCGTCTTGGACAAAGAACATACACCCCGAACGTCGGCAGTTACAGGCTGCAGGTTCCTACACGCCTGCTGCCGTGTCCATGCAACGCGTGAAGGCCTCTGCTGAGAGGAAACCCGGGGTTTATTTTTCATGCTCCCTTATCCATCCTGCTCTCGGTTTGTACCTCAAGGCGGAACGCATGCAGAACCCGTCCCCCCCTGGGTCATTTGGCCAGAGAAGGTCTGAAGACGCCCCATGCAGGACCCAGCACCCCCCCTACCCCTCCCCCCAAACAACTGTCACCTCGTTATCGTCCAAAACCACGCCCACTTAACACACCACATTGTCTACCACACTCGCACCAGTCAGTTACTGTTACCTTTTGGTAACACCTACGAGAGCTTTTTGGGCCTCGTCCCATAGTTATCTAGCTTTTTAGATATGTGTGTTGCACTTGGGACTCATTTCACGAAGCGGCACGTTTGCTTCCGTCTTTTAAAGACGTGCGCGCGTGTGCAGGTGCCGCCGCGGCCTGTAAAACCGCATCTCAGCGTTGGGACGTGTAGGGGAATGACTCTCCACCTGCATCCTCGGACGCTGCTGCCATGTTCACGGTAGAGATCTGTGGACGTGTCACTGACCTTTAACATTTCTGACCAGCCTCCAACAAGCCGGCAGCTAGCGGCAGCTCTCACCGGCGGGACAAGATATTTTTTTTGTATTGTCGTGGTGTTTAATATGACAATTTAAATGAATAATAAGGTTTGGTTTCTCATGTTGAGAAGGTTGAGAAGGACTCTGGAGCTGAAACATTTCACAGGAACGTCTAAACATTGAGGAGTGCCGCTCTACTGTAGATCTTCTTTCTCGTCGGACTGTAAACTCTGGACCGCGTTGCCATTCCGCTCCGTAAATGGAGTTTGCCGGCTCGTGTCGGCCTCCTTATAAAGAAGTAGAAAAGAAGTCAGAGCCGCTGAGTCAGGAGGTCCCGTCTGTCTCGGGGTCGGCGATCTACGGCTTCCTCTCGGTCGTTTATTCTCACTCTCACCCACTTTCTCCCCCTGGTCGCCTTTCCTCCTTTTCTTTCACTTCTCCTGCCCTGTTCATCCCAGCAGACTGACATCTCCAGTTCACTGACTGTCTGTGTGTGTGTGGGTGGGTGTGTGTGGGTGTGTGTGGGGGAGACTAGTGACTCCAGAGTGACTCCATCATTTTTTGGAAATGAACAAGTCATGCAGGAAAGGGGCATTGTGACGTCTTTTGGTGGGAAGTGAGGCCTGTGAGGCCTATGATACAGAACCCTGCAGCTGCCAGACGCAACCCTGCGCAATCAGCAGTAGGAATGACGGGTCTCCCTCACTCCACGCCCACTGATGCAGGGATCCGTACCGTTCTCCCAGAACATCGGGACCGTTGGTGAAGACATGCCTGTTGAATGCGAAGGCGGGGTGGTGACATCATCAGTCTCCCTGGCAGCGAGCGCCTGTGCGCGGACCAGGAGTGAGTCACATGCAGGCCCCGCCCTAACAAATTTGGAGCCCCAGGCAAGGTTTTAGGTGCCGACCCCGGAAACGCAGCCAGAACGCAGCTTTTTATGCCATGCTGGTGGACACTTTGACGCCGTAATAAGAATTGAATGCCGTTTTTACCCTGTTTTCTTGCAACCATTGGATTACTGGCCCTGTCCCCAAGTTTGGTTGCTGTAGTAGGGGGCGCCGTGGTGGCCTGCGGGGGAAAGTTACGTGTCATTGTTCTTATTACTACTTTTTAATAGGCTTTGCTACGCAGGTCTTGTTCTTTTCACCTAGTTTTAAAGAAACTTCCTCCGTTTGTGACGCCCCCTGGATGGATGGCGTCACCGGCCAGCCCTGGTCACATGTCCCCAATTTCACCAAACTGCCAGTTACCAGAGTGAAATGATGAAATGAGAGTTCAAATTCAGTCCAGTTTCATAATACAGAGTAAAAACAACTTGGATTGATTTGTCTACATGGCTGCCCTGTTTTTGGCGATGATGTGTGTGGATGTATCAGATGGAGATATGAACAGGCCTGTGTGTGTGTGTGTGTGTGTGTGTACAGTTCTCTTTGGGAGAAGCTTTTGTCAGACTCACAATGGCAGCTTTTTTGTTGTGAGATGGTGAATGGGCCCCAGCGCACCACTGTTCATATTGGTGGCCCCCGCTCTCTTCACACCAAATTTCACGCCTCCGCCTTCCGCCCTGCCCCCTCCCAGTCTGGCGAGGGGCCGCCGCCCGGGGGCGGGGCCTTCAGCAACCTGTAGCTCTCACACAAATAACCAGGATTTTATCAGAACGGACACCACTTGACTCTCTCAGGCCCAACTGCACAATGGAGGGGTGGACGGATGCTGTGTGTGTGTGTGTGTGTGTGTGTGTGTGTGCGTGTGTGTATGTGAAGATGCAGCGGGTTTAACTCTCAAAACTACTCGCACATTGCAGCAATATTTACTTTGGGAGGCTGATAGCATCTCCGCTGCTTTTGCTTTGCTTGCCTGTGCAGTCTGTGTAAACAGAGTCTCCAGCCTGCAGCGCCTGTCCTGGTGTGTGTGTGTGTGTGTGTGTGTGTGTGTGTGTGTGTGTGTGTGTGTGTGTGTGTGTATGTTGAAGCTTTTATCCCTGACAGCACTTACCGCTCCTTTGCTCCCCATCAGTTCATCTCTCCAATGTTCCATCAGGACTGTTATTCCAACACCAGAACCCTGAAATTTCCAGACCTTGTTCTCTGTGGGGCATAAAAAGGAACGATTTGATGTTTTTTTATCAGATGTCTGCATGATCAGACATTCTAGCAACACAGTTCAATATCCTGTTCAGATTTTGCTTTAAAACAATGACTGCTGTAGGTTTTGCTGATAAAGCGGGTTATTAATATTCCTGTATTTTATTCTCCTGTGGTTTTATACTGCTAAATAAATTAATAGGATGTACGGTCTGTGATTTATTCACTTGTCGCCTGTCTCTGTAGACTTAAACATTATTAGTGTCACTCAACTTAGAACTGTTTTCTTAACCCTTAACCCTCTGCCGTAGCGCCTCCGTGTTGAATCTGTATCCCGGACACTAATTTATTTAAACTGGACGTCGGTAAACAGCCAGTAAATCAGCGGCCAGTAAAAAAAGTCACGTGCCGCCCACAAAAAGCAGAACCGGACCCAAATAAGAACTTCATGGCCGCTGCAGTTCCATTCGCAGATCTCCAGCGTGGTCAGAAGTTCCCGACTTTACCCTGGTCCAGACTTCCAGGTCTGGCCTTCTCTTGTGAAGGAAAGGGCCTGAGGACAGTTTCACTCAGAATCTATTCTTCTGTCATCTGTCCGCCCCCCCCCGGTTCTCCTCACTGTGAGATGTTTGCTTCTCTGGCTGAATGAACCGAGTGTCTTTGAGGAAAGCACCGACTTTTCGGTGCATTCCGCTCAGATGATGATGATGATGGTGGTGGTCTCTTCATAATGAGTCGATGTCAGACAGACGCCAAATGCATCACAGGCCCATAAAGATGGAGACACGTTCTCAACGGGATGGTAATGGATCACCGAGGAGTGCCATTATCTTAGACCATATGGGTTTTGAAATGAATGAACTCATGGTGGTGCCGGGAACTAGACAAGCAGGTGGTTGCAGGGTGGAGAATGGTGTCAGCAAAGAATTCGTTGTGATGAAATATTTAAAATGATTTTCAGCAATTAACGCGTTAATTTTGTACATTTTGACAGTTATAACGCTTCATTGATGAAGCAGCGACTTTAGAACCAGACAGACATGTAATGTGATCCAGAGCCCTAAAAGGATTTTGTAACGTACCGTTCTGCAGCACACAGATTAAAAGTGGGGAAAACCCACCTGATTTAGTCCTAGCTTTGTGTGTGTGTGTGTGTGTGTGTGTGTGTGTGTGTTCACATTCCTTCTGCTCCTCCAGACACTGGTTCTCAGAAACGATGTGAGCCATCTCCACAGTCCCAGTCAGTGCCGTTATTCCTCTCGTCCCGTGGTTCTCTTCATGTGGTGAAGGGGGGGACAAACCGCCTTTCTTCCCCTGCATTCATTTCCTCCTCCGCTGTTGAGAATTTGTGAAGAGGATTACCAGTCCTCTGGTGTTTGTTTGTGTGTGTGTGTGTGTGTTTGATCTGATTCATTTTTATCACCATCAACACGCACATGTTTCTATAACTGCAGCAGTTTTACCCCGGAGGTGTGTGTTGTAGGCCCCGTAGACCAGATGTGAGGGCCCTTTGAAGGCCACATTACCTGCTGGCCTGTGATTTGTACCTGAGGTCATGTCTGGATGTTTGGTGGTGCGATGCGAATGATCCCAGAGCTGTTTGTTTGTGTGTGTGTGTGTGTGTGTGTGTGAGTGTGTGTGTGTGTGTGTAGGTCCGTCCGTGGCCTAAATTATGAATATTTGTTGTGACTGCACAGGCCATGATGCATGCTTGTAGTCATGTGGTTGTGTGTGTATGTGTGTGAGGTCTAAATGTTTGCATTAATGGTTCCCTGCCTTCTCGGAGTGTTTATTTTTTTATAGAAAAAGTGGTTTTCTCTGAACAGGAAATGCTGAACCCCAAGAGAGAGAGAGAAAGAGAGAGAGACTGAGAGAGAGAGAGCAACCTGAGCTCCTCCCCTCTCTCCCCGCTCTCGTCTCATTGGTCATTGTGGGTCATGTATTGAGGGCTGTGAAGGCGTCATTAGTGCTAAATATTGTCAGGTCAAGGGCAGGTCAATTCTGATCAATCTCTGATCAATTCTGCTCTAAATGCAGTTTTGAAACCGAAAAATGTCTCACACACCCTCACACACACACAAACATACACACACACACACACAATGCCTGCAGACTCAGATTCTATTAATGCACAGTTGTTCAATTATGGGGTGGTAGTAGCCTAGTGGGTAACACACTCGCCTATGAACCAGAAGACCCGGGTTCGAATCCCACTAACTACCATTGTGTCCCTGAGCAAGACACTTAACCCTAAAAAATTGCTCCAGGGAGACTGTCCCTGTAACTACTGATTGTAAGTCGCTCTGGATAAGGGCGTCTGATAAATGCTGTAAATGTAATGTAAAAATTAGATGTGGCAAAATGTGTAAGATGCACATTGACAACCTCATTTCTAACCCCTGGTAAACACACACACTCACACACACCCACGCACACAGGCTGGTGGGGACGCACAGGGCGGTCATGTTGTTTTGTGGTTTGTTTTCTCGGTCGTCTTCACTGATTCCCTCTGTAATTCGCTGGGAAGTGGAACCGCTGTGAACCAGTCAAAAGTTCACAAGTTCCAGTTCAGTTGGTTCATCTGTCACTCACTCGACCCATAATTCCCCCACCGGAGCAGTGACACACACAAACAAATAATCATCCACAAACCCTGTTTATTAGACCCTCATGGTCTGTGGTCACCAGAAGATCCCACACCTCCACTGGCTTAGCGTATCAATGTGCAAAAAGGAGCAGCGTTCCAATAAAGTGGCCAGTGAGGATTCGGCAGATAATGGGCGGCACACCAAGCCCCTCCCCTTTCAAACCCGCTCCACCCATAGGGAAAATAGTCCTGCTGACTCCGCCCACATCTAACCTGAGTTAGTTTATCTAACCTGAGTTCCATCCAGCTCGGATTTCCTCTTTTCTCGGCTCTTATTTTCACAACCTCCAGCCAATAAAACCGCCTCCTGACCCCGTGTGGGTGGAGCCAGACACCCAGTGGGATTAAACGTCTGACTGTCAACGTCACATCAGGCATAAGCCAGTTCTGTTCCAGTTCCAGTTCTGGGGAGGATCCAGCTTAGACACAAAATCTCCAGCTGGACAGAAGAGCTGAGCAGAACTACAGCAGAAACTAGAAGGATCTTTCGAAAACCAGCTGCTAATCCAAAAAAAAAAGAGAGAACCCCAAAACTAGAACCCCACATGTCTGTCTGGAGTAGAAACATGTTATTGATGAATTTTCTCATCCAGCTGCTCTGCGCTGTTCTGAAGTAGTTTTCAGTTTTGGGGAGCCGGTTCTCCACTCATGCCTGTCCAATCTGTCAAGAGTCGCCTATAGAGAAACTCAATCATCTGGACGCATGCGGGCGTGGCCTGACCCCGACGTTCTCCAAACCAGACGAAGCGATAATGTTCCTGCTGCAGAACCTTCATGGCTCTGAATTCTTCAACTTTACTTTTTCTTTTCCTCGCTTCTCTCCCCCTTCGTGGTTTTGCAGAAGGCAGCGGGGTCTTCACCTTCAACCTTCTCTCTCTGGACTGCGGGGACAGTGAAGGGAGATGAGATTTTAATATCAGAAACAGATGGTGGGCAGTAGAAATCGGCTCCATGTGGCTCCGCTCTTTCCACAGTGGAGGTTCTCGTCGCCTCGAGACACGCCACAGCCGGGCACCTCACTGTTTTCCACGATATAAACCCCCGTTTCCATGTTTCTCCATGATCCTCTAGTGGAAAACTGGCCAGAGGCTGATTTGCTTGAGCATTTTGTTTTAGTTTATATCACTGTCCCGGTCTTTTTATGACTGGATAGAGTTGCCAGTTGATTTAAGGAGCTCAGCTCTGACTGCAAATCTCAGGCAGCTTCCACAGAGCCACATGGTCAGAAATCTGAAATCTCTGTCCAGCATCTGGTTACGGTGTCATGTGTGTTCGTCTAGGATGAGCTGCAACAGTATTCCTTAGACGGGGTGTAAAAAAGACATTTTCGGCACGTGAGCCGCCTCCATAAATACTCCGCCTGTGGGTTTCTTCTCCAGGCTGTTTCAGGTGTTGTCTCTCTCCATAAATGCCAACATTTTCAAAACTTTAACATGAAGAACATATATTAATTCACATAGGAATCTATTTATTTTTATGCAAATATTTGATTCTATGATACTTTGGTTTGAATTCTTCTTCTTCTGGACAAGCAATATTGAAAAAATGCCAAATTAGAACACATTAAAAACAGTGTGGTGGGACGACCAAGACTCTACTCAAAACCACAAGGAGGAGCCATGGGGTGATGATTATGATGATGATTATGAACCAGGAATAACAACAACAACATTTATTTCTTATTTAGCCCAAAACCACAATTTGTTTCTATGGGCTTTAAAGGCCCAACAGTTGACACCACCCACACAAGGGAAAAAAAGGAAGAAACGTTGGGAAGGAGTAAAACAGCGAGGGATGCTCTTCCAAGGTGGAATGAGGGTACAGTGGGTGTCAGTGTAGGGTTGGGGTTGATTTGGAGAGATATTATGTGTAATGATAAGGTTGGTGTTTTTTGAATGTCCTGGATGGTGCAGAGTAACAAGATGAACTGGTTACTGGTCTGGGTGGAATCCAGTCCCGTGAAAGGACTGCAGTCTCTCACCCATCTGGGTTTGTCTTTCGAGCTCAGCTCACATCCAGGCCCGTCTGCTGATCCACATTTTACACATTCCAGCAGGAGGCCTAGCAGTGAAAGACTGGGACCTGAGAAGGTGTGTGTGTGGTTGTATCAGAGTATGAAGTGCAGAAGGAAAATGGGTTCATGGGGTGGGGTGGGGGTGGGGGGTTACAGGGATGGGGGAAGGTTTTCGGTTGATGCTGGTTTCTTTGTGGCTCTGTGGACTGACGGTCCAATAGGAAGGCTCCTTTCTGAACTCTTTGTCTGATTGTGTAGCTTGAGTGAACTGAGAAGTTCCACTTTGTGTCTGAATGGTTACAAATACAATGATGGTCCAGATTCAGCAGTATTAAACATCAGAGCAATCAATAGACTAATATTGCACGCAGGGAGGGATGAAGATGTCTCTTCTTATTTAAAACTTCATTATGCTGCAGGATCTGATTGGTGAGGTGATGCTCGTGTCACCACTGGCAGCAGCAGGTTCATTCATGTTTTTCCATTAAAAGTCCAGGATTGTGTCAAATTGTTAAATATTTTTAATGACTGTTGGAGATGCATCAGAATACAGTATAATGTGGAATAGTTGACCTCTCCACTGTGTGGCTGGAAGCAGTCAGGAGGCATGTTTCCATGGTTACCTGAGACATACAGTTGAGGTCAAAATTATTAGCACTCCCAGGAATTATGGAACATTTCTGACCAATCTTTGCAACATTCACCAGTGCTATTTAGTAGCTTATGGCAATATATTTTTATTATATAATATATTTTGTGAAATAAAATACATTTTTAGGCTTGCTTTATACCAAATAGAGTGAAAATGGGGTGGTCAAATGTTCGCTCCACGTAAATTTCAAAACACACCTACAGTAATTAACCAATCAGGGTGGTAGGGTCCTAGTGGGTATCACACTCACCTATGAATCAGAAGACCAAACCAAGTGGGGTTCAAACCCCATTTACTATCATTGTGTCCCCGAGCAAGACACTAAGTTGGGACTGTCCCTGTAAGTCTTATAAATGTCGTAAATGTAAATCTAAACATGAAACCATTCCTGTGCAGTCAATTGGCTTATTAACAACATTCAATTCACATAAAAAGACTCCAAGGAACAGGCCTCTGAACACATAAAAGGGACTACTCTTACTCAATATGCCAAAGACAAAGGAAATCAGTCTGGAGCTCCGAAAGAAGATAAGGGGGAAGGCTACACTGCCGTCTCCAAGTCATTCACAGTGTCTAGAACTGCTGTACGTTGCTTAATTGCCAAGTACAAGGAGATAAATTCTGTGAGAAACAAACCTGGCATGGCCTTTAGCGCAAGGTTTCGAGAACACGGAGCGGAAAATGTGTCAGCAAGAAGTCCCGGACATCTGCCAAGATGTCTGTTGCTGACCTGGAGTCAATGTGTCATTGACTGTTCATTGTGGTGGGCTTCAGGGCCATTGTCTCAGAAGAACCCCTTTTCTCAAAAAGCGGCACATCAGAGCCCAACTAAGGTTTGCTCATGAACATTTGAAAAGGTAAAGAGGATTTTTGGAAGTCTGAGGCAAACTTTGGTCTGATGAGACTAAACCGGATCTGTTTGGCCAAATGAATGTTTGCAGAAGAAATGGAGATGCCTTCAACCCTAGGAACACAGCTCCTAGGTTAAACATGGTGGTGGGAACATCATGCTGAGGGGCTGTTTTGCAGCCTCGAACACAGGGAGCCTTGTTCAGGTGAATAGCAGCATGAAAAAGGATGATGTCAAATGTCAAATTATGCTGACATTTTGAGGGAGAGTATGCAAAAATCTGTTTGTCTAGGCTTAGGTTGTCAGTGGGTCTTCCAACAAGACAATGGCACAGAGCAGATCATCAAAATGGATCAAGGATCATCAAAACTAGTTCAACAGTTCCTCAACGTTGACAAAACATTTACATTACATTTAAATTTACAGCATTTACCAGACGCCCTTGTCCAGAGCGACTTACAATCAGTAGCTACAGGGACAGTCCCCCCTGGAGACACTCAGGGTTAAGTGTCTTGCTCAGGGACACAATGGTAGTAAGTGGGGTTTGAACCTGGGTCTTCTTCTGGGTCTTCATAGGCGAGTGTGTTACCCTACTAGGCTACTACCACCACCAAAACCAAGATCCTGGAGTGTCCCGCACAGAACCCAGACCTCATTCCTACTGAGAATTTGTGGCGGGTGCACAAAGTGAATGTCCATGCTTAGAAACCATGCAATTTCATCAGCTAGAACCATTTGCAATGACTGGGCCAAAATCCCTCAGCAGACCTGTGCCGACCTGGTAAAGAACTAGTCTGGTGAGACTGGGGTCAGTTGTGGCTCAGAAAGGGTACACTATTGACAATTAATGGTCAGGGGCTAATAATTATGAAGGGCTGATAATTTTGGATGTTTCATTTTCGCACTTTCATGTTTCAACTCAGTGTAGTAATAAAATTACCATAATTGAACTTATTTATATAGAGTATTTTTTGCTGTTAGTTGTCATTTTCATTGGGGAAATCAAGAGTGTTGTGTAAGGGGGTGCTAACAATTTTGGCCTCAACTGTACTGTGGATTCTAGTGTTTTACTGTACACCCACCAGCCAATCAGAATTACATCCATGTTTTAGGGATCTGGTAAAATCATGGTTACACCCAGACCAGGCTCCCGTCTACGTGAAAAGGGAGCGACAGATCTTAAAACTTTTTTGTTAAAAAAAGTTATCTTTAATGCTCCAAAGTCCTTTATTATATAAAAAAAGACAGTTCATCTCCTCCTGTGCTGCTGGGTGAAGTGTCTGTCGTCCATGCTTGCGCCCTTTAAACATGATGGATTAGCATTTACTTAAGGGTGAGAGTTGTGGGCCATGGTTTGTCCACATGAAAGCCTTGCTGACCCCCCTCCTGTGGAACCCTGACAGCCCACAGGTCTTTGAAGAGTGAGGGTGAAGTGTGGTGAGAGGCTGTTGGAGCCCAGGCTGGTATTAATAACTGGTTTTGAGCTGAAGGAGAGACGTTTTCTGCTGGAGGACAGTATGGCCTCTGGTCTACAGAAGGTCGTTTATTCACTTCTGGTGGTTCCAACTTCAGGTCTCGTTCCTGACTGGTGATGAGATGGTTCTGTGAACAAAACACTGATTCGGAAATGCGCTTCTACGTAGAAGTTTATCCTAAGAAATCACATTCACACACACACACACACACACACACACACTTCTGTTTGTGGTGGCAGGATGGAGTGAAAAACGGGGAATAACTCTGCATCTCTCCCACTTTCACCAGTTGAAAGCTCTGCTCCATAAATAGGCTGCTGATAAACAGGATGAGACCTTTAATCTCCTGCCATCCATTACTGAGTGTGTCTGCTGTGCCAGGGAGAGGTTCGTTTTCAGTAAAACACACCCAGTAGTGCCAGTCAGAGCCTGTCTGCTTTTCCGCTGGGTGACGCTATGCCGCCTGGGAGGGATTCGTTTCATCAGTCAGTCCACCCACCACCATTTTCCATTCATGCAGAACAGCCCGTCCACGTGGTCCATGTAATTAATACATTTCCAAATGTACCGAAAAAGTCAAATTGTCAACCAGAAGGATTAAAGACGTGAAATACCAGCCATTCCAGGACTGTGATGCAGATTCGTTTATTTCATTTGAAATGAAGGCCCACCATGTGCTGGATCTAGATGATGACTTTTGTTAGATGATGACTTTTGTTCTGCTGGCTGTGGGTCCAGGTTCTGCTGAGTTTCGCTGACGTTTGTATTGGTCCCGCTGCTCCCTGGAGAAAGTGGGTCACCAGGCGACTGACTCGGCGACTGACTTTTTTTTTGGAAAGTTCATCCAATGTGTTGGTGAATTTTAAATATTTGATAATGTCAGGAAATGAGTACAATGGCACTGCCGTCACCTCTTCCTCTTCCTGCTGCTCCCGTTCAGGGATGAGAAAATTTAGAATGGAGAGATATTTATACCTGAGACGCGGTTTTAAACGTGACGGCCATCAGACTGGATGTCATGTGCAGGAACTTCAGCAGACACTATATTATAAAGAAGTGACCCTCATCTAATGATCTGTCATTGCAAAAAAAAATTATATTAAGCCAAAAGACCTAAACTCCCAACATTCCTCTTTGCCAAACACAGTGGGATAATAGTAATAATCGTAAAAATCTAAATAATTTTTGAGCTGTATCCTAGATTATTGTTCCATACCAAACTGAAGAAGGTTCATATCTTCATTGAAAATGTCACATTCTAACCTGTTTGTATAATTCATGTTCTTGTTGTGTGAGTTTCTCCATAAATTCGGTCCAGTGGTGGCGGATGGATCACATCAGCCACTGTCTGCAGATCCCGGATCGTTAAGACGGTTGGACGGGCTAATGCACTGGGAGATGCGTGCACTCGCTCTCAGGGAAGTGGGGAGTTGAAGGGCACCTGCTACCCTCCCCTCCGCTTCTCCGTTTCTCTTTCCATATGTGAAAGCTGCATAAGGAATGTGGCTGGCATTCCTGCATCCCCCCGAGAGCCCAGAGTTCACCTGAACTGTGGCCATACCATCAAGGAGCACAAACACACACACGCACGCACTGGTGAGAAAATAGGAAAGTGAGCTACGTTTCTAACCCCAGAAGTGGATGTGGCTAAAACATAAGAGTGAAGCAGAATTGCTGAACCAGGGAAAATCCAGAAGGAAACATAGCTGGTGTAAATCTTCAAGGTGCGTTTCACTGAGTTTGAAGATCTGGTGATCTGCAACATCTGATTCTAGATGTCGTAGACCACTGGAGATGATGAGAATTCCACATGCTGGTCAGTGAGTGGTGATTTTGACCTTTCTGGTCAAAACAGGGACTGTACATTTTGCTGAAGAATTATATGCAAATATTTAATGGGTGCATTGGTTTTGTGGAATGTGTCTGTGTGTGCGTGAAATGCCATTCTGTCTCACATTTGCAGTCACATGACCGTGGCTTCGCCGTCTGAAGAAGCTCTACAGACCACTCTGCACCAGCAGCCTGAATCTCACCAGGCATGCAACGTGCTTTCAAATTCATTAAAGACTCCTCTTCTCCTCCGAGCTAAACCGAAGGCCCACAGACAGGCAGGCGTGTAGTGTTCTTGCATGTTTTTAATGACAATTTCTTTTGAATGTGTGGTCTAATCTCCCTCTAGTGGTCACTAAAAGAAATGCAGGGGCAGAATTGAAGTGAAGTGAGTAAAAAAAGTACACATCACCGCACAGCACACGGTGACACAACGATATGTCTCCTCTGCACTGAACCCATCACCCTTAGTGAGCAGTGGGCAGGAATGAAAGGCGCCTGGGGAGCAGTGTGTGGGGACGGTACCTTGATCAAGGGTTTTCCAGTGGCACCTTGCAACCTTCCTGAGGGAGACACTGAAGGAGACACAGACATAAGTAAATACATCAATCTCTGGGGGGGTGTTTCGTGTTTCGTGAATGATGTTTCGTGTCCTGGTGCTCAGGCTCCCCATGAACTGAAGGTTCTTTTCATCCAACCATCATCAACATTGTGCCCAGAGCCCAGAATATCTCAGTACGTGACTGTTTACACTGCAGCACTCTGCCCATCCACTCAACTACCTGCTGCTCTCCAATCAGATACAACCAACCTTTCCTGACAACGTGCTCATCCAGGAAGATAAATATAGTCCTGCCGGGAAAAGTGTGGTGTGTATTGGACAGTGTACCTGCCTTCCTCTCTTCCTCCTCCTCTTCCTCTGTTGCGAGACGTGTCCGGACAACCTTGGCGTCGCCTGACCATTTCATTGTCCTCATTTAAATGGACCAGAAATGCCACTCCACTCCTGTACAGTGGGGCAAAAAAAAAGTTTTTGACATCCACTGAATACGCATGTTGTCCCATTCAAAAGATGAGATGTCTGTAATTTTAATCATGAGTTCAATTCAACTAACTTCAACAGAAAAACATTTATTAGTATAACGGTGCAGAAAATAAGTATTTATTCAATAGCAAAAGTTCACCTCAATACTTTGTAGTGGTTGGTCAAACCTTGGCCCTTGATCAAACGTTTCCTGTAGATCTAAACACACTGTAACTGGTGTTGTGGCCCAATCTTCCAAGCAGATCTTCACTAAAGCTGTGATGTTTTGATGCTGTGTCTGGGCACAGATTCTATGTTGGCTTGTGGTCTGGAGACTGGCTAGGCCACTCCAGAATCTTGCTTTTTACGTAGCCACTCCCTCATTGCCAGGGCAGTGTGTTTGGGATCATTGTCATGCTGGAAGATCCAGCCACGTCTCATCTTCAATGCTATCACTGATGGAAGGAGGTTTTTGCCCAAAATACATGGCCTTATTCATCCTTTTCTTAATATGGATCAGTCGTCCTGTCCCCTTTGCAGAAAGCAGCCTCAAAGCATTTTGTTCCCATTAAACCTGTAATCTCTGTCCTTGTTCATCTCACTGGAGGTTGATGAGCTTGAGGTGACTATCAGAATATCTTTATTGTCATTGTAACAAGTACAACACCTATTAGGTTCTGTCCCTGAGAGCTATCTTAAGTACTGCGTGTAGAAAAAAAGCAGTTCAAGGTGACAAGAAGACCTAAACTAATATAATACAAATATACTGAATATGATACAAAATATGATATTTAAATTTCAGAATTGAGTTGGAGGTGTAAAGTTGCATTAAATGTCATTAGGTGCCCTGATGGCAACAGGGTAGAAGCTGATGTTTAGTCTGTTTGTCCTGATTTGTCCTGGTGAAGGTGCTATGCAGGCCAGTCTCCTCACCCCACTATGTCCTGGTGGGCCAGACCAGGGCCATGCTGAGCTCTTCACCAGTGGGCCTGAATAGTACAGCTTGCAGGAGGAACCTGGGATGTTGGGTGTAGGATCTGTGTCATTTGTGTGAATCAGCTACTGCATTAGCATCTGAGTGGACTGAGTATAAAACGCTTTGTTAGAAGACATAAAAGGTGCAGCGTGTGTTCCTGGGATTTCATTCATTGTGTCACAAGAATTAAATGGTCCAATTGAAGAAGTGGTCACTGCTGGGTCAGTAAAGATCCATGGAACAGCTGTGGGTCAAAAGGAGTGGGGCGTTTGTTATGAATCAACTCTTCTGTGGGCGATAGACCGCTGATACACACACACACAATGACAGGCCTGTTATCTTGTTTCCGTAACAAGGACGGATTTGTTAAACAGTCAGAGTCGCTCCGCTCCATCCGGTCAGTACAGCTGTGCAGAACCGGGTCGCTCGGCTCCCGACATCTGCTCTCCACTCGCTGGGCTGATGTCCGCTGCTATGCTGCTGCTTGGTACGTGGCGTGCTGGAGACGGAGCTCTCGGTTTCCCTCTCCACGCCCCTGGGTCCTGTTGGTTTCATCAGTAATGTCCCGGCGATGAATAAATAAGACGACGGGACATTTACAAGCGGACGGCAGCAGGGTTATCAGGAGGTTCCTCTGAACATGTCAACCATGTTCCTGTTTTCTGTTTTTGGAGGAAGAGGCGGAAGAGCGTCCTTGAGTCTTCAGGGTCGATTCCCACTCTGAAAGGTCCCATCACCCTTTCACAGCCTCCGCTGTGGAATGTTCCAGACAGCCAGGAGACTCCGAGAGGATTAAACCACTACCACTTTAGCTGCCATGGTTCCTTCAGCCAAAATGGCATGGTACCAGACCATGGGGTGATGGCGGACCACCCCTCGCATCTCCACTACTAACTAATGCACCGGCTTAAGCTGTGCAAACATGGTCTAGAGTCCTTGTTTCTGTGTCTTTAGGCGAGGGGCCATGTAGGACGTGTCTTCTACAGGTCATTAGAGCTGTTGATGGGGAGCCTAAGAGCTGCCGTCACTGATGGCTCATGGTGAATGGGGTCATGTGACTTGGGGTCCACATGTGGGGCCGTGTGCGGTGTTTCTGGGTGATGGCTTTTTTTTGTCTGAGAAAGAAAAGTTGTCTTGCTGCATTTTTTCATTTTTCCTCCCATCGGGCTGAAGACTGAGATGATTTACAGAATGAAATGACAGTGTGTGTGTGTGTGTGTGTGAGGTCATCTACCTGTAGATTCACGTAATGGGGACCGTTTGTCCGGAGGGGCCACTTTTACGGCACTCCCATGCACAGCCATCTCGGACTGGCTCAGGTGTCGACAGTCCAGACGTGCAGCTGAGGTGGTGACCTGACGCCACTCCGGCACTGACGGATCAGTCATCGCTGTCACTTTACGAGCACATCGGTAGGAACAGATAAGTTTCCTGACTGCAGGCTGACCAGCAGTTTCTCGGCTGTAAAAATTCCCCACAAGCCGACTGGTAATATACTGCCTTCAGACACCCCTTCCAAGTGAGGTCAAAGGTCAGCATCATGAACCCTAAACATTCAATAATATTTCACCAATGAACAAATTGATTTGGATCAGAAGTCAGGAGCTGCAGAATGGAATATCGCTAGCAGGTATTCAGCTCGGTGGGTCAGAGGTCATGGTGACTTTGAAGTAGTTTTCTAGGCTGATATGAGACCTTAAGGAAATGTTTGGGATCGTTTGGAGAAAGAACTCAAGGCAAAAAAGCATTATTGGCATCTTTATTGCCAATATGAGGGGTTTTCTTGTTTATGTCTAGGAGAAGCTGATGATATATTAAAGATTTAGAGTTTTAGAAATGAGTAAAATCTTCCGTATGGATTTTTTTGGTTGGGAATCATTATGACTGAGCTGCGCTGGCCTCTGACGGCGAGATTATGGGGTGATTTTACTCAGCGCTGTCTCCACGTGTCAAAGGTGACAGGAATTCCACAGCGGTTGCATAAGAACAACATTATAAGTGCGTGACGATGATGCAGCGGATCATTTCCAGACATTTGCAGTTCATCAGGAGGAGTAAAAGAAACTGCGATTCTTCTTTTCCTAACACAGCTGCGAAGGAAGAAACAGCCGCAGCCCCTTATCTGTGGCTTTATTGTGGTGGTCTTATCTGATGGGAATATTCCTCCTCGCTCGCTGGGTCTTATCGCTATTCTGCAGGGACCAGTGGAATCACTTTGAAACCGGGGCTTGGGAAATCAAACAGAACCAAGAGCAAAACCACTCAATTATGTCCGACCATCAGAAAGCAGCAGTAATGTCCACCTCAGCCTGGGTCCAGATGCTCTGGCCTGCAGGTTTGCTCCAGTTGAGTTCCACTGTCACAGCGCACTGCTACCGTATCCTGGAGCTTCATGTAAATCAGACGTTCTGCTCCCAGTAGCGATTTTTTTTGTTTGTTGACTACAAAACTTACAGGGAGGATGAAAGCATTTTAGCATCAGTAAAGGAACCCAGACTCCACCCCCCAGTTCTCTACGAGGGGTGGAGTAGGTGGTGGTGATGGTCGGGGGGGGGTTTAGCTGGAGTCATTTTGTGGAGCAAATTGGCAAGCAGTCCCAGAAATTGAAAGGGTAATTCTGGGCATGCTGGGTAATTTTTTGAAGGGGCATAACACACTCACACACAGAGAGTGAAGCCGCGCTGAAATGATTTAATGTGCCATTTGGAGGGAAATGGCGATTAGGCAAGGACCCCTCATGAGACGGGCATGAGAACATGATTTTTTATATTCGATTACAGCAAATACACTCAGTGAATTGGGAAACTTGTACCAGGGTTGCATTCGTGGTTTACTGCTCTTTGGTGGTGAAAGTGTGTGTGTGTGTGTGTGTGTGTAGTCTGATTTCGGTGAGGGATTACAATGCGACACAGCTCAATACCAGGGGCTTTAAACAGGGGAAAGAAGTAAAGTTACCGTCCAGCAGAGGCTCAGACTTTTTATTTTTATTTTACAGAGAACATATGGAGACAATTTTGAAAGGGGGGGGTTAATGTGTTTTTTTCCCAAAACTCCAGTTTGTTCCAAATTTTAAAGCAGGTTAAAATCTTTCTGTTTCAACTCCCCATCAGGCCCTCACAAAAAATACGAAAAGAACCGTTAAGAAAGAAAAAACATGCTTGTTGTACTTCTTTTTTAATAAACTTTATATATATATATATATTGTGTGTGTGTGTGTGTGTGTGTGTGTGTGTATATATATATATATATAAAGTTTATTAAAAAAGAAGTACAACAAGCATGTTTATATATAAAGTTTATTAAAAAAGAAGTACAACAAGCAAGTTCAAACCCAACTTAACACCATTTTGTTCCTGAACAAGACACTTAACCCTGAGTGTCTCCAGTCCCTGTAACTACTCGCTCTTGATAAGGACGTCTGATAAATGCCATAACTGAGTTCAGTTTCTGTCAAAATGCAGAGCATGTGGCTCATGATGGCAGCCAAGAGCTGCTTCTTGGATGGGTTTCGGAATCTACTGTGGTCCTGGTGGTGAAAAGAAGTTCCTGGATCTTCTGGTGTTTGACCTTATTCCTGTAAGTTGAATATTTTACTGCCACCATTTGCTTCAGTGATTCGTTTTGCCTGACTGATGCTCAAATGGATTTTCATATTTCCAGGTCAGTCTGGAAGGTTCTGTTCCTTTAACATGCAGTTCTCAATCAAGGTTCCCAAAGACGATTTATAGGCTCATAAAGTTCATAAAGTTTTAGGGTTTTCTGTGTTTGAAGTCTTTTTAGGCCACTGACACACGGGCCGGGCCCTTTCTTCCCATTAACTTCCCCCTGGGTAGATGTTTGAAGGTGGACTTATGGAATGATGCTTTGAATACGATTTTCTTACAAAATCTTGCAATAATGTTTTGATGCAACCCTGAAAGTCACATGAAACATGAACGTTGTTCTCGCTCTGAGAACCACGATGAAACTGTCAGGCTGATGTGCCAGGATATCTTTATTGGGACGTGAAATTGAAAATGCATGATGTCATGAGCGGCATGTGGACTTTGAAACGATAACCTGGCCCTGATTAATGAAATGATGCATGATGGGGCTCAGGGTCACGGATCGGAACGCTGCGGTTTCCAGGATTCGGGATTTCGGAGCAGTCCACATGTGTTTCAGGTTTGCAGAAATGCTTCATATCAACCAGGCTCTTCTCCCACATTTCCTCAGTCGCACATCAGAGCCGGGCAGGTGTGGAGGGGGCGTCAGGAGAAGAGTGACAGGGATGGGATTTGGTACACATTTGACTGTATGCTGGACATCGAGGTCAAAGGTCATAGTTTGGTTGTGTGGCATGATAAATCTGTTTAGGCAGTGGAAGTGCACCATGAGAAAATCACCAAATGAAGGAGTCCTGCATGAGCCCAGAGGAACACAGTGGAATGCAATCTGTTCCTCGCCTCTCCAAGGCCGAGCAGCAACCCCCCCATGTCTGGCTTTCTGGGAAAAGAGGAGGTTTTAATGAAGGAGCCAGTGAGGAGGTGATGAACTGAGGCGAACTCCCTCCACGCGGTTTTTACAGCCCCCCAGGCACAAACCTCTCTGGGTCGATGGATCTACTGGCAGGAAATTGGGACCCAAACTCAGGCCGAATGCAGAGATGCTGAGAGAGAACCGAAAAAGGACGGGGTCCAAGACCCCCTGGACAAGGCCCTCTGGCCAGGGCAGCTTAGATGGCCTTTCATGGCCTGATCCTGGTCAATTGTGTTATTACTCCCAGCTTAAAACCCTGCTGAACGTAGAGGGTCTGTACAGCGAGTCGGATGGAAGCGTTGCTCAGTTGAAATATTACATGTTTATCAGTGTTTCGTCCTCGCGTGTTTTACGGGAACGTGAACTCTCCACCTGGAGGTTTGCGTCACTGGGCTCCGACCCGCTGACCTCTCCCTACCTCATTCAAATTCGTTTGCAGGGTGTCCAAAACCCACCGCCTTGCTCTCCGGGGAGTGGATGAGTCACGCGAACAACATCTACAGCAGCGCGTCCAACGTGATGACCGCATTCACCAAGAATTAGAGGCCAAGAAACACAAGAAACGAGGAAAAGCACAAAAGCCAGAACTTCTCCTGCTCCCCTGGATCCAAATGCTGAAACCTTTATTCATGGAGTTCAGATTTATTAAACAAGTGTTGAGAAATGTATGTTCCTGTCGTAAATGACTCAGGTAGCTGGATATGGCTGTAAATGAAGGTTCTATACAGGAACTTCATCAGCAATCATTAGTCTTGAGATCCAGTCGATTTAAAAGCTATTATTATAAAAACTTTTCAATAATTTTAGTACAGAAGAAATCAGTTGATTAAAGGAACAATCCAACTGGCCAAATTAACACTATTAGAGTGTCAACAGCAGATCATGAAAAAAAAAACATTTCTGAATGGCCCTATATATGGCCCTATAAACCTATATATGATTCATCTGTGCTTATATTGCTTCGTATTTACAGCAGTTGCTTCGTATTTACAGCCCTGTGTCCTGGTAACACAAACTGAGGCCATGAATCTGACCTTATTTCACTCGAGAGACATGCTCCTCATCTCAGAATGCCTGGCTGGTGACAGATGACCCGGGGGACAGGTGCGGATCGCGTCAGGTTACCTGACGCCATGCTGGCCGCATCTTTATTACGGGGGTTTCCTCCCAATTTAGACCCAATTCTGCAGACATCAAAGCAGCAGTCAGCTGTAAGGGGACACTGTGTTAATACCTTCAGTTATATAGAGCCACGGTGAGCCGAAGCTGAAGCCAGTGCGCGTCCAGTATGGCCGTTTTATAGCCGTGGCCGTTAATAACCAGGGCAGAGATGAGAATACGCTCATTTCACAGGCATTTTCACTGTCACCACTGCACTATTCCAGCAGCTGTGAGTGTCACGTCAGCCCAACGGAGCATCCGCATTCGTTCCAGTGCAGCCGGATACTCTGGATGGCTATGTGCCCAAACTGTGTGTTGTGTTTGTTCGTGTCCAGTATGATACTCACAGGGCTCTTTTATTCTGGACAGCTAGAATTTATACTTTATAATAAAATAATCCAACAGAACCACCATTTCATCCTAATACATTTAAAACGACCATTTATTTACCAAACTGTTGCTAATTACCACAAAAAACTCCATTTGCATGCTGTGATGAGTGTGTAATGTTGTATATGATTGACAGTGGGAGTGGGGCGGGGGACTGTGAATAATATGATAAATTATGCACAAGATGATGATAATCTCTGGTCCAGGCGGAGCCCCTGCTGGAACATCTTTCATCTGAGCAAGGCTCAGATGGTCATCTGTAGGCTCTGCAGGAGGTGCTCCAGGTGTGGGGCTGGGAGAGAACATTCACCAGACGCCTTCATCCTGTTGGATTATTTTATTATAAAATATTGGTTCTGGGACTTTGTGCTCTTCTGCTTTATAGGAGTTTTATTGTTGGCCTGCCATTGGTTGATATATTTTCCCAAATTCCCATTTGTGGGATTGTTAGTTTAGTTTAGATTTCTGACCATGTCCACTGCATGCATCTGACTCCTTATTGAAGCAGGAAGAGAAGTGATGCAGCTGGACATTTTGGAAGATGGGCCTTCTTCCTGTTCTCAGATCTCATGGAGGTTTGTGGTCTGCAGCAGACCGTGGAGTTTATGGTGTTAATCAGTGCAGTTTCTGGTTTTGTGTGTGAAGATATGTTGCGGCAACTCTCCGCCTGTGCAGAGTGCTCCCAGGTGAAGACGTCTGTCCAGTTACTTTCACTCCATTTCACAATAAGCCGTCTCACCCGTGCCTAGCCTGGTCAGCAGTGCGAGAATCCATCATTCCCGGCCGGCCTGAGGTTCTTTCGCAAAACCTGCAGAGCAAACACACAATTAAGCAACCAGAGACGTTATATTTACTCTACAGACTGCAGCGTCTGCCCAAGATCCTCATGTGACTCGTTTTATCAAAACAGACGCGTTGCTTAACCAGCCATCGTGCTGTCTGACCTTAATTACCACGCCGGATCCAACGCGGAGGTTCCCACTACACAAGCACCCCCAATACATCCACGTGGTCCTGTAGATCCGAGCAGCAGCACAGAACCGTTCTGATCGATGCATGCAGGTCAACAGACTCAAGAACACACATTCTTTACCCGAATAACTCAATAAAGCCAGAAAATCCTATAAACATGATCTAATGAGGGATGATCATTTAAATGATCCCTAGATATCCACAGATGGTTAAATTCATAGGTCAGAGTAGAGGAGAACATTTTTAATTATTGGTTCCTATGTTGTTCCGGAAGGACGTCTTTTTTAAGAGTAAATGAATGAATGTGGAACAGCAGCATCGTGTTGAAATGAATCTCAAATACTTCCGTTCACTTGTTTTTTATTAGGAAAATGTGGCCATCAGATTTCAAAGATCCAAACTATTTCAAACTATTAATATTATAATAGTTTTATATTATATATTATAGCCCCACCCTCCCATTAAACAAGCTCTACCCTGCTGATGCTGATGGTACGGACCATGTGGGAAGGTTTAGGGTGGTGGGACTGCTGCAGACGTCCACCTGTGATGGATTAAAGCTTAACACCCAGACATTGAGAGACCATGCCCACCAAGGGGGTGGTAACCTAGCGGGTAACACACTCGGTAAGGAGGTGGGGAGCGGCTCTGGACTGAATAAATTAGGCCTTGTTCAGCCTTCACCCCCTAACATTTATGATTCTGTTCTCTGTAGACTTTAACTGAGTTTAATACGGGAGTTGTGGCTGTAGTTTGGTCTGATAGATTCAGTGTACATAACATAACATAAAGGGAGTGGCTTTTTGTTGGTTTTATTCTGTGGACATTAAGTATTTGATTTTTTTTAAACAGACCATATTTTGTTCTGGTTTGTGATTGTGAAATGTCATGAATGCCGTGTTTGGGATTGGTCCAGTCAGCTTCTAGGTAAGTTTTTCTGTTTTTATATATTTTATGTAAGAATTTTAATGATTTGTGTAATTGCTTTGCTTAAGAATAATTGGCTTTTATTTGAAATGTAAATCATAAAGAGGGCCCTGGCTTCTACATTTGGGACCAAATGGTGTCCAAAACAGAGAAGAAGAAGGATGAAAACAGTGTTGTTTGATGGCAGACAGAGCATGGTAGTGTGTGTTCCATGACGGTCGTAGAATTCCCTGATCACGTCAACCCTCTGAAATCGTCACTCTGGCTGACCCACGTGCCCACCCAGGAACGCTTCCACTCTTTCTCTCTCCCTCTGCAGATGTGATTAATGTGTGTTGTTTTTGGACAGAGAGGAGAAAAGTGACCCAGGCTGGAATAACCCGTCCAGCTGTCTAAAGAGATGGTGGAGATGCTGAGCGGGACTTCCACCGGGTTGCCTGGTAACAGAAAGAGCTGCTGACTGATCACAGCTTGGGACAGGGGAGAGGGGGCAGCTTGGGGAGCGGAGGTGACGGACGATGCTCTCACTGACCGACCTTCTTCAACGGAGCACAGGAAATCCAAGATGAGCTTGGATACTGACAGACACGCCTCAAAAAATTACCTGCTTTATTTGACACAATTAAAAAAAAAAAGATCCGTGTGAAATATTTCAGTTCATCTGCAGTTTACGCTTTACCTTCCAATCACATTACAGGGGTAATAAAAAAAAAAAAAAGAATTACACTTTGAACATTAATGCATGTTTTATGTGCATTTAAGTAAAGTTGCTGTCATTATGATGCACAGCGCACAGTGACACAACAAAATATGTCCTCTGCATTTAACCCATCACCTTGGTGAGCAGTGGGCAGCCATGACAGGCGCCCGGGGAGCAGTGTGTGGGGACGGCGCTTTGCTCAGTGGCACCTCAGTGGCACCTTGGCGGTTCGGGATTCGAACCGGCAACCTTCTGATTACTGATTACATCAGAAAAACCTGCTGCTGTAGATTTCATTTGTCTGGCTGTGAGATACGTAGGCGGCTCCAAAATGCCACGCCCTGATGAAATGTTCAGGTCAGTGTATTTTAACTACATCGTAATGTTGAACATCTGAGTTGCTCTGCTGGCCTCTTCTGCCCCCCTGCAGATCGCAGCCAAACAGGAAACGGCCTGCTGCAGTAATTCTCTCTGCGGCCAGGTCACGACCTTTAACCTTGAAGAGGTGCAGGTCGCTCAGATGTTCTGGGCGGACAGGCAGGGAAAGTCGATCAGTCTGGGAATCTGGGTAACATCAACAAGCCATCTGAGGGCCGCCAGCCACGCCCCTCGCCTTCTACGCGTAAATTACGAATGAGTGATGGTGTCATTTTCATGTTGCGTAACGTGAAATAATAATAAATCTTTGTAAAACACTAATGCTACTTAATGTCTCCACTTCCTAAAGGCCATGTGTTTCAAATAATGCAGATCTGGGCAGCTCACTCTGCCGCTGATTCTGGGATTTTCCAACTACTGCGAGAGAGATGCGCAAAAAGTTCTTACTATTATTATTATTGTTACTATTACTCTTATTATTATAATTTTTATTATTATTATTACTCTAATTTGTACAATTATTATTATCACTTCATGCTCTTTCAGTACAGGGAATATATTTTGAGTTCGGGCATTCTGAGACTAATTTAGACATGTAATAAGACGCAGTGCGATGGCAAAGCAAATATTTAGTCAAATCGTATTAATAGTGCGTTTATTCTGCACTGTGGACGAATTCCCCGAGCGCTGCCCTGCTCTGCATTCGCTCCGTTTTTAGAGTTGCTGCTGAATGTTGGGTTGTAGTTGCCACTCGCGGCAGAGTGGATTGTTTGCACCGCGGCCGGCTGCCTGCAGAGCGGATTGTGACTGAAGCACAAAGCTTCCTCTATCTGCTGCTCTCAGCACGTACACATCTAGCTGCAGCGCGCCCTCCGGCCATCCGGACACTCAGCCGCTCTCCCTCACATCCCCCGTGTCGGCTTTAGAATAGCAGTGAGGTCAAGGGTCAGCGGCTAATACCTAAATAATGAGCAAACTGTTGGGCTGGGGATCCGGCCTACAGTGTGCGGGGTCATCATCCCGAGCAGCCTATCCTGGACTCTGGAAAAATGGAGCCGCGGTCAGAGAGCAGCGTGTTGCTAAATAAAGTGAAGTGAAAGTGAAAGTGAAGTGATTGTCATTGTGAAACACTGCAGTGCAGCACACCAAATGTGACATGACGAAATGTGTCCTCTGCACTGAACCCATCACCTGAGTGAGCATGAGTGCCTGAGTGCCATGACAGGCAACTGGGGAGCAGAGTGTGGGGACGGTTCCTTGATCAAGGGGACCTCAGTGGCACCTTGGCAGTTTTCAATTACGGGTTCACATGAACGTTTCCATTCATGCACCACTAAACTGTCACTTTACAACCAGTAGCAACAGGGTTAAGGGTTAAGTGTCTTGCTCAGGGACACAATGGTAGTAAGTTGGATTTGAATTTTTGGTCTTCTACTTTATGGGTGAGTGTCGTGTACACTAGGCTACTACCCTCCTTTGTGTTGCTTGTGACAAAAAAACTGTGATTGGTTGTTTTTCCTGTGCTCAGACACACACACATTCAAACACTGACACCACGCTGTCACTATTTGTGGAATTTTGAAATCTAATGGGAATCATGACCACGTTTCAGATTTAGACAATAGAACCTCATCACAGTTACAGCTGATCCCAGAACCTGATATGCGTCTGGATTTAGCAGTGAGTGTGTGTGTAAGTATGAGTGTGTGTGTGTACACGCGCACGTGTAAGGCAACAAAGGATTCTTGCCATTCACTGGGGATTTACTGTGTGCGTGTAGGCATGTTGACTCTTTGTGTGTGTATGTGTGTGGCATGATCTCTATGACCCCTACATGTGTAAGGAAACATCAGACGTTGCCCTCGGTGACTGGAAGCTGTTTGTTTAGGTGCAACGTTGGCCCATGATCCAATGGAAATGGAAAGTAAATAAACAGGAACACAGATAAACCGTGTGTGTGGTGTGTGTGGTGTGTGTGGTGTGCGCGTGTGTGTGCATGTGTGGGTAAAATGCCATCTGTGAACCCCCATGTACACAAACTGTGCTAATAGAGCTTGTTGAGGGTGAGATGTCTGATATCTCTGCAGGCCTGAAATATTTTACTGTTACTATTTTACCTGAGACTTTTACTAAATCTGTGCGGATGCTCTGTTTATTCATCAACCGCTCATCAACGAACAGTTCTTCCCAAAAGCCATAACCACTCTAAACTCCTGCATGCACTGACCACACAGTTGAACTCCCGAACCTTCCTTCAAACCTACAGCTGTGCAATATCAATATTAATATTTATTAGCATTGAATACTGTGCAAGATTTGTGAATACTGTTCAATAACATTGTTCTCTCTACTCACCACATGTTCATAAATACTGTGAATACTTGCAAACAATATAAAATACACTGTATATAAATACAGAGTTATTTATTCTTCACATATGTATATAGCGCTGTCACCTCACTTTGTAATTCCTGGCCCTTAATTGTATTCTGTATTTTTGTACATTTGTACTTTCCTGCTTCATTTACTACATCTCTGGCTCCCAGTAGCTGCACGCATCAGGTTCAAAATACTGATGCAGGCCTACAAAGCCAAACATGGAGTAGCACCATCCTACCTCACAGCCCTTATTACACCTCGCACTGCACCTCGTATACTCCGAGCCTCCAGTACTGCTCGCCTGGTCCCTCCATCTCTGAAGGTAAAAGGAAGACGCTCATCTAGACTCTTCTCCGTCTGGGCCCATCGGTGGTGGAATGAAGTTCCCTTCGAGGTCAGAACAGCTCAGTCACTGAGCACCTTCACACAACAGATTAACTTGTAACTTTTCTTGTTGTCAAACTTGTGTACAGAATCTACAACAGAGTGATTAAAAAGATTGTATTCATAGTTGGGGTCCTAGTGAACCGGAATTGATCTCTTCATCGATGGTAACCTGAAAGCACGTTGCAAGTCGCTCTGGATAAGGGCGTCTGCCAAATGCCGTAAATGTAATGTACATGTAAATGAGTTGCTTTTAATCTCATTGTACATGCATAAAGTGACAACAAAAAGACATTCTATTCTACTTTATTCTATTCTATGCCCATCAGCAGGACCTTGTCACGTGACTCCAGTCGCCTGACAGTTGTGGACCGGGTGACGCTTGGTAGGCGCTCGGTGCTCAGTCGTTGCTGCACCTCGCCTCAAGTCAAGCCCGATCCTGGTCTCCCCTCTTCCTGCTCACTGCAGCACGTCACAAACCCATTTTTGGGTTTAACGTACTTCGCAAATCCCTGCGCGACAGACCTGCTGCCTCGGCTTCCTGGAAGGTGCTGTGATGTCCTCACCGGGGGGGGGAGTGGCTACCATTCTGCGGTTAGCCCCACAGGGGGATGATGGGTTTTACTCACGGTGAGAGGAGGTGGGTGGAGGACGCCTGTTTATGATCCTGCTGTAGTTACGGGCCCAGCCCGTCCAAACAATGCAGATTCTGTCTAGACGTGGCGTGTCTTCGGTGAGACGAGGTGTGGGCTGTAAACATGTCCAGGGATATTCCAGCAGCTGATAATGGGAGGAAAAGATTCTTAACTTTTGTCTTGTGTTTTTTTTTTTTTTATTCTGTTTTCTGTTCTATAACAGTTATTTCATACTCACAATAAAACGGAGGAGAATGGTAGATGTGTCGACAGGAGAGGTTTAAATCATCCAGAATGAGGACGTTGATTGTGCCCACAGGCTCCTCCCCTTTTCATTAAAGTTTATCTTCGGGGTGTCATTAATAACTATTCTTCTACAACATGCTGGCACCTGCAAGCAGCCACTTCCTGTTTCTACCTGGTTATTTCTGTAGAACCTGAAGATGTGAATCATGTGACGTTAGCAAATAAAAGGTTGGATTTTGGTCCTGTGATCATTATTTCTGCCAGAACCTTATCAGAACTGGTCAGCTGTGCCCTGCAGGATGACCACAGGGGTCTTTTGTATGTTCAATTTAATTTAGTTTCAGGAGCATCTTCACAGAAAACATTCTGTTCAGATCCAAACTTCAGGGGCTGATAAAAGTTGATCTGTTTATGATGATGTGAAACATTTTCAGATGAAAATGAAATTTATTAGCCACCATCTTCAAACAGCACCACAGGTCACATTGGTCATTGTTCTTTATGGCTTAATTCATCTATTATCCTCATTCAGAAGTTTCAGTGTTCATGGTAGGATGGATTATGGGTTTGGAGAAACTCTGACACACTGGACCTTCTGACCAGGTGTTCCAGGGTATCCCAGATGCCAAGCGGGTGATCTTTTTTAATTCGGAAATATTGTCCATTTGTCATTGTGTCTGAAGGTTAATCTGCTGTTATGGGATTGTGTTTAAGAACATCTGATGCTCCAGAATAATTTTTTATGAATGTGAACTCACAGGTTTGCAGCTCATCTTACGTGACATGATGTGACATAATTGGTAAAATCAGGTCCAAATGTCCACAGTAACCAGACCCGTCGCAAAAGCTTCCTCTCATCACCCGTGGTTACAAGAGGACCATCAAACAGAGGAGCAGACCCACAACACACTCTCACACACACACACTCACACTAAGCACTAAGTTTTAAATGGTCAGTTTTGATTCTCCTCAGTGTTATAATATATATAGCTTGCAAGTTACTTATGTCATTCCTATTAATGTAGCACTGAAAATCATGCTCCTAATTCCACAGATAAAATGAACCAAGCAATTATTTTGTCAATTTTTTACGATGCATCTAATGATTAATTTTTCCTTGTCAGTTTGGTTTGATTCGATTTGATTCTCCATTGTTAAACTCAAAATTACAAATTAAAATTCAATTATGAGTGAAATAACATAAATAGGAATTAATGCAATAACCAAAGTAAACTTGGGAGCTTAAATAGTGTTTTATTGCTGTTATTAAAAGAAACGGCAGCAATAGAAGTCAGGAGTAGAATTTAACAGGAGCGGAATTTCTGTCTGTCAGGATCTGGTCCGAAATGGGGGTTACTCCGGTCCGGATCAGGATCCGGACCGGAGTTTCATTGTTGTCCTGTGTAATGTTCCCTAATCGTTTTCACCTGTGTTAATTGTATAAAGCTGCCCTGTTCGTTTCTGTCCGCTGTCAGGTCTTTAACGTTATGTTCAGTGTTCACCAATGTCTACGTCTCCGATGTCTCCCCTGTCCTGTGATTCACCATTAAACCCCTGTTCCGTGATGTCAGGTGAAAGCGTCCTTCATTCCTCGTCATTCCTCGTCACTCTTCATCCTACTCTCCGTTCACCCGCCGCGTCATGCCCGCATGGACGTGACACTGTCCGCCCAACAGAATCTAACTGTCATGACCGCGGGCTAGAAGGGGAATGAAGCACAGAGATGGGACATCTGGGCGAAAGGGATTTATTAAATATTATAAAAGAAAAATGGCACAAGGGCCAAAACAAAAGAAACAAACAACCACAAACCCGCAGGCCTGAGGAAAAAGAACACATGTGCAGTAAAGGTCCAGAACACATCAATGCAGCCACAATGCTGCTTTGCGAGTTTTATGGGGCAGCGGTGGCCTTGCGTTTAAGGAAGTGGCCCCATAACCAGAAGGTTGTGGGTTTGAATCCCGATCCGCAAAGGTGCCACTGAGATGCCTGATCCAATAAAGCTAATTGGTGTCATAATCTGGTGTATGGGCCCCTGCTGTGATCCAGGGTGTCACATTAACTATCATGTTGGAAACATACGTTGTCTATAGTTATTTTTTCCAAATAAGCGGGTAAATGGATAATCATATTTCATATTAAATATAAAAAATTATGTGTTGTGTTTAGTTAATTTTCTATAGTTCTCTACACATCCATACAAATACCTGTAATAAATAATCATATTTATGAATCAGTCTGTCAGCTGACTGTCCTACCAGAACCATTGAGAAAACGGGCCGAGTTCCTCTCAATTCATGGCGCGTTCTCTTCACTCCAGCAGGTTTTCTGCACTCACTTTACAATCTGTGTGTGTGTGTGTGTGTGTGTGTGTGTGTGTGTGTGTGCTAAATGAGCAGTAGGTTCCAGATGCATTTTCTTCCCTCAGAAGGAAGGGCCTGGTCCAGGAAAAGGTCTCACAATACAGTGCTCACCTCTCACCTCATGGGAATGAATCTGCTCCGAGTGGGTATGTCCCTGCCGGGACCGTTGGATTTTAACATCGGGAACATGGCTGCTGTGTGATGTGGATGTCCCATTTGACATTGTTTTTTGGTGGGGTTTCAGTGATGAAGCACGTCCGGCGGTAATGACTTCAGCACTGGAGAAAGACCAGACACCGTGGCTGAGGGGCATGTCCCTCCTGAAACTCAGTTGTGATGCGACGGAACTTCTGTTCTGTTTCTGGTCTGCTGGAACCAGTGTTCCCAGTGACACACACATGAGCAAAACAGGGATAAATACATCAGAACCCCAGAACCGGCCAATGACGCGGCCTGACACATCAAGCCCCGCCCACCTACATCCTGACGTTCTCCAAAAAGCTTCTAGAACAGCTCGGCTTTTCCGACTGACAGGGTCTGATGCAGCACAGGAAAAGAAACCTTAGTGCAAAACGTGGAACGTTCCGTTGACGGGACCCAGACTGAGTGGCGAAAGCAGTGTTCCGTCAGCGGTGGAACCCATAGGAAGTCACAACACGATTCTCCCTGGTTCTGTTTAATTTTATTCATATTCTGGCCAAAGATCTCCACAATCCGTTCCAAATTCCATCAGCAACGTGGCCTCCATTCTACAGAAAGGTGTTACTAGTGGAACGTTCTCACATTCTGCTTTGAGAAGGATGCATGCAGCTGGCCTGGTGCTGACATTCAGTCTGATTAAAACCCAGAAGATTGTAGGTGTGTGTGTGTGTGTGTGTGTGTGTGTGTGTGTGTGTGTGTGTGTGTGTGTGTGTGTGTGTGTGTGTTTTCTCATCCCTCTGAATAACAGGGATTAACGACGGCTGTGAACCCGGCAGAAGCAGGAAGTTCCCACTGCCTTGGCTATCAGTGCGGAAAATGTGTGTTTGTTAGAAGTCCCAGACACGGACTGTCATTGTCCTCCTGATAGGACAGCATCTCTCACAATTTTCTCTTGGAGAAAAAGATCTAGAGTTCAGGCCAAAATTTTGGACACACCTTCTCATTCAATGTGTTTTCTTTGTTTTCATGACCATTTACGTTGGTAGCTTCTCACTGAAGGCATCAAAACTATGAATGAACACATGTGGAGTTATGTACTTAACAAAAAGTGGAGACCTGGCATCCACAGTCACCGGACCTGAACCCAATCTAGTTGGTTTGGGGTGAGCTGGACCGCAGAGTGAAGGCAAAGGGACCAACAAGTGCTAAACACCTGTGGGAACTCCTTCAAGACTGTTGGAAAAGCATTTCAGGTGACGACCTCTTGAAGCTCATCGAGAGAATGCCAAGAGTGTGCAAAGCAGTAATCAGAGCAAAGAAACTAGAATATAAAACATGTTTTCAGTTATTTCACCTTTTTTTGTTAAGTACATAACTCCACATGTGTTCATTCATAGTTTTGATGCCTTCAGTGAGAATCTACCAACGTAAATGGTCATGAAAATATAGAAAACACATTGAATAAGAAGGTGTGTTCAAACTTTCGGCCTGTACTGTATATCTGTAATGTTGTAATTATATATATATATAGACAGTCATCTTCAACACTGTGTCCAGGTACCTGGAAAGGACGTTGCTGCCCTAGACGGGGTTCGACACAGGCCTGCAAGAATTATTCCTGGCCTTACATTTATGATTTATGAGCAGAATCAGTTTATTCTCCAACCAAGGAGACATGATCCAGGTCTACAAACCATCGTGGTTAAAAACTAGTGGTAGGATACTTTAGTTTAGAACTGAGAAAGAACTTTGCTCATGGTGGTAGTGCAAGAGAAAAGGCTGGATTCCTTTTCCATCTTTGAACTAGACGTGATGTTCTGAGTGGCCTTATACCGCAGAAGGTTCTGTAATCACGCAGCAGGAGAACTCATGTAGAGTCTTCACTCGCCGTGACAGGCTGATCGTGTCCAGCATCTGATGGGTCCGTGATGCAGAACCATGGTGAAGCAGCACAAACACTAAACGACCTGTGACCCAACGGTGACCAGGGTGTACACTGCGCCTGACCTGAGACGTTCCCTCACCTCAATCACGCCGACATGTTTGTGAGAGCACAGCAGCGAGGAACTCGGAAGGAACCTTCTTTAAGGTCAAAGGTTCTTCCAGATGAACGCTTTATGTGAATTGAATGAACCCAGGACACTGTGCAGTCGTTTATCCCTGTTAGAACCGTCAGCCCGTTCCATAGCTTCAAAAACAGGAACTGACAGCAGCTGGAACCAACAGTTTCTACAGATTCTTTTGTAAAGTTCTTTGAGTTCCTTTCCTTTGTTGGTGGCTTTCACTTGACCTCTGTTTTTTTGTTCTATTTTCCTTTTGTCCATGTTCCCCTTTCATTCTGTCACACGACAGTTCTTCTTCACACCTTCTCTTATTCGAAACGTTTCTTGTCCCTTGTTTTGTTCCTGTACATTTTTAGATGATAAATAGAACTCTTATTAGATGATGAGCTCAGGACTCAGACATACGGAGAGGCCGAATTCCCACTCCCCTCGGCACTGGAACCATTTCTTCTGGTTTTCATTCCTGAGTTATGAGCGCTCAGCGCCACCCAAGCGCCCTTCCCCCATCCTGCCCTTTATCTGGAGGGAACTCCATGCTGAGGTGCCAACACTCACATTTTTTCAGAACGTTCCACGAACTGGGCCAGAGCTGCGAGTGAAGGCATCCTCCCACGCCCGGGCCTGTAATCTCACCGTTCCTAAGATCTGCAGTTTCGGCCCCCTGGAACTCGCAAGAACGTTCTGTAGCCAACTGCAGCTGTGCCTGGATCTCCAGCAGCTGTGGACCTCCTTAAGACAGGTTCTGCTGGGTTCTACCGCAGCTGCGCTCCTCTGGAGGTTTGGGCTGCGATGGAGATAAGGGTCTGCCTGTCCACCACGTCTCTCTCTCCTCCTCCATTCCCGGGAACTGCCGATGGTCTCCATGCACCTGTCCCCGTGTTGTGTCTCTTTTTTGGACACCCGCTGCATGAACCCCGCTGGAGTTCCACATTCAGATGATGGATCTGAGTGGTTTGGCCACGGTGGCTTTTGGGGAAGGTTAGAGAGAAACTCTAAGCCAGAATAAAAGAGCGATGGTGAAAAACGTAATTTACTGACCTTTTTTAGGGGGCTGGGGAGGTGGACACTGTCTCTCCGAGATCGACCAATCACATGACACCTTTCATGCTGGTGCCGTGGTTTTCCACACAGGAAATGTTATGGAAATTGTAAATGAATGTGGCTGACTGTCATCACTTGGTGGTCCTTGCAGAGCACCTCCTGCTGGAGAAGGTTTATCTTCTGCACCCAGACCCAGCACAAGCAGCAGGAAAACCATTTAAGTACCAAAAATGGACTTCTGTGATTTACAGCCACCCTCTTCTCAAAACGCTGAGCTCCTCACACAAGCAGCTTGGAACGTAAAGAAAAGAAGGGAAAACGTAGATTTACAGATAAGTAACTGTAATTGAATCGAATTTTATTGTCATTCCACATGTAAAAAAAACACTTTTATCTCATTGCACTTTAATTCGGTGTCTTTTATTCAGTGCAGGGAAAAGGAAACTGGCAGACATGGCCGAGCGCAAACAGAAGTGTTTAAGTTGGAAGTGCATTAGAGCGGTGGGTTTGGGGGGGGCGGGGTTTCTTGTTTACAGTGGTGCTCAGTGCTGATTCACCTCCAGCCGTCATCAGCTTGTTCTTCAGACTGATCAAAGCACGGAATGGAAAACACATTCAGGAACGAAGCTGCAGAAAGAATCAGCATCAGCAAAATCTTCCAGGATCTGTTTCTCATCACCCCTCCTCTGACTCTCATTGGTGCAGATCTTTGAACCCTTTTTTGGAAATCTTTGAACTCTTTTCTCCAGTATAAAAAAAATAAATCATGTGATTTGTCCAGTACTGTGCAACTCAGATAGGGATTTTTATTACATTTTGACCAAAGTAGATTTAGAATTAAATTGAAAGAAGATGCTAGACATATCCTCCTGTCTGACATTTGTTGATTCAAAAAGCAGATCAGTTTTCCTGATTTGACTATCCAGGAGCTGAAACGTGGGTGGGGTCTGTTGTGGGTGGGTCTTAAGGGACCATAAAGAGGGTCTTTTCTTCCAGATAATTAGTTTCATGCTCATCCAGTCAGGCATTGGACCTTATGTTGTTCTGTGAAGCCCCCCCTGATCTGAGGAAGCAGAGCTAATAGGATCGGACATGATTACGCCAGTCAGCCCAGGTTGAGTTGCTGGTGACTGTTCTTGTAATTTAATGCATTCACGGCACAGTGGTAGCGATTTCTTTTGACCCTGAGTCTCTGAGACACGGTTCAAGCTCCTTCATCCAGGCCACCTCCAGCACGGCCTGAAGCCGGCAGCAGCTTTGGCCATGGAAAGTTTAAAAAAAGAGCTGATGAATGAATGGTGCATTTGTAAAACATGGTGAACATGCTGAAGATGAGTGAACTGACGCTTCATATGGATTTCCATTTATCGTGTTTGTGTTGGCATGTCCGTGGCGTGCAGATAAAGTGCCTTGTGATTTATCGTCACTCGTGAAAACGTACTGCCCATCTCTGTCTCTGCTGAAATCCACTGAAACTATTGCAAATCATCCAGGCCGGACGGTCGAAAACTGCAGAAAGTCTCCGATAAAAATTTCACTGCTGTCACTATTTACTGCAACATTCTGGAATTAGAAACAGACTCCTCAATACTCGTTCTCAACAAGTACGTTTCCTGAAATATCGGAAATGCAGCGTTTCACAATGGCAATCGCTTCACTTTTGGATTAAATGGAATCGGTATTTTATTCAATTTTTGTGTTTCTAATCTCCGAAGCTTCTTAGCATCATGCTGTGGTTAGTAGGTGGTGTTGGAGCCGCCCACAGATTACCAAAATATCACGAAGAGCTTTGGTTTGAAGTAAAATGATGGGTGATTGTGGCAGACGAGTCTGAGAATAAGGGAAGTACAGCAGGGTGGGGTGTGTTGGTCGGAGGGAGGTGATGGTGGAACATCATCGTTCTGGGAGTTCCAGATGAACTGGCCGGGTGGGAACCATGTTGACCACATCCTGTGCGCCCAGTAACCCCATTCGCGGTGGCACAACTGTCACAGGTTTGCATTCAGACACCCCCTCTTGCCTGAGGACAACCACACACAGAGCTGTCTGCAGAGCTATGTTATTCATGGAGAACTTCTGCCCGCTTTGTGATCACAGGGGAGGAAGTGTGTGGGAAATGGAGCAATCTGGCCTTCTGAAGGGAAACCTGGTCCAGCAGACCCCATGGACTGGAACCACATGAAGAAGTGAAAAAAGCCCCTCGCTTAGACCCTGCACAGGCAGTCTGGAGCCACATGCAGGCTGGAACATCACACTGCCTCCCCCAGCTTGTCCTCTACCCATAATGCATTGTGGTTCATCCTTTCGACACACGCAGACCAGGACACCTTCTTCCACAGTGGTGTGGTGCACAGGGCCCCTTTTTTGTCTCTGCAGACCAGGGACTCCAGGAATTAAACCTGATGTGTTAGAGACGTTCTGACTTTTTTCCAGATATGTCCAATGCTGACAGAACTGTATGACCTTTCACCTTCTGGCCAGAATACTACAGAGCACCAGACTGTAGCGATGAGTGTGATGTTATGTGTGTGTGTATGTGTGGACGGGGTCTGCGCTCCAGAGAAGGAAATGGCTGGTCCTTCATCTTCCTGTTTGAAGTGATCTCCGCCCCAGCAGCCTGTCAGGGTTCACGGCACGGCAGTATGCGGTGTGGAACTTTCTCTCACTGGTGAATTCACTGGCGACTGCTGCCGCTGCTGCTTATCTGGTTGGGAAGTAAATGATCTACAGGAGATGAATCGTCAGGGTGATGCCCTGCTCTCCAGACCATCCATTAACAGCTGACCAGTGGTGGCCACTGATTGAGTTGTCCTGGTTGGATGTGGGCGGAGCAACCAGCGGAAAAGTTCTGGTCACTTCCTGTCCCCGCATCTCCGCTGCCAAGGCCAATAAGAACGTGTCATTGCATTTACATTTACATTTACAGCATTTACCAGATGCCCTTATCCAGAGCGACTTACAATCAGTAGTTACAGGGACAGTCCCCCCCTGGAGACACTCAGGGTTAAGTGTCTTGCTCAGGGACACACAGGTAGAGAGTGGGGTTTGAACCTGGGTCTTCTGGTTCAAGCGAGTGTGTTACCCGCTAGGCCACTACCCTCCTCAGCAGCATGGTCTGCAGTGACGTATGCCAGACCAGTGCCAGCCTCCCCCAGTGCAGCCCACCCCTTGCTCTCTCTTTGATGGCAATCCAGCTGGATCCAGCAGCAGGCCGCCGGTTTTAATGGTGTGTTGTTGTTCAGGCCGGTCGGGGTGGTGGTGGGGCGGGGCCGAGAGAAGTGGCACAGACGCAGTGTAAACACCATCAGGAGGACTTCCAGCATTCCCAAATATTATCATAGCTTCTCCGGGAATGGGGAGCACCTTCTCCCGTCATCCTGGTTACTGGTTACATTACTCGATGATGAAGATCTTATAGTCCGCTGCATGTTTCCAGAGGGCTGACGGTTCGAATCCCGATCTGCCAAGGTGCCACTGAGGTGCCTGTCATGGCTGCCCACTGCTCACCAAGGGTGATGGTTAAAAGCAGAGGACACATTTCGTGGTGTCACCGTGTGCTGTGCTGCAGTGTCTCACAATCACTTCACTTTCATGATGTTTAATATGTAGGATGCTGCAATGTTGATGTTGGTGTCTGAGATGATCACGTGACCTGCGTGGTCAGTAGGACCCTGTCGGCAGTGAATGCATGAGCTCAGCAGTTTGCACAACATTATTCTGTTTGCTTTATTAATCTGAGCCAGCGGCATCCTTCTTGTTTTGGTATGATTCATCCGTTACTCCATCGCCAGGGACCACAGACCATATTTGTCTGCATTACGGCGGATCAGGGTTCAGTGTTGATGGTGTCACCTGTCCTGGGGGTCGAGACGGAGCAGAGAAACTGACAGGTGAACTCTGAACAACCTCCCAGCCCCCCGGGGAGACGGTTTCAGTAATATGGTGCATTTCTGCAGGGTGTCCTCAGCAAAGCACAATGTTTTTGGAGGGCAGTGGAGTGATGTTTGCATTATTACACTTTAATGCATGTCACATTACCTGGTGTGTGTGTGTGCTGAGATCAGCAAGACCCATGAAAAATCCATCATGGCCTTGGTCCATCTTTCTTACATCTAGAGATGACCTACGTCAAAGTAAAATCTGGGCCTGTCAGGCCATTTCAGATCAATGCCCTGAATGTCATCATGTAAATCACATTTTACACTCAGCAGCAGAATTTGGTTTCCTTTGTTAAATCATATAAATGCATTTGTGATGCAAAGGGAAAAGCAACCATAGTCCTCCAACCATATCATCCCTGCCCCAAACTTTCATTCAAGCCTTAAAAAGGCATGATTCACTGTCTGAAAAATACCAATATGTTGTAAAGCTGCATGCATCCTTGGAAATACAGCCGGGGGCGATGGCGGCTGAGATTAGGGCAGGTCGGGTTTAAATGAGGACCAGATGCAGGCCCAATCTCCCGTATTGTTCCCAACTCAAACCAGCTGGCTGCTCTTGGCTCATCCATCTAAATAAACTTTCCTGCGAGGGCCGGGAGCGCCGTGGAACTGTTAGTCATTAAAAAGCTGGCTAACGCAGCATTTCAGGACGGGCGTGTCCAGGCGAAGAGGCATTATTAACCCAGATTACAGCAGGAACAGCCGAACTGGCTCCGCCCAATGCTCCGGTGACGGCGTGATCATCAGTAATGGCTTTGGCCTGCTGCGTGTTCCTGCTTGTAAACCAGAATAGTCAGGTTGACGGCTCGTCACTAGAGAAGTAAAGTCCAGTAGAGGAGTAAATCCAGTAGAGGA
The DNA here is from genome assembly GCF_900700375.1 of Denticeps clupeoides. Taxonomy (NCBI): domain Eukaryota; kingdom Metazoa; phylum Chordata; class Actinopteri; order Clupeiformes; family Denticipitidae; genus Denticeps; species Denticeps clupeoides. The sequence goes on from NC_041725.1 coordinate 16,605,261, forward strand.
GTAAATCCAGTGCCGAGAACGGTTGTTTTTGCAGAACTTGGTGTGGTGATGATTCAGTTGCTAGTAAACGCACACCAGGGGCAGGGGCAGTGGTGGCCTAGCGGTTAAGGAAGCGGCCACATAAACAGAAGGTTGCCGGTTTCGAATCCCGAGCCGCCAAGGTGCCACTGAGGAACGCACCGTCCCCACACACTGCTCCCCGGGCGCCTGTCATGGCTGCCCACTGCTCACTCAGGGTGATGGGTTAAATGCAGAGGAGAAATTTCACTGTGTGCACCGTTTGCTGTGCTGCTGTGTATCACTTTACTTTAGGGTCATGTGAGGAACGCTGAATCTGTGCGGAAGTCCTATGAGCATTTGGAGAGTAAACCCAGGTTTTCAAAGGATGATAGGAAGTGGAGGAGCGGGACTTGGGCATCCTCCCACCTCAATTCAATGTTACATAGTAACTGAAATGGCCCGTGTTACTTGACACAATGAGCAGAACTTTCAGCTGCACAACCCAGCTGGGATTGGTTATTAGTGTTGGCATTAGTCAGCGTTTGATATTTTTGGCGCAATCGCATCTGTAAAAACAGACAGCTGCTTCTCTGGATCACGTTTTCCTGACAGACCCCCTCACATTCAAAATGCGTATAGATTTTAATATAAATGTATTCCAAAACAAAAAAATACAGCATTGTTGCATTTTCTCTGTTTTAATTTGACAAAATAAAAGTGAAGTGATTGTCATTGTGATACACAGCAGCACAGCACACGGTGCACACAGTGAAATGTGGTAGTAGCCTAGTGGGTAACACTCTCGCTTATGAATCAGAAGACCCGGCTTCAAATCCCACTTATATACCATTGTGTCTCTGAGCAAGACACTTAACCCTAACTTGCTCCAGGGGGGGACTGTCCCTGTAACTACTGATTGTAAGTCGCTCTGGATAAGGGCGTCTGATAAATGCTGTAAATGGAAATGTGTCCTCTTGTAAGTCGCTTTGAACAAAAGCGTCTGCTAAGTAAAGTAAAGTAAAGTACATCTAACCATCACCCTTGGTGAGCAGTGGGCACCATGACAGGCACCATGTGGGGACGGTGCAATGCTCAGTGGCACCTTGGCGGATCGGGATTCGAACCGGCAACTTTCTGATTACGGGGCCGCTTCCGTAATAATTGGGCTGTAAGAAAAATTCTAATCCCAGTGCGACATTTACCATAAGTATATGGTAAGTTTAAAAATATTCAACATTTTTATACATCTATACAATCTCTGGCTCTGCCTCTTTCAGCTCCCTGTCCTCTGTAAGGACCCGAATGACGCAGTTTTACTCCTGAGGGGGGACATTTATGGACACCTTCAAAATCGCTGAGCTAGTCTGTCCTCCCTCCAGCGCTGAACATTTCCTATTGTCTTGAGTTTGGTTTTTTTTCACAGTTCCTCCCAGAACGAAGCAGGATTTGCTATACGAGGCTGTAAACGGAGCCATTCCTGGGAATTTCTCCAGCAGACCATGGTTATCTGCGGTAGGAATTTCTCCGGTTGGGTTTTTGCTTGTGTACAACAACAATGAAGTGTTCCTGTAAAACATGAGTCACTTGAGCTCGTTGGATCCAAGCTAGGCCGCAGTGATGTGAAACAGGAGCTAAGCATGCTCAAATCGTTTGTTTCCAATTTACTTAGTTTTACGGGCACAAATGCGACTGAATTTCAGAAGGTATTAGAGCTTTAAAACTAAATTCTGCACATGGCCTGAAACCTTCGGACCCTGCTGTATTAATACACAGTTTAAGTGAGCGGCCGCGGGTTCCCTCACTCTGGGTGAGAGGAAACGCCACGAGTTCCCACCTGGAACCTTCTCATGTTAGCTGTTTTCCCAGTATTCCTTGCTGCCCTCCGATGCCAAGAAAAACAGGCCCAGGAATGTCCACCTTTTGAACAGGATCCCCTGCATCCTGCAGTTTTTTACGTTGGCGCTGCAGGAACCACTTTGAGTGAAGGTGAGGTCCATCGCACATGTAGACCTGCAGGATGAGGAGAACGGTCAAAACAGTTTTGGGCCTTTGAAGGTGTCTGATTTTGTTTGGCAGTGAGCACCACCTTCAGGAATATCAGATCGTGTCTAATGTGTGGTTCCAGGATCACGGTTTCTGCCGGAGAACCCAGAAAGTCACACCATTTATTAAACACAAGGGCCGTCAAAGAGAACATGTTAACAGAGTGTCATAAAGTTTCCTAGTTTGACCCTTTGACCCCTCTGTGGTGAACCTGCACCTACACTTACTCATCTTCAGGCCCTAAAAAGAGCTGCTGGAGTAAAGAGGTTAATCACGGTCATGACCATCAGCTGGAGATAAGACATTTCTGAGACGCCTGTTTGTTAAAATGTCCTGCGTCCAGCTGCAGACGGAGCGGCTCAGACCAAGATCTTCAGCACCGGTTTACACAGAAACATTCATATCCTGACAGACGGCAACCCACGAATCTCAAAACCGTGAAGGACGTTTTAGAGGGAAAAGCTGGAACGAAGGACAGATCACTCATACCTGTGGTCACTCCAGCTTATGACCTTTTCACCTGCCGATTCTGTGCTGTGATTGGTCTCGCCGGTTATTGCTTGTGCGGTGTGAACACTGATTACCATTCTAGTATTTCTCAGTGGTTTTAATATGCAAATATCTTTAAACAACAATACATAAAAAGACTGGAGTCATGTACCAAAGGTCAAGTGTCAAATCTGAAGACTATAGTTTGACAAGATGTTGTGTGTGATGCACAGCAAAATTGCTGGTGTAAATTTAAACCTGCACATAGATGAAGATGGGGCTGATATGGACCACCTGTCTGGTACCTGTGTATGACCCACATGGGCTTGTTACCTGGAAAGGGGCAGAGTCACTGTCATTTACCCCAATTAGTGTCAGTTTTACAGAATTTACACTGAAAGTGTTAAATTTAACTGTGATTTGCAGTGGGCTCGTACAATCCCTGTGCAGTGTTAAACCATAAATAAATCGATAAAAACACTTAATGTTGGAATGTGTCCACACTGGGAGATTTTCTCTTCATGCTTGTGTCTGACTTCCATCAAATGTGAATCTCCAAACAAGAACTGACCAAAGGGTCTTTACAACCGAGCAGAGCAAAGATATGGTGAATGGTCCCTCAGTCCATTGGTCTTATTCAACAGGTAGAAGAAGGAAGAGGACAAAAAAGAGAAATACAAGAGTACTTTTGTACTGCAGATTAAGGTATTATATACATATTCATCAGATAATTGCACTTTTTGATGCAATTTCAAATATACAGGCCATATTTACCATCTCACCTTGACCAAGATTGCACGGTCACCATAGGGTAGAGTGGTGTTGTAAATTTGAATATAAACTAATTTGAATGTCGAATAGAGAACATCTGTGTTTATCTGTGAGTGTTTGACTGTTATTCTATGTGTGTGGGACTCACAGTTGGATTATTTAATAGTTGTAACTGCCTGTGTTCGTTCTCTCCCCGGTTTTACGTCTCTGCCTTTATTTCAGCTGACGTTTGTGTCCCGTGCGTCGTGAACCAGAGGCTGTTCAGGCTGCCTCCAACTCAACGCAGATGTTCTCAACTCTTGGCCTCTCCCACGGGGCCTTTCACACTCAGGCCGGCGATGATGAGCTCATCATGATGTCATGGCGGTGATATGGGAGCGTGTCTGATCACATGACCCTGCGCGGGGTCGTAATTCTCTCTGCTCAGAACAGCTGTAAATATGAAGCGTCATTCACTTCTTTACAGAAGGAACACATTCATTATGTGAGTGTGAGTGTGTTCGTTCCAGTGCTGAAAACGTGGAATGAATTATTATATCTACACAGTGTGGTGAGAGTCTGTAAACGCTAGGTCTGATACATTACTACAACAGACCTTAATCAAACAAACGAATGAATGAAATATTCCTATTGGCTTATTCTGACAAATTATAATTAAATAAGTTACTTATGTCTTCTTTATTTCTACACTAATCGCAATCCCTTCCTTTTACTTTATGTTACTTGACCGGTTTGCAGTGTGTACCATGAGTAAAGCAATGGACATTATGTGTAACACAAACTGATACATTTATATAACTGTCAGAGTTATTTCCCTCACAGTACATCTCACATCTCTGATGAGGTCTGTTTTTCTGGTACGTTGCATGTTTTTCTCTGATGTCTGAAGCACGCTGCTCCGCTGCAGGCACTGCCTTTTATTACCTTCCACATGGACTACAAGTTACACACGTTACTCTGCATCCATAAATGTCTTGGCATCAGTTGGTGCTGGGAGACACAGATTGGACGGTTCTGCGTGGGCCAGCAGAGTGCAGGAAGTGGGGTCAGGTCATGGCTTCAGGTTTCCTTGAGCAGCCAGGAGGAGAGGAATCAGAGAGAAAAGCTCCTCCCTCATCTTCACAGTGATGAACGCGAAGCTGAGCTTCTTTTCTGGGACCTTGTCACTGCATGTAATTATGATGGAAACAAAAAAATTATTTAAATTAGTGCATCGTGACAAAAAAGCCCTCAGATGCTGATACTGAACTACACCCATCTCTTATAAAATCTCTTTCCAAAGAATAAATCACTTTTCCATCTCACCACCAGTGTAACTTTTCGTGGTGCAACTGGGACTCATTATTATTGTACTGATTTATTTCATTCTGTATTGTTTTTTTTATTTTTTTTTTATGGGTACTACGGCCCTCTTGTGCATGACGTGTGTGTGTGAGTGTGTGTGTGTGTGTGTGTGTGTGTGTGTATGTGTGTGTGAAATATGGCTATAAGCACGCTCATCTCACGTGCTGCTGGGTAGGGTCCACAGGGAACGATAACACGTACCACAGATATACCATCTGTAGAAGCGGTTCTGAGAGCGGCAGCAGGAATATCCATCAGCAGGTATCCCCAGTGCAAGCCGCTCCTGTTCAGGCGGACGGTCCGTCGGGACTCCGCCCCCTCCACACGTCCACATAGATCTTATAACAAAAACAATATTCGGCTGCAGCTCCTGACGCACGTTTTATGCAGCACAACGAAACCTTTCCGTCATCGCCCGTTTGAGTCATAAGTTATCTATTTGGATTTGCCTTCATGAACTGAGTTTTTGGACTAAATCAGACGTGTCCTAACACATTTCCGAATCCTCAGAGAGGACTTTATACCTAATTGCTCCAGAGTGTCTGGTCTTTGGAGAATGTTGAGGTTCTGGGTTCTCTCTGCACTTTCGGGTGTTATTTATGCTAATCCTGTGGAGCTTTTAATCGAGCCACTTTTACTGAGGGTTTCTCTGGCACCGAGGCATGGTGATCCAACCCATCTGGTACACGGGGTGAAGGGTGGGATACTTTATGGGCTAATGAGCTGGAATGGGGCTCACCACACACACACACACACACACACACACACACTCACACAAATCTTTAGGGCAGCTGACATGCGTTTTCACTACTTTGAAACCATAAAGGCACTGAATTTAAACGTTCAAATAAAAGATTCTGCATTAAGCCAAAGCTACAAATGATTTAATTTTAAAAACAGAACTGAAGGTGGCATAAAAGAAATGTCAAACTCAGTAGTTATTGTCTACAAACACATTCGTTAAGGGTCCAGCAGAGAGCGTTACTCAGTCTGTCAAAGTGACCCCAGAAAGAGGGTTCCGCTTCTCTCAGATGAAGGCCTTCTCCTCGTATTTCCACCAAACACTGTGCTGATTGTGCCCACTGTCCAGGAGGAAGTGGGTGGGGGTCATCCCTCTCATCTGCGACGCGGCCCCTGTTTGCTATTACAGAGTTATTATTGTGTTACTGCGCTGTCATTGGCTGCCGTTCCGCGTGTCTTGTGCTCCAACGAAAGCAGTACAGGGCCCTCCAGCATCAAGCCAGTCCAGATATTATCATGCTTATAGTTATAATGCTGAGATACACACGCGCGCACACACACACACACACACACACACACACACACACACAAGCACAAAATAAATGCAAAGTCATTCTCCACTCAGCGTTTCACTTTTTTTCCATTCGGAAAAACTGAATCTTAAACCTGTGTGGTTTCCAGCAATTTAGGTGCCTGTATGCAGATATTCACAACAGACAAGTGAAGTCAATGTTTCACTCAGTATGTTATGAAATTGATTTTTACCATAAAACACAATTAACTGGTTTGTAACATTTTCCCATCGGTTCTGGAAGCATAATACTTTAATGAGAACTATACACTGAAAAAAGTCTACAAAGTCTGTGTGTGTTTGTGGGACTGAAGAACGTGTAGGTGAACACCTGGAAGATGTATCCTGCTGGGCTTCTTCTCAAGGGGTTTCATGTGAAGTAGAACCGTACTCATTATTGACTGTAGTCATTATTACCCTCGCGGGACGTGAACATTTACAGATCGAGTTGTGCGGTGCACCTGTATGCTCTGATGATATCATCGGCATGAGAACTGAATGGTGCTCCCTCATTCCTGCCGTCACCGCCCGCTCCACACTTCCTTCCTGGTCCCTCTTCCATAATTTAACACCCTTTTTGCCCATTTTAATTAGAGTCTCACATCCACCCCCTTTCCTGCATCCCTCGTTTCCCACCCTTTTGCCAATGCTGTCTACCTCTCCACTTCCTCCGGCCATTCCTGTTTCACCTTTTTCTCATGGTTGGAATCAACACCAGTTTGAGTGACGCCGTAAATCCTCTGTGAATTAAGATTTTATTCTTACCTTGGGTTTCACTGCTGATGCCCGGGGGTGGGAGGGGTTGTAAGACGTGGCTAGAGGAGCAGCCGCTGTGCCAGCAGACCACCCCCACCCAGCGCAGTCTAGTAAAAAGCAATAAACTGCAGGGTGAGGTGAGGAGGGGCTTTTAATAAGGGAAGAATTTCTTACAGTAATAAACAGCACCAAGAGAAAGATCCAGTTACCATGTTGGCTGCTGAGGTCAACTGACCTGAACACTCAGAAGAACTAACCTTCACACGTTCAAAACCAAATACCGACAACAGCCCAAACCATCTACAGTACTGAGGTTGTAAAAACCTCCAAAACAGACGTCTTACCAACAACCACAACCACAACCGAACACCAACCACCACAGAAAAGGTCTTACCCCAACACCAACCACCACAGAAAAGGTCTTACCCCAAAACAAGCCACCACAACAGAGGTCTTACCCCAACACCAATCATCACAACAGACATCTGATAAGGCAGTTTGAGTGTGCACCACTATTCACAAACTGTCTGATTGTGAATCTTCACTTACCTGTACCGCATCCATCTTGCATCATCCCCGTGGAATTATTTCGATGGACTGCTGACTGTACTTGGACCAGATCAGCACCAATTCCCTGCAGATTTTTGAAGCCGGCATACACCTGACTGGTATTTTAATTAATTGTCTCCACTTTCATGCTCGGCATCTTTCAGTCCTTCATTGAGGAGGTCCATCATTGAGGATGTGATTTCAAACATGAGATTATCACCTGGTCCCACAGATGTCATCCAACCCCAACTCAATAAAGATATTTTTATGGTTCTTGGTCCCTGCATTCAGACATTGCTTAATTGTAGTCTTACCTCTGGCATTGTCCCATCTTACTTCAAACAGGTTTTGATGCAACCATTGATCAAGAAACCCATCTAGACAACTCAACTAACTAATTTTAGTCTCATTTCTAAACTCCCATTTATCTCAAAGCTCCCGGAAAAACTGGTCCTGTCCCAGTCCTATTTGGATAAGCACAAGGTCCTTGAACCTTCACAGTCAGGTTTTATAGCCTTGCATAGCATGGACACTGCCTTGTTGAAGGTTTTATAATGGTCTTATATTAACTGCTGATTCAGATGATTATGGTATCCTCCTACCTATGGACCTTACAGCAGAATTTGATACAATTGACCATAATATATTAATTTCCCATCAGGAACATTGTGTGGGTCATTGAAACTAAACTAACTAAACTAGTATCTGTTACCAATCACTGTACTAAACGGGTCACTGTATGGGCAGTGGGGCAGTGGTGGCCTTGCTCTTAAGCAAGCAGACCCGTAATCAGTTACAGGTTCAATTTCTGAACCGTCCCCTTGATCAGTTACAGACACCAGTCACTGTAACTACACTAGTCTCTGTATCTGCCAGAGAGTCTCTGTAACTAAACTACTTTCTGTATCTGATAGAAGTCACTGTAACTAAACTAGCCTCTACATCCGTCAGTAGTCACTCTAACGAAACTTTTCTCAGTATCTGAAATCACTGTAATTAAACCAGTCTCTGTATCTGCCAGCAGTTGCTGTAACTAAACTAGCCTCTGTACTTCAGTCATGGTAATTAAACTAGTCTCTGGACTCACCCCAACACCAACCAGTGCTGTTATTATGGGACCCAACACAAGGAACCTGAACACCAGTAACTGATCTCATGTTGAATCTAGTTCCAGTCACTGTTCAGCTCTGTACTAGATCTGATGGTTCTCTACTGGGTTGCATTTGTGTGATCACTGATCACAGAACCTGAGGCCAGGACAGGACAGGACAGGACAGGAGCTTGTTAGTGCTTCAGTGAAAAGTGTGCATGTGTGTGTGTGTGAGTGTGTGTGTGTTGTCTGACAGCTGACTGAAAAGGTGTGTTTATCGGGCTCCAGCGTTTGTTTTTGTTGAAGGAGGTGCTGCATACAGACCTGCTCCCAGAGGTGACGCGTCAGTGGACAGACACCGACTCTGATGGATCGCCTCACATCTGCTCTTCATTTAGGCCCGGCTCAGAATCCTCCCCCTGGACTCAGCAGGGTGAAATACGGGCCGCTTTTTTAAACTGTTACCCAATCCCTGCTGCTGTCCGCTGGAGATGCTGTTAGAGGTAAGGGGCCTGGGGAAGGGGGGCATATTTCAACTTCATGGATCGTGCCGTGTTGAGCACACCGGACCTGCAAGAATATAACCAAGCTAGTCATATATAACCATTTCACCTGATGTACTCCTTCTGGCCAGTTGCCCTAATGCTCAGGGTCCAGTTTTTCACTGAGCCAGACTGGGAGTAAAACGGAAACTGTCCATGTTTCCCTTCCATTCCCTCATTTTAAATAATCATCACCCAGCTGGCAAGAGCTTCACCAGCACACACCACGGCCATGAAGGGCTGAGGAGGTGAAAAGGGACGGGGAAAACGGGTGTGAAGTTTGGACAACGGTTCATTTTCACAGAAAGAGAAGCAGTGCAGCACAACGGACTAAGATAGAATCCAAACAATAAAGCTGCAGTGTCTAACTTCTAGTACCATCCCTGTTTTGCCCATGGTCCTGCTGACATTCAGCTCCCCATCACTCTGCAACTGTGGGTCGGCTCCTAATTAATGCTCCAGGGTCTGGCTTAGGTTTTTAAGAACAGGAAGGGTCATGCTGGAGGACTGACCTCATGTCAGTATCATGGGAGGTGGGAGATCATCTGCAGATCTTTCAATGCTCTGGTGGCTTGGTGTGTTGATATTCTTTTCAGTGGTTATTTTCCTTGTTCTCACGATACTTAGCTACAGTTCTGTATTGATCATGTTGTAATGAAGATATCTGAATGTTTGTTTGGATGGGATTAAATTAATGACAACACACTGGAAATACATAAAAGAAATACATTTTCATGGAAGGTTGTATACAGGACCCACCTTTGTGAAGCACAGTAGAAAGCGCTACTGTGCACACAGTTGAGGGCATCGAACACTAAACACATCATGAAGTGGCCAGGTTAGCGTGTTACTGAGTTTTGCATTTGTCAGTAGATTGTGGCACGTTCAGTGCCAGCAGCTGGAGGTCGACCTGCTGTCCTTCCGCAGCTCTGCTTTTACATTTGAGTCGTTCTCTGAAGCTGCCAGGTCTCTGAAGGCACTTATGCTCCAAGCGCTGGCCTTAAATCACATGCACACTTACACACATGCACACATCACACACGCGTACACACACATTCCCACACATGCACACACACACACACTGTTTATTTTTTTCTTTCATACTCATTGATGGATGAAAGCATTTTGTTTATGTGTGTGTCCTTGTTCTTCTTACATTGTCACTACAAATTGAAAGGAAAAAATTTTATGACAAACAATATTTAATAGAAAATGAATAGATGTAGTTTTGGTTGCTGACGTTCCATTGAAAATTATAAATGTCTTATTACATTGTTGTTACACCGTTGTTAGTTATTAAATGCAACATTACATTTACACTTTACGGCATTTATCAGACGCCCTTATCCAGAGCGAATTACAATCAGTAGTTACAGGGACAGTCCCCCCCGTGGAGACACTCAGGGTTAAGTGTCTTGCTCAGGGACACAATGGTAGTAAGTGAGATTTGAACCTGGGTCTTCTGGTTCATAAAACCAAAGGCTACTACGTCCCCTCAACAAGCCTTTCTGTTCTTCACGGTGGAAAACGACCGAACACCCGGCAGGGAGAGACCATCATAGCCATAACCTGATCCAACACAGTCTCGCAAATCCGAAACATGGTATCCCCTGATACCATTTTAAGCCTCCCAATATACTTACATGTTTTTGCATTATTTGTAATTACTGATTGTAAGTCACTCTGGATAAGGGCGTCTGGTAAATGCTATAAATATAAATGTAAACAGGTGGGGCTATAGAGACCCCCTAACCAGAGTAGCCACTCAGCATGGGGCACGGTTAAATCAGCCCCACCCATCCACAACACAGACATACTTCTGTACTCACCAATTCATCATGTTGCTCAGTCCCTGTGTCTCCAGCTCCACGGAACACAGAGCCCCCCACGTTTCTCTTGATAAGGGTAACAGCATGACATTTCGATCTGAGGTTCTGCTATGCTGCTCGGCATGGCGATCATTAGGGGGCGGAGTCGTGACATCATGGTTCAGGTCACATTCATCACGTCACATCACGTCATATCAAGACGGACGCCTGGCATACTGATGGTTTCATCTCTGTATGACACATCAGTACCATTGTGAGGAACATGTGAGAAATTTTCTTGTTTACTCTGTTTCGCTGATTCCTCCATCAGAAAGGAGGCCTCGTGCATAAAAAAAAAACTCACCTGTGTTATACAAGGCCAAACTTGGTGTGGCATGAATATGACGTCATTCTCATTGTACATTATTATGACTTGAAGTTTTTTCTCTCAGGCATTTTTTTTTAAAATCCAGGGTTAAGTTGTTTGATCCTTGTCAGGAGATTCCGTCTGCAGGGTGACTGCTGTTGGTCTTTGGTTCTGTTAATAGAGCACATTGTGTTCTTCGGCGTTGTGTCTGCTGCTGCTTTCTCCCTTACTTGGTAAGGATCTGATGGACGCCTGAACAGCACTGCATGCTCGCTGTGACATTTCAAGGACTTCATGATTACATCATTCTTCTGACATGACTGCAGTGTTTTGGTTTGAGATGACATCATCATCCATCACCACCTTCCATCTCATCACTTTGTTGGTCTAAGCAACTTGTTGCGGTTCAGTGTGAGTTCCCATGATGCGGCAGCTGTAGGGATTCTCACAGGCCGAGCTCCAGAGAGACAAGAGGAGACATCATGTCTGAGGCAGAGCTGCAGATGAAAGCTGTGAAATATGTTTTCAGACCATCTGTTATGTAATAAATTGTATGATTAAACGTAATGCTGAATTAGAGTGAGTGTCTGAATTCTGGTTCTATGTATTTAAATTATGGAGTACAGGGCTTATTAACCCAGAAACTGATGGTGTTGGCTGCATTTGTCCTCCATTCCTAATGCAACAGTTCATCTGCAGTCATCTGCAATCGTGTCCATTGATACAAAAGCATAGAACAATTTCAGTTTCAGACATTATTGAATGGGAAAATGTCATTATTAACATCAGATTTATTTGCTCTAGAACTGATGGAATGACTAGTTCACCTTTGCTTGATCTAAAAACCGTATCCTGTATCCAACTGAAGCTCGGATGCAGTGCTTTTTGGACAGTGTTGTTTGGAGCTGAGCTTCTATTATCTTATCTCAGGACATGCAGATCGTGGCTTAAACTTTCGCAGGGCGAGCGCTGCACCTCTCAGCGGGTTGAGGGTCAACTCTGGGAGGGGCTTCTGGGTGTTTAAAAACACTGTCTGATGTCAGACCCCTGACCTCTCTACACTGTTCAGAGCCACTCGCATCTCTGATTGGGCCAGACATGACCTGACCTGCCATGACCCCAGTGCTGGCGATGTGATCACAACATGAGAGTAAGTGGAGCATGGTAATTCATATATACAGTACAGGCCAAAAGTTTGGACACACCTTCTCATTCTATGTGTTTTCTTTCTTCTCATGACCATTTACGTTGGTAGATTCTCACTGAAGGCATCAAAACTATGAATGAACACATGTGGAGTTATGTACTTAATAACTGAAAACATGTTTTATATTCTAGTTTCTTTGCTCTGATTACTGCTTTGCACACTCTTGGCATTCTCTCGATCAGCTTCAAGAGGTCGTCACCTGAAATGCTTCTCCAACAGTCTTGAAGGAGTTCCCAGAGGTGTTTAGCACTTGTTGGTCCAGCTCACCCCAAACCATCTCGACTGGGTTCAGGTCCGGTGACTGTGGATGCCAGGTCTCCACTTTTTGTTAAGTACATAACTCCACATGTGTTCATTCATAGTTTTGATGCCTTCAGTGAGAATCTACCAGTGTAAATTGTCATGAAAATAATGAAAACACGTTGAATGAGAAGATGTGTCCAAACTTTTGGCCTGTACTGTACATAAAATTCTAAAGTAGTAATAATGAATTTAATTTCTGTAGCACCTTTAACAAGAAACGTTTTGAGTTGAAGGCAAAGAAACAGGAACCTTGACTCAGGAAGAAAGTTGTGGAGCTGCAGGGCCAAGACAGGGTGGAGAGTCTGGTGCTACGTTACGTTTAATCGGAATATTGATAATGAAAATGATGTTAAAATGACAGAATACTGAATACAAACCTACACACATAGCATTGAGGAAGCTTCATAAAGATAAATTATTTCATACACTCATAATTCTGTAAAAACCGAATCAAACAGAAGCCTTTCTTTCTTATTTACAAATGAGCAGTAGGTTTTCAATTCAGAACCGTGTGGCCCTGGTGCTCTCGGGTTTCTGGTTTTCTCTTTCATTCACCCTGCGTGGCCAAAACCTTAATTACTCCATTTGCTCGTTCCTGCCATTTTGCCATGCTAATCATATCCAGACCTGATCAAAACATGAAGAAACACAACAGAAAAACAGATGTGAGGGTTCTGGTGTCGTTCTGTGGTTCTTCAGCCTGGTTTGTTTGTATGCGGAGATCAAACACACACGTTTTTCTCATCGTCTCCCCGTCCCAAGTACGACATTGTTATTTGTATAGACTGTTCTGCTGGACAGATGGATGGATGGGCGGATGAGTGCTGTGAAGATACAGGTTAGAACCGGGTTCTAAAATCCCTGCTGATCCACCATGCGGGTTGGTTCAGTTTGGTTCCAGCTAGATCCAGATCCAGCTAGATTACTGGGGCAGTGGTGGCCTAGTGGTTAAGGAAGTGACCCCGTAATCAGTAGATTCGAATCTCGATCTGCCAAGGTGCCACTGAGTTCATGGCTGCACACTGCTAACTAAGGGTGATGGTTAAAAGCAGAGGACACATTTCATTGTGTCACCGTGTGCTGTGCTGCAGTGTTTCACAATGACACAATCATGTCACTTTCACCTCAAGTAAGCAGGTAGGTGTCTCAAAATAAAGTGGTCAGTGAGCATGGATGCGTATGAATTAAACTGTATAAGCGGCCCCGTAATCATAAGGTTGCCGGTTTGAATCCCGATCCGCCAAGTTGCCACTGAGGTGCCACTGAGCAAAGCACCGTCCCCACACACTGCTCCCCGGGCGCCTGTCATGGCTGCCCACTGCTCACCAAGGGTGATGGTTAAAAGCAGAGGACACATTTCGTTGTGTGCACTGTGTTCTGTGCTGCAGTGTTTCACAATGACAATCACTTCACTTCACTTAATACATGTAAGGTTCTATATCAATTGTGGAGGTCGCAGCGAGTTCATGACCTTTGACCCCATGTGGCTGGCTGAAATCTCGCCCACTCTGGCGATGCACTTTCCTCCCGTTGCATCGTCTGCCAAAGACAGCGAAGCCCAGGTGGCGGGGGTGAAGACCAAGACTTCCTGCCGTCGCTCAGCTCCTCTGCGCTGCCACCCCAGCAGCTCCACAAACGCCGCTCTGTCTCCGTCCCCGTGGGTGACACTTCAAAGGCCTCGGCTCTTCAGACAGCTGCTGACATCCCTCTCTGGGTCGGACCCTTGCGGAGGTTTTGATGAGGGGTCCAAGTGTGGGTTTGCGCTGAGTGGGAGGTCTGTATTCTTCATCATCTTCTTCTTCTACGCCTTCTGCTCTGTTGTTCTTTAATCATCTGTGGAAAGTGAAAGCGGCATCAACTCACAAAACACAAATGGATGAAGACACAGGAAGCATCAGGGGTTCTTTGTGTTTCATGTTGACTTTACAGACCTAATCTGAGATGAAATCATCTTTTAAATGACAACAAAATGCAACTGTGGGATTGCACGTGTGTCAATATTTCGTTTTTCTTGTCTTGACGCTGGGATCCGACCTGCAGAGTGAGCGGCGCACTGCTGGGACCCTGAGGCTGTCACGCTCACATTCGTTCTGTATCATATGTGTAATTCTATATCTATATCGCTTTCCTGTTTGCTGCTTTGGACTTCAGATTCCAGAGGCAACAGGATCCTGCTGACCGGTTGGGGTGCTGTATGGTGCCACAATGGCTGCTGGCACAAGCTGGCCCTTGGCTACCTCTACACACACACACACACACACACACACACATTATGGCCCATCTTTAAATAGCACATGATCAACTCTGATGCCCCTTTCTTTGTGAGAGTTCTGGGAACGGAGGCCCGGGTGGAAATGGAATTTCCTGATGTGTTTGGGCGCTGTGTGAGTATCTCAAGCCAGAGGCGGGAGAAGTCGGGAATGACGAGGAAATCTCTGGGAGCGATGGGGTCGGATGGAGCTGGAGGCTCGTTCCTGCAGGGAGTCGGTGAAAAGCGTCTTCCCGTCCCAGCGGTTACATTTACATTTACATTTATGGCATTTATCAGACGCCCTTATCCAGAGCGACTTACAATCAGTATTACAGGGACAGTCCCCCTGGAGCAATTTAGGGTTAAGTGTCTTGCTCAGGGACACAATGGTAGTAAGTGGGATTCGAACCTGGGTCTTCTGGTTCATAGGTGAGTGTGTTACCCACTAGGCTACTACCACTCCATTCTTGCCGCTCTTGACCTGTGACCTTCTCCTTTTCTGCACTCAGCAAGAGAACCATGAAAAATTAGGAACACCCTTCTACTGTTGGGCATTTAGTGTAGCTTCTACCATCGGCTGTTGGTGCCCGATGTCGGTGTGAAATGCAGGTGTTACATCTTAAGTACATTTACTGAGGTTGACTTTAAGGAAAATGGTGTCCCGTGGTTTTGTGCCAGAGGGACCTGGATTGGTGAATTGCAGCAGGAGGAAAATGGTGCGTTATGATCCACCACAGCTTATAAATATTATGGCGACCTTGACCCATTCGCATCTCCAGGGTTCCTGTTTACGGGGCTAATTTTAAATCAGTTTCACCCACCATCCCGTGGCATCGCTGCTGCCAGAGGAAGCCCTTAAACAAAAAGCAATTTTTAGAAAGTTCCTCCTTAACCGAGGGAACAATGGTGGGAAATGACATAACGTCGTATGGAGGGGGGGGTCAGAGGTTAAACTCTTGGCACGATAGTCCACAAAGTTCAGAAGCCAGGTCTTCATTCAGAACCATTGACTTCTCCTGCAGACAGACAAAGATCCCAATTGTTCCTGATTGGCAGAATCTGCAGTAGATGCTGTGCAACGTTTGTTTTGGATAAAACGTTTTTGGAGCATATTTATAGAGACACCCGGGGCTAAGATGGAACTTCATTTTGTGTGTGTGTGTGTGTGTGTGTGTGTGTGTGTGTGAGACCCCATGTTCCTTATCCCCAGTAAGGTGTTACCTACCAGATTTCCAGGCCGTTCCGGGCCATGTTCTGCAGGAACCTGAGGTTTATATGTTCTGAACACTGTGTCCAAACAAGTACCTTGTTAAATGGACCACTCTTACGCTTCTTTGTTCTCTGTCTTCCTCCAAGCTGAATGGCGTATCCTGACCGCAGCGCAATGGGGACGGAGTCTCTTTATGTAATGGTGGGATTCTAAGGTTTGTTTACATCTAAAATTCTGCTCTAGCATGTCAGATACGCAGGAACAACATAAAAAACCTTTAGGGTTCTGTGATGTGCGACTAACTGTCAGGTGGTTCCCAGTGTATAATAAAAAAAAGTCTTCAATGTAACTACCTTCACTTGAACTGCCTACATATTTAGCACAAAAACTTCAGAATTTCATTTATATTCAAGATTGTGGAAGATTTTTGATACAGGACAAAAACTGACATGGATAACTAGACAAGGGAACTTTGTGCACAAACTTTTGGTTTGGAAAGCAGTAAAAGGAGTTAAGAAATGAAAGGAGGGAAGGTTGAAGGGAAAAGGTTGAATTTTTGTGAAATTAGTTAATTTTGTAAACTGCATGAAATTACAAAATGTTAAGATATGACAGAAATAAAGGAAGGAATCATTGTTAAATTAGTTTGTTTCATAGCATGCTAGCATGCTACCATCAAATATTCTAACAGGGCATGGCCATAATGCGTCCCATTAATGTTGGTGATGTATGGGACATGATAAAAAAATGCTAATACTAGCATGATAACATAAAAAATTCTAAGAGACCATAGCCACAATCCATCACATGAAATTTCTTAAAAGTTTGCTTGTTAACATGCAAATGCTACCATGGTAATATCAAAAAGGGTGACGGATAGTGGCCACGATGCATCTTGTGAAGTTGGGTGATGTTTGAATCATGTTTAAAAATTAGCATGCTAGCATGTTACGTCAAATAAGGTTGCATTGGTTCAGTTTGGTAAATGGGTGAAATATGTGGTGGTTGGAAGGCTGAAAGTGTGACCACTGTTGCTCTGTAAAATGCATGGGGTGAATGGTAGAATGGAGGAATTAAAAAATAGTGATGAAGGAGGAGTGGAGGTGAATTAAGTTGGCCTCAAATGAAGGCATGTACGACATTTCATGTCAAAATGTTTAAACGTGCGGAACTGGGGAGGGGTTAAATTTCCCATTATGAGTGAATGGGAAAATAGAGGGGATGAGAAAAACGGGAAAAAAAACGCAAAGAGTTGGTCTTGGTATATTAAGTCCAAGTCAAAATTTAAATAATAACAATATGAAGAAGAAGACGAACTATAAGAACAAGATATATAAGATATATATAAAGAATAAACATGAAGGACATTTTCTTGAATATGATTCTTTGTGGTTGTAGATGCACACAATAACATGAAGTGGATCCATGATTTGCTCACATGGCCACTGACTGTTTTCTCTATTTGTGTGAAATGCAGGAAATGAAACCCGGTCACACCAGACACACACATTCACACACCATATAAATCCTCGCTGGCTTCGTTTCGTCTCTGAGCGACTGCAGTTGTGGGGAGACGCGCGATCTGTTTAGAGTTTCAAGAACGTTCCTTCCTCACCAGGACGAACTGTCAAAACAAGTCGCCGAGCAGCACAAACAGAGGAGCTCGGTGACGTGGGTTCCCTCCTATTCTTCACCCTCTCTTACAAACACAAATATATATTTATACGCCGGCCTAATTTCTGTACGTTTCAGAACTTTCCACTCAAGTCCATTTCATTTTTTTAATGAAAAGCTGCCACCCACAGAAATCTTGCAACGAGTTGCAGCCTCTTCCTTAGTAATCAGTGAAGACCAAGATGTACCCACCAATCAAATATTTTCTTCTATTTTGATCAGTAGGTCCCGTAATAGGTTTTATTTTGGGTCTTGCATCCCTGAGAACTTCGTCATTAGAAAAGGTGAAGGTTACAGCTACCCAGCAGCACCTGCTTCGCAGATCAGAGGAGATGATGGGAGAAAAGGACACGGACCACCAGAGACTCTTTGATCCTCACAGGGGAAACTCAAGCCGATGAGCTTAATATTTCACAGACACTTCATATAGCAGGCCCTGTATGGAACAAGCACTTGCGTCAGTGTCTAATAAAGTTTCCAGGATGAATATTCCAGCAACCATCTCCTTTACCAACAGTTTAATTCTGCTGGATTTTGTCCTGGTGCCCTGGATCATGTGTTGGTCGTACGGTTAATAAGCTGCAGAAATCTCATGCACTTCGCAAGGAGCTAGAAGCGATCCGTCACTGTCACATTCCTCAAAGTCTTGGCGCCTGCCACGCGACACCTGATAAGGACTGAAAATAAATTCTGCTTTAAAATTACTTAGCAGCCATCTGCAGTAGTCTTCCAATAATATACTTTGCATTCCTCATGACTTCATACGACCTAAAATGAATCTTTAGTGAAGATTTGTGAATGAAATTTCATCTTTCACTTTTTGTGGTGAAACATGGATCACTTTTACATGCAATCTGCAAAATGCCATTAGTTCATGTGTGCTTGATATCCACGACTTTATTCAGCAGTGATGGATATGAACTGCATTCATGCATCAACATGCGCAGATATTTCAAATTCAAATTTTATTTGTCACATACACAGTCATACACGGTATGATGTGCAGTGAAATGCTTTCTGCAACTGCTACAGACCACAGTATTGCAAATGTTGCAAGTAAACAGTGAACCAATATGCAAATATTGCAAACATAACCAAGTATTACACTTTTACGTCTTTAACATAAAATATGTGTAACTGGTAGGGTGAAGGTGTGTAAATGATTTACAGTTTTTTACAATGTTTAAGAAAGAAGAAAGAGCCATAAAAGCCATAAAAGAAAGAGCAGTAAGGGCAAAGTGATTATGTGCAAAGTGGTTTTGTGCAAAGTGGTTTTGTGCAAAAGAGTCCGGAGTGATTGGAGGTGAAAGTGCTGGAGTTCTATGTACTGTTGTTGAGAGCTTGGACAGCCTGCGGGAAGAAGCTCCTCCGCATTCTCTCTGTGTTGGACTTCAGGGAGCGAAAGCGCTTCCCTGATCGCAGCAGAGAGGAGAGTCCATTGTTGGGGTGGCTGAGGTCCTTCACTATCTTCCTGGCCCTGGTGCAGCACCGTTTGCTGTAGATAGATTGAAGGTCAGGGAGCTTGGTACGGATGATTCGTTCGGCTGATCGAACCACCCTCTGTAGGGCTCGCCTGTCCTTCATGGTGCTGTTCCCGAACCAGGTTGAGATATTTCCCGTCAGGATGCTCTCTATGGTGCAGGAGTAGAAGTTCCTGAGCACCTTGGAGGGCAGTCTGAAGTCTCTCAGGCGTCTGAGGTGGTAGAGACGCTGCCGGGCCTTTTTCACCACGGTGTTGATGTGACAGGACCATGACAGGTCCTGCGTGATGTTAACACCGAGGTAACGGAAGCTGTCCACTCTCTCCACTGGGCTGTTTTATTTATTCTGTTTTATTTGCATTCTACTCTGTCTGTATACAGGATGTATCATACCAGGAATGCCTGGTTCCTCCTCCACTTATTTTCTCTGAGTGCGAACAAATTCCAGACTTGAGGTTTCTCAACCCAATATGGGTGAGGTCCAAGGAAAATGCTGTGAGAACTGTGGACACGCGTCCACAGCACCGTAAAAGAACAGAGCAAAGGATGATGGATGGAGGGGTGGGATCCATGTTGGATGTTTTCTCTGTGCTCACTCATCTTTGCTCTTATCAGGATACAATGCTGAAAGCAGAATTACAGTGAGGCACAGTTGGCCTTTGTGTGTCATATTTATTTCATGAACATCAGAGGCTATAGATTAATGGTGTGAGACCGATACCAGCTTCGTTTTGAACATTTAATTTAAAACTTTTTTGACCCAACAAACCAGATCACACAGGTCCTCAAACTTTCAAATCTAATGCATCAAAAATACAAGTTAATGACAATGAGAAATCAAAACAGTCGTCAATCATTCATTGTTGATTTTTATATTTAAAGGAATGACAGTTTGCAACACTGCAATACTGCCAGGCATACAAAGTAACTATACAAGGTAAGAATGCAAGGATTACAGATTTTATATCGCCCCCTTGTGGTCTCCACAAGCTGTTTTTAAACCTCATTAAATGCCAGGTCAACTGAACCAATTGATTATTGCATATCAAACGTAAATATGAATTCAGGTTAAAACAACATCACTGTTTTTGTGTATGGATATTTGATGTATTTTATTATGAAACCTAGTGTGTTTAATCTTTATCAGCAGAAGAGCTCTTCCTCACTATTAATGAGCATGCAGGCTTTTCCCGTAGATCTGTAGGTGAAAATTGCCAGTGACATGGGTGTGCAGTCAGTCGGCATGTGGAAGAGGCCAGGCTGCGTAAACAGAGGCGAGAACCTGCACAAGGGCAGCAGTGTAGTCCCCGCGGGAGCCTCTGATCCCGGCCTTTACTGTAACTCTTCGCTGGAAACCGCCGGCTGTTTTCATTTTCTTCCAGGCCGGCGGAGTGCTGTCTGTCTCGCGGTCAGAGGGCCAAGCGTGACCCCCCCATCCCCGCTGCCCACTGCCAGCTTGTAATGGCCTCGGAGTGGGCCAGGTGCAGCCCTGTTTATGTTCCCTGAATAATTATGGCAAATATTATTCCAGCCCTCAGTTCCAGAGCTGCGTCCAGCTCGCTCCTTCATGCAGCAGAATGCAGTGCATCTAATGGCAGCAGAGGAGAAAGAGAAAGCGCTTGGTTGATGGTCTCTTGAGTGTTTATGGATCATTAGTGAAGCCCCCTGCTGTTGCTTGTCATTTTTCCTGTGCTTTTGATGTAAAAACGGGGGTAATGACCGTGGTTTTGCACCCTTGTAAACATGCACTGACTCATTGTACAGTCCTTCTTTACAGCACAAGGTGCCGAGACACTGTTGGGCTGCATGAAATACGGCACTGGTGAGCGCAGAGCCCGGGCTGCCTGCCAGAACAGGCCTCGGTTACAGAGGAGAACCACAGAGTAGGACGTGCAGCACCACGTCAAGGTGTAAAAAGAAGATCTGACCTGCTGATGCTGAAAGGAGTTAAAGGTCAAACTTTCTTTCTGAAGGAGGCACGGTGGGGATTATGGTGACATCCATTTAGATCCTTTGAACTTTCACTGTAGATATGGACGGGCTCTCTTACATCCACGCTCATAAAAGTTCTCTACAGGGAACATTTCTCGTAGAAAGAGACATTTGGCCGTAATCGTGAATATATCAGCTTGCTTGGCTAATGCTAAGTTGCTGCTGAGCTAATTATGATTCATCTGTGAGCATCCAGGTCGAAGGCCATGCAGATGTCAGCAGAACGGTGTCCTTTCCTGCCCTCTGTTTGTCATCGGTTGTGGGAAACGGTTCTGTGGTCCATGCAGTTGGAGCTGAAGAATTTGGGACTGTGGTTTTTAATAAAGCAAGCGTGTAAAGTTCTTGTGAAATGAAGAGAGTGAAATATGCAACTCAGCAGCACTGTGGTTGGATCTGCTGTTCTTTTGTTTAAAGAAGAACAGCACCAAGTTCTCTTCCCACAAGTTCTCTTTAGGTTTCATGTTGTTCTTCACATGGTCTCAAGGTGCTCGAATTTCATCCTACAACGGACATTTCTCATGACATCATGATTTAGAAAGCGATTAATGTACAGATTATGTTTTATAAGGTGGGGTTTTTATCCAGTCGGCGGGGTGTAGAAGGTAATGAGCAGATAAATCAGGTTGAGCAGATGACATGAGGTTGGTCCTCAACTCGTGGACCAGTAATATCTTACCCGCCATGCCTGTGCTTGGTCCCGTCCAGATGACCGAGTTGCTCCTCCCCTGATGCTCACATCCTCCCAGGCATGAAGACGTGTCACATTCAGGGGCATATGGCTTCACCATCTGCGCTCGGTTTTCTTCCAGCAGGCGGTGACACCTTCATCTCATTCACTCGCCACTCATGTTCCGCTGTTCCTCGCTGTTTTAGAACATGGTGGACAATTTGACAGGATAATTATGATTATGCCCTGAAATATAAGTCAAAGTTCATGTTTATCAGTACTACGCATCGGCTTGTGACGTGATATTTATGTTTTTGTGTAAACTGTGTGGAGCACTAACATGGACTAGTTCAGGGAAAAGTGGGCCGTTATTTAGACACGTCGGCTATATAGAGTCCACGGTCGGCCATGTTTACATACAGATGTGCGCTTCTGAACATGAAAAGTGATGAGAAACCGCAAATCCACTCAGGATCAACATGTATGACAAGCACATAACGATTTCAATCTCAAATAGGCAAATGTTCTTATGCTACTAGACAAAATTTTGGACACTCCTACTCTGTGGCGGTTATGGAGACTAAGACGGAGGCATTTTAGTATTTGTTGTATAAGGAGAAAGGGAAGTATGTCTGTTTTTTCAGACTCGCCTCTTTTTACCTTCATGGCTGCTTTGTTCACTATTGCCATCAAGCTGCTTGATGAGATGCTCATTAACATGAGTCAATGATATGAAAGTGTTCAGTATAAAACTTCAGGACTGTTGGAAACCATTCCCTGTAGTCCAACTTAAGGTGGTGGAGAGGAGCCAGGAGTGTGAAATGCTGCCATCGGAGCAAAAGCTCCCTGATTTGGAGAGACACAAAACTTTTTGTTTATTACATTTCGTGACGTGCGTTATTTCATAGTCCCACGTGTTCAGTTTTATTCTATAATGTAAATCATTTAAGACCCAGAAATGAAAAGGCGTATCCAGACTTTTGACTTTAGTGTATCTAAAACCCAGCAGGCTTTAGTGGCATAGCTGTTACACAAAACGCTATTTCAAGCAGTTGGACATGATTTCTGTAGAACCAGGTTTTCCCAACCATTGCATTATGGGCCTCTGTTCTTGGCACTATCAGAACAGTAACATCCTGCATTGAGCCAGGATGACTTCTCTTTTGGTCAAATCCACGTCTGTCCATATAAGCAAAGTCATGTGGAGGGTAGGCCCAGCGTGCATTGCTTCACCTCCCACAACTTGTTTTTCACCTAGATCAGCACCACAAAGAACCTGGACACAAAATCTTGTACTGGCCAATCAAGGCTTGAATGTCCACAGGACTGTGGGAGGACCCAGAGCAGACCCCACCCACATCCTCATTCCCTCATTTGCCTTCAGCCATGTTCTCCTCTGATACTTGTGTATGCTGTGCTGATCTTTTTTTAATAATCCTCTATGCTGTAAGCATATATGGGCCAAATAAAGTCATTATACCCATATAAATATGAGACAAAATTGAGCAAAACTATTGAATCCATCCACCAATGTGCATCCTAAAAATAGATGTGAATTTGTTTTAAATGCTGTGTCAGAACTGTGATTACTGATATTAAATGATGAGCTATGGTCATATAGCCAATGCATGTGTCGCTGTTCAGGGTGTAGAATTTTCAGGTAGAGTATGGGAGTCTCCTGAAGGGAAGTTAAGAGCCATGCCACACATAGTAAACTCTACCATATTTCATTATTATACAGACAAACGCATTACCTTTGACCTTTGTCCTCTGCTGTAGGTCAATTGACCTCAGTGTGGCTCGTTCCCTCAGGTACACATACACGAACAATTATTTTATGTGTTTGTTGACAGAATATTTAAGTTTTGCACGGGGGCACGGAGATCAACAGTCACATGGTGAAAACCACATGAATGAGGTTTGATTCTCCCTGAGGGTACATTGTTATAAATATGTATCCCGGGAAACAGCCCTGCTCCACTTTTCCAGGATGTTGGCCAAGATCTGAACCTGCAGAAAATACCAACTTTTAAAAGAGGTTAAAATTAGTCCCTGATTATTTCGTAAAACACCACTAAAGGTTTGTGTTTGTGTTTGTGTTTGTGTTTGTGTGTGTGTGTGTGTGTGTGTCCGCCTCCATTTCAGGCTGATTTACGCTGAATCCAAACACAGTGAAGAGAAAAGTCCAGAAGATATAAAACGGCCTGAAAAGAAATGAAAGTGTGTTTTGGCAGAGAATGAAATGAAGTAAGAATGTCTTGAAGTAACAACAAGTCATAACTCTTTACATTTACAGGGTGATTTCATCATTATTGTTAGAATACAGAGCATGCACTGAATGCACCTAAAAAGGTAATTAATCTGTCACACATAATAGCCACTTTTTTTTCACATTTTTTCAGTGTACTCTGGTATCATCTGGTACGAATGAGCTTGAAGGACTTTTTATTATGAAGCTGCTGCTCCCCAGCAGAACTATACCAGGCCTCCTATCCACCCGCCGCAGCGGCTGCAGAACGTGCAGAACCCCGACCACCTGGTACTCGAACCATCACACATTAAATCACGTCTCTTCAGAAGTGCTTCCATGTGGCTCGTGTTAAAAGTCCCGGGGTCCTGGCGGTTTGTCTCCTGTAAAGATAACCGTGTTTTCCACTGGCTGCGGCTTCCAGTTGTGCTCTTTTATAATGGAGGGAAGATGGCATCTCGGCGTAATTACGCACATTTCCAGGTTAAAGGAAGAGGCAATGGATACAGACACAACCTGCCAGGAAACCAATCCAGCTCTACATGCAACCTTCCATGATAAAAGTCAATAGAGAAATATTGACTGGTGACTAAAATGTTGAAATGTTAACATTCTCTGCCAGGCCACTAAAATGACAAATCTCAGCTGCTGCCGATTTGTTCTCATTTCGAAATCCTGGGGCTTGATTTGTTCTACCTCCACTGGAGACGCTGCGTTCCGTTTGTTGTTCTTCACGCTGAAGACGGTTCCAGGATCTGAGTGTGTTGGGACACCGCAACAGGTTGGGATGCCAGACTCTGGTCTGAAATAGAACCTGATGAATGTTCTTCTCAAAACGTGAGTTTTGTTCTCCACCTCATCTGACATCGGGTGCTGGCGTCCCATACAGCCAGAGCTCCGACTTGAGTTGATGAAACCTTGCAGTAAAGGCGTTGTGTTGCGTGTTGAGGGCGCTGGAATGGAGGGGTGAAGCAGTAACACGTGACCCTGAGGTCCTGGACCCTCCAAAACATCTCAGCCATATGGGCTTCTAACAGATCCACTGATAAATCCTGGAGACTTGGCCTCACTAACATGTGTGTGTGTGTGTGTGTGTTTTAGTATGTGGACCATGGTTGCCACCTCTCAACCTCTCCGGACACTCCTCTCCTCTCAGAAATGTGCCACAAACCGGACCTTCAGCTCTGATCTCCTTTATTATTTCATGCATGGACAACGCTTCTACCCTGCAGCATCGGGGCCGGGTGTGTACAGCTACGTGAAACGACCTGGCTCATTCCCAGTCTGTGACTGTTGATGTCGGGTTCGTATATCAGCAGAAGTAACAAGTGTCCGATGGAAACGTGGCTTTATCGCCACTGGAATGTGTTTTCGTCCTTATCTAATAAAGGTTCCAGCCTCACCTCCACATCACCACAGCGAGCCATGAGCCACCTGCAGCTAAAGATAAATCGGGTTTCATGAAGGGCTTTTTTTCCCGGTCCTGCACGAGTCTGGCAGCCCGTTTGTTTTCACACGTAGGTCAGAACGTCTCCACATACGTTCCAGCAGCCCAATATAAGCGCCATGCAGAACATTCCTGGGAGATTATGGTCGCAAACGACGAGAGGATAATTACGTAAACGCTCAGATTATGTTATTCAGGCTTCAGTTTACCTTCTCTGTTCAATTCGGCTCCCCCTCAGGGATACATTAAATCATGAGAATAAATCACGCTCGGACTGGGCCTGGGACTGACTCAGAGCTCAGCTATGTTCTGGACCTCTGTTGTTGTAGTTGTGTAGTTTCAGCAGGGTCAATTACGTAAATGATGGATGCAGGGAGCTGCAGATACTTTGCTCTGTAACGAAGGCCAGATCTTCATCTGATTAGCGTCAGCGCAGCATGGTGGATGAAGTCCTCGCCACCGGGCTGGTGCTCCAGCAGAGAACATTTCACGCGTGTGTGTGTG
Source organism: Denticeps clupeoides (assembly GCF_900700375.1). Lineage (NCBI taxonomy): Eukaryota > Metazoa > Chordata > Actinopteri > Clupeiformes > Denticipitidae > Denticeps > Denticeps clupeoides. The sequence continues at coordinate 16,631,316 of NC_041725.1, forward strand.
AATCTGCTTCTTCTGAATTCTGTGCAGGGTCCAAATTATTCATCCCCTGGGCCCAGGAGGATTGTTCTGAACAAAGGTTGTCTTTTCAGGGCCACGTCCTCGAACCCACAGGACAAGAAACCAGAAACTCCCCCCGTGTCCTCCGTACCCTGCCAGCAATACAAAGTTTTGTTTGTTTGTCGCTCAGTTGTCTCCCCTGTGTCCCAGTTTGTCCTTCTCTTGCCGGGTGTGGTGCGCTAATGCTAATGCTAATGTTGCCTCTGGAATAAAGGGCCAGCTTTTTGCATTCACCGAGCTGCAGAGCAGCATAAACAATCCCGGCGGGGCGTGGCCAGGCTACAGTCGTTCGCTGAGCAGATGTTCTCCCGCCCGTCGCTGTTCTGCACCACAATGGCCAATATGCCTGAACAAACACACGCTGCGACGTAAAAGCTGCCGGGGCCAGTGCCGCACTCAAAGAGCCCGTCCTCGCTTCCTCTTATTTACGGCCCTCGTAAAAAAAGGACGGAGGAGGTGGACGGGGTGGGGGGGGGCGAGGTTCTTTCTTTCACCCGCCGCCACGCCGATAGCCATTGTCTTTCAGCAATTCATGGGCGTGGGTCCTGCACCCCTACTGCCCCCTATTACGAGGAGAGAAGTTCTGTGCCCTAAATCAGAAACCCGTGAGGCTGGCAGAACCTCTGGGGTCACGGGGTCAGGGAGGCGGGGCGTTCTGCCAGCCTGATGACGGACTCAGATCTTATCAAGATACAGACCGGGCTGCGGGTCTTTTACTGTTGTCCCCATCTCCCAATGCTTCAAGTCCTTGTCACTAGTGGACTTCCTAGAGTCACATGATATGTTATATTATTGTGTGAAAAGAACTTCTTCATCAAATTAAAACTATTTGAACTCAAAGTTTCAGACGCTTCTTCGGATTCTGGTTGAACTTGTAGAGATTTTGCAGGCCTCCTGTTGTTGGCGACCGTTGCCGTGGAGACGGGATGTCGTGCACTAATGGAGTGAGTGAGGTGTCAGCCCTTCTGTAAACGGACGGAGTCGCCCCCCCGTTTCACGGCCCCTCGCTCTGGCCAGGCCTGTCCTGCATTAGCTCCGCTGCCAGCCCTTTCATGTCAGGGCTTTAGAAACACCACATCTGACCATTTTTCAAGGTTACGAGCGGAGCGGAGGGCTAAAATAAATTGCGTGAGCGCTGCCTCTCTGCCCCGCAGCTCTGGCGGAGGTAAATAAAACGCGAGCCCTCGTCCGTGCCTAACGACGCGGCCGCCTGCTTCTGATTAGGACCAGGAACGCTTGGACCTCCGCACCGTTCAGGAGAACCGTCGGCCCATCCGCCCCAACCCACTGAGCAAAAGCACCGTCACCACACACTGCTCCCCGGGCGCCTGTCATGGCCGCCCACTGCTCACTCAGGGTGATGGGTAAAATGCAGAGGACAAATTTCACTGTGTGCACCATGTGCTGTGCTGCTGTGTGTCGCAAGTGACAATCACTTCACTTCACTTCACAGCCCTTTCTCCACATCGAGGACGACGTCTGACAACGAAGCACGCATCGTTTATGGAGATCAGTTTCATCCTTATAACAGTAAACAGCGACGCCCCGAGGCGCGTGAAATCCAGTTACATGATAATGTTTTATTGCATTATGTTATTTGGACATTTAATATCGTTCAGCCTAACGAGGTCCAGACGACCACATGAGCGCCTTTTCAGGACCGCCAGCTCTCACGCAGTCCGGCCCGGTTTCTCATCGTAATTCTACGATGGTAAACGTGGCTCCACAGGGGCAGTGAGGGCCTAGCGGTTAAGGAAGTGGCCCCGTAATCAGAAGGTTGCCACTGAGCAAAGCACCGTCCCCACACACTGCTCCCCGGGTGCCTGTCATGGCCGCTCACTGCTCACTCAGGGTGATGGAGAGGTTAAATGCAGAGGACAAATTTCACTGTGTGCACCGTGTGCTGTGCTGCTGTGTGTCGCAAGTGACAATCACTTCACTTTATCACACCGTCATTACGGCCCGAGTGGCAGTACATCATTCGCACGGAGACACGCTCTCCCCGACACACATTCCCGGTCCCCCGGGGTTCGGGAAACATGGCCGCCCCGCGGTGGAGAGGTTTACGGCTGTTTATTTACTCAAACGCCGGGGGTCAAGGGCTCCCGGGGGAGAAGGTTTTGGAATCGTCTGGCCGAGCCGCGGGGTAAAAAAACATTTCGGTGGAAGTGGCTCCCCATCCCTTCCCAGCAGCGAAGGCCAGTATCATCATGGGGACATATCGGCTGTCCTCGCAGGGGAGCCCGACTTCGGGATGTTTCACAACTCGGCTCGAGCGCAGCATTGTTCTGGAGAACCGCAGCGCCTAAGATAATACCGTACATGAGTATCCTCGTCCGAGAGAGGACGGGGCTGCTGGAATGGTGGTCGGCCATCGGACAGTGATTAAGATAAACGTCCGCAAACGGCTCTCGTGGGGGAGACCGAGGTGGGGGTGTCGGTGGGGGTTGATGAATGCGCAGACGAATCTAATTACGCCGAACGCTCAATATTTACGAGCGTGTTTGTGTGACATTAACCCTGATTGCTGCAGAACGGGCTTCGTTTCCTGCGTCCCACGGCGGAGTTGCGAAATTCGGGGTGCGTTGCCAGTGCAGCCCCCCCACCCCCCGCCGCGCTGCAATCCTGAGATCTGCTGTGATGTGACCCCCTTCCCTGGGCTCCACGCGCCTCCTGATCTCCATCCAGCTCCACGTGTGGCCGATTGCGGAGACCCTCACTGCTGGCGGGGGGTAAAAAACGTGACCCCCCCACTTTCGGCAGCAGTGTTTGTGGGGGGGAATCATTATGCGTGCAACGTTTTCCCTGAAACCGACAGATTAATTTCTGGCCTGAATTCCCCGAACTGTCAGACCATGTTGGGGTTCCGGTAACGATGATAATTATCCTCACGTCGCGGCTGATCCGTCGAGCTCGTGACATAAATGTTCTTACCCTTTAAGAACCTCCCGGAGCCCCGAACCAGCGAAACTGACACCAGGATCCTGCTCCGCTTCCAGCTCATAACTTCATTTAAAACCAAAGATGTCCAGTAAATAAAAACCAGCGGCCGTCATCATGGGCCAAGGGCCCAGCGGGATGGTGGTGTCCTGAGTTAAAGCAGGTGTCCGAAACTGGGCCTGAGCAGCGTGGAGAGGGAATCTCTGGCCAGATTAAACACTCGTGCGCGGAGAACCAGAGAACCTCGTCCCAGCCGGAGAACTTCACAGAGAGCTTCATTCCTCAGATGGGATTGAATGACAGAAATCATCAATTTACCTCCAAAAAGAAAAAAGAAAAGAGAGAGAAGCATTGATTAAATAAGGACCAGTGACTCTTCCAGGCAGCAGTGCGGAGTTTTACATTAAAATCCCCGTCATGTTCACGTCGCTCAGAAACACAGAGAACGTGGAGAACAGCCGGAGAACATTGGGCTCCTCTAAACAGACTGGCTTCTGAAGCTGTTCCAACCTGCAAACAGTTACAAACTCAAAGGGCCTTCAAGCACAGCAAAATGCCGGTGTGTGTGTGTGTGTGTGTGTGTGTGTCTACATCCACTTCTGTGCATATTTGTCCTCCTTGCACTGGGTTTATGAGTTTTGCGTTTTAACGGTGCGTTTACTTGCTTGCTTGGACCGTGGACATCATGAACAGCCTCCAATAAAGAAACAAGCATTACAGTCTTTCATCCCACGCCAGCGGCGGCCTGCCGACATGTTCGTCATTTCACAGGCGCTTTTACGTTTATTTACAACGCTGTGATGATCGCGTACTCTGTAATCGGTTTTCCTCATGAGTGTCCGTCAGAATGAAGGAAACAGGGACATGGTTTAGAGGGCTGTGAACCAGACAGCCTCAGTGTCCCAGGTTCAATTCTCACGACAGAGCGACTTACAATCAGTAGTAACAGGGACAGTCCCCCCCCCCGGAGACACTCAGGGTTAAGTGTCTTGCTCAGGGACACAATGGTAGTAAGTGGGATTTGAACCTGGGTCTTCTGGTTCACAGGCGAGTGTTTGACCCACCAGGCTACTACCACCCTACTACACCCTATCACTCACTACCATTGTGTCCCTGAGCAAGACACTTAACCCTAAGTTGCTCCAGGGAGACTGTCCCTGTAACTACTGATTGTAAGTCGCTCTGGATAAGGGCGTCTGATAAATGCTGTAAATGTAAATATATTCCATATGTCATATAATGAAGCACAAAAGGATGGAGCTTTTCACATGTAAATTGGTAGTAGACTTTATATCTATTATTTTGGCTATTATATTGATTTATGCTGATGAAATAATTATAGAGGTCATCATGCAGACACTTGATCAGCATCAGGTCTCTGGACAGATTGTTCTGATTGTAATCGTTATCTAGCTGTTCCAGAATAAATTCCAACAGCCCAACCTGTAATCGTTTTTTTGACAACTGACGTTTCAGACACGTTGATAAATATTCCTGGTATAAATATGGATCTGGTTGGTTATTTTGATGGCTGTAATTTGCAGATGGAGCAGGTGAATGCGGTCTGCAGATGAATCCTCTGCTGCCTCCTCCACGTCCTACAACATTGTAAGAATGGACATCACAGGAGCATGCTTTTGTTTTGCATAGCGACCGTCTACAAGAAGATATGTGACATTCCTGTGTCAATAGTTGTGCGTGAAGATTCAACACCTCTGTTTTACATGCCTTTTGTCTGACGGCAACGTGTGAAGTGTCAGCCGTCAGGACCGCCCACTCTCTTTGTCTTCCCCAAATGGGAGGCACCGGGGGCGTGACATCAGAAACATCAGGTTCTGATTGGTCAGTGACAACTTCCTGTAAGCCAGGGGTATAAAGGTATGCTCACATGTGGAAAAGGGGACTCTGAGCTTTCTTGCTCAGGGGTTTTCCATCGGAAGCCGGAAGGCTTCTGAGACTTTTTCTCTTCTCCCATTTTTCTCATGGCTTTTTCTCTCCCTCTCTCTCTCTCCCTCTTTACTCTTTCTCCTTATTTTTATTTTCTCTGAAATCTTGGTACCTTTTTACATTCAATATTCACATGTAACTACAATAATTATTTACCGGTGTTAATAAATTAGAAACTGTTCATTTTTAACCTCTATTGTGCCATGCCTCTTTTAGCCAGGTAACATCAAATTGGAGTGGTTTTAATACAGTGCTTTGTGTGGAGGGAGAAAGAGTTTTTCAACACTCTCTTCTCCCACACCACAGGGTATTTTTTACAAATGACAGCCGTTTGATCCCCTGGGGCACTCGAGTATTCAGGGTCCATGGGGATCACAATTGGGTCATGGTTGTGTATCTGCTTGTCCGTCCTTCCTGGTCAGTCGGGAATTCAAATGTAGCCGATAGTTGTGGTTCTGTGTCCTTTGTGATCTTCAGGCATCTGAGATCACCCTTGCAGGTAAACCTGCCTTCTTGACATAGATCAAACACAGCAGCATACATAGAATATTCAACTTGATCCAGGGCTTTTCACACTTGGTTTGGTTCTTTGTCTGGAGTCTGATGAATTTAAAAGGTTGTAGTTTTGTATACAGATTGTACATGTAGAAAAACAGTGTTCATTGTACATTAAAACCAAACCAGAAAAACAAATGACAACAATGATCAGATACTGTAATGCAAAAAAACATGTAAATATAGTGGGAGGCTTAAAATGATATCAGGGAATTCATAACTCTGCGAATTTGCACCGGCTTATCAAGTCTAATCAACAACAGTGGCCGGAAAAATAAATACAAATAAAAAGTCCCGCTTGTTGCCATGTGATTAGAGAATTACACCTTTATTAGGGAATTCATAACTCTGCAGATTTGCACTGGCTTATCAAGTCTAATCAACAACAGTGGCCGGAAAAATAAATACAAATAAAAAGTCCCGCTTGTTGCCATGTGATTAGAGAATTACACCTTTATTAGGGAATTCATAACTCTGCAGATTTGCACTGGCTTATCAAGTCTAATCAACAACAGTGGTCGGAAAAATAAATACAAATAAAAAGTCCCACTTGTTGCCATGTGATTAGAGAATTACACCTTTATTAGGGAATTCATAACTCTGCAGATTTGCACTGGCTTATCAAGTTTAATCAACAACAGTGGCTGGAAAAATAAATACAAATAAAAAGTCCCGCTTGTTGCCATGTGATTAGAGAATTACACCTTTATCACTAAAAGTTATTATTTGAGATTATGGCTTTGTTGAGGTGTTCAGAGAGAAAAACAGTTTCACATAAATATAAATTCTGATCCTAAACATGTTGATCATACTGAACATTTAAAATGTAAAATTTAAAATGTAAACAATGAATTTTAACAGTGCAATTTCCAATCCCTGATCAGTTACTATCAAATTGTTCACTGTGGGACATGGTTTATGATGTTCAATGTAGTACCGGTAATCTAAAATGTCACAAATCCTGGTAATTACTGGTTACAGTTTTATTTTTATTTAAATTCAAGCACATAGATTCTATTCCTCCCTATGCAGTAAAATTCAGATAAAAAAGACTTACGGTCACGGTTAAGGAAGCCATGTCATGGCTGCCCACTGCTCACCAAGTGTGATGGATTAAATGCAGAGGACAAATTTCACTGTGTGCACTGTGTGCAGTGCATCACAAGTGACAATAACATTTTTTTTTACTCCAAGTAAAATTCAGGTTGGCATCGCACCCCTCCGCACCACACCGTCCACAACAGTCCCCCTAATTCCAGCTCCAGAGGGTCCCACTGAAGCATGTAGAGGAATCGGGCGTGTGAGCAACGCCAGAGACCCCCGTCTGACAGCCGTGATAAATGTCCCACCGCCGGCAGGGCCATTAGCACGACTCCTGGCTGATCAGGTTGTTTAAGGGCGGAGCTGAGGGCTCCTTAATTATCTGTGTCATTGATCACACACGCACAGCGTAATTACAGTCGTCAGAGCAACTACACTCACAGCCTGAGGCTGATATGTGGTCACGTGACCCGTGAAACACTGTAAGTGGGCGAACGTGGACAGGAAGTTGTCCAGCTGTACGCAGGAAGTGTGTTTGTGGTCTGATGTCATTCTCATGGTTAGAACGTTAATGTGCAAAAATACCTCAGGGAACTTTTCAAGATTAGACCTGCAAATATCATTATATGGGACTGTGAACATTGTTCCTACACGTAGTGTGGTGTTGTCACCGTGTTGGTCACTGTGTGTGTGTGTCAGACAGTATAACAGTGTTCTGCAGTAATATCAGTGTTCTGGGTCACGAGGGGGTCATGGCAGTTTGTCTGTCTCGCTGTTCGGAGGACGTCGGAGGGTCACATCGTCCTCAGTTGCGTCACCGGGGTCTTGCTATAAACACGCAGCCCAGCGTGTAAACATGCCAGCGGTCACGTGACTCCTCTGGTCACTCTCCCCCAGTAAGGCCTTGGGATTAATCATACTCGTCCCGAACAAGCCGTTACACCATGGAGGTCGAGGGTTTTAAAGCGAGGGCTCTCCCCCGTCCTGAACGTCCATGAAGGTGACTAAGCGGTCCTCGTCATCTTTTCAGTTCAGGAAAATTCATTCAAATACATTTACAGCATTTATCAGATGACCTTATCCAGAGCGACTTACAATCAGTAGTTACAGGGACAGTCCCCCCTGGAGCAATTTAGGGTTAAGTGTCTTGCTCAGGGACACGATGGTAGTAAGTGGGATATGAACCTGGGTCTACTACCACCCCTTATAGTACGTATACAAATATGTACCATATCTGAAACATTGGGATTATCATTCATTGAAGTCAAGGGATGATTTGAGTTTTAATGTTCGTTACTCGAGCTGTAGGTCCTCAGCTCTGCACCAATACATCAGCTACTGGGCCCAGACTGTCAAGACACAACGTGTCTCAGGTCTTTATCCTCCTGGTCATATTTGGTGCATTAACATGAGAAACACGAGAAGTTTTAACCACAACCGCTACATTCTGAACTTTACACCGTACACCTTATGCATGTCTTCATCGTCTGAGGAGCAGAAGTTTGGCATCGTGACTTGATGGACAAAAACCGTAGGACTGGAACGTCCCCTGCTGGCGGCTTCTTTCACCACACGAAACACGCACCTTGTCAATTCGTTTTTGAATGACTTTATTAATAATTATTTACACTGAATTTAAAATTACAGGAAGATGTTCATAGTCACAACTGGGCACCAGAAATTTAACTAAAAAGTTATTTCAGTAAAACCATCATTTTATTAACCTTTTCAGAAAAATAAAAACGGTATTAGTAATTGTGAACGGTCGCATCATCCATCTTCAGTGCCAGGTCATTCGAAGTGCAGCTTGTCAGAAATACAGGTCTGGAGCAGAACGAGGAACACTTTAGAACGAAGCTCTACATTTCAGAGGCCAAGTGACACTGGACTAGAACACAAAAACATGCGCTTCCAGAAAGCATCCAAACACTGTGGAAGAAAAGCTTCTCTCCGCCCCAATCCAGGAGAACCGAAGAGGTTCTGCAGCTCCAGATCACTGCTGAACTCCAACAAACCAAGTTTCTGCTCCTCTGAGCTTCAGTCTCCTCCTGCAGGAACCTGTGGTCCCTTCCCGCAGCCACCAACTCAGACCAACTCCATCATGCCTCGCCCTCCTCAGCGCTTCTCCAGCTTTTTAAACTTGGCCTCTGTAGAGTAAGAGCACTGGTCAGATTTTTGGTGGGACAGCGCCGCCTGCTGGTGGGGTCTCTGCTGCAGGTTCAGGGTTAGAATTTGCGTGAACTTCACTCCACCTCTGTCCACAGCATACGCAGAGATTTAACGTTTTACAAAAGAAAACTTTTAGTTTAAAAAAAGTGCCAATTAATTATGAACCCATAACATCTAACACTTTTACCCACCAAGCTTTTTGGAGTAGGTGTCCAGTTTGTACGCCGCCTGTTCAAGTGCGGTCACCTGCTCTTCAATTTGGTTGATCTGGTCAAGATATGGCTGCAAACTGGCATCTGACAAATCAAAAATAAATAACTAAATAATCCATTTTTTAAAAAAAGCTTATTTAAACTCCAATGTAGAGAATGTAGAGCGTGCAGAAAATCCCATCCCTCACATTTCTGGTTGAGGTCCTGCAGGTTGCGGCAGATATTTACTGAGATGTCCTTCATTTCCATGTACTTCAGGCTGGTCAGCTTGTTCATGTTCTCCAGGAGCCGGTAATCTTCGCATGTAGCTGCAGAAACGCATCAAGAACATACAGGAAGTGATTATCGGCCGCCGTGAAACATTGCGTCCTCATGAACGGCATCCAGGGAGTAGTGTTTGGGGACAATGTGCGGTCCAGTCACAAGTCACTACATCCAACCATTAACATTTTTTAAACTAATTCAACCATTTAATGGCCCAATGTGGGACAGAATATCAGATCAAGATTAAAGGCCTTACCTGTGAGTAGGGGTGTGTATTGGCAAGGATCTCAAAATACGATATGATTATATTGTGATATATTGCGATAATATACAGTACAGGCCAAAAGTTGACACCTTCTCATTCAGTGTGTTTTCTTTATTTTCATGACCATTTACGTTGGCAGATTCTCACTAAAGGCATCAAAATTATGAATGAACACATGTGGAGTTATGTACTTAACAAAAAAAGGTGAAATAAGTGAAAACATGTTTTATATTCTAGTTTCTTTGCTCTGATTGCTGCTTTGCACACTCTTGGCATTCTCTCGATGAGCTTCAAGAGGTCGTCACTTGAAATGCTTCTCCAACAGTCTTGAAGGAGTTCCCAGAGGTGTTTAGCACTTGTTGGTCCAGCTCACCCCAAACCTTCTTGATTGGGTTCAGGTCCAGTGACTGTGGAGGTCAGGTCTCCACTTTTTGTTAAGTACAGAACTCCACATGTGTTCATAGTTGTGATGCCTTCAGTGAGAATCTACCAACGTAAATGGTCATGAAAATAAAGAAAACACGTTGAATGAGAAGGTGTGTCCAAACTTTTGGCCTTTACTGTACACATTGCAAAATTCTACAGTTCACGGAAAACAGAGCTGATATCATAATACATTAATAATTCAGCCAAAACAACATAACACAATCAGAACTGAATTTTGACAATTTGCAGAAATATTGACATTTGATGTTCCTGTATCAATACAACAGCACCACGTAAAATAGCACGATATATTGCTCTATATAATTGCCCTACCTGTGAGCTCTCCTTGCAGGAAAACGGACATTTTGTCAAACATGTCCCTGCAGAGCACGTTGATGTCCGGCTCTGAAGGCTCCACGGCCTCCTCCGCCGTCTCCACGCCACCATCGCCTTTAAAAGAAGGAGAGGAATCAGCGCAGGGCACGACGGGAACGCGGTACCTGGGTCCTCGCCACTAAAACGTCCCCAACGTCGCGCTGCCGCCACTTAGAGGATGAAAGCGACGCACTTTGGCTGGGCGCTCTGCGTGACGCCAGAAAAGGGCGTGTTTTCTTGGGGCGACTTACTGTTGTTTCCGGGCTTCCTGGGGTCCGGCGGCGGGTTGTCAGTCGCGCCGTCCGCCGCCGCGCCATCTGCGTCCGTCGTCGGGTTGAGGGCGGCCGGAGGAGCCGGAGCTCTGGAGATGCTGTCCATGGCAGCCGCCTCCTGTCCCGTCGCGGCCATTTTCCACTGCGGCCGTCACATGACTGAGCGCGCGACAGGCCCGAATCATGTGACGCGGGGGTCAAAATAAAAGTCCCTAACAGAACCATTTCGGTTCAAGTAATTATGTATTTTGTATTAAATGTACATAATATGTAATTATGTATTAAATGTCATATTTTACATATGCTTCGTATATTCGTATTTAATAAGCTTCATTTAGCACAAATAAAAGAAAACGGTTGAGTGACTGAATACTTATGCAACACACATAATGTTGATAATGCAAAACACACAAATTACTCAAGAAAATTCATCTTGTGCGTAAATTTTAAACATTTGTGATTACATGAATACGTTATCGTCACCAAATAATATTATCTATTTCAGGATAATATTTCACAGTTTTATTACATTTTATATTTAGTATATTGCACGAAGGGAGTGAAATGCTTTACTTTGACACAAAATGAACTGTCGTTCACGTAGTGATTCCACACATGGAAATGTTTTGAGCTCATTTAGTAAGAAATGCGTATGTGGGTTTATACCGTTTTTAAAAAGGGGTATCGGGTTCGAGTTGTCCAGCGTTTGTCTTCTAATTTTTTTCACGATGAGGAATATCCTGTGTGTTGTCGTATTGAATCCGTTTATGGTCGCATTCTTGCACTCATTTGCGCGGCCCCTTTTAGGAAAGGTCCAATTAAGCAGACCAATTCTCCCTAAACTCTAATCAATTTATTCGGTTTGGATGCATTTTTGTGCTGAATTGTGTGTATGGGTGTGGCGAAGCTGTCGCTTGTTGCCAGATCGAGATAAAACAAATCATTTAAAGATTCAAATATTATGAAAGGACCGTGTACCAAAAACAGCAACAAAAAAGACAAAAGGAACAAGAACCTTTATTTAAACATTTGAGGTACATTGAATAAAGTAAGTTAATTGTCTTTCAATACATTGTATTTTATTTCTTATTTTTAAATATACTGCTTTAGAACTTTTCAAATGTTGCTAAAATAAAAAAAAAAACATTACAACATGCTGGAGTTTGATTTGCAAGTCTGAGTTCCAGGTGAACAACGTTTGGAGCAGAATCCTCATCCGCTATCTGAATCACAACATCTGTCACCTCTCACAACATCAATCACAACATCTCTCAAACTGTAAACACTTTTGAAACTTTTTCTGGTCAAGAACAGTCCACGCAGCTGCATCGACGCCTCCACTTCAAAGTGAAGCCATTATCAGCAACAAAGGTCAACAGCATAACCCTGGCACTTGGTCGTGAGTTCCTTATACGGCTCTGACACAGAGTGGCCGTAGATATATTTAAAATGAATCAAATTTAGATATATGTAAAATTATATACTGGTTTCCAGTGGCCATCGTTCATGACTTCCCGTTCATGACTTCTTGCACTTTTGGCCATTGCAAATTCAGATGAACGTTAACATCATGTTAATATATGTTCCTATGTTGGTACGTCCGGTCCTCCATAAGCTGGTGGCTTTTACGCTGCACCGTTGCAGTTCGGCGAGATTCCATCCGACCTGGCAACCCGCGGCCGTGACAGAGTACCGACGGACCGTCAGCATGGCGGCGCTCACTTCCACAAGTCTGCGCCATGTCCTCCTGTACTGAAGCCTAAAGGACATCACGCAGCCAGCATGGAGACCGAGGAGGAGCAGCACATGACCACGCTGCTCTGCATGGGCTTCCCGGACCCCGTGGCCATCAGGAAGGCGCTGCGCTTGGCCAAGAACGACATCAACGAGGCTGTGGCGCTGCTCACGAACGAGAGCCCCGGCCTCGGGTACGGATACGAGCCGATGGAGAGCGGCCCCGCGCCGGGCTCGGGGCCCGGGGGGGAAACGGAGAGCGGCGGCGGCGGCCGCAGCAGCAGCGGCGGCGGCGGGACGGGCGGCTTCGACCCTCCGCCCGCCTACCACGACGTGGTGGAGAGCGAGGTAGGAGACGCGGGCCGCGGCCGCACGGGAGGGGGACGTGGGGGAATTTCTGCCCGCCGGGCCGACACGGCCGCCGGCGTGAGGCGCGGAGCGGCGTGGCCCCTCTGGAAAACGGGGGATCTCGCAGCTGTTTGGCCCGGGCCGGACCCTCCCGCCAGGAAGGCCAGCATGTTGCTTCACCTTGGGGGAGGGGGGCTAGGACGCGGCGTTTATTAAAAATCTCTGCAAAACTACACCGGGGGGGGGAAAAAAGGGCGGGGGAGGCTGTCTGTGCACGAATCGATAGATGCAAAAAAAAAAAAAAAAAGCGGTGTCCCGGTCCGGCTGCGTCTGTGGGAATTAAGACGGGTCCGTGCGTCCTGGGCGGAAGGGTGGGCGCCATGCAGAACCTGCCCGTTTTCCACGACTTGCCCTACTGACTCATCACCTGCCCTTTGACCTTTCCGTTATTGTAGTCGTGACCCCTGCCGCCGGGGTCAGCTTTCTCTTGCCTATGAACTCGCCCCGTTTGATCGAAGCCAGGAAAGCGGTCACGTTTTTGAGCCCCCTTTTCTAGGGACGAAGGGAACGTTTCTACCCCGTGTTCTGCGATCGGGCTCCTCAGTCTGGCCCCTGGCCGTTTCGCCCGCGGCCCGTTCCGTTTCTGTCTCAGAATGGCAGGTTGTCAGCTCCGTGTTCCAGGGCTAAATATAACCGCGGCTTGCAGGGTTCTCCCGGGTGGGCCGGCGGGCATAGAAACCACGTCGAGATCCCCTTACATGACTACAGGCCAGGGGTACAAACACACACGCCCACTCGGAACCCCGGGGACAACAGCTCCAGTCATAAACAAGTTCCGAAGCCGCAGGAGAGCGTGTCTCCGCCCACCGTGCGAAGCCCCGCCCCTCTCCACTGTTTACTGTGGCCCACGTGACCTTTCGAACTCGTATTCCTGCGGGCCGCAGCACGTGGGGCCTGTTGGCCAAGGTGTGTGGAATGAACCACCGCACTTCGAGTCACCTGACTTCTCCGGGCTAAAGAGTCCGATTGGCTCGCTGGGAGCCCGCCCAAAGCTCTGTGACCCCGCCCATATCTCCTGTGCCTTATGACCTTTGTTCCTGGGAGGAGTGGTTTGTGACCTCAGTGCAGATTAACCGAATGCCACGGTTCCGCCGCGGTGGTTTATGCAGATGAGTCTCCGCCGTCAAAATTTAAATATAACCGTCCATGTCCTCCGAACAGCCATGTTAAGTGACCTGTGGCCTGTATCTCCACGCGTTCCGAGACTCGCTGGACTTCTCTGAGGTCAGTCGGTTCCCGGACGTGCTGCTCTGCTCCGCCGGCATCTTCCTCGCATCTCCCTGCAGCTCGCAGGAGTTAATAATGGAGTGTGTTGGACACACACCTCGTCAGGGAGCCTGCATTACGCCCACTGACTGTGTGTGTGTGTGTGTGTGTGTGTGTGTGTGTGTGTGTGTGTGTGTGTGTGTGTGTGTGTGTGTGTGTGTGAGAGAGAGAGAGAGAGAGAGAGAGTCAGAGCAGTATATTATAGAAAGTCCTTTCCCCCCCCCCCCTCTCTTCCTTATGCTCTACGGAACGTGGTCTGATGTCTGAGGAACAGGACGAGTCCATCGGTCGGCCGGTCTGGCTGGTTTTACCGCAGTAGAATTTTCTGTAACTGATGAAGAGGAGGAGGGGAGGATTTAAGAAATGGATGATTAATGATGAATGGATCTGTAGGCCTCACGTTGTGCGTTGAACCTCCTGGTCCATCTTCCTCCTCCTCCTCCTCCTCCTCCTCACTCTCACAGCAGTCTTTCTGGTGACGTTCCCATGTAATGTGACCGTTACCTTGTGGTCGCTGTGTGTGCGCATGTTCTCCGTGTGAAGCTGGAACGTTCCCGATGTTTACTCCCGATCAGGCCGCGCCTGACGGATACTTTTTTCCCCCCTCTGGTGCAATTTTATCTTCGGTGGCGGCGGCTGTAACGTGACACGCGGCGCTGAACTGGTCCCGACTGCCTGAATCAGTCAGCCGCTTCACCAACGTTCAGTCCGGTTTACGTTTCTTCATCGTCATCATCTTCTTCTTCAGGCCTCCAGAAGCAGCGCTGGACCTGCATTGATGAGGCGGCTGCGCTGGCGCTCAGTGAGCGCGTCGTGCGATTGTCTGATTGGCCCTGACAGAGTGGTGGCTGCAGTGTTATTGGCTGCGGCGACGTGGCCTGACTATTCTCCCTTATTTAGGGAAATGAACGATTCGGGGTTTGGGTTGTGAGCGTTGTCTGAGTAATCTCTCTCTCTCTCTCTCTTCCTTCCTTCCTTCCTTCCTCTGACAGCGGAATAACGATGAGAATGGGAACTGCTCGGGAGGGAACATGGAGTTTCCCACCACCAACCTGTATGAGCTGGAGAGTCGAGTGTTCACTGACCACTGGTCCATCCCCTACAAGAGGGAGGAGTCTCTGGGCAAGTGCCTCATCGCCTCCACGTGCCTGGCAAGACTTGGTGAGGCTGTGTGTGTGTGTGTGTGTGTGTGTGTGTTATAAGATTATAAATGGGGGAAAATGCTAGTCGATCTGCATATATATTTAATATATTTAATGCTAAACTGACTCCTCCACTGGAGACATCAGAGTGTGTAGAAAGTGTGACACGCACAGAGTGTTACCCATGGCGTGTGTGTGTTTCTGTCTTGTGTGTCTGCAGGCCTTGCTGATGCAGATGAGAACTGTAAGAGGTTTATGGACCGCTGTATGCCTGAGGCCTTTAAAAAGGTGGACTTTCCAAGCCCAAACACACACACACACACACACACACTTTAGTCAGTCTGAATCAGGACGTGTTGTGTTTGTGTGACCGCCTCTCCAGCTTCTGACCTCCAGTGCGGTGCATAAGTGGGGAACTGAGATCCACGAGGGAATCTACAACATGCTGATGCTGCTGGTGGAGCTGGTGGCTGAGCGGGTGAAGCAGGACCCCATCTCCATCGGGCTCATGAGCGTCCTCACCATGGTAACCACAGCTCTGTTACAGTGTGTGTGTGTGTGTCTGTTACTCCTCAAGGACATGTGCCCACATGCATACTGAGTATCTTCTCCTCTGCGCTGGAGGAAGCCCTGCCCTCATCCTCGTGTGGATTTTATTAACAATAAAATGCCGTAAATGCCAGATTGCCGTTTTTTGTGTAAAAAATCTGCTCTCAGTCGTGAAAGACGTGTTTAATCACCTAAAAAAAAGACTGACAACTCTAAGAACAGTTTCTCCGTAAACAAAGTTACTAACTGACCTAAAGTGCACGTGTGCGACACAAACAAACCAGGCTGCAAAAGTGCAGACAAGGGACTCGGCGGCGCAAGAGTAACGGTTAACAAGAAAAACATCTAGACAACAATGAGCCAGACAGAGATAAACTAGTGAAATGAATAATAAATGTGTAAAGTAAAAATACTGCTGGGCAAAATGGAACAATGCGATGATAGATAATATTACTCAATGTAATAGATGTAGAGTGTGTGTGTGTGTGTGTGTGTGTGTGTGTGTGTGTGTGTGTGTGTGTCTGTCTGTCCAAAGGGTAACTATTTATAATAGTTCATCTCTGATTCTGAAGCAGCGTCATTCGGCAGCTGCTGGTCATGTGACTAGCGTCAACACTGTAATATGGTGGAATTAGGACTCCTTCCAGGAGCAGAACTAGTAATGATGTATGAATGAAGATGTTCATGTGATGGTTTGGTGTGCAGGCCTTCAACCCCGATAACGAGTACCACTTTAAGAACCGCATGAAGGCGTGCCAGAGAAACTGGGCAGAGGTGTTTGGAGAAGATGCCATGTTCGCTGTGTCCCCCAGCTCCAGCTACCAGAAGGTCGTGCAGCTGTCCAATTTTTGTCCTCTTTTTCTGCCCCCACCCCTTATCTCTTTTTTTTTTTTCTTTCCTATGACACTTTCATTTTCTTATCAGTGTGTTATATGTATGTGTGTCTGAATGTTGTATGTTGTAAACCTTTTTATTTCACTTATTTCCTCAGGAACCACATGGCTGGCTGGTGGATCTTGTCAATCGGGTAAATGTCATAAATGTCACACGCCCTCCTTCTCTCTCGCTCTCTCTTTCCGAGTTGCCAGATTGTGTTGTTTTGGTCCTTGCATCTGGTTTGTTGTCTGTGCAGTTTGGTGAAATGGGGGGATTCGCCGCCATCCAGAGTAAACTGAACATGGAGGATGTGGAGATCGCGGTGAGTCCCGTATTCCACGCAGGGGGGCATGATGGGAGAGAAACTTCAGAGCGTAGTAGTGTGCTTATCTTGTTTACTCACTGAGCGCTGACACACATTTATACTAATTTGATTGTAATTATGGGGACCCGGGCAGCTTTTTATATATATTTATATATATGTGTGTGTGTGTGTGTGTGTGTGTGTGTGTGTGTGTGTGTGTGTGTGTGTGTGTGTGTGTGTGTGTGTGTAAACTTTATGTATTAAAACCATCTGTGTAACATTTTCCCAATCTAAACCTTGCCCTGCTCTTAAACTTAACCTCAAGATTGAGAAAGAATGGGGTGGTAGTAGCCTAGTGGGTAAAACACTTGCCTATGAACCAGAAGACCAGGGTTCAAATCCCACTTACTACCATCGTGTCCCTGAGCAAGACACTTAACCTTGAGTGTCTCCAGGGGGGGACTGTCCCTGTAGCTACTGATTGTAAGTCGCTCTGGATAAGGGCGTCTGATATGCTGTAAATGTAAATGAAAGAAAATGTATGTAATTTTTGTATTTTTGAGTAAAATGTGATTTATTCCTGTCAGTGTGGGGACATGATAGAAATACACACACACACACACCTACATCCATGGTCGGGATAAACAACTGCATCTCTGTATGTTGCTCTGAGCGGCAGATCAGGAGGAATGAGGGCAGAAATATGAATCATCGTCGTTTCACTGGATCATAATTCTCACCACAGCTGTTCACACCCCAGCCTTTCATCTCTGGCTCTCCCATAGGTGCCGAAACGAGACACAGAGGCAGAAATAATGACGCGAAGAAGCTTGGTTTTGCGTGTCGCTTGCATGAACGACGCAGCCCGTGCTAAAGGAAGCCCCTTTTCTGGGTGCTGTGAGGCGTCCTTGTTGAGGCTCCTGCTCGCTGCCCTTTGAAGGCAGGAATTTGCATGTTTCGGGCGGCGGCAGCTGCGCCAGGCCGGACGAGGAAAAAGGTGCCTTCATTCACTGTGGGCGTGAGGAGGAATGCAGGGATTTGCATGCTAATCGCTTGAACGCTGAGACGGGAGGAAGCAGCAGCATCAGCAGCGGATACTTGTCTGAAGCTCTGTGTGTGCGGCTATGAACGTTAATCAGCATCGAGCGAATGCGGCAAAAAAAAAAAAAACGCGTGTTTTCGAACGTCCGTGTGGACGAGGCCGAACTGGCTGTCCCCGGCTGGTGGAACAACTCTCCCTGCTCCATTCCACTACCACCAGCTTTAAGAAGCAGCTGAAAACCCACTCGTTTAAAAAGTATTTCAGACGAGTCTAACACCTACACACACACACACACACATTACATTTTACATTTACAGCATTTATCAGACGCCCTTATCCAGAGCGACTTACAACCAGTAGTTACAGGGACAGTCTCCCTGTAGCAACTTAGGGTTAAGTGTCTTGCTCAGGGACACAATGGTAGTAAGTGGGGTTTGAACCCGGGTCTTCTGGTTCATGGGCGAGTGTTTTACCCACTAGGCTACTACCACCCTGTTTTCGAACGTGCACACACACTCACACTTGACAAGTCTGGCCCTAAAATCTATAGAAACCGAACGAGAATTGCTGGTGTCTTCATCTTGTAAGTCGCTTTGGATAAAAGCTTCTGCCAAGTAAAGTAAAGTAAAGAACTCCCACCGGAGGGGCGCTGTACCAGCAGTACTTTATCGTTTTTGGATGCATTGATGATGATGTAGAGCAGGCTGTGTGCTTGTGTAACCTGTGCAGTTATAAACGCTAGTGATTCCAGTGCGGTTTTCCACCTTCTCAGACCGTGGCAGAGCAGTCCCGTAACTGGCGCGCGCGGTCCGTGTCGTGGTTTGTTCCCCGGCCGCAGCGCGGTCACTGTGTGAACCGGGAGGCGTCCCGGAGCGAGCCTCCAGACTCGGAAGTGGGGTGGCGGGACGGAAGGGAAGTCATTAAGCGCGGAACAGAGTCGCGATTCATTCCCTCCGGCGATGCCCCTGGCACTGCGGCGTTACGGACAAAAGGCAGTTGAGCTCTTCGAGCCCCGCCCCCTCGCACTTGCGGCTGTGCGGTAAATCGAATGTTAATTGCCGTTGCCGTTTTGATTTAGTTTTTTTTTATGTATTTTTTTCTGATCACTTGATTCACGAATGGGGGCTGATAAGAATAAAAACGTTTTACAAACACCGTTTTAGTCCGTAATTGTGCAGCTGTAATAAAAGCTGCGTTTCCTCGGATATTTAAACCCGTCTCTCCCTCCGCAGTGTGTGTCCGCCTTGGTGCAGCCTTTAGGAGTGTGTGCAGAGTACCTGAACTCCAGCCTGGTCCAGGTGAGCTCCGCCCCCTCCCCTGGTTATGAGGTTTTATCGACTGCAGTAGTGAGCAAGCAGGCGATTGAAACCGTGCGTCGTGATAAAACGATGAACACTTATTCTTATTAACTTTCTTATTAACACGCGCTGTTTGCGTATATGAATTTCCTCCCTGCTTATCAGCCAATGTTGGACCCAATCATTCACAAGATGATCACATACGTGCAGAACCTTGAAGAAAAAGACCTCAAAGACAAGGTAGATGTTATGCACACACGCACCAGCACTACGCCCTCTCCACCCGCCTGTCGTCGTGATTCCCTGCTCCTTCACATCCGCAGCGCCTGGTCAGCATCCCGGAGCTTCTGTCGGCCATCAAGCTGCTCTGCATGCGCTTCCAGCCTGAGCTGGTCACTGTGGTGGACGACCTGAGGCTGGACATCCTGCTGCGGATGCTGAAGACGCCACATTTCAGTGCCAAGATGAACTCCCTCAAAGAGGTCACACACACATACGAGCGCACGTTTACTGCACACACACACACACACACACACACAGTCTTAGTAGGGGCGTGTGTTTAGTTTACAGTAACAGCTCATCTCACAAGATGTTGGGCTTTAACATTAGATGTTGCCATTCGCCTCATATCTGTATTGTACTGGAATATTTGTTTAATGTGCTCCTCAGCAATATTATCACTAAAAACAATAATGCGTCCTTTTGTTCAGTTTTAATTTTATGCCAAATGAATCATTTTGTTTGCTTGTCTCTTGGTCTTTTAAACTTTTTTTTATTATAATTTTAATGTAACATACGACTGATGGCTCATATATTGTTGGTAAATTGACATGAATGAATAATACGTAAAACATGAAATAACCCCGCTGTGCTCCTCAGGTGACTAAGCTGATAGAAGAGAGCACCGTGTCGAAAACGGTGAAGAACGCTATCGACACGGACCGCCTGCTGGACTGGCTGGTGGAGAACTCCGTTCTCTCAATAGCGCTGGAAGGTGAGAGCCGTCGCATTTCTGCTGCCTTGAAACGGACCGTGTGAATCAGAACTCAGGAACGGGAGGAATGTGGAATAAGAGAGGGTTCCGCAGCTAGCGCTCCAAAACACAAATCTCAGTAAAGGAGGAGCTGGCAGGAGAAGATGGCAGAACGCTTGTCTCACTATCGTTTTTTGAAAACATAATGTAGGAAAATTGATGGGACGCATTGATAATCGACCCGTTGGCAATCGTAATGGAATTGAATCGTGAGACCAGTGAAGGTTCACACCTCTGGTCGTAACTTGATGCTGACTGAGGATCCAGAGCGGCACGTGACAGTCAAGGCCGGGATGTTATAAGACTATTTGAAGACACTTCTGTCTGCTGCGCCGCCCCCAACGCTTGGCTGGAATTCCAGCTCCCGATGCGACTCTGACGTAGCGCTCCAACTGTTACTGATCTCTCCCTTTTTACATATATATATTTTTGGGGGTTTATGTTGGTCCATAAATATCCAGTGATTGAACATCAACTCAGAGGGAGGGGCTTTCAACTATTGGTGGTAGCAGTTTAACAGACTCTGGTGCTCATTGTGGCACTTGTGTCTTCTTCTGTGGTCCTGGAACAGCGGACGCCACTGTAGCACCAGAGCCTGTTAGGCTGTAAGTGCCAATGGGTGAAAGCGTCTCCCCTCGAGTTAATGTCCAATCACTGTTGTGGCTCCACGCATTTGCCCTAAAAAAAAAAAGAAAGTCTCATAAAGGCTTAAACTGTGCTTTCCAATATTAAGTCATTAAATATATTTAAAAATGACTAGTAATCCTTAAATCCCAAATTTAAAGGTCTTTAAAATACTGCAGACGCAACAATTTATTTATTTATTTTCTGGTAACTGCTAAATAATTTGTCTAATTTCTAATAAGTGTTTTGCGGTTTTGTGTATAAGATTGTTTTTTTTTTTTGTTTGGTTTTTTTATTTATTTATTTATTTATTGGGGGGGGCTGTAGTTTTAAATTTGATGAACGTGGTCTTTAAAAGTTTCCTTAAACCTGTGGATATACCCTGTGTCATCTGTGTTGCAGGTAATATAGACCAGGCGCAGTACTGTGAGCGGATAAAGGGAATCATTGAGCTGCTGGGCAGTAAGCTGTCTCTGGACGAGCTCTCCAAGATCTGGAACATACAGGTGAGGTGGTGCGGAGGATGTGCATGCTTGACCGGTTGGTTATTAAATTATCTGACTTCTCCCCTCCCTCTTTTGCTTCTGGAACAGTCTGGCCAGTCGTCCACAGTAATTGAGAACATCCACACCATCATCGCTGCAGCCGCCGCCAAGTTTAACTTTGAGCAGCTCACCCATCTTTTCATACTCATTCAGAAGGTACGGCCTGATCAGTGCTGCATATTTGCAGTGAGATGATTCTCTAGATTGGGGGAATCGTGGGGTCTTGAGTTGAAAGGAGATCTTGGGAAGCGGTCATTGGAGGATATGATGAAATAAGCTTTCTCTGCAGAGCTGGGAGGTGGAGAGCGACCGCGTTCGCCAGAAGCTCCTGAGCCTGATCGGGCGTATCGGGCGTGAGACCCGGTCTGAAGTGACCACCGGGAAGGTAGGGGTGGTCCTGAATTCAGCATTTGGCCTGCGTTTTTCTCGTTTTTGATGCCCTGCCCGTGTGTTGACAGGTGCTGGAGGTGTTATGGGAGTTGGCACATCTGCCCACGCTGCCAACCAGCCTGGTGCAGCAGGCGCTGGATGAACATCTGACCATCCTGAGCGATGCATATGCTGTCAAGGAGACGATCAAGAGGAACTACATCATCAAATGCATTGAGGACATCAAGAAGGTGAGGGCCTGGATCTGCAAGATTCGTTTTCATTGTACCTGCTACCCCTGCTGCAGCTTTTAAATATGATTCAGCTTTCATTATAATAATGATGAATATTAGTTTTAAGCTTTATAGAAATTGTTATAAATGCACATGATATAATAAGAGGTCAGTCAGAAGAACATGTTACTGTCTGGTGGGCACCATCTCTTTGTTCCTCCGGGGTTCTGCTATGGTTTCTATAGGACACTGAACGTTCCTTCAGGCTTCGCCCCCGAACCGCTGGTTCTCTATTGAGCCTCAGGACCAAATCAATGCAACTGCAGTTTATGTTTTTAGATTCAAGTGCAGGAGGAATCAAGGTCTCACAGCGAGACACAAGTCTTGTTTCTTACTGGTTCCTGGGGCAGGAAAAGACCCAGCCCACTGGCCAAAGTAAGAGAAGGTCTGAGATCTCTGACCAATTAGAACTCAAAGCTGCTTGGCTTCTTTCCACAACTTGTTGAGGTGCGGGTCATGATCTTCACTCCTGGGGAATTTAATTTGGAAGCGGTAATTGCGGCATGTTGTTGATTTGGGACCCTCAGCAGTGAATTGTACTCTGTTTCGGGTGTCTGTTCATTTCAGAGGGAGATTTACTGCTGATGAAAATAATTTATGAATGTTAATTTCATAGCTTTTTTTTTTTTATTATTTAACAATATAATTTGTTTTGTCATTATGAGCGATTATTAGTTATTTTGTTCCTTTTTACTACATTCATTTGAATCTGATTATCATATTTAAAGGTCCCCTATTATCAACAATTTTTTTTTGCTTTTATATCAGTCTTAGTGTCCACTAATACTGTATCTGAAGTCTCTTTCCAAAATTCAGCTGTGGTGCAGAATTTCCGCTCTCGCGGCGAAGCCGAATGGCCAAAGCACTCTTTACACCTATCACAATTTCTAGCCACTGCAGGACCATAAACAGGCTCAGACAACCCGAGTATTACTGTTAAATCATCTCACAAAGTGACATTTTCATAATAGGGGGCCTTTAAGGTATTTCTCCCAGCCCTGGTACCTGGGGTATTTTCTAATCAAACTCCCTGTTGAAATTAATAAATATGACCACATGGAATTCAGATGGTCATGCTTACGTTCCCCTGTCGGTTCATTCATCCTTCATTCCTTGAGAATCACAGATATGGTCTCATAAGAACATCAGAGATCTGGTCTCCTGGTGCTGGTGGCTTCAAACTCCTCTGTTAATGATCTGGTAATGGTTGGTAACCACGTCTGGGGAAAATGTGGTGATGTGGTCTGTGTGTGTGTGTGTGTGTCAGTCCTCTCAGCACAGTAACCCTCAGACAGTGTGGGTAGTTCCAGCTCTACGTCAGCTCCATGAGATCACGCGCTCCTTCATCAAGCAGACGTACCAGAAGCAGGACAAGGTAGACCTCCTCTGTTCTGTAGAAATGAAGGCTTGTCTATTTACAGCAGTCAGTGGGATAATCGTTCCTGTCATAAATTCTTCTGTAGCTCAGCAGTCACCCCAGCCATGCTGAGTTTTCAGTTTTTCTCCTGCAGAGCATCATTCAGGACCTGAAGAAGAACTTTGAGATTGTCAAGCTGATCACTGGAAGCCTGGTGTCCTGTCATCGGCTGGCTGTGTCGGTGGCCAGTTCCAGCAGCCTGTCTGGCTCCACTCTGGTGGATGGCAGATACTCCTATCAGGAGGTACCTATAGAATTGTATTTGTGGAGGAGATGTTTTATTTTTACATCAGTAGAAGTCTCCTCCACTCTGAAACGTTCTCCTCCCTCCCCTCTCTGCAGTACCTGGAGGCCCATCTGAAGTTCCTGGCCTTCTTCCTCCAGGAGGCCAGCCTGTACCTAGTGTGGAACCGGGCTAAGGAGGTGTGGGAGTGCCTGGTGTCGGGCATGGATGTCTGTGAGCTGGACCGTGAGGTATGGAGTCGTGTGTAGCTTGTTTGCGTTTTTCTCCCTCTGTGAACAGGTAAGTGATCCCTCATCCCTTCTTCCCCTTTCCAGATGTGCTTTGAATGGTTCACCAAGGGGCAGCATGACCTGGAGAGTGACGTCCAGCAGCAGCTTTTTAAGGAGAAGATCCTCAAACTTGAGCCTTATGAGATTACGATGCACGGTGAGCAGCATCTCCAACCCAAATCTAACACCTCGTTCAGAGGTGATGTTCCTTCACCTGCTCTCCTCTGTCTCTCAGGGTTTAACCTATTCAAGACTTTCTTTGAGAATGTGAACCTCAGTGACCATCGACTGAAACGGCAGGGAACTCAGCTGGTGCGTTGGGCCACCAATACTGGATTTTTATTGGTTGGTGGTTCATTGGTCTCATTTGCTGTTTGTCTTTTCCTCCCTGCCAGTGCGTGGAAAGGCTGGACTTGGCCGGAATGGACTTCATCTGGCGCATCGCCATGGAGTCGCCGGACGAGGAAATTGCCAACGAGGCCATCCAGCTCATCATCACCTACAGCTACATCAACCTCAACCCCAAAATGAAGAAGGTGAAAGGGGCAGACCCCAGCCCAGGCCACGCCCCTTGTGTGGTGGTGCTTCTCATGGTGTCTAATGAGGTTTCCATTTCCTCCCTTCTCCAGGATTCAGTGTCCTTACACAAGAAGTTCATAGCAGATTGTTATAAAAGATTAGAGGTGAGTGGATCTGGACCATCCTGGGTGTCTTGTCAAAATGTGAGTTTTGCCTAAAGTTTAAATGCATGTAATATATTATAAAATTGGCAGGGCAATAGCCAACCTGCATAAATTTACTTCTATCACAGTCCCTCCAACTTCATGCAAACACAGTCCTGAAAGCGCCCTTAAACTCAGAACTGGAGCTTAGAAACATAAACACTTCTGAATTGTTCGGGGGTTTTTTTGTGTGTGTATATGAAAATGCGTCTTTCACTCTGTTCTGTTGCTTCATACCCAGGCTGCTAGTTCTGCTCTAGGTGGACCCACCCTCACCCATGCTGTTACCAGGGCAACCAAGATGCTGACAGCCACCGCCATGCCCACGGTTGCCACATCTGTGCAATCTCCTTCCAGGTTCGGAAGCAGCTCCCGTGCATTTTTCCCACATTTTGACGTCTAAAGCAGTTTATCCTCACGATGCAATTCTGTCTCAGGTCAACCAAGCTGGTGATCATCGAACGGCTGCTGCTGCTGGCTGAGCGATATGTCATTACAATAGAGGTGAGTGTGATCATCTTCCCATCCTCCTCGCTTTACTCCTTCGAAAAAATGGATTAAGATAAAGTCTTTTTTTTCCCCTTTGTTTTTAAGCAGGATTTGTACTCCGTTCCTCGGACCATTCTACCTCATGGTGCCTCATTTCACGGCCACCCTGTGACGCTTCATATTACCTACGAATCAACCAAAGACACTTTCACACTGGAGGTAAAATGAAAAACTGTTCACGATAAAAGGTGGCCACACATTCCAGCCTGAACTTGGGATTCTGAGGGGTTCATGCAGACAGAAGGTGCAGTGATGCTGGCTGCCGGAATCTTCCACTCTAGTCCTTATATGATGATTGTTTATGATCCGTGTGTGTGTGTGTGTGTGTGTGTGTTGCAGGCTCATAGTAATGAGACCATTGGCAGCATCAGGTGGAAAATTGCAGAGCATCTGAACTGTCCGGTGGACAATGTCCAGATCTTTGCCAATGACAGCATGGTGAGTCACACACATGAAGCGCTGCCGACACCTTCTGCCTTCAGGATGGACCAAATTTCTTTACTGTTAATTGAAAGCCATATTCTGAATAATGGGATTTGACGTCTCAATGTGCGTTTTCTGCAGCTAACGATGAACCGTGACCAGAAGCTGTTGAACCAGCTGGGTTTCTCAGACGAGCAGAGCCTGACCGTGAAGAGCTCGGGCACTGGCACGCCGTCGGGCAGCTCGGTGGACAGCTCCGCCTCGGCCAGCAGCAGCAGCAGCGGCGTCTTCAACTCCGCCTACGCCCTGGAGCAGGTGCCCACACACACACACACACACACCCCCTCGCACCGACACACTCTTAGTCGGGTCGAGCTTGCGTGGTAAACGATCAGTCAGCAAACACAAACTTCCTGCCTGTGGTGTCTATACTTTCTGTTTGATTCACTGCTTGTAAATGTGTCATAGTGTTTGAAAAAAAGTGTTTACACATATTGCAAATTTGATGAAATTTACAATATTTAGATTTGCAATTCTC
This sequence comes from Denticeps clupeoides, assembly GCF_900700375.1. Classification (NCBI taxonomy): domain Eukaryota; kingdom Metazoa; phylum Chordata; class Actinopteri; order Clupeiformes; family Denticipitidae; genus Denticeps; species Denticeps clupeoides. Next base: position 16,657,484 of record NC_041725.1, read on the forward strand.
GGCTGCCGTTGTGATTCATTTGAATTATCGCGAGAGAGGCTAGCCCCTGGCGATTGTAGCGCGTGCAAAGAAAGCCGGGCTTTTAAAAAGCTGTGCTGCTCGGGTCGGGTTGCCTAACATTTTTAGCCCCAATTACAGTTCTTACATGGACGCCCTGATGTTTTGTTCTCAGGAGAAATCTCTGCCTGGCGTGGTCATGGCCCTGGTTTGTAATGTCTTTGAGATGCTTTACCAGCTGGCCAACCTGGAGGAGCCAAGGTGCGTAACATTAAACACACGTATTATGCTTATTTACCTCCAGAAACAGAGTATTGACGCTGTTCTTCCGCTGTTTCTCAGGATAACTCTGCGGGTTCGGAAGCTGCTGCTTCTGATCCCAACAGATCCCGAGGTGCAGGACGCCCTCGATAACTTTGTGCCAAAGGAGTCCAGCGTCTGGAGTCACCAGGTGTCACTTTTCTCTGTGAATCACATTCAGAATGTGATTCATTTAATATTTATTTATTACATTTTTGTCGTGAGTTCTGGTTATATGATTTAAAAGGGATAATCAGTAGTTTTAATCTCTTAAATGTTCTGTGTAGAAAACTCTGTTCACCTTGGGCTCTGGGTCCCAGGCATCCAAATCTCCATCCCTGTCCAGTAAACAACAGCACCAGCAAAGTGCCGCGTCCATCCTAGAGTCTCTGTTCCGCTCCTCAGCGCCTGGCATGTCCACCTTTCGGGTGTTGTACAACCTGGAGGTACACGCACTAACATGAATAAATAAGCATGAACCTGATCTTCAAAGACCCTGAACACTGATTCATTGTGCAACCAGAACATGCTGATTAATGAGAGTTGGACGTTCTCAGGTTCTGAGCTCTAAGCTGATGCCCACATCTGATGATGAGATGGCGAAGACCAGTGTGAAATCTTTCTGTGAAAACTTCCTCAAAGCTGGAGGCCTGAGGTACGCAGAGCTGACGACTTAAAGCATTAAATAACTCAACGTAACAAGCAGAGCATTAATTTTGGGTGGTTGTGTTTGGTTTCTGTGTGTGTGTGTGTGTGTGTGTGTGTGTGTGTGTGTGTGTGCGCGCACGTGCTCCCGCAGCCTGGTGGTGAATGTTATGCAGAGGGACTCCATCCCATCAGAAGTGGATTATGAGACCAGACAGGGCGTCTACTCCATATGCCTGCAGCTAGCCAGGTGGGACTTCCTGCTTCTATTCTTACTGTCCAGTTTCATACAGTTACACAACAACCGAGCATTCTGATTGGCCGAATCTGGATATACTTTGTATGTATTGATTAACTGGTCACGACACACACGGTAAGTCCTGATCGCTTGTAGTTATTACTATGAGGATCTACAGCATGCTGCAGCACGTTCTCTCATGTTGTCACGCAATCACCAGCAGACAGTGGACAGTGTCTCACCAAGTGGGATGTTCTATAAAGTCCGTTTCAAAGGACATTGAATGTGTTTCTTTTTGTTTCTTTTTAATAACTGCTTCTCCACCCCGTCCAGATTCCTGCTGGTCGGTCAGGCAATGCCCAGTGTGTTGGACGAGGAGATCTGTAAGGACAGTCTGGACACGTTGTCCTCCAGGCCATTTCGTAATGCGGGGCGACAGAGCGGCCGGCAGCTGTCTCTGTGCGGAACTCCGGAGAAGTCGTCCTACCGACAGATGAGCATGTCTGATCGCTCGTCCATCCGGGTGGAGGAGATCATTCCAGCAGCACGTGTCGCCATACAGGTGTGTGTGTGTGTGTGGTACACAGTTGTTTTAAACAGGCATTTATTGATGTTTTTCTTGTGTTAAGACAATGGAAGTGACCGACTTCACGTCCACGGTGGCCTGTTTCATGCGCCTGACCTGGGCTGCTGCCGCTGGGCGATTGGACCTGGTGGGCAGCAGTCAGCCAATCAGAGAGAGCACCAACTCCTTCCTTCCACTGGGGGTCCGCAGCAGGGTCAGCAGCACAGGTGGGGTTTTTATTTTACCGTCCCACTCTCTCTTACCTGCTCAGCACTGCTTTTACAATTCATTTTATTTTAGAATTAACCCAGAAAGGGCATGAAAGTAGGGGTGTGAACCTTCACTGGTCTCACGATTTGGTTACGATTATCAATGCCTGGATCATCGATGCTTCCCGTCAACTTTTCTATGTTAGTCAGTGAGATGTGAGTTAGGGCTTCGTGCACCCGCACGTCTGACGTTTTTCTGCCGTATGCGGCGTCAGGTGAGCACGGACTGAACGTTTTTCTGCTCATTTTTAGCCGTTCAGCACCAGCGTTCATTCAGATGACGTCAAATAAACGCTTCATGTCAAGTTCCACCAAAGTCCCGACGAATGTTAAACATAGTCAACCATACGCCAGTGAAACGGCAATCTAACGCAACTACAAAGCACAGCATATGGTGTTCAGAGGGCATTCATTTTGATCGTCCAAGCGGACGAGGCCGAACTCCTATCCGGAGTGGCACTGTAAAGTAAAGTGAAAGTTAAGTGATGTGATCACATGTGATACGCAGCAGCAAAGCACACGGTGCACACAGTGAAATTTGTCCTCTGCATTTAACCCATCACCCTGAGTGAGCAGTGGGCAGCCATGACAGGTGCCCGGGGAGCAGTGTGTGGGGACGGTGCTTTGCTCGGTGGCACCTTGGCGGATCAGGATTCGAACCGGCAACCTTCTGTACTCCGATCAGGCTGCCATAATCACTACCGGCACTACTTTTTAACTAGAATTTTTATACCGTCGCCAGAAATTCATCAAGCAACGGTCATTATGATATAATCGATTATCTATGCAGAATCATCCACGGCTGCATCGCGGTGCATCGGTTATTATATTCATTTCAACACCCCCAGTATGAAGCTCATGGCGGGTGTGGTGAACACTAATTTCAGAGGCGGTTCCCCTCGCTCTGTTCCAGGCAGTAACTGCAGCTCCAGCAGCGAGGGGGAGGTCACCACGCTGCAGGCCGGCCTCTGTGTCAAGCAGGTGTGTGTGTCCATCAAAGACACCATCATCGCCCGGGAGGCGCTGTCCCTTCTGGTCACCTGCCTGCAGCTGCGCTGCCAGCAGCTCTGTGAGTCCCTGGACACACACACACACACACACACACAAAAACTAATTAAAAATACCTCAAATCTATTTATAATATGGAGTATTATAAAAAAAATAATTGTAGTGTTTTGTCCACCACAGCGTCGTTTTACAGTTTACACTGTGTGAATGACTTTATAATCGACATCCTGCTGGGGTCACCAAGTGGAGAGGTCAGGACGTCACCGTTGTCAGATCAAAGCAGACTTCGTAATAAAATCAACTCTATAACTGATGTCTTGAATGGACATTTCTTCAGATTCGCCGTGTTGCGTGTGACCAGCTCTACACTTTGAGCCAGACGGACACCTCAGCCTGCCCAGAGCTGCAGAAACCCAACCTGTTCCTGCTGAAGGTCGTGCTGACCGCCCAGCTGCCCCTCTGGTCCCCGACCAGCATCATGAGGGGCGTCAACCAGCGGTGAGGCATTATACCACTAAATAATGCAAAATGTAACGCTGAAGTTGAACTTTTATTTTCATTTCAGCTACATACGTGTTGTACATAGTGAAAAGAAACAGCGTTTCTCCGGAACCTGGTGCTACATGTAACATTTTAAACCAAATTAAATACTGACATAAAGTGCATGTGGGCAACGCAGACAAACTGGGCTACATAAAGTGCAAACGGGAGACCGGCAGGGACACGAGTAGAATTTAACAAAAACATGTAGACAGAGATAAACTAGTGAAATGAATGATAAAAGTAAAATAGTGCAAATACTGCTGTGCAAAATGGAACAATGCAATAATAGATTATATTTACTAAATAAAGTAGTGTGTGTGTGTGTGTGTGTGTGTGTGTGTGTGTGTGTGTGTGTGTGTGTGTGTGTGTGTCCAAAGGGGAAGGTCCCTGAGAATTCAGTTGTCTTAAACCATGTGTTATGTGTTAAATGGACAAAAATGTCACAAAACCCATTTACAATCAGTAGTAGTGAGCGGAACAGTCCCCCTGGAGACACTCTGGGGTAAGTGTCTTGCTCAGGGACACTATGTGGGGTTTGAACATGGAACTTTGTCCCCTTCTGGATTATCGTTGAGTGTCTAACCCACTATGCTACTACCACCCTGATATAGTTCTTCTCATGTGTATACGAACATTGAGGAGAACATGTCTCCCCTTTTCTAGGCTGCTGTCGCAGTGTACAGAGTACTTTGACCTGCGCTGCCAGCTCCTGGACGATCTGACCAGTAAGTGTTTTTACTTCTCCAGCACAGCAGGTGGCGCTCTGCTCTAAGCCCTTTGTGCTTGATCCCCAGCCACAGAGATGGAGCAGCTGCAGATAAGCCCGGCGGTCATGCTGGAGGACGAGATCAACTGGCTGGACAACTTCGAGCCAACCTGGACCGCAGAGCTGGAGACCAGCGAGGCGGACAACCTCCTGCTGGCGGGACACCTTCGGCTCATCAAGACCCTGCTGTCGCTCTGCGGAACTGAGAAAGAGCAGTTGGGTGAGAAACACGCACACATGCGCTTAAAAACACACGTTTACTCACACACACTAAATCGTACTCGTGTTAATGTAATTCTGCTTCTTTGTTTTAAAAAAAAAAAAATGTCCAGGCCACTCCCTTATCCTGCAGCTGTTGGACGACTTCCTGTTCCGAGCCTCACGCATCATCCTGTCCAGCAACAACCCATCCACTTCCTCGACACCCAGCCACGATTTTCATCCAAAGTAAGAATACTTATCAGAATAATAATCGGAAAAAAATCATATTAATAATATTTGCATCTTTTTTTTTTTTTGGTTTGTTTTAAAGATAATTAGAGGACAAGAAGGGAGAATTGAATTCCATAAAACAAACAGTATTCTATAAGTGAAGTGATTGTCACATGTGATCCACAGCAGCACAGCACATGGTGCACACAGTGAAGTTTGTCCTCTGCATTTAACCCATCACCCTGAGTGAGCAGTGGGCAGCCATGACAGGTGCCCGGGGAGCAGTGTGTGGGGACGGTGCTTTGCACAGTGGCACCTTGGCAGATTGGGATTCGAACCGGCAACCTTCTGATTACAGGGCCACTTCCTTAACCGCTAGGCCACCACTGCATTCGCTGTCATATGAGGAAGTGGCACTAGATGGTCAGGCGTAGAGCTATAATCAGGCCTAAAAAGTACAGATAGACTAAAAGTAAAAAAATCGTAATAAGCAGGGAAATTAGCGAGTTTAAAAAGCCTCAGTTTCACTTCACCATCCATTTTTGCATCTCTCGCTCTCTCTAAGAGGGATGATCATTTTTCCGAACATCCATGAAGCCTTGTGCATCTTCCCCCCCCGGCCGTGACTCTGCTGTTTCTCATTCTGTGTCAGGTGCAGTTCGGTCAGCAGCCGGCTGGCTGCGTACGAGGTGCTGGTGATGCTGGCCGACAGTTCGTTCGCCAACCTGCAGCTCATCACCAGAGAGCTGCTGTCCATGCACCACCAGGCCGACCCCTCCCTTACCAAAGAGTTCGACGTGAGTCCAGCTCCTTCCTCTCTCCACTCGTCCTCCTACACGTCCCGCTCTTGATTTGGGTGTCTGATCCCCTGCAGTACCTGCCCCCAGTGGACAGTCGCTCCGTGTCCGGCTTCGTGGGGCTGAAGAACGGCGGCGCTACGTGTTACATGAACGCCGTTTTCCAGCAGCTGTACATGCAGCCCGGCCTGCCTGAGGTACGGTGACGGGTCACATTCTTTACAATAATATTCTCTTGGTCATTCTGGTTTTAAAATGCCAATAATTATCTTTGTCGTTTTTTATAAAACTCTGTGCTGATGGGTACTTTCCACCAGGTGGCAGCAGACTCTGTACATCAAATGCTACTGTGGCCAGAGCGGATAAATGTTCTCTTTAAACAGCCTGTCACCAGCAGGTGTGTATCTAACCTCTCCCCCCTCACTTTCCAGGCTTTCTTATCAATCGAGGACGACGCTGAGAACCCAGAGGAGAGCGTCTTCTGCCAGGTCCAGTCACTCTTCGGTCACCTGATGGAGAGTAAACTGCAGTACTACGTCCCAGAGAACTTCTGGAAGGTATTAGGCCTGTTCTGCATCCTCAGACCTTAACTCTACACTCAGAATAACACTAAACCCGCAGACTCTCCTCTGCGGAACTGTGAAGAAGGTGCCGTTGTGCTGTTTTTATGCAGATCTTTAAGATGTGGAACAAAGAGCTGTACATCCGCGAGCAGCAGGACGCCTACGAGTTCTTCACCAGCCTGGTGGACCAGCTGGACGAACACCTGAAGGTAGAAGCTCCCCGACAGGCGCATTATTAAAATAAAATACCAGGGCTGCTCGCCGAGTTCTGGGTTCCATCGCTGTCGGCGCGTGCAGCAATAAAACAACAGTAGATCAGTGCAGAGCCGCAATCCTTCACTTTGTTTATACTGGTCTGTATAATTAAGAAAGTATCAATCAAACTGTCACTTTGGACCAGTATGGTTTATTATAGTTTTTCTCGGTAAATCATTTTTACCTTTAGCAGCTCATGATGGTCCGAGACTCAGAAAGTTCCATGTTTTTTTTTTTTTTTTTCTCTCAGAAAATTGGAAGAGAGCAAATCTTCAAGAACACGTTCCAGGGCATTTTCTCTGACCAGAAGATCTGTAAAGACTGTCCACACAGGTGAGTGTTGCGTTCTCTCCCGCTGCCTGTAACAGAATAAATGGCGGCGTGTTTGATGAAACGCTCGTCTTCTGGCCAGGTATGAGCGGGAGGAGACCTTCATGGCCCTCAACCTGGGTGTGACGTCCTGCCAGAGTCTGGAGATCTCGCTGGACCAGTTTGTCCGAGGAGAGGTGCTGGAGGGAAGCAACGCCTACTACTGCGAGAAGTGCAAAGAGAAGGTACTGTGTTACTGTGTGGGTGTGGGTGTGTGTGTATTTATTATTTCTGTCTCCCCCCCCAGAGAACCACCGTGAAGCGGACCTGCATCAAGTCCCTGCCCAGTGTCCTGGTCATCCACCTCATGCGCTTCGGCTTCGACTGGGAGAGCGGACGCTCCATCAAGTACGACGAGCAGATCCGGGTACGGACACGCCCACCTCCCACTTTCTGGGGTGTCTGAATTGTTTGTTTTGTTGATGTTACCCCGCTCTCCCACCCCAGTTCCCCTGGGTGCTGAACATGGAGCCATACACGGTCTCCGGCATGGCCCGGCAGGACTCCAGCTCCGACCACGGCGAGAACAGCCGCGGCGGTGAGCCGGGCTCCGCCTCGCCGAGGAAGAAGGTCACCATTTCAGAGAACTATGAGCTGGTGGGTGTGGTCGTCCACAGTGGTCAGGCGCACGCCGGGCATTACTATTCCTTCATCAAAGACCGCCGGTGAGTGGACGTTTATTCTCCCCTCGAACGTGGTCAATTCGCTAAACTTCCTTTGCTTAGTTCACTTTTTTATACTGAGATTGGAGAGGAGCTGAGGAAACGTTTGGTGAAATTCATCTGGAGGTTCCGTTTCCTGTTCTTTTAGGCATGTGGCTGGAAGCTCTTCCTCTTTTCCTGGGTTTCAGCATGACAAAGAGTCACGAAACACGAAATCAGTCAATTTAGCCTCAGTTGTGAGATTTTAATAGAGCATGTAAATGCTGGGCTGCAGCCGTCTGTTGAGGTGAAGGAAGATGTTGGATGTTTTTTGATAGAGAGATCACAGCACGAGATGCAGAACGGGTTACATACTTGTGTCTCCAGCGCTTGGCTCTTATGGATGAGCCTGAACCGCATTATAACCATCAAACACAAGCCAGATGTTGGGCATGTGCCCCCCAGCCGCCCCTCCTCCGGCAGGCATTCCGTGAATGTTGGAGCGCTCAGGGGGTGTGTCCTTTCCTCTCCGCAGGGGAAGCGCTCGTGGCCGCTGGTACAAGTTCAACGATAACGTGGTGGAGGAGTTCGACATGAATGACGAGACGCTGGAGTACGAGTGTTTCGGGGGGGAGTACAGGCCCAAAGTCTACGATCAGTGTAAGTCGATTTCGCACAGATCAGCTCGTATTCAGCCGTGGCCAGTCTACAGAATACCTGCACAATTCTGCAAGGCTCCATTGTTCAAGTGGAGTTTAGAAGATGTTCAGACTGATCGCACTTCGACTTTTTATTGGATCATTTTGTGCCTAGAAAATAAAATGAATCAATTTCTTCCTACTTCAGGTGACATTATGAACACTCTCTAGTGTGCACGGATTTACTTTCCTGAATGTGTGTGTGTGTGTGTGTGTGTGTGTGTGTGCGTACAGCTAACCCATACCCAGACATGCGGCGGCGCTACTGGAACGCCTACATGCTCTTCTACCAGAGGATCTCCGACCAGAACTCCCCCGTCCTGCCCAAAAAGAGCCGGGTCAGCGTGATGCGGCAGGAGGCGGAAGACCTCACCCTGTGAGTCCCAGTCACCTCCATCTTTGTTTGGAATAATAACAATATTTATCAAAACTATATACCTGCAAATATTGCCGTTAAATATTACAACTATTTAATATCTTAACATGATTTATGTACGTTTTTTTTTTTTCTTTAGATGTTGATATATGCTGTGTATTACTAAATATTGTGGAATGGAGAACAAATATATCACAAGATCAAACAGTGGAATCAAATTCGAGATGCACTCATATTCTAATCATAATTCCTGCTTTTTAAGGTGGTGATGTCTTATATAATTTCTCCTCCAGATCGGCCCCTTCTTCCCCTGAAATCTCTCCCCAGTCTTCACCACGGCCCCCCCGGGCCAACAATGACCGCCTGTCCCTCCTCACGCGCCTCGTGAGGAAAGGGGAGAAGAAGGGACTGTTTGTGGAGAAAATGCCTGCCAGGATTTATCAGGTATTACGGATTATTAAAATCAATATGTAGTTAATCATTATGCCAGGGTTACTTCTCCAGAGCTTCATTAATTTCTTCCAGCTTCTGTCCCCTGATAAGGAACACTGGGGTCTTCTTTTATAACCCTTGTGGGGTGTTTAGGTCTGTGGGACCAAATGTTTCACCACAAGCATCATTTTCCTACGTTCTCCTGATCTCCTCAGCATTTGTTCCTTTAACAGATGGTGAGAGATGAAAACCTGCGCTTCATGAAGAACCGGGACATTTACAACAGCGATTACTTCAGCTTCACCCTCTCCCTGGCCTCAGTCAACGCGGTAAGTCAGCGCCGGTTTACTGATCTCCTCACCTGCTCCAGGTCCCATGTTCTCATGCGCCGTCTGTCCTCATCCGCAGACCAAACTCAAGCACCCGTCCTATCAGGCCATGGCGAGGGTCAGCCTCCAGCTGGCCGTCCAGTTCCTGTTCCACACGTACCTGCGCACCAAGAAGAAGCTCAGGTGCGTGTCACAGTTTTACTGTCCGGCATTTGTTGACTGTGGAGTGACGTGGACCTCTGTCCGTCTCTCAGGGTGGACACGGAGGAGTGGATGGCCACCGTGGAGGTGCTGCTGTCAAAGAGCCGCGAGGCGTGTCAGTGGATGGTCCAGTACCTGGTGGGGTCCGAGGGCCGCGAGCTCATCAAGTCAGTGGTTTTATCTAGAACTTTCCTGTTCCCTGCCTCTGAAACCAAAGCAGATGTGTGCTGTGGATTTCAGCCAATCAGAGAGCAGCTTGATTGGCCAAATTGAGTTGTGTGCTCTTGCTGCCCTGTAATCATGCCGTGTTCCTGGACAGGGTGAGGGAATGTGTGGGTGGGGTTTACAGGGTGGGTGTAGTCTGCTACAGTGCACAAGGTGTCAGATGCTGAAATGCACTTCCATGCTGTCTTGTTTCTTTTTCCTGTTTGCCTCTGTTTCCCCTGTCGAGAACATCAACGCTTCTTCTCCCATCCCTCAGGATCTGCCTGCTTGAGTGCAGTGGGCGCGAGGTCCGGTTGGTGGTGGCCACCATCCTGGAGAAGACGCTGGAGAGCGCGCTGCACTTCCAGGACCCGGGGCTGGATTGCCTGCTGGACGCGCTGCTGTCCCTCCTGGACAAGGACGTCCCTGAGAACTGCAAGAACTGTGCTCAGTACTTCTCCCTCTTCAGCAACTTCGCTCAGAGGGTAAGAGGGGGACCATGGTCCAGACATCGAGCTGTACTAACCAAGTACCAGACACTGGATAATGTGCGCCTGATGTCTTCATCAGGGATATGAACCTTGTCAGCTGCTGCTAAAACACGCTGCTTACCGCCGAATTCTCATCTTCCTGCTGGGTCCCAACCGGCAGAAGAACCAGGTGGGGTTCAGCTCGCCACCCTTCACCTCCTAACCCGCTTTTTAATGCTATTTCTGATCTTTGACCTTTCCTAACCCCGACTCTGCTCCAATCAGAACCGGCGGTGGAATGCAGCTCAGGCACGGGAGTTCCTCCACCTGCACAACACGCTGGCACTGGTGGTGCTGCACACGGACCTGAGCTCACACCGGACCGAGGGTACAAGACGACGGTTTTGTGTGTGTGTGTGTGTGTGTGTGAGTGATTTCTCACATTGTCCCAATGTCTCGCAGCTCCAGGCCCGTTTAAGTTCTCCACATCCAGCTGCCTGATGAGCTCCACCACCCTCCTGCCCCTCCACCCCGATATTAATACGCTGCTGTTCAAACCCGAGGGTCAGCCATATCTGCTGGAGGTGCACACACATATACACACACACACAATTCCAACCACAGTTGAAGCGGAGTTGTGTATCTAGACTGTGTGTGTGTGTGTATGTAGGTGATGTTTGCGATGCGGGAGTTGTCCGGCCCGCTCACCTCCCTGATCGAGATGATCACCTACTGCTGCTTCTGCAACGAGCCGTTCTCTCTGGGGGTTCTGCATCTGCTGAAGGTACCTGCGTTTCCGCGGCGTGTGTGTTGTGGTGTAGGTCGGGCTCACGCGATGGCTTCTGATTTGTGTCTTTCCACCAGAACCAACTGGAGACAGCGCCACCTCATGAGCTGAAGAACATTTTCCAGATGCTGCTGGAGATTCTGGTCAGTCGCACGTCGGTTATGAGATTTAATATGAACACCCCTGCCTCCTGCTGTAGATGTTGCTGGATGATGTTCATCTGTGTATGTGTGTGTGTGTGTACTCTTCTGGGTTCTAGATGGTGGAGGACCCGTTACAGGCGCAAAGGCTGAAGTACGCGTTTGAATCTGAGAAAGGCCTGCTGGGTAAGTTCTTTATTCCTACCGTGCGTTCTCAGACCAGAGGAACAATAAAATGTGGAAGACCACAGTCACGGCCCACGGTACATGTTTACACTCAGCAGAACCATGTGAGCGAAGAGTTTATACACCCTGTCGTCCTCCTGCTGGTCGCCATGCCAACACGGAGCCTCAGTTGATCGATGACAGTCAGAGGAGAGTTTGTTTGAGTACCAGCATCTGTATTAACATTGCCATTCTCAACAAGGAGACTCGAGGACGCAACTGTATAAAATACACTAGGGAGTGTACGGGTGTGTAAACTCAAGCACGATACGGAGACCATCACCGGCTGGCATCTGCACATGGTCCCAAACAGGGGGAAAGAGAGACTAAACTTCTCCCTGAAGTCCTCCTCCAATCACGCTCACTTTTTACATTTGAAAATAAGCAGAATAAACCCAACAACTCCACCTGGCTAACGTCCCAGTCTGCCACTGGGATCATGATTCTTCCCCCGGTGAACAGTAAGGCCACCACTGTTCCCCAACTTAACCTGGACCCGGATAACCCTCCAACCCTTGGAGAAAAGAATCCCTCAGCCGAAAGTCTTACGCCATTTCCCTACTCCAGAAACGCTCCTCCTCTGGTGCGGCACACTACCTTGCTTTCGTTAGCCTCTCCACCTCTTCCAAATCAGTCTTACTTACTCCACCCAAGACATGGTAGCCCCTCCCATACTTTTACATTTACAGCATTTACCAGACGCTTTTATCCAGAGCGAATTACAATCAGTAGTTACAGGGACAGTCCCCCCTGGAGACACTCAGGGTTAAGTGTCTTGCTCAGGGACACGATGGTAGTAAGTGGGATTTGAACCTGGGTCTTCTGGTTCATAGGCGAGTGTGTTACCGCACTAGGCTACTACCACCCTACTCCCACCATGTGATTGGTCCACTGAAACCACAGATGCCTACTTCAAATGCCAGCCCAAAAAATACAAGAACATACACACACGTGACACAAATGCATGAAGTCATACGGTCTCTGGTCCGAGCTTCTGCAGGACGTGTTCTGCAGGGACCATCTCCGTTAATATGCTGAGCATCTTCTAATGCTGAGCTGCTCCTCCCGCAGCCCTGATGCACCAGTGCAACAACGTGGACAGCAGCCGCTGCTACCAGTGTGTCAAGTTCCTGGTCACCCTGGCACAGAAGTGAGTCTTGGAAGTGAGGTCCATCAGAACCTTGTCTTCACTGTCCAACAGGTTCTCATTTGAACTCTGTCTCGCTCTGTGTGTGTCAGGTGTGCTCCTGCTAAAGACTACTTTAAAGAGCTGTCTGGCCACTGGAGCTGGGCGGTGCAGTGGCTGCAGAAGAAGGTAGGAAGATCTGGTTTAGGTCTTGTTGTCCTGCGTTCGTTGGAGTTCAGCAGTGACAGCGTCTCTTGTTCCTGTTCCCCAGATGTCGGAGCATTACTGGACGCCGCAAAGTAACGTGTCCAACGAGACGTCCACCGCCAAGACTTTCCAGCGCACCATCTCTGCACAGGTCCGTCTTCCTGGTCCCAGGACCGGATGATCTGGAACTTGGCTGGGTTCTGATTGTGTACCTTTTTCCAGGACACTCTGGCCTACGCCACCGCCTTGCTGAACGAGAAGGAACAGTCCGGCAGCAGCAACGGTTCCGACGGCAGTCCAGCCAACGACAACTCGGACCGCAGCCTCCGACAGGTCTTGATCACACTGTAACGATGACAAATCATGAACAATCCTGTCGTGTATGACCCTTGACCTCTTGTCCCCCCTCCTGTCTTGCAGGGCTCAGAGTCTCCAATGATGCTTGGCGACTCAAAAAGCGATTTGGAGGACGTTGACCCCTAACCCCTCAGCGCGGTTCAGGCAAATTTAAAAAACACAGAGTGGGAATCCCTCCAATGGAGAGACATTGTGGCTCATAGCAGCCAATCAGATAACTGCATTGCCCTCCAGTGGCGGAGGACCCAACACAGCCAATCAGAAGACTTATTTTTGTTGCCCCTCCCCCCTCGAGTGCTGGATGAAATTCACAGACATGATGGACGTCTTCAGGCGGGACTGGAGGGCTGCAGACGAACGGGCCGGACTGAGCCGCTCCATCCGTTCCCGTTCTCTCTAGAACTCGGTGCCAAGGGGGCGGCCCTTCTTTTAAAGCTGCGTTAATTTGCCAGTGTAATTATGTAATGATGGAAATGTGAAGATGTGACATGCTGGTGTCATTTCAGGTGTCAAATTATGTTTTAAGTTGGTCTGTCGTGGCGTGACGGTGCTGCTCAGTCCTTTGTCTCACCGAACCGGTCCCGTCAGCCAGAACCGCTCAGCTGGGTTTTTTTAATGCACTTTATCAGCCATCAGTAGGAACAGGATCAGACGTTCTCCATGCGCTCCGCAGTCTGAAGGCCTTCACGACGGGTAGGAACTGCAGAGGCCCCTCCCACCAGAATGACCCGGTGGAGGTTGTGGATTTATTTACTGTAGGTAAAGCCTAAGTCCACCCACAGACTCCGCCCAGTTTTTCCCAAGTACTAAACCAGACAGCACAGCTGTTGTGTCTGTAAAACAAAATGTAATCGCAACAGAGGTCTCACATATACACACACACATACATACATACATACATACATACACGCACAGGCACACACATACACACTCTGCTATGAGCTTTAACTTTTTGTGTGTTTTTTATTGCCTCTGCAACTTTTGCTTTTAGTCTCCTATGTTTAGGTTTTTTGTTACGCAGTACTGAGAGGGCGGGGCAGACCGGGTCACCCACTACGCCTTAAAGTGCCTTTAACCCTGAAAAATCCCCACGCCCACCCAGAATCAGCACCATTTCAGCTGTCCTGGGAGGAGGAAGGTGAATTTTGAGGTCAGCATCTGATCTTCATCCAACCAAACAAACCAACCCAACCACCCACAAACCCACCCACCCAGTCTTCCCGCATCCATCCTGTCCACACCTTTGCTCTGAAGGGTGGGGCAGTGGGCGTGGCCTGCCTCGTTCGCCCGGTCTGTCGTCGCAGCACGGTGCTCATGTGCCTGCCTCGGTGAATGTAGGTCTGCGTCGTGTTTCTAACAGCAGAGTGGGTGACGTCCAGATAGGACACAAGTCCCACACGAGACCAGTCAGTGGTGACTGTGACGTCATCGTCTCCAGCTGAGCCACGTTTTATTCTCCTGTGGCAATCAGAGGTTTCCGTTTCAGGACCTTCACCAGTACTGTGCCTTCACTAGAGGCACACACACACACACACACTCTCTCACACACACACACACACACACACACACACACACACACACACACTCTCTCTCTCTCTCTCTCTCTCTCTCTCTCTCTCTCTCTCTCTCTCTGAACATGCTGAACCTGGCTGGTATGTGACTCGGACTGAAGTGGGCGTAGCAGCGTGGGTCTCCTCCCGCTCGGTACTCTGTTCTGCCTGCAGTTCTCCTCGGGTTCGCAGCGCTTTTAAACTGGGGGAGGGGCGGAGTCTACGGGTTTTCTACTTCCTGAACGGAGGTCCTTCGGCGCCGAGCAATCATCTATGCTGAAAGTGAGAAAGTGAAGTTCTGATCTGTTCATGCATGGGAGGGGAACCGCTTTTAATTTGTACATCAGAGTTTGATTATGGGAATATTTGATATACAAAAAATAATAATAATAAAACTGGAATGCACAACCTTTTACAAAACTGAGTGTCAGATCCTTTAATACCTTTTCAATACAAACTCTATGAACTATATTTATACAGATAGTGGTTCATAATTCCGTTACATTGCTGCTTACAAACAGCTAACTGGTGACTGGTTCGGGGAACCGAGAGGAACCGGTCTTCTCGGTTCTCCTGGTCCTGGCCAGTCCAAGTTCCGCAGGAGATGGCGAGGGTCAACCCACTTTCACCCTGTCCAGCGCTCCATACCACACAGCTGTTGCCGGAACCGTGATGGAACCCTTCCTGGTCTGATGCCCTCTGGTCACCATGGCGATCAGACACGCCTCCTGAGATTGAATGGGAGGAAATGAAGAGGAAATGAGTTCTGGAACAGTTCTACAGAGGAACTCTTGTCAGGTGAGGGATCCTTGGCGGGGTGGAACCTAAATTCCTCGTCGGGGTGAAGCTGGAGCAGCTGAGTTATCGGTATTGAATTTTACCTGGTTTCAGATCGAAAAGGAAATCAGTGGTTTTGCACATCCCTTGTGGAAACTGCTCCTGTACAGATTCAGCAGCAATGAAAAGATCACGTTCAAAAAAGCGATTGAAGCATTGCATTGTGGGATCTGTAGTTTTTCTTTCATCGGTGCTTTATATCGCCTGGCCATAATAATATATCTATATAAAATGATCTCAGTGGATGTGGCCCACACACCCTGAAACTAATATATATCCAAAAAGGTGAAGTGACAATAATACCTGGCAGTGGGTGGACTGTAGACCTCTTCAGTGTTCTGTTCTACAGAACACATCTATAGACCCATCCACTCACCGGCCACGTTTCACTGTGGGCGGTGGAGCAGATGGGACGGTCGCTGACCACGCCCCCTGCTGGAAGTTGTTGAGGGACTGGTTAGAGGTTCCACGTTCTGTCCCGGGCCAGACCTCTGGATGTGGTGAAGTACCTCAGGTTCTGATGGAGGAGAAGGGGAGCTGCACCACCACTGCACTGGAGGGCTGGATGGACAGGGAGGCTCTGAGGATGAACTGCTGAGCTGAGGAGACAAACCACCCAACAAGATCAACCAGAACCAGCTGCTGGACTGGACCTGTCCTGGCTCGGAAAGTCAGAGTTCCTTTATCTGCCACCACTCCCGACACGGTTCCGTTCCCCTGGCATGAAAGTGTGTGCGTGCTGCTCACACTGAAGCCCCTGGCCACCCCCATATCACGCCCACTCACCACTCCAGTTGATCAACTGTCCTATAGGAAAGCAGGAATTTCGCTGTTCATGCAGGGTCTGAAGCTCTGGCCCGACCCTGAAGGAGGTTAATAATTTACCAATTAACCAATGGCACCTGTCGATCGAAAGCAGAAGCGACACTTACCGGCCATGTCCTCTGGTGCGAGGGGGCGTGGTCTACGAAAGAGGGCGGGCCTAATAGTGGTCTTCACTTTTGAATGGGTGCGGGTTTTTGTTTTGTTTTTTTTGGACAATAAAAGAATTAGACCGAATCCAGAGTTATGCTTCCATCTCGTCTGATAATTATGAATTATGAATGAAATGTGTGCAGATTTATATGTCCTAGAAACCGCTGGTAAAACTGCCACCTGGCCGCCATTGTTTCCACACAGCATGCAGCATAGCCACAGATTGTACAAACTGCCCACCAGGAACGTGAACGTGTGGATTTTCCGGCGGATCCGCTCACTTCTACTTTTATTCCAGTCGAACTGAAACGCACCAGGTTCACATGGATCTCCAAAGTGTTCAAAATCAAATAAATAAACACGACATGTGATTAGAGAATGATATGTATGTGTCATAATTAAACACATTTTGATATACAACTCATTATTGTGAAATAAATTGCATTCTGCTATACAAATGTACTGATTGTTGTGAAATATTATTTCATGGTCATGGTCATTGTTTTACCCAAAAACACAGATTTCAGAGGACTTTTATTTAAATTCAGTAATTATTATTCCACAATTTCATTTTTTTCCAGAGTCAGACTTTATGAAATAAAAAGGCCATTGGGGAAAATGGCATTTTGTAATTAAAGGCTTTTTTTTTTTTATAATAGTAACTGCTGAATATAAATAAAAGGCCTCTGAAATAATGTGGATAATTATTTAGTAATTATATAATAACTAATTATATAATAACTATTTCATGATAATACGTACACCTATATAGCAGAATGCAATCAAAATGTATTAAATTATATTTTGCTACTTTATATCAATCTCTTGCTTATTCAAATGTTATATGTGTGTGTGTGTGTGTGTGTGTGTGTGTGTGTGTATATATATATATATATATATATATTAATTTTGGTGCTGGAGGTCACAAAATTCTTCTTGACCAGGTAGCTGCTCTTCAGCCAGACCAGGAAGCACCGAACCTCAGTTGGGTTCCCACGCTTGGCCGATCTCATGCGGCCACACCCTGATGGGAATAATACAAAGTAAGGTGATTGTCATTGTGAAACACAGCACAGCACACTGTGCACACAGCGGTGTCCATTGCTTTTAACCCATCACCTTTGGTGAGCAGCGGGCAGCCATGAACGGCGCCCGGGGAGCAGTGTGTGGGGACGGTGCTTTGCTCAGTGGCACCTCAGTGGAGCTGAGGTGAGGAGGATCATCTCCTCATCCTCGCACCAGGTGTCCTGCAGGAGCACCAGAGCCATCAGGAGTTTTTTTTTCTGCTGCAGTGGCTCCTGTTCTAGGCTCACGCCACTGGTTCTGTGTCGGCACACACTCTGTGCCTGACTCTGCTGTGTGTGATCAGTGAAATGAAGGCAGCAGGAGACGACCCCCATGCAATCGAAGTATCTCCTAAAACGGAATCCAAAAAAAGCGAGGCACGTAACTTCAGCTTCATCACAACAGGGACCTTGGAATGAGAATGACTATCTACATCAGGACATGGAGATCAAGTGATTAGAAACAGAAATGAAAGCAGCATCTCCCAGCTGAAGGACACACACACATTTCAGAGGTGGTTATCTAACATTCTGTTATTGCTGCTCAAATAATAAACTGCATGCAGACAACACACACACACAGACTGGGATCTTACAAAACAACTGGAAGTGTTGAAGCTCGCTGTGTGTGTGTGTGTGTGTGTGTGTGTGTGTGTCCCCGTCCATGGCTCCTCCCGCTTTCGTGTGCTCCAGTATCTCCAGTCTGCCCACAGTTGATCTGATTATGGAGAACTGGGCTCATGGTTGCCCGGGTGACCCAGCAACTTACAGCTGTTGTCTGAATGTGTCTGCAGGTTGGTTCTCCAGACTTTTTTCCAGAGTTTCAAGGTCATCTCATTATATAATATATGATTATATGTTTATGCACTGAATGTTCTGGATTTCTGTTTATTGAAGGTCATACATTGTGTTCATATCACAAAATCAATCATCTGTTCAATCAATCAATCGTCCTGTAAAATGTAGGATTCATGGAAAGACAGACAGGTGGCTTCTGGGTGGGCACCTGTAATAATGACCACACCCCTGTTTCCATGGCAACAAGGAGCCTGGTCAAGGCTTCTTTATGTGACATAATAACAAAATAAAGTCTCCGGGTGCTGCTTAACTCCTCCCACTTTGAGTCTTTTCACACTCTGAGTCACTGTCCAGCAGATCAGAGATGTAGCAGGAGTCCTCCACCCTGCCGTAGTACAGATCTGGCTCTGACTCCAGCCTCGGGGTGGCGGGTATGGGGGTGCTGGAGCCGTTGGGCGCAGTGGGAGACTCGCGCCGGACCCCCGATGGCAGGGTAGGGGTGTCTGGGACGTCTTCGGTGAACTCTGCCAGAGGAGCTTTGATCTGGTCGCTGGGCCCGTCGCTGCTGAACACACGGCGCCGGTTATTAATAACTTCACATGGCTTCCAGCACGACTGCTTTATTAGACCTCAGAAGACGCTGACCATGAAGAGGCTTTCGTTTGTAATTAGCATGACATCACTTCCCCTAATCACATCAGCGCCGCTGTAATTCCCGTCACCCCGGCACCGAGATTGGAGCGACAGACCCCAGACGCTCATTACAGTCTGTGAGTGATTGTGCTGCTGATGGCCTCCAGTTTTCTACTCGGCCCTTCGTTCAGTCCTGACACTGAGACTAGACAGATGAGGGCTTGCAGGATACCGTACCGTGCGTGTGGAGGGCTGGTCCCGGCCTGCAGCCCCTTGTCTTCAGTGACCTGGAACTGCTCCTGGCTGGGACTGATGAAGGTGACCTGCAGTAGGAACGGAACGTCCCACAGGTCACGTCCTGTCATGTGAGTTCTCCGGCGGCTCGGATTTACTACAGAAAGCAGGCAAGAGCTCCCGGTCCCAGATGTTGCCGATAGGAGATCATTTCGCGGCCACACGCTGAACTTTAACCCCCCCCTTCCGATCTGTGGTCCGCGTGTCATGACAGCAACATGCACATAACGTGACCAGAACGTAGATAGCAATGTAAAACCAGCCAGGATGAATATTGTCATCATGATTACTCCGGTTTTAGGGCGTGGCCATGGCCGGCAGTTCTTTTCTGGAACAAACTGCTAGTTCTCCTCCTACAGGTGCATGATGGGAATTATTTTCGGATGCATTCTTGGAAACAGTGACCTTGCAGAATCAGTTTTTGTAGGCTTCTGATGCATGGTTAGCATTAGCCTTGCAGCGCCTAACATGCATCAGGGCATGAATATGGATTTTCAAAAGTTCTGTCCAGGTTTCCTACCTTGGGGTAACACTGGCAGACGCTCCAGACAGAACCGGTGGCCACCATGAGGGCTCCCATCACACAGAAGGTGCCGAAGACCTGCGGCTCCTCCACGCTCATCACGAACAGGCCGAAGCAGACCAGCAGCAGGCCCAGGACGATGAGGCCGTAGCGGTACGGCTTGTTCTCCGCCATGCTCCACACTGGACGCCCGCACCGGGCTGCCCGCTCCTTATGGGGGTGTGAGGAGGAAGTGACGCGGCCGCTCCTCGGTGACCTTGCCCGTAAGGGGTAAAGGACGGGAGCAGGTCTGACGGGACGCTGTGGAGTCTCCAGACCGTAGCATCTAATGAGGCTTGACCAGGTGACCTTGCCCCGAGGCACATTTACTTTCGAATTGAGTAGAAAAGGGCCGAGGCATGGAGAAAACACACACACACACACAGGATCCTTTATTCGCCGAACGTGTTCACATCTCACCGAAAAAAACGCAGCATGTCAGTTTACCAGCTTCTTCCTGGACAGAAGGTCTTCATTAGATGAAGAAGAAGATGGAAAAAGTTCACCGTTAAGAGCACTTGTCAGCAGCGCTTGTGCTGCGCCCCCTTCCTGCTCCACCTGATTAGAGTAAAAGCCTCGGGTCCGAGTCCGAGTCCACGATCTTCACAGCAAACGCCGATTCTTACAGCGGGGAAGGCACTTCCGGGCTTCACATCAAGTCTCGTGTTGGGGGTCCATCGCAAAGTTCCCCATTTTCACACCGGGGGAAAATAATTTCAAACGGTAGCTGCCACTGGCTCCGTGTTTTTGTGCAGCGTGACATGTCGTGATCTTGACAGCCTCGTGGTCGACCACGCAGAACCTCTTCATGGTCCTGAGCCGGGAGCGGAGGGGGAACGTCCCAGTTTTTTTTTTTTTACAGCGTAGTCTCATTTACAAAAGATGATGACTGATGTCTGAACTGAACTACGTTTCATTCTGCATCCACAGAACCTTGTCAGTCTGGACAAACTTTGACAAAGTTCCGTGGATGCAGAATGAAGTCCATTTTGCCACGACTCAACCTTCAGACAAGTTCACCTGGATGACTGGGAATCTTCACCGAGATAAGGACAAATTGGACGGCAACGTACCAAAACGAACTCGTCTCTGAGTTGGGATTCGACGTCCTGCGTGATGCTGATGTCTGTGGACGTTTTTTTTCGAGCTGGGACTGGGAGCTCTGGGTGTTTACACGAGATGATCCTGGCCAGGATCTCCTCAGTTTATAGAAGCGCACGTTCTCCGCTCCTCTGTCCAGACGTGGAACCGGCGGCGGGGCTCCGCCGGGAAATGTTTATACGGGTTGCAGGGCGTCTCTGAGTTCAGGTCGCCGGCGAGGGGCTTTTCACGACCGTCTCGTAGGGGGGCGGTGGCTCCATGTCCCACGGCGGCGGGGTCTGGGGGAGGCTGTGCAGACTGCCGTCCTGCGGGAGGGACGGCCCAACAGGACGACTCTCTTCCTCCGCCGCCCGCCGGATCCTGTCCAGCCTCCTGAGGAGAAGAAAAGTCTCGTTACGGGAAATAAAGTTAAGGTGAAGTGATTGTCACTTGTGATACAGCAGCGCAGCACATGGTGCACACAGTGAAATTTGTCCTCTGCGTTTAATCCATCACCCTGAGTGAGTGGTGGGCGGCCATGACAGGCGCCCGGGGAGCAGTGTGTGGGGACGGTGCTTTGGCACCTTGGCGGATCGGGATTCGAATGTGATTACGGGGCCGCTTCCTTAACCGCTAGGCCACCACTGTCCCCACCGCTGCTGGAATGGACATGAGAAGAGTCTGAAGTTCACTCGGACCAAGAGATCCACGATCCAGCATGAAGGCCTTTCCCCTCCTCCTGCCAGCTCTGGATCTTGTTATGTTCTCATGTTGCTTTGATGACAGCCTGGCTGCCCCGGTGAATCTGATTGGCCGGCGGACGTTTTTTTTTTTTTTTTATCTCGACTACACTGAAAGAGCGAGAGCGGCGACTTTCCATGAGGTTTAAATTCCTGTCCTGTACTGCTACCACACCACAGCCCTAGTCCAGATTATTCTGAGCAGGTTCCAAAGGTGGGTGACAGTCACGGTTACGGTGGCGGTGGCGGTGACGGCGAGTGTCTGCTGATCAGAGCGGCGTGCAGGATACGGTTAAACCTGAAAAAAGCCAAGAGCACCACAGTTCCTGACACTAAACCAGCACGCCTGGAACTTATTACCAGACCCCATTCTAAAGCACTTAAATCTTTTATTCACACACACACACACACACACACATACACCACGTCTCTGTTATCTTAAACCTTAAAATCCGGCTACAGCCTGATTATTTCGTGTAAAGGCTGTGATTCAACTGGATTTAAGAGCAGGAATTGGTTGGCGGTTATGCTCACATCTGGTGATTGGGTCCAGAGCGTGTGTGTGTGTGTGTGTGTGTGGAGGAAGCAGTTTACAATACCACGGGAAATCTGTGTAATTCCAAACACCAGACAACTGAACATGAACAACCGGAGGCCTGCTGTGGTCCCCGTTCTGCTCCAATCCTACTCGGACCTCCATCCTGGAGTAACAGTGGACTATGGAGCCGGCCAGGACAGCCTCAGCAAGACACCCTGCCTGTGTGTGTGTGTGTGTGTGTGTGATGCCAGATGGGGTACAGCTGGTTCCCCGTTCCTACCTCTGAATGGTAAGGGCGTGGTGCGGGCTGTAGCGGGTCCCCGTGCGAGGGTGCAGCAGGAAGTGGCCTTGCACCGCCACGTGGTGGGACTTCATGGCCAGGTAGAAGGCGTAGATGGTCAGGGTGAGGCCCAGGATGGCCATGGCGATCCCGAATAACTTGTACCCCTCCCACAGGAACATGAAGAGCACCACCCCGACCGCAATGAGGACGATGCCGGCGGAGAGGACGCCACTGTGAGGGGACGGCATGACCCCGGGAGAACCGTCACAAGCCCCTGGTCATCAGGAGATCGCGACAATCTGCAGGGAAGATCAGAGATCATCTGCACCGGGATCAGATGATCAACAGGTTGTACAGAAGTTGCAGATCACGTGCAGCAGCGTGCAGAACCCTGGCGAACCCAGGCGGGACAGAAACGCAGAGAGACTCACCGCACCAGGCGTCCCAGAGGACAGCGTCTCCAGCCACCGTACCCCGGCCTCACCGCCAACTTCCCATTTCCTCCACCTCCACCAGCCTGCTTCTGCAGGAACAAGGGGCGTGTCGGCACTGGAGAGAAGGAGAGAGAGGGAGGAGAGAGAGAGAGGGGAGAGTGAGAAAGAGAGAGGAGGGAGAGAGAGGAGAGAGAGAAGAGAGAGAGAGGGAGGGGAGAGAAAAGAAGAAGAAAAAAGAGGGAGAGAGAGAGAGATAGGGAGAGAGAGAGGAGAGGGAGGGAGGAAGGAAAAAGAGGGGAGGGGAGAGAGAGGGGAGTGAGAAAGGAGAGGGGAGAGAGGAAAGAGGGGGGGGAGAGAGGGAGGGGAGAGATGAGAGGGAGGGAGAGGGAAGAGAGAAAGAGGGGGAGAGAGGGACAGTGAAAAAGGAGAGAAGAGGGAGGGAGGGTACGGAAAGAGGGGGAGAGGAAAGAGAGAGGGGAGGAGAAATTGAGAGGGGGGAGAAAGAGAGAGTGGGGGGGAAGAGAGAGGGGGGGGAGAAAGAGGGAGGGAGAGAGAAAAAGAGAGGGGGGAAGGGAGAGAGAGTTGTTTTCTGTAAACCAGCGGCTTTTCATTTTTCAGGAACATCAGGAACTAGATATCACCACCTCGTTCTGAAACACATCAAGGTCTGGACTCCACTAGACCTCTGAAGGTATCTGCTGTAGTACCAGATGTTTGGATTGAGATGTGGAGAATTTGATGAAGTTGTGGTTTTGTCCCCCAGGTAATATTCTGGAAGATTTTACATCTACACACACATAATGTTCGTTTTTATTAATATGCCTGGGAAAATGGAGTTTTTGAAAAAGATGCGTCTGCACCATATAACAGCAACATGTGGAGACGATCAAGAAACATCCCTCTACAGTTCACTAGGGCATGATGCACATCGATTTTCAACCGTTATTATTATTATACATGACTGATTAATTAATTAATTAGTTAATTAATATGACAATTAAAGGAGTTTGTATGTTCATACTCTTCTTCTGTCCTCCTCTTTTCTCCTTTGTTGGACATCACAGGGACGATTAGTGACGTGGTTTTGGAGTTTGAATCCCTGCCATCCGATGACATGTACACAGTGGATTGGCGACTCTTCACTGACTCTGTGTGTGTCTGTAGAGTGTGTGTGTGTGTGTCTGTAGAATGTGTGTGTGTCTGTAGAGTGTGTGTGTGTGTGTGTGTGTGTCTGTAGAATGTGTGTGTGTCTGTAGTGTGTGTGTTGTGTGTGAGTGTGTGTGTGTGTGTACATGAAGAACCCCACCTTGCACCCATGTGACTGTACTTCACAGTCTGCTTGGTTAATTTGTTACAAATAAAGAATGTTGTGTAAGTGTAAAATGATGCAGTTTTAACCACCGATGGCCCCTCCCCTACAAACCAGACATTCTGAATTATTTCACATTCCACATTCCGAACAGACAGTTTTATATTATATATATGTAACATAAACATTTTATTACAATCCACATGCAGTGCATCCATCTCTTGAAATGAAAAATCCAGCGTCAGTTCCACTCTCTAGATGTACATGCAGGGGTGCAGTCTGAAACCCACCCAGTGTGGCCATCACTATCGGTCTGCAGCCCTTCAGCGCCACCATGTGTCAAAGCAGAACATGACATTCTGGCTGAGAACAGGCTACAGAACCGAGGATCGGGGAGTGGGGCGGGTGGAGTTAGGGGAGATGGGGTGAGTGAGGCAGGGTCATGGGAAGAAGGCGAGATGGAGTCGGGGGGGGTCAGGGGTGATTGGCTGAGTGGGGCGGGGTCATGGGAAGGAGTCGGGGGGTGATGGGGTGAGTGGGGCGGGGTCAAGGTCGGGGAAGTAATGGGCTGAGATGGGGGGGTCAGGGGATGGGGGCGAGATGAAGTCGGGAGTGATGGGGGTGAGTGAGGCAGGGTCGGGGGGGAGGCGAGGTGGGTAGGGGTCAGGGGAGAGGGGCAAGGTGGAGTTGGGGGTGATGAAGGTGAGTGGGGCGGGGTCAGGGGAGGGGGCTGAGGTGGAGTCGGGGTGAGTGGGGCGGGGTCAGGGGCCGAGTTGGGGTTGATGGGGGTGGGTGGGGCGGGGTCAACACTCATTTTTAATTAGCGGGCAATTCAGCACCCACATCGATAGAATTGTGCCTTTGGACGGTTCCATATATTGGGTCAAGTCTTGAATATATTTATAAGCCACATAGAAGCCCGCCTACACATCCACCACTAGTTATAAAGCATGGGAAATAAGATAAATATATATCGTAATAATAATAATAATACTCAGGCCATCATGTCGTCTTATTTGTCCATGTGAAGAGCGTTCATACGGATCAGTCCGAACAGGACATGTTCCACGTCAGAACAGCAGGATAACGGAGTAAAGAGGCGTGGCAGTCAGTCGCTGTTCTTCTCAGCCAGGGTCAGCAGCTTGTTTTGTTGAGGTAAGGCAGCAAGAGAATAAAGTGCAAAATGTCGGTCTCAAATCTTCAGAGTGGCTTCCTGAGGAAGATCTTTGGATAGATGTGTGGAGGTGGGCGTGAAGGTTCACACCTCGAAGCTGATCTCCCGCGAGCGGCTGAACAGGGGCTCCGTGGGCAGCAGGGTGTCGGAGTAGCTGCGCCGCAGGTGGGTGGAGCTCCTGGTGGTCTTGATCGCCACCTCGTAGGGAGGAGGGGGCTCCAGGTCCCAGTGAGGGGGCCGGCCCCGGCCCGACGGGCTGAAGCAGGTCGGCTCCATCGGCGGGTAGTCGAAGTCCTCGCCGTAAAGCCCCTGCCCCAGGGTCCTGGATGCCAACAGAAACGTGTCAGGTCAGTTATTACATCAGCATCAGTGTGTGGGGGTCCCACCGGATGGCTCTTATGGCCCCATCATGGAAAGCTGCACCCACCTCTGCATGAAGACGGAGCGCGGCTGGGTCGGGCTGTACAGGACGTGGCTGTAGTCGTGGCCGTAGTCTTGGCCGGAGGCGGCCGGGCTGCTCTTCGCGTTCATCGCCCAGAAGAGGCCGAGGACGAGCATCACGGCGCCCAGCACCACGCAGCACAGGCTGAACGCCTGCAGCCGGTTCTGGTTGTTGCGGATGAAGGCCGTGGAGCCGCCGGTGGCGATGAGCATCGCCCCGATGAAGATCGCGCCGTGGTGCAGGGCGGGCATCGCGGCTCTCCCGCCCCCATCGGCCGGGTCCGCCGCCCTCGTGTGAAGGTCCCGCGGAGTTGTCTCCCCGACTCCTCCCACCGTGGGCGGGGCCCGGGCCCCCACTGACCCCCGCTGGCCCCGGAGTGGACATACTTACACCCTCGGGACGTGGTTTCGGGTTTTTCCGCTGGAAACTGTGACATTTTACCAGAACTTACTTTGAATCCTTCTGCTCTGAAACAGTAACTTTTATTTTGTTTACTTTTAAAAGTTGGAATAACAGAACCTGCTGACGCCGAGGATCGATATCGACCGGATGATGGGTTTTTTTATATGAAATATTAATGCGCTTGTTCGTGGCCGGACCCGCCAGGAGCCGAATGGTGTGACGGCGTCTCCGCGCGCTGATTGGCTGGAGCCGCGACTCGCATCAGCTGGGGTCACCCGCCCAGGCGCGACTTGGGCCAATCAGCGGCGTCCGGGGGCGGGGCCGCGACGCCGCCAGGTTCTCCCGGAGACCGCCGGTCTGGAGCGTCAGTCGCAGGTAGCGAAGGTGCGACATGGATCCGCGGCTCTGCCTCGCGGGCCTGGCCGCCCTGCTGCTGCTGCTGCTGTGGGTGAAGGTGAAGGGTCTGGACTACGTCCTGGTCCACCAGAGGTGGATCTTCGTCTGCCTGTTCCTCCTGCCCCTGTCCGCGGTGTTCGACGTGTACTACCACCTGCGCGCCTGGATCATCTTCAAGATGTGTTCCGCGCCGAAGCAGCACGCCCAGCGCGTCAGGGACGTCCAGAGGCAGGTGAGCCCCAGGGACCGGGGTCAGCGGGGTCACCCTCGGGGTTCAATATGAAAAGTGCACATTTCATATAACGTCTGCAAATGTTCTCATTTTTAATCCATCATTCTAATAAATGTCCCCATGTATTGAACGTTTCTCTTTTATCACCGAACACATGAAATCTGTAAAAAAAAAAAAAAAATGTCCCCACCTGTCCTCCAGGTGAGAGAGTGGAAGAAGGACGGGGCTAAAACCCACATGTGTACAGGACGTCCCGGCTGGCTCACCGTCTCCCTGAGGGTGGGCAAGTACAAGAAGACCCACAAGAACATCCTGATCAACATGATGGACATTCTGGAGGTGGACACCGAGAGACAGGTGAGGCTGGGAGACTGTCTGGGCAGGAATGTGGACGGTGAGGAGGAATGTCTGACACACACACACACACACACACACACTTATCAGTGAAGCAGAGGTCATGCAGATATTGGAAAATGAGCAGGACAGTGTTAAAGATCTTGTGTAATAAACAGACATGTTAACCAAATGGGTCCAACTCAGATTTGGTTGAAAGAAATTCCAAGAGGTTCACTCACATTGGAAAAGTCCCAAATTTTGATGTAAAAAATGCCCCGTTTTGAGTTTTCTGGGTGTAGAAAAGTATTTCACACTTTCAAGGGATTCACTGGTCGACTGGCAACGACCCGTGTGTGGTATTTTTTAACATTTCTGATTCATTCTTACCCACATAACGGATTCAGCATCTATGTTGCTACTCAGGTGGTGCGTGTTGAGCCCCTTGCCAACATGGGTCAGGTGACCGCTCTCCTCAACGCCATTGGCTGGACGTTACCAGTGTTGCCGGAGCTGGATGACCTGACAGTAGGTGTGTGTGGTCGTTCTGTTGGCCGGTTCATCTTGCAATTTAATTAGATAATTTTTTTTTTTATTATTAGATACCATTTTTGCTCATTTTAATGCTTCGAACACACAAGAGTTTCAGTAATTAAAGGGCCTCGTTCCCACCTTTCTCTATATGAATCAATATGAATCAATACAGTGCGTACTGTACTTAAACATTTCCATATTTGAAATCTACAATCCTGATTTCAGTACATCCTGCTGCTGATCTATTGATCCCATCTCTAATACGCTGATGCAACCGTGTTTACACCACACGCACTCCTCTGTTCTATAAAGCGTTTTTGTGTGGTTGCTAAAAGCTGGCGGCGAATGTGATTACTGTTGACTGATGCCTCTGGTTGGAAACTGGTTGGGAAATTGCTTTTTGTCGAGGAGGAGGCGGGGTCGCGTTTCCCGGATCACTTTCCGCAAATGTAGGAGGGATGCAGGATGTCGTGTTGTTCCCTGTTCACTTCTTCATTCAACATTTTCACAAATAACATAAAATGTGCAATGTGTGCATTTCACGTGCATTGTGCAGGGGGGCTGGTCATGGGGACGGGCATCGAGTCGTCCTCCCACATCTACGGCCTTTTCCAGCACATCTGTGTGGCCTTTGAGCTGGTGCTGTCCGACGGCAGCCTGGTCCGCTGCACCGAGGTCTGTGCCAGTCCCGGCGCCCCAATATCGCGATGGGTCAGGTCCACCTGGAGCAGGAATGAAACGTGATGTGCCTCTCCACAGAGGGAGAACTCGGATTTGTTCTACGCCGTGCCGTGGTCGTGCGGCACCCTGGGGTTCTTGGTGGCCGCCGAGATCCGCATTATTCCGGCCAGGACCTGGGTGAAGCTTCGCTACGAGCCGGTGCGAGGCCTTGGCGCCATCTGCCAGAAGTTCGCCGAGGAGTCGGCCAACAAGGAGAACCAGTTTGTGGAGGGTCTCCAGTACTCACTGGACCAGGCGGTAATCATGACCGGAACCATGACCGACGAGGCGGAGCCTGACAAGGCGAGAACCCGGCCGTCCTGGACAGGCACCGTTATGCAGCATTATGAGCATCTTTACATGATCTTTCTCTTTCCTCTTTCAGATCAACCGCATCGGCCTGTATTTCAAACCGTGGTTCTTCAAGCACGTGGAGAGCTTCCTGGCGCAGAACCGGCCTGCGGTGGAATACATTCCCCTGAGGCACTACTACCACCGCCACACCCGCAGCATTTTCTGGGAGCTCCAGGTGGGAGGCCAGGACTACATTAATACGACGTTCTTCTGATGTTCCTCCGATGTTCCTCCGATGTTCCTCGTCACGTCTTCCACTAAGTGCTCCGATTTTTCTCGAGCGTCCCACCCCCACCCCGGTCCCAGTAATACAGGCAACATTACTCTTCTGGTCTCGTCTCCGCGGTTAATGTCCTCTCTCTCTGCCATTAGCAAACAGGAAGTCGTGTGCGGTGCAAGTAATTACCCCCCACTTACTGTACCCATCACTGAGCTTCTCTCATGCATTATGAAGAACGTTCCTCTGCCACAACTTTAATTGCAAAGTAACAGTGTGTGTGTGTGTGTGTGTGTGTGTGTGTGTCTCGTGGACGTTTCAGATCAAGCATTAATCTCCTCTCCACTCTGCATTTTCAGGACATCATTCCGTTCGGGAACAACCCGCTGTTCCGCTACGTCTTTGGCTGGATGGTGCCGCCGAAGATCTCGCTGCTGAAGCTGACGCAGGGCGAGACCATCCGCCGTCTGTACGAGCAGCACCACGTGGTGCAGGACATGCTGGTGCCCATGCGGCACATGCAGGGCGCCGTCTCCCGTTTCCACGACGACATCAACGTACGTCTCCGAGCGTGTCTGACCTGATCTGGTGCCAGGTCAGTGACCGTTGCTAATAAAGTGTCCGTCCTCGCGCAGGTCTACCCGCTGTGGCTGTGCCCGTTCGTCCTGCCCAGCCGGCCGGGCATGGTGCACCCGAAAGGGGACGAGGACGAGTTGTATGTGGACATCGGAGCTTACGGGGAGCCCAAGGTCAAGCAGTTTGAGGCCCGCGCCTCCACCCGCCAGCTGGAGACGTTCGTGAGGGACGTTCACGGGTGAGGAGGTGTCACGTGTCCCACGCGTCACAGCCAACAGGCTGCAGCCACTGCTAACGTCTGACCACACCCCCCCACAGATTCCAGATGCTCTACGCAGACGTCTACATGGAGCGCCATGAATTCTGGGAGATGTTTGACGGCACCCTGTACCACAAGCTCAGGGAGGAGCTGGGCTGCAGAGAGGCGTTTCCTGAAGTCTACGACAAAATCTGCAAGTCGGCGCGGCACTGACTCCCCTGCAGCAGATCAACGTGACCGCCGTCTTCATACTGAGCCTTCAGATGTCCGTTTTCTGCTTTATTTTAGGTTGAAAAGACAGCATTTGTCCCTTTTCGTTGCCTTGATAATTCTCCACGAAATCTGGTAAAACTGTCATTACGCCTGCACACACGTCCTCATGTCAGTATTCATTTATTTTGGCTACCATAGAGAGGACATAGTTGAATTATTTCCCAAAAGTGCCATCTTCCGTCTACTTTGTGTGTTCAGGTGCCTTGTCTTGTGTGGCTCCTTAACCACAAATTCTCTTCAGAACCAGCGGTTTTTAAAAATGCCTTTATTTTTGTATCACAACACAAAATTAACTCTGTTCACAAATGCGTCAAATGTTGCTATGCTGTGAGCAAATTTTCCCCCAAATTATATTTTTCTTAATTTTATTCCTAATAGTGAATCCCACCAAAACAAAGTGTAAATTTGTATTAAAATATGATACAGATGTATTTACATTTGCTCCTGGTGGTAAATGCAATAAAATGATTATTTTATATATTATTATTATTATTATATATAATAACATATAAAACTTCATTCACAGCGGAGAAAATGGTCCCAGTTGAACGTCCTGGCTGCAGGCTCGCCAGTGGTAAGCGTTCCTCTCCGTGGGGATGTTCGTAGCCCTCAGACGTTCCCTGCGAGAGGACACGCTTTTTAACGTGCTTCCCTGCAGCATCGGCGTGGTCACAGATGGACCGGAGTTTTACTTACTGAATGAGTTTGTCCCTTGCTGGACAGTGTGGATATCTCTGTGTTCTGGAGAGGAACGATGACCGATGACTTCTCGGAACAGTGTTGCCACCCTTTTCAGCGATGTCATAGCGGCCGGGTCCCACTGGGTTCTGGACACGTCATGGGGACGTCATTTTTTATACAATACCTAATCATATTACATGGTTCTGACACAAGAAAGACAAATCAATCACTGATCATTATAAGAGCCGAATATAGCCCTGCAGGTGGATCTGAATCGCTCACACACGGGTTAGCAGTCCTGTAGCACATACCAGAGTCATGAGTGAATCCAACTTCCTTCACAGGACCCTTTACATGCACCCGACTCTGAATCGCTCAAACGAGCAGGTTTAGTCTTATTCTCTTGTTGTATTTGAAAGTGATTCATTCAAGTGGTTCATTCATCAAATGATTCACAAGGCATTTTACTTCATTTGACTCACAGCTGTTGATATGGCAAAATTGACTCACACCGAGATCATTTTAGTGAGAGACTCAGAAGGATCCGAAACCCTAAAAGGATCCGAGTTTTACAGCTCTAGCACATACATGGTTGCCATTCATCTGTTTCTCTGCTGCTCTGCTGAATCGCGGTGCCGTGGAGAGGAAGGGTGGGGTCCTGGGGTCTCGAATAACAGCAGACACAGGAGGGATCTGCGCACGTGGACAGAACGAGGAGGAAGAATGGAAGATGAAGATCAGGATCAGATTATACAGACTGGACGGATTTTAGACAATAATCATTTACAAGGGTGTGAATCCGGAGGCAGCACTGACCTCGGGGCGTGGCCATTGGGACCGGGTGTTCTGGTGGATCCTCTCACTGGGCGCAGTGGGGAACCGTTCCAGGGAGCTGAAACGACCGTAGTTGTTCTTCTCAAGGTCTTCACCAAACTTGGGAAGCTTTGTCTTGTTCTTGCCGTTGACTTTGACTCTTTTCTGATAACAGACACCCATTATTATTCCAGAAATCTACATGTTAAATGATATAATTTGACTTTTCTCAGGGTCCTCTGTGATTACCGGAGCTGCAAAGTAGCCGGAGATGATGGGATTGCTCCTCTGGCCAGTGAACAGGTCGTACGGTCCCCTCTTGCTGGTTCTTTTGCTGAGCAGCAGCTCGGTGAAACTCTTCAGGTCGTAGGTTCCGGGTCCCAGTCCGCTGTCCTGCGGCAGGAGTGATTATTACTGTTTTTTCAATGTAGCCGCTGTGGGTCACCACGACACTCACCACGGACACCACTGTCCATCGAGGAACTCCAGCCCCAAAGTCCATCGTCTGGCATGTTCCCGCTGGCCTCATCCTGTTCTCCTCCACAGCAGCCCATGGATTCCCCCCTTTCCCGTAGGTTCCGGGGCCAGGGGTCCAGCTCTGCGAAGGAGCAATGTTTTCATCCCACAGGCGTGAGAAGGTGAAGAGCCTCTAGCTCCATCTTGAGGAGAGATTCTGCACCTGCGCCTCCGGAAACCTCCGATCCCTGCTGCTGCAGACGCCCCTGACAGAACCCGGCTTCTTCTCGAGCTCCTCCACGAAGTCGGTGCTTTTATAGCTGCCAGGCCCCAGCGACTTTTTCTTCAGTGACACAGCAGTCCATCAACACCACATTCGTCAATTCAAACCCATTTGAATAAAAGCTTGGTACCCTTGTCGTGGCTGGTGGTCTCACCAGGAGCTGTTTGTTCTCCCACGCCTCGCGGTAAAGTAGGCGTGGCATCTGTGCCCAGCGCGACGTCTCCTGGGCGCGTCTCCAGCCAGGTCCCTTCGCACGTTCCTGTACCGCAGTGGCACTGAAGTCACCGGTGTACACGTTGTAGGTCCCTGGTCCCAGAGTCCTCTCCTTTAAGACACACACTGAGGTGTCACTGAGCAAAGCACCGTCCCCACACACTGCTCCCCAGACGCCTGTCATGGCTGCCCACTGCTCACCAAAGGTGATGGTTGAATACAGAGGACACATTTCACCGTGTCACCGTGTGCTGTGCTTCACGATGACAATCACATTGCTTAATCTTAATCACTTAATCTATCGCCATTTCAAGCCACTGCAGGACCATAGACAGGCTAGGGGAACTTGTATTAATGTTAAATAATCTCACAAAGTGACATTTTCACGATGGGGACCTTTAACAAAACCAACCGATTAGCACACAAGTGTAATTCGAGATCAACTAAAATATTAGGAAAACGTACAAGCAAAAACACAATATGCACCGACAGGGATCAAATAAAATCAACACAAAACAAATGCAATATACTGTGCATAGTTGGGTGGTAGTAGCCTAGTGGGTAACACACTCGCCTATGAACCAGAAGACCCAGGTTCAAATCCCACTTTGGGATGGGTGTGTGTCTGTTTGGTTGTTTTGTGTGTTTATTTACATTTACAGCATTTACCAGACGCCCTTATCCAGAGCGACTTACAATCAGTAGTTACAGGGACAGTCCCCCCCTGGAGCAACTTAGGGTTAAGTGTCTTGCTCAGGGACACAATGGTAGTAAGTGCGATTTGAACCTGGGTCTTCTGGTTGATAGGCGGGTGTGTTACCCACTAGGCTACTACCAGGCTACTATTTTGTGTGTTGTTTATGTGTGTGTGTGTGTGTGTGTGTTTTTTACCTGCTGTCTGCTGTATGGGATGTAGGCGCCCACCCTCTTCTTCGCTGGGTGAACTGCAGACACATCGAACCTGACCAGTGCAGAATAGAACATCTCTCAACCCACAACCACACAGGACGCAACACACACCTCTACTCACCTCGAACACACACACTACTCCTACCTGGCAGACTGGGTCCCAAACGGGGCGCCATGGAACTTCTTCTCTGCAGCCATGAAGTCCTCTGTGTACTCAGCTCAGGACGCGAGTGTCTATGACAACCGCGGCGACGTTGTCATTAATAATATATAAATGTATGTCGTAGCAACGCGGCCACGAACGTCGCAAACACAACCATCTACACCCGAATTCTTTACAGACACTGTGCTGCGGGGTGTTTTAATCATCCTTAATTATGGGTGGGTAACACACTCGCCTATGAACCAGAAGACCCAGGTTCAAATCCCACTTACTACCATTGTGTTCCTGAGCAAGACACTTAACCCTGAGTGTCTCCAGGGGGGGGGACTGTCCCTGTGATGGGGACTTTGCATGTGAGTGCCGTGTATAGACTTAAAAAGCATACTGTCTGGACGGGGTTCCACGCTCCTTCACCCGCGATCCTCTAAAGACGCCGGACTGTCGCGCAGCGATCGGCCGTAATAACGAAGGGTCGAGGCACAACATAATAAAGTCAATATCAGAATCAGCCTCTGTCTATAGTTATTTTTTCCATATAAGCGGGTAAATCTTTCATATTAGATATAAAAAAAGAATTTTATTTGTCTTGAGTAATTTATATTGTGTACAGTTCACTGACTATTGTTCTCTACAAATCCACATAAATGCCTGCTTCTTTGCGTGGATAATAATGTATGAGTGGTATCGTGAAGATTACCAGGGTCTTTCAGATTTTATTGTGGCGTTTGTATTTGCATTGTTCTGCGTGTAGTAGGAGTGTAGTTTAAGTTAATGGAATGAAAAAAAAAACATATTTAAGGGTTACATTTTGAACACAAAATTATGCTATATTTTCACCGCTTCTCAATCAATTTATTCGTGACTCGGTCGAAAATACATTTTGAAAATGAACCTTGAAATGCTTTAAATCTGTATTCCACCTCGGCCCTGATAGACGATCATTCATTTAAAAGGCGCGCTAGCCCCTCCCAAGATGGCGGCTCTGTTGACGCATGTGCCCACATGGACGCCCCATTCAACGCGGCATCCAGTGTTTATTTCCCGTCATCGCTGAGCTCAATTCCACCTCTAAGGCGGAGCCAGTCTGGCCGCTCCGAAGTGCCGAAGTTTGCGCTGCAGCTTGACTGGGACGTCGGTAAACCGCGGACGAATTACAGGTGGAGGATGTTACTTCCCATCATGCACTGCTATCACTAAACTTTTAAAGGGAGTTAAAATGGGACTGATAAGTTGTAAATGAACTCTACCCCGGAGGGGAACATATTTCATAAATGGCTCAGTTCTTCTCCTGGGAACCGTAGACACGGTTCATGTCTATGGTTCTTATTTAAACTCTTTTATCGGTACATTTGACTTTACTTTACTTAGACGCTTTTATCCAAAGCGACTTTCAAGAGGAAGACACCAGCAATTCTCATTCGGTTCCTATAGATTTTGAGTTTACAAAACTAAAGAGCCCTGATAAGGCCTAACTTGTCAGGAAAAGAACATGCTCGGAAATTAAGTGCCAGATGAAGAGATATATATTTATATATATTTATTTTTTGTGCAGTCTCATTTCATTTGCAGATCTGAGAGGGCGTGCAGGAGTGTAGCTGGCTAGTAGTGTGTTGATATAAGAGGGTGCAATGCTAATTTATTAACATTTTCACTTTATATGTGGTATGTACCGTTCATTTGCAAGTCAAGTGCTGTCAGATTTCGCTTCAAGATAAACAACGTCTGTTTGCTTTAATGGTTCTTGATTCAACATTATGCAGTTTCTTGCAGCCACATGCAAATGTGCGGTTTCGTGGCCACGCCCCTCGCCCAACTGCGCGCTCCCGACGCGACGCGACGCGACACGGAGCGGCGCGCAGCGTGTGAGTAAACTAGTCTTACGTCCGAAGCTCGGCGGCCGCGACATGGACCTCGCAGACGCAGGTACGGACCGCGGTACTCGCTGTTGAAAATCTGTAGATTTACGTCTTAAGACACGAGCGTGTCGCCTGTAGCCGCTGTTATTTATAACGCATGTGTATGGACGTTTTGAAGCCGCTGCCCCGAGGGTCTGTCTGAGTGCCGGGCAGGTTTCCGCGTCTCTTGACGGCCGTGGAGTTAAATGCTCCTCCTCCGCGGTAGCCGGTGGAAGAACAGTTTGGTGCGAAGCGCCGGTTGCAGTGGCTTGTCGTTTTTTTATATATATAAATAAACGGGTGGATGAGACGCTCCTGTGTTTCCTGGAAGTCCGCCGTAGTTATAGCCGCGCTTTAAAAATCCGCGCTTCGAAAGGCGGCGCACACGTTTTAGGAGGTTTACGGTATTCCGATTCTTTTCACAGCTGATGCGTGAACCTGCAGTGGGTTTGTTCTGGAACTCTCTCATATTAGGCCATGTTGCTGTCTCCAAGTTATTGATAAATGCAACAGTAAAAAGTCTCCATATTAGTTACGAGCAAGGTATGAGAGCTAGTGACTGGACCTGTAGTGCTTTGGTTCTGGCTTTATGTCACTTTATGTCCGACAATGAAATACTAAGCTGATCACATGACTTACATTAAAAGAACAGTCGGGCGAGAGCTGGCAACAGTGCCTAGAAGCTATTCATACCTCCACTGTCTGTATTAGACAATGTTTGATCCAGTTTAAAGTACTACATTGTCTGCACTACTCAGCAGATAAGCAAGCAAAAATGTTTCCTAATACCAGCTCGGAGTGCCTACGATGTTCTGGAACTGCCAGTCTTTGTATAATTTCTGGGAAAATATTTCCATGGTCTTGTCGTCTTTTATGTAATAGAACGATTGAACCCACACCATACATTTCGATTTTTGGGGTCCCCCCTCCAGATATAATTCTTACGAAGAAGCCAAGGTGGTAGCTTTGGCCTCATTAATGGACAGAAGAGTTATTCTGCTGTTGTGGAAATCAGACAAGACCCCCTCTTTCCATTGAAATGGCTGAATCATGGAAATGCTCTCCATGTTGCGGTTGGAAAAACTGTGATGCAGTCAAGGTAATAGTCGGTAAATGTTCAAGGAGATATGGTCACCAGTTTTAGTGATTTATGTTAAATCATCCAGTTTAAGTCCAGCATAGGCATGTAATTTCCCAGTGCATATACAATTTTACACTTTTTCTTTTAATTGTATTTATTTATAGATTTATTTATGTATTTCTCCTTGCTGTTTGACTGGTGGGGCCGAGGGTGGATATTGGTCAAAAGCTGTTATTTATTTGTTGTTGAATAAAATAAAACATTTATTAAAAAAAAACGGGGTTTTAACGGATACCGTAAAGCTCCTAAAAGTTGTGCGCGTCTTTTTAAAGCGCGGTCCAGTCCGGTACAGACATCAACGGTGGCGAATCTGCTTCTGTCACACCAAATTAATTCTGTTCACAACAAACAAAATCGACTTGCACTTTGTGAAATGTTGTCCACAAATGTGCATGATGTGCAGGGAATCATTTTGTTGACTCTTTCAAGTAAATGCAGAAAACAATTTTTTGTCACGTTCTGAAGGCTTCTGTTGATGACTAAATGTATGTAGCGACATTGACGATGACATTTTGTGTTAAAATAAATAAATCTGACCTAATAGCAGGTATCTTTCTGTGGACAAGGTGTGAGTTGACTTTGTCATTATTTAATTCCTTTGGTGGCACAGAATGTATTTTGCGCAAAGCCCCATAATCCTGATGTATTTGCAGGGAAAAGAGTACTTACTACCTACTGGAGCGTCACGCACTCATGCCTGGTGGGATCATGGGAAACCATCAGTGTGTTTTGCAAGTGCTGCGCCCAACAAAATAACTCAGGTGGGGAAACAGATTCCTACCGACGTTTTCTAGCCTCATCTGTTTCTCCTGCATCCCCACCCTTCAGATCGCTCTCTTAACATCTCCGCCTGTCTGGATTTAGGACCATGTCCACCGGTTCCTGCATTCCTTCAGTGCTTCTGCTTCAGTGTTCTTCTTTCATATCTTTAAACTGTGCGCTAAAGCAATGCTTATCCAGGCCTGCCTGTGAACACGAGCTGTGTTCTGTGTCACAGGGAGGAACGTTGTTGTCCCTGTAGAAGAAACGGAGCCACTTGTGATTCCTGAAAGGTTTTACATCATGGAAGGTCCAGACGTCTACCCCCACATCTCACCTGGGCTGCTGAAAGCAGACGTCTGAAGGAAGAAAACACCTCCAACGTTCTGATGGATAATGAAGGACTTGGCAGGTGTTTCCTGCACAGTGGAACTGAGTGGGACTCTCGCCAGCAACCCAGTTTTAACCCACGTGACCCAACGATGTAAATACATCTACAGACGGTCCTGCCTTATAAACCAACAACTGGACCTCCTAGAAGGTCCATAAAATGGAATTTTATGTAGTTAGTTTGACTATTTGTTACTTCAGGTTTATATATATGTGTGTGTGTGTTTTACCGTCTGTTCATGCATCTATGCAACATGCTCATTGCCGTAATGTAATAAAATGTAGAAAAGTGCGTCAGGAAATTATTCCATGTTCTGAAATGCCGCTGTCCAGCTGTCCAACACGTAATAAACACAAGAGCCACGAAGAAGGAGGATACCACCACCACCTTCCAGCACCTTCTTCCAATTATCTACAAGCATATGCCTGTAGATATTGCTGGTGGGGTGAGTGTAGTTTTCTGTGGTAGTAGCCTAGTGGGTAACACACTCGCTTATGAACCAGAAGACCCATGTTTAAACCCCACTTACTACCATTGTGTCCCTGAGCAGGACACTTATGTATTTTGGGATCATGGGAAACCATCAGATTGTCACATGTGATACACAGCAGCACAGCACACGGTGCACACAGTGAAATTTGTCCTCTGCATTTAACCCATCACCCTAAGTGAGCAGTGGGCAGCCATGACAGGCGCAGTGTGTGGGGACGGTGCTTTGCTCAGGCACCTTTGCAGATCGGGATTCGAACCGGCAACCTTCTGATTACGGGTCCGCTTCCTTAACTGCTAGGCCACCACTGCCCTGTAACTACTGATTGTTCTTGGTTCATATGATTTCTGAGTGATGGTTTGAACCAGGAGGAAAGGATCTCAGTCCACTAAAAAAGGCAGGCAGCACGGGACAGTGGTGGCCTCGCGCGTTAGCAAGTGGACCAATAAAGCACCGTCCCCCCCATTCACTGGTCCCTGGGGTGCCTGTCATGGCCAAATTCCACTGCTTTGATGCCTTTGTTTTAGCCATCCTTCTATTTATGCCGTAATGCCGTAAATGTAAATGTATTTAAATAAACCAAATGCAAATTTTAAAGACAAACAAAAATATGAACTTGAGCTTGAAAACACATAAAAAAATTATCATCCCCAAGTAGGTTAAGGCTGATTAGGCTCATGGCTGCCCACGGCTCCCTCAGAGGATGGGTTAAACGATATTCTACCGATGGGGCGGGGCTATCAATGGGGTGGGCTTCTTTCACTTCGCATGGGACATTGGATCAGGACAGAGAGGCAACAGTCAAAATTACAGACCACATTCTGTCCGAAAAATGCTGGATGCGTTATGTTCGCGGGTCCAAACGTAGCAAAAAAAGTGCAACCCTATTGGCCGGCGGCAATATAGAGGGAAAAATGGGATGGATAGAACCAAAAATCTTGAACACCCTTCACTGTAGAATCTAGTAAATGGAGCTTATAAATAGGGGGTGGGGGGTCGGTGTGGCGCCGCGTACACTCGAACCCCCTGACCGAGGTGAGTGACCATTGTAAGATGGGACATCGCAAAGCCATGGCGTTTCTGCGCTTATATATCTTTGTCGGACGGCATTGCAGCATTTGGCGGCCCTCCCCCGAGCCAAAGGTGCGAGGCGCCGGCCATCGGGATTGCCTGCTCTCTTTGTCTTCCCCAGACGGGAGACACTGGGGGCGTGACGTCAGAAACAACAAGTTCTGATTGGTCTGTGACAACTTTCGGTATGTCAAATGTATAAAGGATTGTTCACTTGTGGTCGGGGACTTTCTTTTTCTTTTCTATCGGGAACTGAGGGAAATTTTCCCATCAGTACCTGAGTCTTTCCTTTTTGACCTATTTTTCTCATGGCTTTTTTCTCTCTTTCTCTCCCTTTTCATTTTGGTTTTCTCTGTAACATTGGTACCTTTTTACAATATTCACATGTAACTGCAGTAATAATTTACTGGTGTTAATAAATTAGAAGAAAAAGGGCCATGCCTCTTTCTGCCAGGTAACATCAAGTTGGAGTGGTTTGAATACAGTGCTTTTGTGTGTAGAGTTTTTACTCCATTCTCCTCGGTTTTACACCATAATGCCTTTGGATGAACTGAACTCGATTTTCATCTGCAAGCTGCTTATCCGTGTCCGTGATGGCGACTGTTGACACCAAGCACACACAAACTAAAATGTTGACTTCGAATAGTCGCAGCAAAAAGTTGGAACAACCAGGATGGACACAATTCGTTTGAAAAGTAAGTCAAAGCCAGGACACGATCATCGAGTGTTCAGAAATTAGCTGAATCTAGAAACAAATCAGACTTGTTCATTAACAAGGTGGTAGTAGCCTAGTGGGTAACACACTCGCCTATGAACCAGAAGACCCGGGTTCGAATCCCCCTTACTACCATTGTGTCCCTGAGCAAGACACTTAACCCTAAGTTGCTCCAGGGGGGGACTGTCCCTGTAACTACTGGTTGTAAGTCGCTCTGGAGAAGGGCATCTGATAAATGCTGTAAATGTAAATGTAAATTAAGACAGACCTGATGAGACCGATTCATGTGCAAGATTCGTCCCTTATTTTCCCTAATTGCGAGGGGAAAATAAGTTCATAATTTCTGCACTTTCCATTTCTCACTCCGCACTTGACTTTTTTTATTGCAATAACGCAAGCCAATTGTTATAGATAACCGCAATCGGTTACGCACGGTACTTATAAAACAATGTCTGATGAGCTATGCCGAGGTTGTGAGTTCGAGTCTCACCTGGAGCAACATATCTTGAACCTTATTTCATTTCATTATAAGGGGCAGTGGTGGTTAGCGGACCAATAATCAGAAGGTTGGCGGTTCAAATCCCGATTCGCCGAGGTGCCACTGAAGTACCACTGAGCACCGTCCCTGGGCGCATGTCATTGCTGCCCACTGCTCACTAAGGGTGATGGGATAAAAGCAGAGGACACATTTTGTTGTGTGCACCATGTGCTGTGCTGTGTATCAAAAGTGACAATCACTTCACTTTCAAGAATGTACTGATAGCGGTTGCATAGGTTCAAAGTAAATAAATGTTAATTATGAGTTGCTAAAGGTTGCTCATTTATACATTTACAGCATTTACTAGACGGCCTTATCCAGAGCAACTTACAATCAGTAGTTACAGGGACAGTCCCCCCCTGGAGACACTCAGGGTTAAGTATCTTGCTCAGGGACACGATGGTAGTGAGTGGGGTTTGAACCTTGGTCTTCTGGTACATAGATAAGTGTCTTACGCACTAGGCTGCTACTACCACCCCGATTTGAAAAATAAATGTAATTAATTTGGTTATTCACAAATATATCAAACAAGTATTTGTATGTGTGTAAATATATGGCTCCTCATTGGCTTCTGAAACACTTTTAGTGCCTTAGTGCTAATTTGTGTAACTATTTAGACTTGATAAATCAGTTTAATTTAGTTTATAGCTTTTGGTTGAGAGATTACCTGCATATTTTTCACTGACTGAGAAAGAGACTCAGTTCTCTCGTCTATAAGCTGCTGAAGAGCACTTACTCCAACACACCAAGGAGCGAGGAAGACATAAAGATGGGGAAAATGGGAAGATGTTAAGAAACTCTACATAATACAGTGTTTTGTTTCCGATGGTTTCCTCATAATTCTAATTTCCGAAGGTTTTCAGTATCAATAAAGAAACAAAAGCTTTGTTTAATTTGTTTACAAATATTCTTTATTGTTTTGAAATTTCATAAATAAACAATTTTTAAAAAAAGAATTCAGGGGAGGCGTAAGGAGGGAGAACTAAATAGTGAACTAAAATAATTAGAATAAAGAACTAAATTCTGATCTTGATTAATCAAACAGAATGCAGGTCATCAAGCAAAAATTATTTAAGTTGAAATTTCATCTATTAAATACCAGATACAATGTTTGTGTTAATTTATGGAATCTACTAAGGCTTTTTATGGTTCAGGGTCCACACGAAGAAGGTAATGGGTTGTGAGGACCCGAGGTGCCGAACCACAGAGACAGAAACTGTGTTTGTTCTTTCGCCAGATGAGACTCAGGACATTATTGTAGAGGGCGATGAACTGATGAGGAGGATGGACAGGCTCCAGCGTAAAGAGGAGGCCTACCAAGAGTTAGAACGTAGCTTCTGCGAAAGGGAGGCCACCTTGAGGACGAGGAAGGTCATGTTACAGCTATGCAAAATGGACAAAGAAAAGTTAGAAAGTGAATTGCACAAAAGTGAGGCAGACTTACAAAAACAACAGGACTTGATACAGCAAAGAGACGAGCTCAACCAAAAGCTCCAACGTGACTATTACAAGAGGGAGGCGGACTTTAAAAAGAGGGAGCATGCTCTATTGCAAAAGTAAGATGCCCAGCAACAATTAGAAAGTGAAATCTAACAAAGCATGGCATACTTAAAAATGAGGGAGGACATGATATGCCAAAGAGAGGATGCAAACAAACGGGTAGAATGTGACTTCCACAAAAGGCAGGCCAACTTAAAAAAGAGGGAGGACGTTCTACAGCAAAGCAGTGAGGCCAACAGATAGCTAGAACATGACTTATTGAAAAGAAAGAAAGATTTAAAATGGAAGACCCGCCTTCTCAAGGTAAGAGAGTTGGCAAACAGCAACTTAGAGCGTGACTTAAAGTCGCTCGAGGTCAATCCCAAACAGCGTGAGCTCACGCTGCTTGGGGACGCCAAACAACGCGATCCAGCCGCACCGCCGGGCGATCAGCTAAAGTTCGGAGATTCACGTTCACACCTTTTGGATTATTTAGTTGGAGTTTATAGTCCCGAGTGATCATTTATAATTGTAAAGCTCCCAGATCGTTAGCGTTGGAGTTTTGCCTGTAGATAACAGTTGAGTTCCTTAGTCCAGTTTCTGTCCTTTTCCATATTTTTCCAGTGTTTTTTTTTTTTTGTTTTTTTGGACCACATGAAACGACAAAAGATAGAAGAATGAAAAAAGCAGATTTTGTTTGAGGATTAAAGACCATTTAAATTCAGAGGAAGTTGGTGTGGACATTTTGGCTTCGAACTACATAAACTGACCTGCGGCCATTGTGTCTCCAGGAGGGACTGTCCCTGTAAATACTGATTGTAAGTCGCTCTGGATAAGGGCGCCTGATAAATGCTGTAAACATAAATGTATTTCCTGAATAATGTCCTGCCACTGCTTCTGGCTCGGAGTGTTGCATTTCAACCAGTTCCTCGTTATAGTCTTTTTACATGCCAGTTTCATTGTTTTGAATTTATATACATGGCTTCAGACTTTGATCCAGGCATCAGCCCCAGGAGCATAATCCTTAGAACTTGTCCTCCTTAGTGGAGGATTGTTGTGTTGCACACATGATATGACATCCACTCTCTGACGTCTGAATGTTCAATTCTTGTTCCCACTTCAATTCATCATACAATGAATTTATGCCATTCTGCTTATGTAATCCCCTA
This sequence comes from Denticeps clupeoides, assembly GCF_900700375.1. Classification (NCBI taxonomy): domain Eukaryota; kingdom Metazoa; phylum Chordata; class Actinopteri; order Clupeiformes; family Denticipitidae; genus Denticeps; species Denticeps clupeoides. Next base: position 16,700,599 of record NC_041725.1, read on the forward strand.
TACAATCTGGACACAATGTTTCCCTGTGTATATTTATATCCCATAATGAACACCCCACTCCTGGTGAACAAAATAATTTTATGGGGCAGTGGTAATCAGAAGGTTGCCGGTTCGAATCCCGACCCGCCAAGGTGCCACTGAGCAAAGCACCGTGCCCACTGCTCACTCAGGGTGATGGGATAAATGCAGAGGACTAATTTCACTGTGTGCACCGTGTGCTGTGCTGCTGTGTATCACATGTGACAATCACTTCACTTCAACCATCTCAAATCCAGTACCCGTATTGCGCCTGTAGGGGGCGATGTTCAGCTAGGTTTACAGTCAGGAAATCTTTTTCCAGAAATAAAGAACATTTTAAATCTGTATATGGTGATGATCTCTGTGCCCACACAACATCCTGAACTATTAGAAATGGTATCAAGTGTTACCTGTCTGGCCCAACGCCATTTTCACTGAACATGGAATCTGTGCAATGGATTGATGAATGGCGTTCTTGGTTAGTTATATCGTATTCCTTTATAGAAAAGAACTACATAAGAATTATTCGCTCATGCAACCCCTCAACCTGCTTAACTGTCAAAGAACAGATATTGCAAAGAACAAAAATTCAATTAAAGAACTAAATTCTAACCTTAGTAGCCAATCAGCATGCAGGATATTAAGGAAAAGTATTTAAAAAGATTTAGTTGTAATTTCATCACTTGAATGTGATGTTTGTGTTAACTTACGGAATCGCATTTGCCTAATCGTTCTTTACGGTCCACGCAGAGGTCATGGGTCATGGCATTCTCCGAATACGAGAAAATGCATAGGTTCCTTTGTAAGATAAGACCGTGGTAAAAGGCGATCAGCACATGAAGAACTGTCATGGGAAGCAAATGTTAAATGACACGGATCAAGCCAGCAGGTTGGATGAGACCCAGGCTTATGAGATCAAGGAGGCTCCACTGACCAGTTACTACGTACTTGGCGTCTTTTACAAAAGGGAGGCAGACTTAAAAAAGTGGGAGGACAAGTTGAAGCAAAGAGAGAAGGCAAACCAAGAGTAGGAAAGTAAGTTCTACATTTGGGAGGCTGACATGAAAAACTGCGAGGACGTTCTGCACTAAAAAAAGAAGAAAAACCAACAGGCAGAACGAGGCTTATAGAAAAGACAGGCAGCCTTAAAAAAGAGTCAGGACATGCTACAGAAAAGAAAGGAGGTCTACAGGGAGTTAGAACGAGACTTATGCAAAAGACAGGAAGACTTTAAAAAGAGTGAGGACATGCTGCAGAAAAGAAAGGAGGTCTACCAAGAGTTAGAACGAGACTTATGCAAAAGACAGGAAGACTTTAAAAAGAGTGAGGACATGCTGCAGAAAAGAAAGGAGGTCTACCAAGAGTTAGAACGAGACTTATGCAAAAGACAGGAAGACCTTAAAAAGAGTGAGGACATGCTGCAGAAAAGAGAGGAGGCCAACCAAAAGTTGGAACATGAGTTCTACCAGTGCGTGGCAGACTTTCAAATGAGAGATGCCATGCTACAGCAAAGAGAGGACGCCAACCAACAGTCGGACCAAGACTTATGCTAACGGAAGGCAGACTTACAAAGGCTTCTGGACATGCTACAGCAAAGAGAGGAGGCCAACCAACAGGTATTACGTGAATTTTACGAGTGGGAGGATGATTTTATGAAGCATGAGCTCATGCCTCATAAAAGAGAGTTGGAGGCCAATGAAAAGGAGGAACAGAAAGAGGAATGAGAGGTGGAGGCTAACCAATGCGAGGCAGGTACACCTGCCTCAGAGGGAATTACCTGGTGATCAGCTAGTTCCAAGACCCCACTAACTCCACGTGTCATGAAAATAAAGAAAACACATTAAATGAGGTGTGTTTGTTGAATTAGCATAACAATTATGTTATCAAACCTTTTTTTTGGTCATATTTACATGTAGTTGTTGCTCATTGGACATTGAATCTCATTCAATTTCACTAAAAACAGTATAAAAACAACACTATTTAACTCTAAAACCCTCATTATAATAGTCTTTTAACTGCATTCTCCTGTAAATTTTACTCAAGAGTTCTTTATATTATAATGTATGTTGAAGTATTAAAAACAATTCTACTGTGAAACCATCTAAATCCTGCAACTGAATTCTCTGTAAATTATATTAATTGCAATTTAAAAGCATACAATTATGTTCTATTACTCTTTATAAATTGTCTCAAATCTAAACTCAAACTGCCTACCAGTAGTTCTCTATCATCAGTTAGAATTATTTTTCAATGTTACATAAAAAAAACCTTCTGGCAGGCAGACAGAAATTTCCATTTAAACTACACTGTCTTCTTCCAAATGTTTGGCTTTTCCCAGTAACTTGAAAAACAAACCGCAGTTAAAGAAGCATTTAAAAGCAAATTGAGAAATAAATAAAGATGAAATAAGTCCAGTAATAGTGAGCTTAACCAAGTATTTATTAAGTTCAAAGTAATGAACAAAGCTTCAATCACTTCTCAATCACTAATATGTACTTTACAAGTTTGGGGATAGAAGTAATTAACAAATTAGTGAGGACCTCAATGGACCTGAAGGAGAACAGATTAAGAGAGGGGAAGACTTTCTTCCTAAAAATCTGTTACATTGCCATCGTTCTATATTTTTTTCTATGAGGCTGGCCATCTGCGAACAGTGTTATCTATGTGAACACATGCATAATTGTTAGTTATTGATTCAGTACTTCAGTAATAAACTAACATCTGTAGGAATGATAAATGATTTGGACACTGCTGTTTTTGTGAGCTACATAAAAGTAGTAGAGATGAAAGTGCTCACATAGCCAAGACAGTTCGCAAACTGTTGCTAGTTATGTGCAATTTCTAGGAGTGCAATGAATTACAATAAAGGCTTTCATTAATAACATACAAAGGCTTTCAACAATAAATCAAAAATTCTATTGTATGTTAAAGCAATAATAGCTCCCAAACATCATGCACAAGGCAGAAATGAAGGAGGGGATGCTGTCGTGTATGATATCTCGAATCCACACTCAGCATGAACCATCCTGAAAAATGACAAGCAACAACGACAAAAGAAAAGAAAAAAAAGAAAATGAGGACAAAGAGTTGCTGACGAAACAAATGAAACTTTTTGGGCATTTTACATGCGAAACATTATTTATTTATCTGAATCCTTAACACAATCACTTAATTTAGCAATAGCATCATCAGTTAGACCCATGTCATTTTTTAAAAGTGACCATAGTTTACATAAAGTGTCATCCTGTCCCAACTCATGCACATTTTGCATCTCTTCCACAACTGTCTGTATTGTTGAAGCTAGAAGAAGAAGCTGCCTTTGCAGTTTTAGGTAGAACAAAGATACATTCCTAAGGAAAGTCTCATTGAAATGTTCTGTCATTTCAAAGCTTATTATTTGTTGTGATATCACTTGAGCTCTGCGAAGCATCTTTACGTGCACTAATAGTAGAGGCAATCGTGTCTCTGTACATCTCATTTATGCTATCCTCTGAACATGCGAGCAGTAAATGATGATTTCGCAGTGAATCTATTTTTACAGCATTTTACTGGACACGTCACAGGCCGGCCCTCAACTAAGTGCTCTTTTAAGTGTGACACAAGTTCTTTTTACTGTGTGAGATTGGCGCGCACATTGCACATTTGAATTCGGTAACAACTGCGGCAGCAATAGCGGGAGGTGTAGGTGTGTTATGTACACGATAGAAATGAGCTTTAAAAAAGCCGTAAAAGTACAATATGTCCGCTTGCAGTCAGCGCCAACACATTAGAAAAAACAATGAGGTTCGTTTTTATGAACTCTACAATGTAAAATATTTACATTTACATTTACATTTACGGCATTTGGCAGACGCCCTTATCCAGAGCGACTTACAACGTGCTTTCAAGTTACCATCGATGAAGAGATCAATTCCGGTTCACTAGGACCCCAACTATGAATAGATCTATTTAATTCACTCTGTTGTAGATTCTGTACACAAAGTTTGACAAGAAAAGTACAATTTAATCTAAATATTCTTTAAAGAGGAAGGTCTTGAGCTGTCGTTTGAAGGTGCTCAGTGACTGAGCTGTTCTGACCTCGAGGGGAAGTTCATTCCACCACCGAGGGGCCAAGACGGAGAAGAGTCTAGATGAATGTTTTCCTTTTACCTTCAGAGATGGAGGGACCAGGCGAGCAGTACTGGAGGCTCGGAGTAGACGAGGTGCAGTGCGGGGTGTAATAAGGGCTGTGAGGTAGGATGGTGCTACTCCATGTTTGGCTTTGTAGGCCAGCATCAGTATTTTGAACCTGATGCATGCAGCTACTGGGAGCCAGTGAAGGGAACGTAGCAGAGGGGTGGTGTGGGAGAATTTGGGAAGGTTGAAGATCAGTCGTGCTGCTGCATTTTGTATGAGTTGTAGAGGTCGGATGGTACATAGAGGTAGACCAGCTAGAAGGGAGTTGCAGTAGTCCAGTCGTGAGATTACTAAGGACTGAACCAGTAGTTGGGTGGCCTGGGTTGACAGGTAAGGGCGGATTCGTCTGATATTGTAGAGAAGGAATCTACATGAGCGGGAAAGATTGCTGATGTGAGTTGAGAAGGAGAGTTGGTTGTCTATTGTTACGCCAAGGTTGCGGGCTGTTGCAGAAGGAGAGAGCTGCGAGTTGTCTAGGTAAATAGCAAGATCCTGATGTGGTGAAGAATCTGCTGGAATGAATATTAGTTCAGTTTTGGTGGGATTGAGTTGGAGGTGATGGGCTGCCATCCAAGACGAGATGTCTGTTAGACATGCAGAGATTTTGGAAGCAGCATGTAGATCAGAGGGAGGAAAGGAGAAGAGGAGTTGTGTGTCGTCAGCATAGCAGTGGTAGGATAATCCATGTGAGGAAATGACCTCACCAAGTGATCTCGTGTAGAGGGAGAAAAGGAGAGGACCTAGCACCGAGCCTTGAGGGACACCAGTGGAGAGTCTACGTGAGGTAGAGGTGGATCCTTTCCAAGTCACTTGGTAAGATCGCTCATCAAGGTAGGAAGCAAACCACTGCCATGCTGAGCCCCGAATTCCAAGCCTCTTCAGGATTGACAAGAGAGTCTTGTGGTTAACGGTGTCAAATGCAGCAGATAGGTCAAGGAGAATAAGAACTGATGACAGTTTTGCCAATCTGGCTGCATGTAGCTGCTCGGTAACCGCCAAAAGGGCAGTCTCGGTGGAATGAGCTGTTCTGAAGCCAGACTGGTTAGGATCCAGGAGGTTGTTCTGTGATAAATGGAGTGATAGCTGGTTGTAGACACAGCGCTCAAGGATTTTGGATAGAAACGAGAGGAGGGAAACTGGTCTGTAATTGTTAATGTCTGTAGGACATTATATAACCCTTATATAACCCTTCAAACTCTCTTATGGTGGTAGTAGCCTAGTGGGTAACCCACTCGCCTATGAACCAGAAGACCAAGGTTCGAATCCCACTTACTACCATTGTGTCCCTGAGCAAGACACTTAACCCTGAGTTGCTCCAGGGGGACTGTCCGTGTAACTACTGATTGTAAGTCGCTCTGGATAAGGGCGTCTGGTAAATGCTGTAAATGTAAATGGTTTGCTGCAATAACGGCAGGTTATCATACTTGTCAGACTAACAACCTGCCTATTATTATGCCATATTATTAAAGTTTGTAACCTCTGCCAAAATGCAATAAAAAAAACACCATTCAAAATATGAGGTTAACTAAAAAAAATTAGCCTCAAGCTAATTAGACAGGCCCAGTGAGTCGCGTTAGCACTAACTGCTAAATGCACCGACGGTTCAAGAGAGAAGCTTGTATTTCCCACACAACCGTCGGTCATATACTTCAAATTCACAGAAAAAAAGACGTTCGTGTTATAGACGTGACTCGCTGCGGCGTCTCCGTGTAGATCCAGCGCCACTCGTGGCAACAGACTAAACGCTCAGGCTAAACGATCAGCCGTGAACTTCGCGTCGCTGGCTGCTCTCGCGATAATTGCGCTGTCCAATCAGAGAACAGATAGAAACCTGCAACCTGGTAACTCACCTGGTTTGAAATTCAAACGTATACGCGTGTTTTCGCGGGAATGTAAAATATAGACTGAAATTCACACGTTTACATTTAGATTGGCGTTAAAGCCTTCATATTATACAATGACATTACCAACCATTTTATCATTTATAATAGGCAAAATAATAAAGAAGCAAAAACAACAAACTGAAAAACAGGTATACGCTGTCAGTCATTGCAAGTATTAAAACGATGGCCTCTTCTTCCTTTAACCACGCTTGCTGCTTAGTAAGAACATCCCCCAAGACTCATTTACTGCTTCCAATACACAACACAACACAAAATAGTTAGTGTTATTCAGTATGAATGTTATAGCTAATTCGTGTATGTATATTTTACATACTTTTGTACATAATCTTGCCTGTAAATTCTAACATATTTATTTGTAAATTATAATTCATGCTGCGACATACCGCATACCACTGTGAAGGTCTACACTTCTCAGGTAAAGGTGACCTTGGCTCATTTGTTCCATTTTATACTGATATGCAATCATGCAGTGGGCGTGGTCTTTAGACTAAAAAAAAAGTCATAAATGATAACATTCAGAAAGGTGACCAGATAGGATGTGGTGGAAATGACCGTTCGCATACAACCGCTCATCTGGAAAACAAACTGCAAACATCTTTGTGCATAAACACATTAATGTTTTATTCAAACAAGCATAAAATACTGTTCTGCATAACAAATTAAACTTCTTCTTTTTTAAGCAAAAATACACATTTCTGCTGTACTATAGTATTTGCTGGTGTGAGACTCAAGGCACTTCTCAGGAACTATTCTGAAGATGTTAACTGCAAAAATAGAAACAATATGAATTGTAGTAATACGTTAAATGCGATTTCCTGGTTTAACTGTGGATGAACAACATGCATAAGAAGCAAGATTAAGGCGGGTTATGGTTATGAACGTTTCATAAATGCGTTATGGCAACCAGAGCTTGTGAGGACCGGACTTCACAGTCCAGTCACAGCTACAGGCTTAGGCACTAAACTATAAGATGAGTGGACCGTCAATGTCATGTCAGGTCAGTTAGAAGAGGCTCTGAACGTCTCCCATCTCCACAACCACCGTCTTCAGCTGAGTGTAGTACTCGATCACCGCCTGTCCGTTCTCCTTTCCGATCCCTGAGTTCAGAGCACAGGAACAAATCAGGACGAGTAGATAAAAGAGAAGCGAAGAAAAAGCGTCCCGCCACCCCCAGGCGTTACCTGACATTTTGTAGCCCCCGAACGGCACCACCACGGAGTTGGTGTTGTAGTTGTTGATGAAGCAGGTTCCTGCCTGGAGGTTCTCAGCCACGCGATGTGCGCGAGCCACGTCCCTGTAGAGAAAAATATTAACTTTCTAAAAATAGTGCACGAATATCCTATTACAAAACAGATTCAATTCAGCAATAATGTGTGTTGGATGCATATTTATACATATCAATACCTGGTGAAGACCCCCGAGGCCAGGCCGAAGGTGGTGTTGTTGGCTCTCTGCAGCACCTCCTCTTCGGTGTCAAACGGCATGACGGACATGACCGGGCCGAAGATCTCCTCCTTCACACAAGTCATGTCATCCCTGCAGTTGTCTGGAGGAGCAATTAGGGGGAAAAATTAATACTTAAAAACATTCTTCCAAAAGAAAAATTTAATTATTAAAAGAACTCACCCAGTACACAGGGTGACATGAAATAGCCCCCTTTAAGTTTGGGGTCACTGGGGACAAAAGGCTCTCCTCCACACAGCACCCTGGCCCCCTGAAATCACAGGTCATGTGGACTGAAGAAGGAGTGAAAGCTTGACCTTTAACAATCTCTAGAATCTGCTCCTCCTTTATGAATAAAACATGGAGGAACCCGTGTATGAAATATCGAACCAGTACCTGCTTCTGCGCCTCCTTGACGAAGCCCAGCACCTTGTCCAGTTGAGGCCGGCTGATCAGGGCTCCCATGCGGGTGCCATCCAGCATGGGGTCCCCCACAGCAATGGCCTTGGTCCTCTTCACCACCTCTTCCAGGAACTGTGGCAGGATGTCCCTCTGAACGTAGACCCGGGTTCCATTACAGCAGACCTGACCAGAACAGTAGAACTTTCAGTCGTTGAAAGTCACTAAATATACTGTTACGTCCCTGAACGTACGCTCCCACGTGTTCTGTGTGGCTGGCTGTGTCTTTGTGTCCTGTCTCTTTTAAATTGACTTTGTGGGAGGAGTTGAAGCCTACCAGCTCCACTTATCATCTGCCTATTGGTCACCACCACCTATATAAAGAGAATTTCGGATGGTGTTCGGGAGGTCCCCAGGGTCTGCTAGGCCCTTACTCTTTTGGGAGGTCCCCAGGGTCCACGGAGATCTTCTTGTTGTTTTGCGTGATAGACCCCTTTGTTGTTAGCCTGTGTTAGCCTGTTAGCTTTATGTGCGTGTTTGAGTTATCCCCGCTGGACCACCCCTTCCTTTGGCTGTACTGATGTTGGTTAGCTGTGCTGCGTCCGCTGTTTTATTGTACCTGTTAGCTCACTGGAAATAAAAGCACTGTTTGTATGCTTTGTTTGGTAGTGTGTGTAAAGGGACGTCCTCCTCTCCACACCCTTGTTGTGTTTCATAGACCCCTCAGGTTAGGAACGTGACAATATTAAAATATTGACTCTAACAAGACTCATCATGATATGAACTCAATCAGAGATGCTGTCCATAATGGTATCCTGTCCATATTGGCAGGCGCTGTTTATAAGAAGAGAGTCGTCTTCACCTGACCCTGGGTGAGAAAGTTCGCCATCAGCGCCCCCTTCACTGCGTTCTCCAGCTCACAGTCCTTGAAGATGATGAGAGGAGACTTGCCCCCCAGCTCCAGGGTCACCTGCTTCACACCTTTAGCTGCCATCTCCATCACCTTCATGTATAATGAGGAACAAAACAAGCAAATTCCTCAGTTTCTGCAAGGTTCCTAATCACAGAACCCAAAAATGTAGCACTTCACATGAACTGCACCTTCTTCCCCGTGGGGACGCTGCCAGTGAAGGACACCTTGGCCACCATCGGGTGGTGGCACAGCAGAGATCCGGTCTCTGCCCCGCCCTGCACCACGTTGAAGAGCCCGTCCGGCACCCCGGCCTCCTTGTAGATCTCTGCCAGGATGACCGCGGTGATGGGGGCCATGGGGGAGGGCTTGTAGACCATGGCGTTACCTGAGAAAAAAAAAAAGACTGGTCAGACCGCTGCCGAGAAGCACCAAACACCATCCATCACTGTTCCCACGTCCATACCACAGGCCAGGGCGGGAGCAGACTTCATCACGGCCAGAACGAGGGGGAAGTTCCACGCCCCGATACCCACGCACACGCCCAGGGGCTCCCGCCGGGTGTAGGCAAAGCAGCCGCCGGGCATCTGGATGTGCTGGCCTGCAGAAGACATGCAGAGTAAAGCACCTCGTCTCCAGTCATCTCGATCAGGCGGGGCGTGAAAACGGAACCCGTACCTGCCAGAGTCGGGGCGATGCCCGCAAAGTACTCGATGCCCTGCACAGCCATGTGGATGTTCCCCTTCGCCTCGGTCAGGGTTTTCCCATTGTTCACCACCTCCACTTTGGCGATGTCCACGAGCCGCTCCTGAGAAACCCAGACGAGACTGGCTCATTCCCAGAGGTGGAAAGTTACATTTACTCACGTTACTGAAATTGAGTAGTTTTTGAGAGATATTAGCCTAGTAAGGGGTCTTAGCCTAGAAGACCCAGGTTCAAATCCCACTTACTACCATTGTGACCCTGAGCAAGACATTTAACCCTAAGTTGTTCCAGGGGGGGACTGTCCCTGTAACTACTGATTGTAAGTCACTCTGGATAAGGGTGTCTGGTAAATGCTGTAAATGTAAATGCAATACATTTTTACATTTTTTTTACATTTACGGCATTTATCAGACGCTCTTATCCAGAGCGACTTACAATCAGTAGCTACAGGGACAGTCCCCCTGGAGCAACTTAGGGTTAAGTGTCTTGCTCAGGGACACAATGGTATTAAGTGGGGTTTGAACCTGTGACTCTGTAGTGTTCCGGTTCATAGGCAAGTGTGTTACCCACTAGGCTACTACCATCCCATCATATACAATACTGTATATGAAAAGGCATCCAGGAATTTTCCAGCTTTTCTGCTACCCGTAATGAAAAATGGTGTTGACCCAAACAATGATGCTCCAAGCACACAGTAAGTAATCTTCTGTTTTAATGTTAGAAATTCACAACTTTGCTGTTAGAGAATGTTGGCCAGATAATTAGCATCAATTTTCAATCCTGAGTGTCTGTAGCCTAAACTTTTACACAACCTGCAGCATGAAAGCACATTTTTCCTCCATTCAACACACAACACGGTACACAACAACGTACAAAAAGTTTACTTGAGGTTTTGGCAAATGTATTAAAAGTTAAAAAAATTGAGAAATCATCTACATATGCATTTATAGCCTTTGATCAATACGTTGTCGATGCGCCTTTGCCAGCAATTACAGTCTCAAGTTGTTTTTGCATGTTTAGGGTCGTTGTCCTGCTGAAAGATGAACATTCGTCCGAGTCTGAGTGCAAGGGCGTTCTGGAGAGGATTTTCGTCCAGACGCCTGCAGTCGTCTTTCCCTCTGTCCTGACTAGTGTCCCAGTTCCTGTCCCTGAAAAACATCCCCACAGCATGATGCTGCCACCACCATGCTTCACTGTAGGGATGGTATTGGCCTGGTGATCAGCGGTGTCTTGTTTCCACCAAACGTGACGCCGGGCATTCATACCAAAGATCAGAGAATTTTGCTTTGCCTTTTGGCAAACTCCATGTGCCTTTTACTAAGGAGTGGCTTCCATCTGGCCATGCTACCATACAGGCCTGATTTGTGGATTGGTGCAGAAATGCTTGTCCTTCTAGAAGCTTCTCTTCTGTCCACAGAGTGACCATCGGGTTCTTGGTCACCTCCCTGACTAAAGTCCTTCTCCACCAGTCACTCACTTCAGGTGGCCGGCCAGCTCTAGGAAGAGTCCTGGTGATTTTGAACTGTGCTCATTGGGACCTTCAAAGCAGAAATTTTACTGTAGACTTATCGTGCATGGAGACAATCCTGTCTCGGAGGTCTAGAAACAATTCCTTTGACTTCATGCTTGGTTTGTGCTCTGACATGAACTGTCAGCTGTGGGACCGTATATAGACAGGCGTGTGCCTTTCCACATCAGGCCCAAACAACTGTTGTTCCACAGGTAGACTTATCCTAGCGGATAAGAGAGCAGACCCGTAATTTGAAGGTTGCCGGTTTGAATCCCAAACTGCCAAGGTGCCACTGAGCAAAGCACCGTCATGGCTGCCCACTGCTTCACAATGACAATCACTTCGCTTTCACTTCAGTGAGAGTGAATTATCAGGCAAACAGGATGCACCTGAGCTTAATTTTCAGCTTTATGGCAAAGACTGTGAATACTTTTGTTTGTTTGTTTTGATATACTTTATTAATCCAGAAGGAAATTGCTTCTCTGTATTTAACCATCACCCTTGGTGAGCAGTGGGCAGCCATGACAAGCACCCGGGGACGGTGCTTTGCTCAGTGGCACCTTGGCGGACCAGGATTCGAACCGGCAACCTTCCGATTACAGGGCCGCTTCCTTAACCGCCAGGCCACCACTGCCCCTAATACTTAAGTACATGTACTTTCTCCATTTTTTTTTTTTTTTTTAGATTTAATACTTTTGGCAAAACTTTTTTCACATTATCATTATGGGGTGTTGTGTGTAGAATAATGAGGGGGAAAATCATTTTCCTGTATATTCCATACATTACATTGTAATGCTGTAGTATTCTGTGGGGCAGGGTGCTTTATTTCATTCCGTATATCAACGGTCAGTGTGCTCATTTGTCAATAAAGATAACTTATATATTTATGTTTGCTATAGAAAGAACAAAAAGCTCAGTTTGCTAATAAGGAATTGTTCAACATTTTCACAGTTTTTGATACTTTGATTCTGGCGTTATTCTCTCTTTCTTACTGTAATGCTTGAGTTGGACCATACAATTCTGTGGCCAACTGTGCTTAAAATGTTTTCTGGGTTGGTCGGAATATTATACCGCCTGAAAGTTGAGTAAAAACAACTAGTGCTGTATTGGATTTGTGACTAGTCCTCTTTTTTTACATCAAGTAACTTTTACTCAAAGTAAATTTTAAATTAAATAATTTTTTACTTAGTTCAGATACTTTTACTTAATTACATTTTTTCGGTACTTTTCCCACCTCTGCTCATTTCTCCCCATTAACGTTGCACAGTGCCTGCCACACTGGCTCCTCCCACCAACCATGTCGAGGGTACAAGTTTGAGATTAATACGATTTTACGCCATGAAGAAGTTATAAACACGACAAATTCATACTGTGAAAGATTTCGGGGGGAAATCCTTTCCTCATTTTTGAAGAGTGCTGCACCGGCTGCTGCTGGCCCTGCATTCTGGGGGTCTCTGCTAAAACCTGCACCAAAAAGCAACATGGCCCAGCACGGCCTTTTACCCTCATGATGCGCGCCGCCTCCAGCAGGACGCGTCCTCGCTCCATCCCGGACAGCCTGCTCCACTTCAGGTAGGCGGCGTGGGCGCTCCTGACGGCCTGGTCCACCTCCTCCGCTCCGCATGGCGGCAGGTCACAGAGGACCCGTCCTGCGGAGAGACCGCAGCTCACCCTTCAAGAACCAGGTGGCGGGACGCTGCGTTTGTGGCAGTAACAAAGTTGGAAAGAGAATCTGAAGTGATTGTCAAAATGTGTCCTCTGCTTTGAACCCATCACCCATGGAGCAACGTGCAGCCATGAAAGGCACGTGGGGATGATACCTTGATCAAGGGGACCTCGGCGTGGGATTCGAACTGGCAACCTTCTGATTATGGAGCCGCTTCCCGCTAGGCCCCAACCAAGTAGCAGCAGGGAAATGGTGGCCTACCGGTTAAGGAAGCATCCCCATAATCAGAAGGTTGCCAGTTCGAATCCCACGCCGCCAAGGTGCCACTGAGCAAAGCACCGTCCCCACACACTGCTCCCCGGGCGCCTGTCATGGCCGCCCACTGCTCACTCAGGGTGATGGTTAAATACAGAGGACACATTTCATTGTGTCACCGTGTGCTGTGCGGCAGTGTTTCACAATAACAATCACTTCACTTAAATTGTGAAGGTCGAGATCCGGGCTGTGGCTCGCAAGGACCAAAGTTCACCTGCTGAGTCACGGTCACGTCCCAGCCTCCACTTATTAACCCTTCCAGAAGGGACTTTGAGCGGTGTAACCCGCGACGCGGCTCCGTACCAGTCGCAGGCTCGTAAACGGGCTCCGCGTTCCCCGCGGACCGGGCCTGGACCCTGGCGCCGCACCAGAAGTTCAGCGGCTCCTTCAGCTCCAGGCTGCCGAGGGAGGCGTTGTGGAGCAGCTGCAGGAGGGGCTGTTGCGACATTTTTAAAAATTTCTGTCGCAGAAAAAAAAAAAAGAAGAAGTGACGCAGCAGCCTCGCATGCATAAAAAAAACGTAATGCAAAATCATCATGCAAAATACGCAGTGATGCTGAATTAGTAGCATGACATCGACGAAGAAACATAATTTGAATTTTAATTGAGCGAAGCCGCGCATGCGCGGTTGACGCACGGCGAGTTGGAACACTAATACTCTCATACCTGGACTTGCTGCGTGGTTTCTGCGGCTTTTGCGGATTCTGTCTTCAGGCGAACACACCCTCCACCCTGCGCGAACTGGGGTGTTACGTGATCGTGGGCGCGGGCGGGGCCTGCGCGTCACATGACCCCGCCGGCCAATAGGAAGCGAGGGGACGCGGCCATCAGCTCCTCCCCCCCAACGGACTGGCCCTTGTGTCCGCGACAATAAACTCTCTTTTTATGAAATCACTTTTGGCGCTTCGTCAGCAACAATGCAGAAATGCACTACGTGGCCTCCCTACGGATATCTTTCATAAACACGAAAAAAAGTACGAAAGACTGTCTTCTCTTCCAAGTCAATAATCTTTATAAAATGGCCTTTTACACACACACATGCACAATATATCTATATACATACAGTATAGGCCATAAGTTTGGACACACCTTCTCATTCAATGTGTTTTCTTTATTGTCATGACCATTTATGTTGGTAGATTCTCTGAAGGCATCAAAACTATGAATGAACACATGTGGAATTATGTACTTAACAAAAAGTGGAGACCTGACCTCCACAGTCACCGGACCTGAACCCAATCCAGATGGTTTGGGGTGAGCTGGACCGCAGAGTGAAGGCAAAGAGGCCAACAAGTGCTAAACATGTGCTCCACGTGCCTGTATGACCTCCGTACAACACCAGGGGACGCTCCTGATGAGGTGGTGGATGGCCTCCTGAGGGATCTCCTCCCAGACCTGGACTAAAGCATCCGCCAACTCCTGGAAGGTCTGTGGTGCAACGTGGTGTTGGTGGATGGAGCGAGACAGAGTCTCTATAAGATTCATGTCTGGGGAACGTGCAGGCCAGTCCATAGGATCAATGCCTTAATCAAGCATGCCTTGCGGGTGACATATGCGCTGATGGGACGGGCGCGCGGGTACTGTAAATAGTTAACCATGTTATGGGTAAATGTGTTCTGTTGGGGTTCGGGATGTGCGAGCTATGGGGATTTAATGTAGCGTGTGCAAGGGGAGAAACGGCACATCAGGAAGTAGGGGTACAGGGCTGGAGGAGAACAAGAGCCGCCTCCCTGTTATGTGGAAGCCAGAGGAGTAGGTATTGGCTGTCGGCACCACCTACTGGCTTCCAGTCAATAAGAAGTGTTATTCCAGAACCCTCATGATGGAGCCGACTTCTCCTCTCGCGGCGACGGCTCGTCACAGTATTGTCTTGCATTAGGAGGAACCCAGGGCCAACCACACCAGCAAATGGTCTCACAAGGGGTCTGAGGATCTCATCTCGGTACATTTACATTTAAGGCATTTGGCAGACTCCCTTATTCAGAGCGACTTACAACGTGCTTCCATGTTGCCATCATGAAGTGATCAGTTCTAGTTCATTAGGACCCCCAACTGTGAATACAATCTTTTTATTCACTAGTTCCTATACATAAGACAGACAATAAGAAGGATACAAGTTCACGGTGGGGCAGTGGTGGCCTAGCGGTTAAGGAAGCGGCCCCGATATCAGAAGGTTGCCAGTTCGAATCCCGATCTGCCAAGGTGCCACTGAGCAAAGCACCGTCCCCACACACTGCTCCCCGGGCGCCTGTCATGGCCGCCCACTGCTCACAAAAAGGTGATGGGGTAAACGCAGAGGACAAATCTCACTTCACTTTTTTTATCTAAATATTCTCTAAAGAGGAAGGTCTTGAGCTGCCGTTTGAAAGTGCTCAGTGACTGAGCTGTTCTGACCTCAAGGGGAAGTTCATTCCACCACTCGCATTGATTGCCACAACTCACATTGATGTGCCATCCTGGATGAGCTGCACTACCTGAGCTACTTGTGTGGTTCTAGACTCCATCTCATGCTACCACTAGAGAGAAAGCCCTGCGGGCATTCAAAAGTGACCAAAACATCAGCCAGAAAGCATAGGAACTAAGAAGTGGTCTGTTGTCACCACCTGCAGGACCACGCCTTTATTGGGGGTGTCATGCTAATTACCTATAATTTCCACCTGTAGTCTATTCCATTTGGACCTCGGCATGTGAAGTTGATCATCAATCAGTGTTGCTTCCTAAGTGGACAGTTCGATTTCACAGAAGTGTGAAGTTACAGCGTGTTTAAGTGTTCACTTTATGATTATTTTTTAAAGCAGCGTATTTATCTCGTTAAAATAAACTAGCACAGCGTGTCTGCCATGGTGGTAAAGTGAAGTGATTGTCACATGCGATACACAGCACAGGTCGGGATTCGAACCAGCAACCTTCTGATTACAGGGCCGCTTCCTTAACCGCATGGTTCCTTAACCACTGCCCCTTCTATTAGCCTAGAAGGTATATACCAGAAGTCCACAAAGTCCCAGGTTCAAACCCCCACACAGAGTGTCCCCAGGGAGACACTTACACTTCCTGATCTACTCTTCATGACGGGAAGATTGAAAAATCTTTATTAGTTTCACGACTGCAGTCCTGCGTTTATGCATTAAATTTTACATGACAACAGTAGACAATACAAGAGATACTTTACTACTGTTAGATTTAAAACTAATAACTAGATCATTTTAAAAATCCTTCAGCAGCCTGGTCTTCCGATTATAACGGGGAGACAGAGTGGACAAGGTCAGAAAACAAGAACCTCCTATTTCAGAAATCAGGCGGCTTCTAGTCATGCGCTTTTAAAACATGAAAAACAGTCAACAAGTTAAACTTTAAAAAAAATTTCAGCTGAGGGGACGTAACAGGAAACAGAGAAGCGCTGCACTACATTGTGTTAAATGGGAACATAGCTTGTAAGGCACAAGAGGAATATGCAGAACTGTTCCTTGGAACTTCTGAACAGACTCTGGAGCGTGAGGATTCGTCTGACACTGGACAGGAGGACAATGGGTGGCTTCAGAACAGGCTCTGAACGTCTCCCATCTCCACCACCACCGTCTTCAGCTGAGAGTAGTACTCGATGGTCACGTGTCCGTTCTCCCGGCCAAAGCCTGCGCCAAACACCACAGGATTATTACTCCACACTGTACATCAGCACCAAGTCCTTCTCCTCCGGGACACGTACCGGACATCTTGTAGCCTCCAAAGGGAACCTCCACTGGACTGACGTTGTAGTTGTTGATGAAGCAGGTTCCTGCTTCGAGGCTCGCTGCCACGCGGTGGGCGCGGGCCACGTCCCTGAGGGGACAAACGGCAGACATCGGTGAAGACCAGCGGCCCTCCCAGGAAAGAGGACAGAAAAGAGAACGGGTACCTGGTGAAGACCCCCGAGGCCAGGCCGAAGGTGGTGTTGTTGGCTCTCTGCAGCACCTCCTCTTCAGTGTCAAACGGCATGACGGACATGACCGGGCCGAAGATCTCCTCCTTCACACAGGTCATGTCATCCCTGCAGTTGTCTGGAGGAGCAATTAAGAGAAAAAAAATGAAATACTTCAGCAGAAAAATTTCAAAAATAAAATTTTAAGGAACTCACCCAGTACACAGGGTGACATGAAATAGCCCCCTTTCAGTTTTGGGTCACTGGGGACAAAAGGCTCTCCTCCACACAGCACCCTGGCCCCCTGAAATCACAGGTCATGTTTGTTTTAAAACACAGACTGTGTGACATTTCGGTTAAATGAGAAGTCAAAAACCGCGATTCAAATTCCTAGCGCCTTGGAACTAAAACACAAGTCTCTTTCCCCAGAGTTGTACCAGGGGCTCGCAAGGGATAGAAACATTTATACTGCTAAAATACACGAACGCAGCAGCGTTTGTGTCCCTGAGCAAGACACTGAACCCTGAGTGTCTCCAGGGGGGGACTGTCCCTGTAACTACTGATTGTAAGGCGCTCTGAATAAGGGCAGAGGCAGTAACCAATTGTTTCTTGCTCTCGACAGCACAGCCGTTGAACCCGTAATAAATATGGATTCGATTGGCTGGCGCTTGTTCACGTTTCAAAAGGTTCAACATTTAAATTTCAGCCTCAAGCAAAGCGACAGACCCACAATTTATAATGCAAAATACACAAATGAACTGAGCCTCTTTACTATACTTGTTATAGTTTTAAATATGATAGCAAGCTATAAAAAAAAATGTAAAATCACAATTAATATTGACAAATCACAGATAATCAATTTACGGTCCTACTAATTCTATTAAGTCACCACAGTCTATATATTGATCGATCAGGTTGCTGTAAGAGCATACTGATAAGCTGAGGTTCACTTTCGTATTACTGAATTAACAACTTTCATTATTTTACTAGTTGTGGATCTCTTTGTAATATTTTCAGGTATAAGCTCTGCTTGTGGCTGCAATTTGGACGGCAGCACCGGCACTTAACCAGCCACGAGTACCGGGCCCAACTTATAATACATCGAATTCGTGACCAAAGCTTTTGGCTGCGTTTGGAGATAATGGCTTGTTAAATTAATACCGCTGTTCCTACATTTACGGCATTCATCAGACGCCCTTATGCTGAGCGGCTTTAAACTAGTGACTGAGTGACTGAGACGGTCCCCCTGGAGACACTCAAGGTTAAGTGTCTTGCTCAGGGACACAATGGTGGTCAGCGGGGGTTTGAACCTGGATCTTCTGGTTCGTAGGAGAGCGTTACCCACTAGGCTACTACTACAAAAAAAAAAAAAAAAAAAAAGCACACTTTGCACGAGGTGTTGCAACACTTTGTTGTGAAATTTTTAACTAATCTTGCCATATATCGGTCCCCAAAGGAACTGCAACACCGACAGGATGAAAGCGTTAAAACGTGGAGGAACCAGGGTATGAAATATTGAACCAGTACCTGCTTCTGCGCCTCCTTGACGAAGCCCAGCACCTTGTCCAGTTGAGGCCGGCTGATCAGGGCTCCCATGCGGGTGTCCTCCAGCAAAGGGTCTCCGATGGGGATGGCCTTGGTCCTCTTCACCACCTCTTCCAGGAACTGTGGCAGGATGTCCCTCTGAACGTAGACCCGGGTTCCGTTACAGCAGACCTGTGCAGAGGTTTAGCGAAATGAATATTTCTGGGATCGAAACAACGTTCTGCAGAGCGTCCAAGTCCAGCAACCTTCTCAGCCGCACTCACCTGACCCTGGGTGAGAAAGTTCGCCATCAGCGCCCCCTTCACTGCGTTCTCCAGCTCACAGTCCTTGAAGATGATGAGAGGAGACTTGCCCCCCAGCTCCAGGGTCACCTGCTTCACACCTTTAGCTGACATCTCCATCACCTAGGGTTACGGAGCAGAACTTTAGAAATAAAAGCTTTTAACGCAAAAACCTTTCATTTTGTTCCTGAACTGCACCTTCTTCCCCGTGGGGACGCTGCCGGTGAAGGACACCTTGGCCACCATCGGGTGGTGGCACAGCAGAGATCCGGTCTCCGCCCCGCCCTGCACCACGTTGAAGAGCCCGTCCGGCACCCCGGCCTCCTTGTAGATCTCTGCCAGGATGACTATGGTTACCGGGGCCATGGGGGAGGGCTTGTAGACCATGGCGTTACCTGAGGTGAGAAGGTAAAAAAAAACTCGTGAGGAGCTGCTGGAGAACATACCCTGTACGGTGCAGAGCTCGTACCGCAGGCCAGAGCCGGGGCGGACTTCCAGGCAGCGATCTGGAAAGGGTAGTTCCAGGCGCCGATGCCCACACACACGCCCAGAGGCTCCCGCCGGGTGTAGGCGAAAGATCCTCCCGGCAGCTGGATGTGCTGACCTGGAGAAACGAGCGCGACGCTTTCGTGAAGACACGGCAAGAGGAGGTCACTTGGTGAGAAGAACACACGCCCACCTGACAGAGTCGGGGCGATGCCGGCGTAGTATTCGATGGTTTGCCAGGCGATGTCGATGTCCACCTCAGCCTCGGTGATGGACTTCCCATTGTTGACCACCTCGATTCGAGCAATCTGGTCCCTGCGCTCCTGTAACAGCGGCGAGACGAATGAGAGCGGGGACCGCACAAAACCGGGACCGAAGGAGCTGCCGGGCCCTTACCCTGATGATGCGCGCCGCCTCCAGCAGGACGCGTCCTCGCTCCATCCCGGACAGCCCGCGCCACTTCAGGTAGGCGGCGTGGGCGCTCCTGACGGCCTGGTCCACCTCCTCCGCCCCGCACGCCGGCAGGTCACAGAGGACCCGTCCTGAGGAGGGCACCGCGGTCACAACAAAGCGGCTACAGGGGCCCCCGACACGAGGAGTCCAGGAACTTTGGACTTACAACCAAATCAGGTTGGTTTTATGGGGTTTTATGACGCCCCAATGGTTTTAAAGGGCAGTAAATGATGTTTTGTTGAGCAAGGGTCGCCAGACAAAGGCTCGTTTAAGACGTTGAGGCGAAGCCTAACACACCATCTCCACAACGTTCCACATTATCATCTGCACCATATTTACGGTACATGTGCCCAACGGAACGATCACTATATAAAGGGCGGCGCGTTGATTAGTGCCAAGTTCGCCAGTTCACCAATCAGAGCGCTGGAACGAATCTGCATGTTGGCGTTGGCAGTGGGCGTGGTCTCTGACTGAGGAAGCTGTGCTGATTGGATATGCTGGTGGGACCAATGTGCACGGCGGCCCAGAAGGGCCAACACAGACGCAAAGAAAACGTTTAATAATGCACTGTGACATGTTCATGTAAGGTGGTGACCTAGCGCTTAAGGGAAGCGGCCCCGTAAATCAAAAGGTTGCCGGTTCGAATACCGAGCCGCCAAGGTGCCACTGAGCAAAGACCCGTCCCCACACACTGCTCCCCGGGCGCCTGTCATGGTGCCCACTGCTCACCAAGGGTGATGGTTAAATACAGAGGACACAGTTCGTTGAGTCACCGTGTGCTGTGCTGCAGTGTTTCACAATGACAATCACTCCACTTAGCAAATATTTTGTACAATATACAACATTTGATACATGAACTTCAACAGTGTGCAACTTCGTACGGACCCTTCTGGGCCACCGTAGACGCGTGTACATTTATTATTAATACTATAATCTTTATAATTAAATACCGAAACGCCTAAATATGATTATGAATCATAAGATAATCTAATAAACAGAAACAACGCATCGGGAGTTGTAAAGGCTGCAGCTGTACTGCATTACTGTCTGGAAACGACGAGGAGGAGGAGGATGATGATGAGGAAGAGGACGTTACCCGTCGCGGGTTCGTAGACGGGCTCCGAGTTCTTCGCGTCGCGGGACGGAACTCGGGCTCCGGCCCAGAAGTTCAGCGGCTGCGCCACCGCCAGCGACCCGGTGGTGGCGTGCTGGAACTCGGGCAGCTGCAGGAGGGGCTGCTGGGCCATCTTTCCGACTCTGGAACCGAAGCGCACGGCTTTTCCTTTACCGACCCGGTGCGAGCAGGAGGTCGGCGGGTTCGCGGCGCGGCTCCTTTTAACGGCGAGCGGTTGCGCAAGCGCGGCAGGCCGGACCTCGGGGGTCCGGAGACGCCTCGTCCCGCCTCCCGGCCTCGCTCGGCCCCTCCCACGTCCGCGATCGGCGCGACGGGAATGCGGGGTGCGGAGGTCAGGGGTCACACCCAGGGCCCGGCGCCTGTTGGAAAGCGAACATGCGTTCCGGTAAAACAAGAAAAACAGTGTACGTTCTGTGTACAAGACGATCCTTTATTAGTGTTACAATCACCAGGAAAGATCAGAAATAATGCTGTAAAGATCAACTTTTTGATCAAAAAGATAAAAAAAATGCTGTTAATATCGCAAAGTTTCATTATTTATTGATGACCTATCCAGTGGGGGACGATGGCTATAAATTAAATTGCATGGAGGACAAGATGAACGGAAATCTAAAGGTATGGCAGCGTTTTATATATATATATATATATATATATATATATATATATATATATATATATATATATATATATATAACGCTGTACACACACATATATATATAAAATACACACACACACACACACATTCCAGATCTGATTTGGAAGGAGCACTGCAGCTTTGCAGAATGCATGCTTGTTACATGCATTATTTTCTGCAAAACTTACAGATTTTACATCAGTCTGCAACTTGAATAAAATAAAAAGACTAGAAGAATTCAATGCAATGCCTGTAATCTGTGCAACTGTTGCTTTGTCTAACCTGCATTCTCCTCGTTCTCCCATGAGCTCGCATAGTTGGCCCAGAAAACTGCAATAAAACAGAAAACTCCCCTCGCGCTCAAATCCAGATTGGAGGATTTTTATTTTTTTTCCTTATTTCACACAGCTGCGCCCAAGTCACCCGTTGCTCCACAATTTCAAACACAACTACACAACACTAAAAACAGGAGCTACATATATTATTATATAAGATATGCATTTATAGATTAAATTAAACAAAATGGGGGACAATAGAGTAATAGCTGCCTCGTTTCCATCTTCTGGGGTGTTTTCAAAGCAGAAAGTCTTCTTGGTTTTAGAGAATTTTGCTAAAAGGAATTCAGATTTAATAACTACGGTTCTTGTCTACAGTTGATTAAATGAGGAAATTCTGCTTTGAAGAACCCCCCCACCCCGTTTTTCTTTATCCCGGTTCTCTGGACATCCAACGCTGGGCTGGAAGCATTCCGACCTGGTGGAGACGTGCTCAGACGTGCTCAGCACACCTAAGAAAACTTGGCAGCTTGAGGAGGGGGACCCAAAAATCCTCCGGCCTGTTTGGTGGCGGCCCGGGACGGAGCGAGTCCGAGCATCTTCTGAATGTTCTGGGAAGGAAGGACACGGTAAAAGCGCCGATTACGGTCTGCAGGAGGGACCTGGCCAGCACAGTGACTATCATACCATCGCTTCAGCGACATCTACCTGTCGAATGGACATGGTGCACAGAATGTAGAGGAAGATGAAGGAGCAGTCGGTGTAATCCTCGCCCAGCAAGTTACGGTGGGAGAGTCCTTGGATGTAGGACAAAGGGACGAACGGAAGCTTGGCCACTACTCTCCCGTCAAAACTGGAAAAGACGGCAGCAGGGGAATAACTTGTCAACATCAGAACGTGATGTTGAAGGACGAAAAAATAAAAAATAAAGGAGTGAACTTACATGGAATTAAACATTCCCATCAGAGCAGTGAAGCAGAAGCCAATAGCAAACATGGACTTCATGCGCACCTGCAACAAGGAACTCGGCTGGTCAGGAGACATGGATATTCTCACAAATGCATCTTACATTCAGAGACAGAAGAAACGCGTCCCACCATAGAAAGATCTCGGTTGTTGTTCTTTAACTTCTCTTCTTGCCGCTCTGTTGGAAGAA
Organism: Denticeps clupeoides; assembly: GCF_900700375.1. Classification (NCBI taxonomy): domain Eukaryota; kingdom Metazoa; phylum Chordata; class Actinopteri; order Clupeiformes; family Denticipitidae; genus Denticeps; species Denticeps clupeoides. The sequence goes on from NC_041725.1 coordinate 16,723,505, forward strand.
TTGAAAATAATGGAACGTACAGGAAACTATTTTTCATATTTATTGCTTTAACACACAGCTAACTTCTGAAACTCGTTACATTTTACACAGATATCGTAAATTAACAGTAATTACCTATTTTTTTCTTCTGTTGACGTCCCGCTGACTCTGTGATGGTTTCCTTTTTCTTCTCCACTGAAAGGATCGGAATTAAAGTGAATTTACACAAAGTGACCACTAGGGCTGTAAACCTTCACTGTTCTCATGATTCGATTAGATTAGCGATGCCCCGACTATCAATGCATCCCATAAAACACTCGTTCACCCGGTTTGGAAGCTTCGATTCGCGCCAATGAGCAGAAAAATCCGTCGCCGTTCAATCCACGCTCATCCGGTCGACAGGTGAGCACAAACGGAACGCTGACAGTCATCCACTCATTGGAGCAAATGTGAAGCCGCTTTCAGACCGAACGAGACACGATCATGTACGTTTCTTCCTGAAAAGCGATTGTTGTTTTCGGGTTTTTTCTGCCGTGTTGTAGATCTCTGGACAGTCTGTGACTAAAAAGATTAGCTTTTCCTCCATCCCTTCTTCTTGTGTTTCAAAGGTGCAGATTCTACTGGTAGCGCAAAAATACGTAATGGCGCAAAGCGGTCAGAGTCAAACCAATTTTGACTTTGACCTCTAACCTGGAGCGGCGCGGAACTCAGATCAAATGTTTTAACGAGGTTTAACCAATGGCATTATGATATAATCGATTATGTCCTTCACTGCATCAACGCGGAGTAGTCCACGTCGCGATGCATCGACTATGAGATTAATTTCAACTCCCCTCTGGTGACCACCCCGCACCAAGCGTGTCGCTACTAAACGTACAGAGAAACTGTACTGGGATAATCGCAGCTGCGTTGCTGGTGCTCTGACTTGAGGATCTTCTGTATCGCAGTTGGGGAAACTTCTCCAACGTCGGCCTCTGCTTCACTCACAGAACTGCACTGGACATGTCATCTACGGGGTGGTAGTAGCCTAGCGGGTAACACACTTGCCTATGAACCAGAAGACCCAGGTCCCAAATCCCACTTACTAAGTAAATTGTAAACCCTAAGTGTCCCTGTAACTACTGATTGAAAGTCGCTCTGGATAAGGGCGTCTGATAAATTCTCTAAATGTAAATGTCTATTTTCATTTAACGAGTGGGGCCAAAGAAGCATGAATTCTTAACTGGAGGCCTGCTCCACCCCCCCAAGCCATAAAGCTCCCAGTGCAAACACGTATTCTGTTCCACTTCACAACATTAAGACAGAGCACAAAATACGGGCTGTCCAGTGTGTGGAGTTGCAACAACAACAACAAAAAGCCAGGGCAGAGCTGCGGATTTACATTGAACACGTCAAAAGCAGCGCGGCTGCATGCTCATGAGCGGATTAAACGCACATTTCTTGCTCTGTTTCTCCACCTCGGCCTTTAACCTCTTGTATTTGTCTGTTCGATACACCAACACCCAGGTAATACCTGCAGGGAGAAAAAAAACACACACACACAGAAGCATATTTCAGTGGGAAACGAAGGGAAGTACATAGGACAAACCAGATCGGCGTCAAAGAGAAGAGATTTCAGCGCGTTTTCAACACCCACCCTCGGCCAGCAACGCGGTGCACACCGATATAAACACGATGAGGATCGTGTCCGCGAACATAGTGCTCATCGCGCGGCGCGTTGGGGGCGAAAAGCAAAGCGAAGCCTCAAATTTAAATATAACACCGCGAAACAGAAGAAGCGTGGAGAGCGGAGTCAGCACATAACCCGGAAAAAACGCCTCCGCCTCTTCCTCTTCTCCTTCCTCGGCGCGGAGGACGGCCGGACGCCTGGCGACACCTGGCGGGCGCCGGGCGAACTGCGCCAAAAGTTCGCGTAAATGGTCCATTCGTTCGACATTACAACTCCCAATACGATTGAATGAAACGAGTCGTAAATGCGGACGAAGTCGAATTAATTCGTACATTCACGAAACCTGGCTGATAATTTATTGCCCACAAAGACCCTCATCTGTGCTTCTGAACCCATAATTCCAAATTAAAAAGTTAATAATAACATGGACGCGGTATGCCAAAGTAACAATAATGACTGCAATTAAATTGAAAGGGATGCGTTTCTCTGTCACAATTAAGTAGATAATAAACGTGGAACACTGCGCAGGAGGGGGGGTGGCTGTACGTGTGAGGTGATGACGGGAGGAAGAGGAGGAAGAGGAGGAGGAGGAGTTCGGTCCGGGTAAAAATCGGCTCCGGGCGGGCGGCCGGAGACGCTGACAGGCAGCATGGCAGGAGACAGCGAGACCAGGCTGGAGCACCGGGCCGACGGCGAGCAGGTCGCCCGGCAGCCCTTCCTCATCGGGGTGGCCGGCGGCACCGCCAGCGGAAAGGTCTTTATTTTTAACTCCCCGTCTCGCTGCGTGGGAAGGCGACCGCGTGGCGCCCGGCGTGGCGGAGCGACGCGTGGATTTTATTCCGACGACGGTCCGCCAAGAGATCCGCTCCGTCGGTATAAATGACGCCGTTAAACCGTGTGGTGGTGATGATGATGATGATGATGGTGGTATCTTTTGTTCTCGTCTTAGTTGCATTGTCGCTCGCCAGATTCCGTCAGACGTTCTAAAATTGTTCTCGCTGTTTACAACACAGAACCCGGGCCCGGAACCCGTTAAACGTTTTGCTGTTAGTAGTAATAATAATAATAATGATAATGATGGTGATAATAATAATAACAAAAGGAACGGGCCGACGGTCGCGCGCGCGGTGACGTACCGGCGTCGCGCGCCGCGGCCGCGAGTTCGGTGTCGCCTTTTGTTTGATTGTTTGTTTGTTTTGTCATTTTCCGTGTCTTTTTTTTTTATTGCCCACGTTCATCTCTGGCTCGTGTTCCGTTAACGTGTGCGGTTTGTCACGTGACTTCGCCAGAACAGGTGCTGTACCCTTCCTCCTCCTCCTCCTCCTCCTCCTGCTCGGAGGAGGAAGGTCTCTTGCTGTCCTGCTTGTTTTGAGGCCGTGAGACGTTCCTCCTGATAACCACGTTCGGTGTGACGTCAGCACGCCGAAGGACGCCGCTCCTGTTTATCCTACTTTTATATAGAAAACAGCGCGGGTCCCCGGCCGGGAGACTGTCGAGTCAGCAGGGCGCTCCGCTCCGGCTGCTTTGTGCAGCGTGGTGGACGGGCAGCTGATGTGTTTGACCCCAGCAACCCGGCCAGGGGGTCGGGGGTCCGGTAGTCCTGGTTCGGCCTGATCGCTTCCTGCTCCCTGACCTGACCTGTCCACGTCTATAGACGATAAAGCTCCGGGATGTAATAAAACTGGGCGGAAAGGACGTGCTGGTGGAATTTATTTCCTTCTCGCATTTCATCTCCCCGCTGAAGTCAATAAACGCCTAAAATCAAACAGGACTTTTTGTTGGGACGTAGATAATTTTTTATCTTCTTTCGACCTGTTGATGTCAGTGAAATGTCGGGTCAGCGTTTTTGCACGCGTGTTTCGAGTTATTTCGTAGACGCCTGCTGACCTCCCGCCCGGGGTCGTGACCTCTGCGCTGATCTCTCCTTAGTCGTCGGTTTGCGGGAAGATCATGGAGCTGCTGGGCCAGAACAAGATCGACCACCACCAGCGGCAGGTGGCCATCCTCAGCCAGGACAGCTTCTACCGCGTCCTCACGCCGGAGCAGAAGGCCAAGGCCCTGAAGGGCCAGTTCAACTTCGACCATCCAGGTAGTCCGGCCGCCCGCCTGTCACCCGCCTGTCACCCCGTCGCCTTCACCCCCTTCCCTCTGCACCCCAGATGCCTTCGACAACGAGCTGATCGTGAAAACCCTGACGGACATCGTGGACGGGAAGACCGTGCAGATCCCCGTGTACGACTTCGTCACCCACTCCAGGTGTGACGCGGGGGAGTCGGTGGCTTCCGTCCGGCGTCCAGGCCGACGTCCTGATGTCCTGCCGTGTGTGTGTTTCTCAGGAAGGAGGAGACGGTGGCGGTGTACCCTGCGGACGTGGTGCTGTTCGAAGGCATTCTGATGTTCTACTCGCAGGAGATCCGCGACCTGTTTCAGATGAAGCTGTTCGTGGACACCGACGCCGACACCCGTCTCTCCCGCCGAGGTGAAGGGTCAGCGGGCGCGGTCCTTTTCTCCCACGCGCCGGTGTTTGCTTTAATGACCTCACTGTGACTCGTGTGATTGGTTGCTAGTGCTGCGCGACATCAGCGAGCGAGGGAGGGACCTGGAGCAGGTCCTCAGCCAGTACATCAACTTTGTCAAGCCGGCCTTCGAGGAGTTCTGTCTGCCGGTAAGTTGCTGATCTAGAACACCCCCACCCTGTCCCTACGTCCCCACGGAACGTTCCTTTATCTCGCCCTCAGACCAAGAAGTATGCAGATGTGATCATTCCCCGGGGGGCGGATAATCTCGGTGAGTTCGCAGCATCTCCAGTCCCAGAGACACGATGTGGACCCTCCCGGGCCGGCAATGTTTGGTCTGGACCTTGCTGAAGGCCACAGCTGGGTTCTCAGGACCCGCCTGCTTGTTGCGTCTCCGAGTCGTCCTTGGTGAGTCTCCGTGTCCCTGTGCGGAATCTAAACACGTCTCTCCTCCGTCCTCCCCCCCCCCCAGTGGCCATAAACCTGATCGTGCAGCACATCCAGGACATTCTGAACGGCGGCCTGACCAAGCGGCAGGCCGGCTGCATCAACGGCTACGGCACGTCGCCCCGGCAGCGGCAGCCCTCGGAATCCAGCAGCCGGCCGCACTGACCCCGCCCTGCCCCGCCCTCTCCCGCGCCGGGACCCGACACTGAATACCACAGTCAGCAGAGGAAGTTCTGAAAGTGGCGACGGGCTCGGACGCGGCCTTTTGTCTTTGGACTGAGTTCCTGTTTTAGATTCTGATTATTTATATCTTCGTTCTTTTGGCCCTTTTATGCTTACAGGCGTGAATAAAGAAGCAGGCGGGCGTTTCTGGACCCCGGCGTCCCACGCGGGCGGTGCTAGCGGGGCTTTTTTTTTTTTTTTGTTGTTTTTTTTTTACGGCTTGACTGGGGATCGGGGTCAGAATTATTCTTTTTCTCTCTTTTTAGTTACTCAGGGAACAGTATTTGGTCCAAATTGCCCTTTTTTTTTTATTTTGCCAACCACCTCACTGCTGCTCTCCTGCGGAGGTCGTACGGAAGGTCATTTTCTTTTTTCGGTCAACTCGTGCCCCTGTTGTCTGTCCGAGTCTCTAATCTGAGGACCGCGAAAAGAGGCTGTTTATTTTATTCAATTTTACTATCAGCACCATTTTGTGAACAGACATGTGGGTTTTGCTCTCCGTTCCCGCTGGAGTGATGAAATTAAAAGGTACGATGGGCCTCACAGTATTATGTTGCCAGATTAATGAAAGTATAAATGTATGTTTAATTTTGACACATTTCACCAGGGCAAACTTCACCTTGACCGCAGTGAAATAAAACTTTTTTTTTTCTTTTTGTTGAAAAGCCTCGCGTCACCAAAGAATCTCAGTATTCTGAGTCCTGTGTGTCTCCATAAGGCCGACCTTTGGTGACCCCTCCCGCTCAGGACCAGGACCGCCTCAGATAAACACGTTCATGAGGCTGAAGTGAACCATGTGTTACTGCTGTACGTAAAACTGCTCCGATTTTATGCAATACCTTCCACACTTGAACACCGATGCACACAGGATTCTGCTGGGAGAGAAGTGTTTACACCGCAATTTGCTCAAATCGTGAGCTTCTCCCCGGCTCCGTTTCTGGAAGGAAGTCCTCATGATGCCGGCGATCATGGGGATGCTGCACAAGACTCAGTCTGCCTTACTCAGCCCGACTGAACACACACTTTCTCACGCTGAACTGTGCACCGGTAACTAAGCTTCTGGGGTCTTCTTTTTACTGACTAGTATTTCCTTAAAGTCTGCGGGTTTTGCGGTGACGCTCCGTCACGCTGCAGCCTTGTGGGAACGCTGTACTGTACACAAGTGTGTGTGTGTAAATGTGTGGACAATTTTGATTTAAGGCCGGTGCAGAATGTTGCTTCGCTCACTGTATGGCTGTAGCAAGCGACATGTTCATTTCTGACTACAGTGCGGTGATTTTTGCATTTTTATTCCCCCCCTGGATGTATTAAAACTGCAATATGTTCGTGTACTGTATGTCGGTGGGGCCTTTCACCTGAATTTCAGCCAGAGGGTATACTTGACTATGAATTAACAATGCTGACACCTCAACTTTTTATCCATTAGTAGCACCTGAACACTAGACCAGTGGTATTACGAATAAACAATGATTCCAGCTTCATTTCAGTCACTAGAATTGATTAAATTACATACCTGTATTATAAATGTACATGTATACACAAATGCAACACGAAAGACGCCACATTCTAATAAAGTTTTTTTTATACTATGCATCCCCACCCTGTCGGGCCTGGATTTGTTTTTGTGCTCGGCGCGCCTGTGATCCCTCCGCCGCGGCAGGTGGCGCTGTCCGCGTTCCCCGCCGCCGGCCGAGGGACGCGTGACGTCACGAAGAAAGGCCGCCGGACGCGGAGTGGGGAGCCGCGCGGCAGCAGCAGCAGAGCAGCACGTCGCCTCCGGTCCGCAGCCATGTCCGCCTCCACCAGCGACTTCTACTTGCGCTACTACGTCGGGCACAAGGGAAAGTTCGGCCACGAGTTCCTGGAGTTCGAGTTCCGGCCGGACGGTGAGTGAAGTATCGGCGCCGAGATCGCGTCCGCGGCCCCGCGCTTAGCGCAGATGCTAACGGCTCCCGCTGAAGTGTTGAAACTTGTAGTTTTTTTATCTTTCCAGGGAAGCTGAGGTACGCGAACAACAGCAACTACAAGAACGACGTCATGATCCGGAAGGAGGTAAAAAAAAAAGTCAAATAATAAAACGGAGCTCGGAAACGAGCCCCAGGTTCCCGTCGCGCCGAGTTGATCCGGACCCCCCCCTTCCGTCCCGCAGGCCTACGTCCACAAGAGCGTGATGGAGGAACTGAAGAGGATCATCGACGACAGCGAGATCACGAAGGAGGACGACGCGCTGTGGCCGCCGCCGGACAGGGTGGGCCGGCAGGTGAGCGCGACGGCCACACGTGGCCCAAAATGTCGATGTATCGCGATACGATGTTTTTGTATGTCGTCCAAAGTTCCGAGTTACGATGTTTCGGCTGAATTATTAATGTAGCGTGATCCGCCCAGATCGCACACAGGGTACCCTAGTGGGGTAACACACTCGCCTATGAACAAGAAGACCCAGGTTCATATCCCACTTACTACCATCATGTCCCTGAGCAAGACACTTAACCCTGAATGTCTCCAGGGGGGGGCTGTCCCTGTAACTACTGGTTTTAGCTGCTCTGGAAAAGGGCGTCTGATAAATGCTGTAAATGTACAATGTCAGAATATCACGATACTTGGCAGACGCTTTTATCCAAAGTGACTTACAAGAGCAAGACACCAGCAATTATGGTTCGGTTTCTTTAGATTTTGAGTTTACAAAGCTAAGAGCCCTGATAATGCCTAACTTGTGAGAAAAAATATGCTTGGAAATTAAGTGCTAGACAAAAATATATAATATTTTTGTGCGTTTGCTAGTAGATAAGTACAGCGTCACAATAGATCGTGGTACAATGAGATCCTTGCCAGTAGACACCGCTAGTCGCCATTAGTCTGTTTTGTTTATTTATTTTTAACTTTATTAATCCCAAAGGAATTGGTGAGCAGTGGGCAGCCATGACAGGCGCCCGGGGAGCAGTGTGTGGGGACGATGCTTTGCTCAGTGGCACCTTGGTGGACCGGGATTCGAACCGGCAACCTTCTGATTACTTAACCGCTAGGTCTCCACTGCCCCCCAACCTTTGGACAGAACTTTTCGGGATTCTCCAATACGAGTAGCAGTGTTACTGGTGTTTTTAAACCATTTTGGATTTGTGAGCACGCTTGTGTTCTGTTTGTGTGCAGGAGCTGGAGATTGTGATTGGGGACGAGCACATCTCCTTCACCACCTCGAAAATCGGCTCGTTGATCGACGTTAACCAGTCCAAGTGAGTGGCGCTGGACTCTCCGGTCGAAAGTAAAGAGTTCCCTTTCCAGCCGACCGCGGATTAAACGAGTTTCCCTTCTTTCCTCCTGCAGGGACCCTGAAGGTCTGCGAGTTTTCTACTACCTTGTCCAGGACCTGAAGTGCCTGGTTTTCAGCTTGATTGGCCTCCACTTCAAAATCAAGCCAATTTAAAGTCACCTGGTTCGCCGCCGGAATTGCAGTTTTTAGTTTTTTCTTGACGTTATTTGTACATTTGCTTCTTACTGTGCTTTTTTTTTTTTTTTTTTTTTTTAATAAATAAGTTTCTCCTTTTCCTGTTTCCATAATCCTTGAGTGTAACGTCATTTACGCGGACTACGCTTTCTTCAAGTCACCATGATTTATTTCAAGCAAACAAATTATACAGGAATTACTTAATTTATACATTCACCATCAGCAACACAAATTACGTAACTATTTAAAAAAAAAAAAAAGTAAACCATATTTTTGAGGAACAAAAAAGTATTCTCCATAAGGTAGTTTCCTTCGTTCAGCGTGAAGCTGACGGTCAGACTGAGGTTCAAATCGCAATACGACGCCAGAAACGTACACCGCAGCTCTTCTATCGTAGTTATTGCTGAAATTTTTATTCATATTAGGTGACCATGTGGCACCCATCGTTCTACTACCCTGCACAGTACGAGAAGACGGTCAAGCCGTCCAGAGCTTCATCCTTACGGGATGTTCTCCAGTCCTGGACCTTCTAACGCCCAGCTTATCCGAGGGGGGGGGGGGATTATAACAACATGTCCAGAACATGTGGAACTAAGGCAGAGTTCTTCAGAACTTAGCTTCTTGCAACCTTCACGGTTATGAAAAGATGACGAACTTCAAAAATAAAGATGATCGATCTTTATAAATCAGTGAGGTGACCAGCGTGAAGGGACCTGAAACCTGCTGACCGTGGATCTTAACTGATGGGTTTGCCTTCCAGCACGGTGAAGATGTCTTCCAGGGACTTGTGGACACACTGCAGGAACTCGTGGACGTTTCGGGCCGGGTAGCTGGAGACGTTGCAGCCGATCCACTCGTCGTGGACGCCGTAGCCCACGCCGAAGCCGTCCGGCACCACGGGGGCGAAGCCGCCGAGGCTGACTGCAGGACTGGTGAGGGTGCTGGTAGACAGGACGTTGTGGTTGATGGCGGCGTACGCCGGGTCGCGGTACAGCTCGGGCAGCGGCGTGGCGCCCGTGGCGTTCGCCAGGTAGCGCATGGCAAACAGGTGGCGGTCGAACCCCTGACCTGCGGACAGGACGCATCTCGTTTGTTTTAGGAAAACCGCCACACGCCGCTGGAAAAAAAAACCTCTTCATTTCCGGTACTCATTTACATTTACAGCATTTACCAGACGCCCTTATCCAGAGCGACTTACAATCAGTAGTGACAGGGACAGTCCCCCCCTGGAGACACTCAGGGTTAAGTGTCTTGCTCAGGGACACCATGGTAGTAAGTGGGATTCGAACCCGGGTCTTCTGGTTCATAGGCGAGTGTGTTACCCGCTAGGCTACTACCACCCCATAGTTACCGGGACAGTCCCCCCCTGGAGACACTCAGGGTTAAGTGTCCTGCTCAGGGACACCATGGTAGTAAGTGGGATTCGAACCCGGGTCTTCTGGTTCATAGACGAGTGTGTTACCCACTAGGCTACTACCACCCCTATATACGTAGGGTAGTACGTAGTTAGAGGGACAGTCCCCCCCTGGAGACACTCAGGGTTAAGTGTCCTGCTCAGGGACACCATGGTAGTAAGTGGGATTCGAACCTGGGTCTTCTGGTTCATAGACGAGTGTGTTACCCACTAGGCTACTACCACCCCTATATACGTAGGGTAGTACGTAGTTACAGGGACAGTCCCCCCCTGGAGACACTCAGGGTTAAGTGTCCTGCTCAGGGACACAATGGTAGTAAGTGGGATTCGAACCTGGGTCTTCTGGTTCATAGGCGAGTGTGTTACCCGCTAGGCTACTACCACCCCATAGTTACCGGGACAGTCCCCCCCTGGAGACACTCAGGGTTAAGTGTCCTGCTCAGGGACACAATGGTAGTAAGTGGGATTCGAACCCGGGTCTTCTGGTTCATAGGCGAGTGTGTTACCCGCTAGGCCACTACTCACCCATGGCGGCCTCCCTGGTCAGCTGGCCGTGGTACTTGGAGCACTCGGCCAGGAGGCCCTGCAGCTGCTCCACGCCGTGGCGGCCGGGCTGCCGGACGAAGGCGTGGGCGCAGCGCTGGGTGTGGACGCTGGCGGGCCGGATGGTCTCGGTGCGGCCGTGGCGGAACGCCGCGGTGCTGCAGGACTCGTAGGTGGCCGCGGTGTGGCCGTACTGCCGCAGGAAGCCCATCTGGAAGGCCAGCTGGGCGACGGCGTCGGGGCTCAGCTTCTTCTTCTTCAGCCGCTCCTTGCCGCCCATCTTGAACTCCATGGCGTCGATGGTGAGCCGGGACACGGCCGCGGCGAACTTCTCCTTGGCCCTGGCGATGCCGTCCTCCAGCTCGCCGTCCAGGTTGAAGGCCAGGCGGCGCACGGCGGACGCCGCGGCCGGCCGGCAGTCCGGTCCCACCATGGGCTTCTCCACGCTGTCCTTGAAGACCTCGTTTTGGAAGCGGAGCACGGCGACGCCGTCGCCCCAGGAGTGCTCGAAGTTAATGGCCGCCTGGCCGTCCTTGGCCATGATGATGCTGAAGGACTTGTCGTACCAGCGGTTGCAGCCGTCGCCGTGCAGCATGTTGTGGGACACGTGGATGTGGTCCCGCATCACGTCTTCGTCCAGGCACAGGCAGAAGAGCGCGCCGTCCACCAGGGCCAGGGCCTCGCCGTTGCCCGCCGAGAGGAGCTTCTCCCGCAGCCCCGCCCACACGTCCCGGTTCTCGCTGGTCAGCACGCCCAGCGGGAACGGCGGCGCCGGCGCCGCGTCCGACAGGACGTAGCGCAGGTGGGCCAGGATCTCCGCCGGCTGCACCAGGTTGCCGTCGCGGTCCACCACGTCGAACACGTACATGTTCCCCCTCCTCATCACCAGCAGGTGGCGCCCCTTCTGGTCCGTGAAGAGCTCGTCGCGCGCGGCTCTGGGGACGCGCGTGGAGTTGAAGAGGCGGAAGTACTGCGACATGTCCAGCGGGTACGCGTTCACCATGTACGCGCCGTACCACGACAGGGACGGCGGGACCCAGCGGATCAGCCTCTTGAAGCGGTCCGTGTCGCTCTTCTCCGGGTTCAGGTGGAAGACCTCGGGCTCCAGGAGCCCCGCCCGCAGGGTCTTCATGAACCTCACGGCGGAGCACACCATGTTGGTGGCGCGCAGCAGCTGGTCGTTGTACTCGGGCTTGGGGTCGGGGTTGAAGGACATGAACGGGTTGAAGTTGAGCACCACAGACTCCCGGGCCGAGAGGTACATGTCGAACCACGGAGCGGAGATGTAGCTGGTGTGTTTGTTCTTCTTGTCTTGAGCCACCAGCTCAGCGTGCAAGTTCTTCCCCACGCCGTCCAGGAAGCTGCGAGCCACTTTCTCCGTGTGACTGTAAATAAATTAATAAATAGAAATTAAAACCAATGGCGATTTAGGTCATTTACAGTATTTACCTTATCCAGAGCGACTTACAATCAGTAGTTACAGGGACAGTCTGAACCTGGGTCTTCTGTGTCAAAGGCGAGTGTGTTACCCACTAGGCTACTACCACCCTATCCAGATCAGTAGTAGTACCACTATCAGTAGTGACAGGGACAGTCCCCCTGGAGACACTCAGGGTTCAGTGTCCTGCTCAGGGACACCATGGTAGTAAGCGGGGTTTGAACCTGGGACTTTGTGGTGTTCTGGTTCTAGGCTACAACCACCTTTGGCTCATTTGTGAACCCGAACATATAGAACCTGCTTGAAAGTTGGATTTTCGGCGACAAAATAAAAGTGTTTTTGGCTGCGTAGGCTGGATGTGGAGCTTCTCCACACCTTCCAGGTCCTGCTGAGTCCGGCCCCAGGGGCGGAAACCAGAAAACCGCTGCCGCTCGCGCGACGCCATGCCAGCAGGGGCGAGAGGCGCCTCTCCGACTCCCTCGTTATTCATGTACACGGGGGACGTGGAACAAAATGGCGGTGAAGACGGGCACGTCGCTGGTGTTGTCCAGTCTGCAGTCGCCGCTGGCGTTCGCGAGCACGCGGATCTTCAGCCGCCAGCTGGGCTCCACCGAGTGGTCGGCCATACCGGGGCGGCTTCCTCGGCTCTGTGCTCCGTGTTTGGTCCCTCGGCGCCTTTGGGGCAGCGGTGGCCTAGCGGTTAAGGAAGCGAATCCTGAGCAAAGTACCGTCCCCACACACTGGTCCCCGGGCGCCTGTCATGGCCGCCCACTGCTCACCAAGGGTGATGGTTAAATACAGAGGACACATTTCGTTGTGTCACCGTGTGCTGTGCTGCAGTGTTTCACAATGTCAATCACTTCACCTGTTTTTTTGGGAAGGCCTTCGCCGGTCTCTCGCCACGTTGGCCTCGGGTTTGGTGCATCGTGCGCTATTCCCCCTGTTAGATCTTTAATACGGCAATAACACCTCAGCAGCTCCCTGTGCCAACCCTCCACACCTGTAGGGTGGTAGTAGCCTAGTGGTTAACACACTCGCCTATGAACCAGAAGACCCAGGTTCAAACCCCACTTACTACCATTGTGTCCCTGAGCAAGACACTTAACCCTGAGTGTCTCCAGGGTCCCTGTAACTACTGATTGTAAGTCGCTCTGGATAAAGTGAAGTGAAGTAAAGTGATTGTCACTTGTGATACACGGCAGCACAGCACACGGTGCACACAGTGAAATTTGTCCTCTGCATTTAAGCCATCACCCTGAGTGAGCAGTGGGCAGCCATGACAGGCGCCCGGGGAGCAGTGTGTGGGGACGGTGCTTTGCTCAGTGGCACTTCAGTGGCACCTTGACGGATCGGGATTCGAACCGGCAACCTTCTGATTACGGGGCCGCTTCCTTAACCGCTAGGATAAGGCCGTCTGATAAATGCTGTAAATGTAAGCCCACCAACAAGGGGAGGAGGAAGAACTGTAGAAATCTTCTGCCATGGTTGTCTCCTCCCCAAAGCAGAATTTTCTCTTTACTTTCAGATGTTCTGTCTTTTTGGGTTTTTTTACGTACCACTGGCCATATAAAATGTGTATTAAGACCTTTTTTGTGTGTGAAATGGCATTATAAAAAGAAAAGTGGTGACCTGTACTGGTCATCGTTGAGAAGAGGCCTCTGGGCAGCCAGGTAGCGCCGGATCGTGTCCTCCAGTTTCGGAACCGGCAACCTGCGCAGAGTTCGGTGAGGTGGAAGACGTATTTATATATGAAGTTAAATGACATTGTTGACACAAGTCGGCCCCGTTAACCCGGCGCACCTCGGCAGGCTCTTCTGGTAGTGCATGGACGGAACCACGCTCTTGTGCAGGAACTCGGAACACTTCCTGCCGCTGCTGCGGTACCTCCTCACCACCGACACCAGCCCGCCGGGCTTCGCGGCCGCCGAACCCAGAAAAGCGGCCATGGTCGCTTCGCGGTGGCCGACGACGACGACGTGACGGAAGGACCCGGTCACCTTGTTGACAGGGTGGCTGCTGCAGCGGCTCTTGCGACCTTTCACCTCCTCTCGGGGAGCCCAGCGAGGACGGTAGACGCGCTTCCGGGTCGCCCCGGTCCGGTAGGGGGCGCTGACGCACTCGCGGGCTGCGCCCCAAACCTCCACTCGTAGGCTGCGTCCCAAATATCCACCTTGCTCATTAACATTTACATTTAAGGCATTTGGCAGACGCCCTAATTCAGAGAGACTTACAACCTGCTTCCATGTTACCATCGATGAAGTGATCAATTATGGTTCATTAGGACCCCCAACTATGAATACAATCTTTTTATTCACTCTGTTGCAGTTTCTATACAGAAGGTTACAAGTTCATCTAAATATTCTCTAAAGAGGAAGGTCTTGAGCTGCCGTGTGAAGGTACTCAGTGACTCAGCTGTTCTGACCTCGAAGGGAAGTTCATTCCACCACCGAGGGGCCACACACACACACACACACACACACGCACGCACTCACACTCTCGCACGCACGCACGCACGCACACACACTCACACACACGCACATGCACGCACACACACACAGTGAAAGTGATTGTCACATGTGATACACAGCAACACAGCACAGGGTGCACACAGTGAAATTTGTCCTCTGCATTTAACCCACCACCGAGGGGCCAAGATGGAGAAGAGTCTAGATGAATGTCTTCCTTTTACCTTCAGAGATGGAGGGACCAGGCGAGCAGTACTGGAGGCTCGGAGTATACGAGGTGCAGTGCGAGGTGTAATAAGGGCTGTGAGGTAGGATGGTGCTACTCCATGTTTGGCTTTGTAGGCCAGCATCAGTATTTTGAATCTGATGCGTGCAGCTACTGGGAGCCAGTGGAGGGAACGTAGCAGTGGGACGGTGTGGGAGAACTTGGGAAGGTTGAAGATCAGTCGTGCTGCTGCATTTTGTATGAGTTGTAGAGGTCGGATGGTACATAGTGGTAGACCAGCTAGAAGGGAGTTACAGTACACCGTGGAGAGGCAGCCCAAACAAGGATTATGATCCACATTTTTTATTCACAGACACTCTTCTGGACAGTTCTTATAAATGCTTCTTCACTGCGGGGAAAAGGTTTATTTAGACATAATACCAATAACATATGAGTGTGTCTGGCTGACCTGCACGTCATGTCATGTCTAGCGTTGTAAAACTTCAACCACATGTGTGTTTATTTATGTCTGGGCCGACAATAAAGCCCTACTTAAACCTTTCCTGGCTCAAAACCCTTATTGTTCATCTACAACATTTACAGCACACGCGCAACACAAGACTATTGAAGGCTGCCGTAGTTACGTACTGTACAATTCTAGTAAAACGGAGGGGGGTGTGGCGACGAGTGCTGGTGACGTCACGCCCCCGTTCGGGCATGCGCACACGGCGCATGTGTTTGCGCGGCACACGTGGGTCAACCGTATCCGCAGCGGAGTTCCACCGTCTGAGTCCGGGAGGTCCGTGAGGTCCAGGAGGCAAGACGCGTAAGACGGGAGCAGGAGATCCGAGTAAGGGTTCTTCAGGACGCTCCTGTGCTCCGCGTTACTGGTCGTTAGAAGTTCAACACGCCGATGGCGTGCTTGTAGCACCGACTTACATTTACAGCATTTATCAGATGCTCTTATCCAGAGCGACTTACAGTCAGTAGTGACCGGGACAGTCCCCCCCTGGAGACACTCAGGGTTAAGTGTCTTGTTCAGGGACACGATGGTAGTAAGTGGCGTTTTTAACCTGGGTCTTCTGGTGTTACCCACTAGGCTACTACCGCCATAGATGGAGACTTAATGAAGTGCTGCGGATCATGTGCTGTGCGCGTGAGGTGCGGATGGTGAATAATTATCATCAGCAGCAGACACGATATTCCGATCAGTTATCAATATCAGTTCCGTCCCAGTCGGGGTCACGTTTATTAATATATATTTTTTAAGGCGATTTGGGTTTTCATCTCCTCTCATCACGTTTGTTCTTTTCCTGACCCCCCTGCTCCCTGGATATTGATTTCTGATGAGGTCACGTGGTCAGGGTTGATTGAATTAAAGACTAGATTTTTATTTGTCACATCCATACTTATCGTAGTACAACCGCAACGAAATGCATCCTGAACCACCCTGTTGTGATTAGTTATGTAAAAGTTATGTAATTAAATAAAAAAGGAACCGAATAAAATAAAAGTGTAAGGCTAGTAAAAAAAATATATATAACGCAAACAAGATATTTATGTTCAATGAGAACAAGAGACACAGACATCGTGGGTTGTGGTTATGTATTCTGCTAAAGTGCGTTGTGCGTGGATTGACCGGCGTAACAGATAGCAGGAGACACCAGTGGACATTCTGATGGTCGGGGTTTTTACAAAGTGTAGTGATTGTTACGTGTAATGCACAGCACACGGTGCACACAGTGAAATTTGTCCTCTGCATTTAACCCATCACCCTGAGTGAGCAGTGGGCAGCCATGACAGGCGCCCGGGGAGCAGTGTGTGGGGACGGTGCTTTGCTCAGTGGCACCATGACGGATCGGGATTCAAACCGGCAACCTTCTGATTACGGGGCCGCTTCCTTAACCGCTAGGCTTGAGGTGGGAGGTGTGGTGGTGCGTCCCTGTTCTGCGTCCTTATGCTCTGAGGATGGAAACAGCTCCTCAGTCCGGGTCTTTTTGATTTGGGTTTATAGTTTTTTTTTCTTGACCAGAGCGACTTCTTGTTGGACGTTGACAGGCCCGCAGCGGTGAATCCAGGGCGCGGTTCTTGGTAGTTTTGGTTTCAGGATTCTCTCCATCTGTCTGCCTGTGTCGCTGTCCAGGGTCGTCATGCCTGTACAGCGGTTCTACAGAAGAGAGGCGGGGCCGGGGCGGAGCCTGCAGAGGGCGGCGCTGCTGTGTCCCGGGGTCTCCATCGACGCAGAGCTGTGTTACAACGTGGAGCTCGGTGGTGAGTTGCGGAGGACGACGCGGCCCGCCGGCGTCTGCTGCGGTGACGACATCTCGTCCGTCTCAGGTCCCGGGCCTCTGAGTGGAGAGCAGAAGAAGGTTCTCCAGTGGCTGCTCTGCCCGCCCCACTCTGCGGGTCTGACCGAGGAACCCACTCTTCAGGCCGGAGACGGAGAGCGGCTGGTGGAGATCGGACCCAGGTAACGTAAAAAAAAAAAACCTCCCGTCTGATCAAAACAAGGAGGAAGATGAGTTTCCGTCTCTTCTCACTCCACCACAGGCTGAACTTCTCCACTGCCTGGTCCACCAATGCGGTGTCCATCTGTCAGAGTGCCGGCCTGAGCCGGGTGTCTCGGGTGGAACTGTCTCGCCGGCTCCTCGTCAAGGTTCCTGCAGGTTCCAGAACATTTTTATCCCAGAGGAGGTGGAGTGGAAATAACGGTTCATGTTCCCCACTCTCCCCCCGTAGCCCGGGGACGGAGAAGACAGAACCCGGTCCCAAGTGGAGGACCTGGTCGGGAGTTTGTATGACAGCATGACGGAGTGCATCTACGCGCAGCCAATCACGTCGTTCGCGGTCCAGACTCAGCCGCAGGACGTGTTTGAAGTGGACATCCTGGGAAAAGGCCGTGCTGCGTTGGAACAGGCCAATGATGATCTGGGTACACGCACGCACACACACACATACGCGCACTCACACGCGCACGCACTCACACATGCGCGCACACTCACACACACACATACACACACACACACTCTTGCACGCACACGCACTCACACGCACGCACTCACACGCGCACGCACATGCACACACACATACACACACACACACACACACACATACGCGCACTCACACTCTCGCACGCACACGCACTCACACACACGCACGCACTCACACGCGCACGCACATGCACATGCACACACACACGCGCACGCACTCACA
Source organism: Denticeps clupeoides (assembly GCF_900700375.1). Classification (NCBI taxonomy): domain Eukaryota; kingdom Metazoa; phylum Chordata; class Actinopteri; order Clupeiformes; family Denticipitidae; genus Denticeps; species Denticeps clupeoides. The sequence continues at coordinate 16,741,058 of NC_041725.1, forward strand.
CGCGCACTCACACATGCGCGCACACTCACACACACACATACACACACACACGCGCACTCACACTCTCGCACGCACACGCACTCACACACACGCACGCACTCACACGCGCACGCACATGCACACACACATACACACACACACACACATACGCGCACTCACACTCTCGCACGCACACGCACTCACACACACGCACGCACTCACACGCGCACGCACATGCACACACACATACGCGCACTCACACGCGCACGCACTCACACATGCGCGCACACTCACACACACACATACACACACACACACTCTTGCACGCACACGCACTCACACGCACGCACTCACACGCGCACGCACATGCACACACACATACACACACACACACACACACACATACGCGCACTCACACTCTCGCACGCACACGCACTCACACACACGCACGCACTCACACGCGCACGCACATGCACATGCACACACACACGCGCACGCACTCACACGCGCACTCACACATGCGCGCACACTCACACACACACATACACACACACACGCGCACTCACACTCTCGCACGCACACGCACTCACACACACGCACGCACTCACACGCGCACGCACATGCACACACACATACACACACACACACACATACGCGCACTCACACTCTCGCACGCACACGCACTCACACACACGCACGCACTCACACGCGCACGCACATGCACACACACACACGCGCACGCACTCGCACGCACTCACACATGCGCGCACACTCACGCACATGCACGCACTCGCACACACACACAGTGAAAGTGATTGTCACATGTGATACACAGCAACACAGCACACGGTGCACACAGTGAAATTTGTCCTCTGCATTTAACCCATCACCCTGAGTGAGCAGTGGGCGGCCATGACAGGCGCCCGGGGAGCAGTGTGTGGGGACGGCGCTTTGCTCAGTGGCACCTCAGCGGCACCTTGGCGGGTCGGGATTCGAACCGGCAACCTCCTGATTACGGGGCCGCTTCCTTAACCGCTAGGCCACCACTGCCCCACATACACACACCACTCAGCACCACTGATTTATTTCCTAAATTTTCATTACATTTACAGCGTTTACCAGGCGCCTTTATCCAGAGCGACTGGGGACACTCAGGGTTTAGTGTCAGGGACACGATGGCAGTAAGTGGGGTTTGAACCCGGGTCTTCTGGTTCATAGGTCACCGCGTTGCCCACTACGCTGATTAAAACGAGGTCGTGCGATCGTTCCTGCGCTCCGTGCTGGGAGAAATCGTGCAGGCTGCCGTCCTGTCTGGTTTCGCAGCGACTTCAATTACGTTTGTGTGTCTGCAGGTCTTGCGTTTGACGCCTGGGATCTTGACTACTACACCAGCCTGTTTAAGAGGGTGAAGAGGAACCCCACCAGCGTCGAGTGCTTCGACCTGGCACAGTCCAACAGGTATTTTATTTCATTTGGTCAGAACAGGAACATTTCCTCCTTTAAAGTTTCCTACATTTGAATGGATTTTAAAGTTTATTCCCGAACGCAGTGAGCACAGCCGTCACTGGTTCTTCCGCGGCCGTATGATCGTCGAAGGCCTCGAGCAGAAGGAGACCCTGTTCAGCCTGATTATGGGGACCCAGCACCACAGCAACCAGAACAACGTCATCAAGTTCTGTGACAACAGCAGGTGGACCTCTGGCTCCTCGTGCTCCGTATGTTTATAAAAAAACATGTTTCCATGGTAACACGCTGTCTGCGTGCAGCGGCATCACGGGGACGGAGGTCGAGTGTCTGTACCCCGGCGACCCCTCGCAGGCCAGTCCCTACGAGAGCCGGCGCTCCACCCGCCACGTAATCTTCACCGCCGAGACGCACAACTTCCCCACAGGTGGGTCGCCGTCCTGGAGACAAGCCGCGGCCTTGCCGTTCCCAACTCGGGTTTGAACCTCTCCACAGGCGTGGCACCCTTCAGCGGTGCCACCACGGGCACTGGCGGGCGGATCCGAGATGTGCAGAGCGCGGGGCGGGGAGGCCATCTGATCGCCGGCACTGCCGGGTACTGCTTTGGAAACCTGCACATACCAGGTAACTAGAGGATCATGGGGGCTTGTACCGACCCGCGGCTGCTCTGGGTTAAAAGCGCTGCTGCCGTTTCTCCACACGCAGGTTTCCCTCTCCCCTGGGAGGAGTCGGCGGCGACGTACCCGTCCAGCTTCGCCACGCCCCTGCAGGTTGCTATCCAGGCCAGCGACGGCGCATCGGACTACGGCAATAAATTTGGGGAGCCGGTCCTGGCGGGTACGATGTCGCATATAAAGATCCTCATCTTCCTCCTTCAGCTCCTCCCATCAGGGGGTCCACACAGCACACAGTCCACACATTGCACAAACAATACAAAAATGTATAAATACATTATAATTTTTCTTCGTCTAGCACCTAACAATCTCCGAGCATGCTCTTCACTGACAAGTCTGAGCCTTATCAGGGCTCTTAGTTTGTAAACTCGATATTCTATAGAAATCGAACGATTTGCAGTGGGTGCCTGGGGAGCAGGGTGTGGGGACGGTACTTTGTTAAAGGGGACTTCAGTGGCACCTCGGTGGGTCAGGATTCGATTACCCGCTAGGCCACCGCTGCCCCCTTAACCTATAAGTTCCATTAAAGTTGTGGCCTATCGGGTACAGAAGCAAGGGTTGCTGGGATTCGAACCGCCACTGAGGTCCCTCTGATCAAACACAGTCCCCCACACACTGCTCCCTGCACGCCTGTCACGGTGCCCACTGTCACCAAGGGTGATGGTTAAATACAGAGGACACATTTCACCGTGTCACCGTTTGCTGCGCTGTAGTGCTTCACAATGACAATCACTCCACTTTCCCCTATAATTATACCTCAAATGAATGTCTAATAAAATGAGCCCTTCTGGTTGGCAGGATTTTCCCGCTCCTTTGGAATGCGATTGCCCAGTGGGGAAAGGCGGGAGTGGATTAAACCAATCATGTTCAGCGGTGGGCTGGGCTCCATTGAGGACACGCATGTGAAGAAAGAGGAGGCGGAGCCGGGTGAGACGGTGGCGGTTATTGCAGCGTTTTTCGGTAGACCCCCATCGGTCGGCATTTGACAGCGGCTCTTCCTTCTCTTCCCAGGGATGGAAGTGGTGAAGATTGGGGGCCCGGTGTACCGGATCGGGGTTGGAGGAGGGGCTGCCTCCTCCGTCCAGGTACGCTGCCGCCGCCGCCGCCTCCGCCTCCTCCTGGTTCGTGGGGTGTGTCACTGTGAGGACGTCTCTTACTACAGGTCCAGGGTGACAACTCCAGCGAGCGGGACCTGGGCGCGGTGCAGCGGGGCGACGCTGAGATGGAGCAGAAGATGAACCGGGCGCTGAGAGCTTGCCTGGAGCGGCGCGACGGAAACCCCATCTGCAGCATCCACGACCAGGGTGCCGGGGGCAACGGTACAGCAGCAGCAGCAGCCGCCCGACCGGACCCCCCCGACCTTTTATCCGTCCTATTAACGCCCCTGTGCGTGTGCTTATTGTTCCCCCGCCAGGGAATGTGCTGAAAGAGCTGTGTGAGCCGGCGGGGGCCGTCATCTACGCCAGCAGGTTTAAGGTGTTAAACTCCGCCCCTCCCACGCACGCACGGAAAGTTCTTTCGGTCGCTGTCTACGTACGGCGAAGGGCGCGATTTACAGGCGGCGCGGCGTGTGACTTGGCGTGCCGTTGTGTCTCTGGCCGCGTTAGGAATGACCCGATCTCCCTTTCGCTCTCTCTTAGAGAGGCGACCCCACCCTCAGTGTTTTGGAGCTGTGGGGGGCGGAGTATCAGGAAAGCAACGCCCTCCTGCTGCGGCCTGCGGACCGGGACTTTGTAGAACGAGTGTGCCGGCGCGAGAAGTGTCCTGTCGACTTCGTGGGGAGAATCACTGGTGATGGCAAGGTGTGTGTGTGTGTGTGTGTGTGTGTGTGTAGAGGAAAAAACTTTTGTTTGTGTAACTGCGGCTCTGAAATGTCCTCAGATCGTCCTGGTGAATGACCTGCACAGCGGCGGCGAGGCGGCAGATACGGGACGTTGCCCCGTGGATCTGGAGCTGGACTGGGTGCTGGGCAAGATGCCTCAGAAGGTGGGCGGAGCCTCGCCCGGATTGGGACGAATTTCAGATCAAGCGAGTCGGACCGTAAAATCCCCTCTGACCTACAGGAGTTCGTTTTGGAGCGAGTGGCCCCGTCCCTCCGGCCGCTGTCCCTCCCTCCCGGCCTGTCGGTGCTCGCGGCGCTGGAGCGGGTTTTAAAGCTGCCGTCGGTGGCCAGCAAGCGCTTCCTCACCAACAAGGTTCGTATGTCGTACGGTGGTTCAGCGGTGGCTTCATGTCCTTCTGGATATGACTCCTTCATGTTCTCCTGCAGGTGGACCGCTCTGTCACAGGACTGGTGGCCCAGCAGCAGTGTGTGGGACCGCTGCACACGCCGCTGGCTGACGTGGCTGTCATCGCGCTGTCCCCCTTCGGCCTGCGGGGTGCCGCCACGGCGATCGGGGAGCAGCCAATCAAAGGCCTGGTGTCCCCGGCGGCCGGGGCGCGGATGGCTGTGGGCGAAGCTCTGACCAACCTGGTCTTTGCCCAGGTCACAGCGCTGAAGGTAAAGTCGAGGTTGTGAAGGAGGCCTGTGGAAAGAGTTCACTCGTTAAACCCGTTGTGACGCGGCCAGGACGTGAAGTGCAGTGGGAACTGGATGTGGGCGGCGAAGTTGCCCGGGGAAGGTGCCAACCTGTGGGATGCGTGCCAGGCCATGTGTGAGGTCATGGGTCGACTGGGCGTCGCTGTGGATGGGGGCAAGGATTCGCTGAGCATGGCTGCTCGAGTGGGCGGGGAAACTGTAAAAGCCCCAGGTATCTGCTTCTCTTCTCTGATTGGTCGGTTTTAGTTTGGTGGCTTCTAGGCTCTGCCGTTTAGCTCGTTAATATTATAAATTATATTTTGTGTTCAGGTTCCCTGGTCATCTCTGCGTACGCTGTATGTCCTGACATCACTGCTACTGTGACCCCTGACCTCCAGGATCCTGAGGGCAAAGGTGAGTTTTTATGACCGATAAGCAGCGTGTGGCCAGACACGGTGGAGGCAGAAACGTTGATCTCTCTCCTGTCCCGCCAGGCGTCCTGCTGTACGTTCCAGTCAGCGCGGGTCGGCACCGACTCGGCGGTTCAGCTCTGGCCCAGTGTTACGCCCAGCTGGGGGACTGCAGCCCTGACCTCGATGACCCCGACAAGCTCTCCGCCTGTTTCAACACCACACAGTCTCTCATAAAAGGTGTGTGTGTGTGTGTGTGTGTGTGTGTGTGTGTGTGTGCGTGCGTGCTGCAGGTTGGGACGTGACCTTATCGTGTTGGTTTTCCAGATCGAGTGCTCAGCGCAGGACATGATGTCAGCGATGGAGGTCTCGTTTCCTGCTTGCTTGAAATGGCCTTCGCTGGAAACCGGGGCTTCGACGTGGATTTGACGCTTCGCTGCGCTGGCGGTGTGTCCGTAATTAAATTGACCGCATTTTCCGGATGCGTATAAAAACGTGGTTGACCGTGCGCGTTTCTCTCAGTGCTGGACGTTCTGTTCTCTGAGGAGTTGGGTTTGGTTCTGGAGGTCGCAGAGTCCAATTCTGACCAGGTCTGCCAGAGATATGCAGATGCCGGCCTGCTGTGTCACAGAATCGGCACAACCTGCGGCTTTGGGCCCAAATCCAAGGTGAGATGTCACCTTACCAGAGGTCATCAGTCCAACTGCAGGACCTGGAGGGTCTGAAGAGTTCTCTCTCTCCCTCACAGGTCAGAGTGAGCGTGTGTGGACAGGAAGTGTTGGACGAGCCCCTGCCCAGCCTCAGGGCATTGTGGGAAAGCACCAGTTTTCAGCTGGAACGTCTGCAGGCCAATCCACTCTGTGTCCAACAGGAAGAGGAGGGACTATCTTACCGCACACAGCCATATTTCAAACTGACCTTTGACCCAGCTGTGACACCTCTCATCAAAGACCCCGGTGAGATTATTAAACTGTTTTTGTGCTCAGTCCAGACTGGGGACCCTTTTCCGGGGCGGGATAACAGGACATGAACAGTCTTTGTCTTTTTTTGTGATATGTGACCTGTGCGTCAGGTCTGGCGAAGCCCCGAGTTGCCGTGGTCCGCGAGGAGGGGAGCAACGGCGACCGGGAGATGTCGGCGTCTCTCTTCATGGCTGGATTTGAGGTACATTAGATGAACATGCAGGGATGATTTATTATATTCAATATGATTGACTTCCAGCATCTACCAGGTATTTTTTGTATATATTTCGCAATGTAGGGCATTTAGTTAGCATCAGTGAGCCTGGACGTTTTTTTAATTTATTTGTAATATATATTTTTATATATTTAGTTTGTTTTTAGATAAGTGTACCCAGAGGCTGGTGGGAATTGGAAGTTGTATTAAGGAAAGAAAATGAAATTTCTCTTCAAGTAAATATTTTTTTCTGTGATATTAAAAAAAACAGAACCAAGGAGATTGATGCATCCAAAAATTTCACAACAACGTTTCAAAAACACGCATCAATGCGTGTTGTGCTGGCGTACGCCACTGTTGAGTTGGTGGTGACTTGGTATAATCCTGGCGGGACCAGCTTTCGCAAGACTCCTTAAATCAGTTTAGGCTTTCTTTCAGACTGACTTTTGACCTCTGTCTTTAGGTGTGGGATGTTACCATGCAAGATCTGTGCTCGGGCTCCACGACCCTTGACCCTTTTAAAGCTGTGGTGTTTGTGGGGGGCTTCAGCTACGCGGACGTGTTGGGTTCCGCCAGAGGTAAAACGTGCCGGTCCCTCGCCAGGCGCGTCTGGAAATGTGACCCCGCAGACAGCTGACCCCACTCTCACCTTCCCCTGTCAGGCTGGGCAGCCACTGTGACCTTTAACCCGAAAGCGCGGGAGGAGTTTGAGCGTTTCCGGAGGCGCGAGGACACCCTGAGTTTGGGGGTCTGTAATGGCTGTCAGCTCATGGCCCTTTTGGGCTGGGTGGCCGCAGCAGCAGATGGAGGTAAATCATCCCTCCTGGTGATGCAGGTTTGTCACCTTCCCACTTCTAAAAGTTCTTGTTTTTACACACGAAGGCCCTGAAGTGACCCTGACCCATAACAAGTCTGGGCGCTTTGAGTCTCGATTCGTCAGCGTGGGAGTCCTGTCGTCCCCGGCCATCATGCTGAGGGGCATGGAGGGGTCAGCGCTGGGCGTGTGGGTCGCCCACGGAGAGGGTGAGTGGCCCCTACAACCCGAGCGGCTGTGAAATTCAGATGCACTTCAACTCGGTTCCTTCTTCTTGTTCCCTCAGGTCTGATGCAGTTCCGCTCGCCTGAGGCGCAGAAGAGAATAAGCCACGCCTCGCTCGCCCCGCTTCGTTACGTCGACGAGGCGGGCAGCCCGACGGAGGAGTACCCACTAAACCCCAACGGTTCCCCGCAGGGCATAGCGGGGCTGTGCTCTGCAGACGGCCGCCACCTGGCGATGATGCCCCACCCGGAGCGCGCCGTCGTGGGCTGGCAGTGGGCCTGGGTGCCCGGTGAGCTGCGCGCGTCCGTGGACGCGTCCCCCTGGCTCAGCATGTTTAAAAACGCCGCGGCGTGGTGCCAGAGTGCTGGCTGAGCTGCATGTACATCTTCATCCCTGAAAATGTTTCAAGGTGACGTCACTGTTAAATCAAATCTGCTAATAATTGCACTAAACTGGACCAATCACAAAGTTGTGTTTTGAATAAAATCTGAAATTGAAATGGAAAAGCCATTCATCCGTGTTTTGTATTCAAGTGTGGGAGTTACAAAAAAATGACAAACAGCATGTGACTGCAGCTCAATAAATACATAATTTACTATAGTTACAATACATATATAATATGTAGCTTATTTCCATATTACCTTATTGAATGTAAACTGCCCTGATGATCGGGCATATTGATTTATAGGTTATCTGCAATGAATATGCGCTGTATAATGCAAACATGAGGCTGATACAAAACTAAATTTCACACTTTACAATCATTACACATTTTATACAGAAGTTGGGCTCCTTGAGCCTTTAGATGAGCTGGTTTTACAAATTCAGATAATTATGTATTTTTCCAAATTAAACAGTTTTCCCATAAAATTTCAAATGAATTTTCTCCCAGATATAAAACAACCATCATAAAGTCTGTTATCCTTGTGGGAGACCAGGCTTCAAGCTCAATTTAAAAACTGAAAAATTTGACTAAATTCTAGGAAGAAGCAAAGTGAAAAGTCAGTTTTCTGTAAACTACTGTAAACTGTAAAAAAAATGTTGCTGTTTGTATATATCTGAAGAATGTACATATGTATTGATGGGTAGCTCTAGATATTAGCAATAATCAAGAAATCTGATAATGGAAATCCCATAAGCCACTGCGGCAGCTTGGTCTGACCAGCACCTTCACCATCGTACGTTTCTCTTCTGCAGTGTCAGACCCCGCCCAGCTTCATGTAAGCACTTCAAATGTGCGTTCTGTGTTTGTCACCTAACCACGCCCCTCTCAGCCGAGACCCTCCACATGCAGGATCAGTGTCCACTGGTCAGTAGGCCGTGTGTCACCGTGTGACCTCTGACACCTCTGTCTGGCGCCATCTGCTGGTTGATGTTAATCATGCAGATCAGAAGCAGAACCACCACAACCAGGTCGTCCAGGAGCCCCAGCGCCCCCCAGAACGATCCCGGGACGTCTTCCAGTGGGGAGGCGAGGGACGCAGCGGCGCCGAAGCTGCAGACCGCCACGCGGAGGAGGAAGAGCCACACCAGGCCGCCCATGTTGCCCAGACCCCGCAGGAGAATGTGCAGGAACAGAGGCGCGTCGTACAGGTAATCTGTGACCTGAGAAGTTACCAGAATAAAGGTCACATTCCCTCCCTGTCTGTGTTGAAGTGTCTGTGCACGTGATCGAGTGTGACACGTCCTTGAGGCCCATTAGCTTTTATCATCTTGATCAGCCATAATAATATAGTTTCACAAGCAACGTAGCCCTGCCAGGAGTGATATCAAGCTCACATCTGGCAAAGAACCATATAAATATGAATAATATAATAATAATAATTCATGTAATGCAACTGTTTTACCTGCCGTGGTGCCCCAGAGTACCGTTTGTTGTAGTCCTTGATGTCCCCCAACACCTGTCTCTGCGCAGTGTCCGACCTGCTCTCAGAGAAGAGGTGACATAGGACACGAACCTGGAACCGGGAGAGAGAGAGAACCAGTGCGATGAGATGAGTGCCGGTCCTGTACGCTCCTGGACTGGAAGTCAGGTGCTACCTTCTGCCTGCACAGGGGACAGCTGATGGCATCTAACCAGATGTTGACCTTCCAGTAGGATATCAGGCAAGGAGCTGCCGGGGGGGAGTAATGGGAGGAGAGGTCAGCGGTGGGACTTTACCTGCATTCCAGTGATAATGCACCTACTTTGACCCCTAAAATTCATGCAGGACCACCAGGGTGTTATTACACTACATAATACACACACACACAAACATACATACAGAGGGAATAAAACCAGAACGTGTAAATTCAGTTAATTTTTTTTTATTTTATTTGTCACACACACACACACACCCACACACAAACTTTGCTAAGATTTCCAGTCCTTAAAGGTTGCCAGCCTAAAATCTACATGATGACAGTCAGACGCAAGCATGGTTACCAACAGTTAAACATTAAACCCCGCAGACAGGGGTGGCTCATGTGACTCGTTGCCATCGTCACTGTGATGCGGCTTGCTCTTCTCGCTCTCGTTCTGTGTAACCATGGCAACTGTCCACCTGCATCACGTTCCCATTAGAACTGGAATTGGTATATGGTATATGGTATATGGTATATGGTAGAGGGTGGTAGTAGCCTAGTGGGTAACACACTCACCTATGAACCAGAAGACCCGGGTTCGAATCCCACTTGCTACCATTGTGTCCCTGAGCAAGACACTTAACCCTAAGTTGCTCCAGGGAGACTGTCCCTGTAACTACTGATTGTAAGTCGCTCTGGATAAGGGCGTCTGATAAAATGCTGTAAATGTCTATAATTAAAAAAAATGCTGTAAATGGTATAGAAGGTTCCTCACCACAGAAGAGGTGTCCGCAGTTGGTCTCCACCGGGAAGGTGGCTGCCTGTAGGCACACGGGACAGTGCATGTCTCCGCATGGTGACGGAGGGTCCTGCACATCGGCAGAGCCATCACACGAATGTTTGCACCGAAGTTCCAGCTCTGCCATCAGATGTCTGTCCTTACCTCTACGCAACTCATGTGGAGATGTCCATGGTCAGCGGAACCCTGACAGGTTCTGGACTGGCTGAGAACCCCTCCAGTCCTGTACAAGCCAAAATTGTTGGGACGTGAAATAAATTGTATTTTCATGAACCATAAAAATTTTCACAGGTGCAGGGTGCCTGCAAATATTATTACACTAACAGACCATAAAACGCTATGTTCCAGTAGTCCTGCACCATAGGAGCAGGAGAACCTTACCTGGCGCCATGTGACCCACAGCAGGTGTGCTGCATGGTGTCGGGTGCAGCAGGTCCGGTTCTGAATGACGCCCTTTCCGATCTGCCACTGACGGACTCGCGGAGGGAAAAGCTTCATGGCTGCATCACTTTACACAATAAATCCCACAGGCGGGTTAATGATCAACCCGGCCTCTCAGCCCCCTCGAGGCTGCTCCAGCGCGGGTTCCGTGCTGCGCTCTGCCCCATTCTGCAGTGAAGGAAACGAGGACCTAGTCTGCGTGACACCAGATCCATGCACAGAGCATTTAAAAAGCATTTATTACTGGAAAACGGTGCCACTCCCTTGTACTCCACTTAAAAGTTCTGTTTTGGTCATGTGACCACCCATGCGAGGTCAAAGAGTGATAAACTCCACCCACCTCTCTAAATGGGTTGGGCTCAATAAACTCAGTCTTAGCAATCATTTACTCTCGGTTTACTCAGTCATTGCATTGTGTCCCACATAAGGAAGACAGGAGACAGTATCTGTTCCAGTAACACAGACACTAGCCAGTGTAATAAAATATTATACATCATGACGCATTATTTCACCCGACACCAAGAAGCAGTTATCCAGGGTACCCTGTATGAGGCTGGTCTGTATGTAAATAGATCATTAATGCGTTTTATATATTTGGGGTGTGGGGTTTTAGTTAACACACTCGCCTGTGAACCAGAAGTTCCAGGTTCAAATCCCACTTACTGCCATTGTGTCCCTGAGCAAGACACTTAACCCTGAGTGTCACCAGGGAAACTTTTCCTGTAACTACTGCTAGTAAGGTGCTCTGGATATGGACATCTGGTAAATGCTGTAAATGTAAATGTAATTATTTTTTGTTAATAATACAGGTGAACTGTCTGTGGTCTTTAATTAGAATGACGAGGACGTGGTTTGGCGCATGAATGCAATGGCTGCATATTTCAACATTTCACAACTTATATTGGGATCAGGTGGCTGCGGTGGAGCTTTGAGCTGATAAACATGTCCATTTAGACCCACTGAGACAAACTTTATTGGGCATTACAGTAAATAAATAAATGTTGGTGACTTTACTGTCTTATGTCAAAGCTGCATCACTTTATTGAAAAAGTCAAGCTAGTAGCACCTCTAAATGAATAGACCTTTAAATAAACTTTTCCAGATGCGATTGAAACTGTGCAAATATTTATTATGCACATATTGCTTAAAAGAAGAAGGTCGTTATGGTTAAAAATAGCTGACACAGATCGGCATGTCTCAACGTGACAAGGTCAGACACCAGAGCCAGGTGAAGAGGTGGCCTTCACCTACTCACACGGACCGAAGTGGGTCCCCATTGGCCAGCCGCGTGTGTCACGTCAACCACTGCCCAGTCACAGCGCTCTGCCAGAAATTTCACAAAGACTGCGGCCTTTCGGCCAAGTTCAACACACGCATGTATTTTTAGCGCTTTGCCCCATTTACTCTGGTGTACGTCTGTCTGCTGCTATTTATACGTTTAAATAATGGTGAAATATCAGTTTCTTTCCAAATTCCAGCAAAATATTACATCTACAAACAGTGACTGAAATGCATTATTGTACTTTAACTAGCAATTTCATATGAGATCTCTGTGAATTTCTCTGTGAATTATTAGCAATACTTTATGATTCCCACATACAGGCTGTTTGCGTGGTCAAGGCCAAAGAAGCAAATCTCACAAATCCTACCAATAGGGTGGAAGTAGCCCAACAGGGACCACGCTGGCCTATAAACCAGAAAGTCCCAGGTTCAAACACCACTTGCTACCATCATGTCCCTGAGCAAGACTGTCCCCTGGGGACTGTCCCTGTCACTACTGATTGTAAGGTGCTCTGGATAAATGCCCTAAATGTGGTAGTAGCCTAGCTGGAAACACACTCGCCTATGAACCAGAAGACCCAGGTACAAATCACACTTACTACCATTGTGTCCCTGAGCAAGACACTTAACCCTGAGTTGCTCCAGGGGGGGACTGTCCCTGTAACTACTGATTGTAAGTCGCTCTGGATAAGGTCATCTGGTAAATGCTGTAAATGTAAAACCTCTGTTGTCCACCGAGAAAACAATTTTGTTGTGGCTAATTTTGATTTAGCATGAGCAAGGATCATTATCTATTCAGACAGGTTTGAGATTATTTCGATGAAAAGCTGGTGGTGATAAATAAATGCGCTGCCATCGTTCTCGATCCCATTGGTCAGGCGCGTCGGTGGACTCGACTCTGATTGGTCGTTGGTCCGCGCCACGCCCCGCCCGTTACGCAGGAAGCCGCGCGCCGCCGCCGCCGTATTCCTGAAGGAGGCCCGGCGGCTGGGTGGCGCAGTGCCCGTCCGGGTCTGAAACGCGGCCTCAGGTGGAGTCGTCCGGCGGCGGAGGCGGAGGGTGGAACGATGGAGGCGAATAAAGCGGCGCTGTGCGACAGCCTCGTCGTGTGGGTGAGGACGGCGGAACGTGACGCGCCGCGCCGCGCCGCGCCGCCTTCACCTGTCGCAGGTGGCGCAGCCGCCGATCCAGGAAGCGCGGCGCCAGGATCGGATCGGAAAAAAGCCGACACGTCGCTGATGTGTTGATCTCGTTTAATTTCTGACGCGCGTTGATCCTCTTACGTCCGTCGATCGGCCGTGATCCCGTCGATTTGTCGTTGCTCGGGTGACGTTTGTGCTTCGCGGGGGGTTTTAAATGACTGTGTGAATGTGATGTGTCGCCAGCTGCAGACCTTCAGCACGCCAGCCCCCTGTAAGACCCTGGATGATCTGACCACGGGAGTAGCCATGTCCCAGGCGCTGCACCAGATGTGAGTTCTGTCCTGCTGGAGGTCCCTGTTTTTACGGGACGTGTGTGGACTGAAGAAATGGAGAGTTGAAGTTGCTGGACCTTTTTGTTTGCAGAGACCCGTCCTGGTTCAGTGACAGCTGGCTCAGCCGGATCAAGGACATTAAAGGCGACAACTGGAGGCTGAAGGTACTAGAACTGCAATTTCATAACAGTGCTGATATTAAGACCCAGGTTCAAATCCCACTTACTACCATTGTGTCTCTGAGCAAGAGACCCTAAGTTGCTCCAGGGGGGGGACTGTCCCTGTAACTACTGATTGTAAGTTGCTCTGGATAAGAGCGTCTGGTAAATGCTGTAAATGTAAATGTAATTCTTCATTCTGAGGGTTCATTATGAACATTCGTATCTCTGTTATTATACCCATCACACGATGCAGAATTAATAATAAAACTATTTAGTCATAATTTGTGAAAGGTTTCTAGATGGTGTTGTTGCCTGCGTTCTGCCTGAATAAAACATTAATAAACTAATGTGTGCGTTACAACGATTCTGTTCCCTCCAGATGAACAACTTGAAGAAGATCCTTCAGATGATGGTCGATTACTACAGCGAGGTACGCTGGAGGTGGATTCTGGTGGCTGAGTATGAGGCTTGCAGGTGATTTGCATGTTGATTTGTTTAGATGCTGGACCAGCAGATCACTGGGTTCCCTCTGCCGGACCTGGTGGCCGTGGCTGAACGTTCGGACCCGGAGCAGCTCGGCCGTCTTCTGCAGCTCCTGCTGGGATGTGCGGTGAAATGTGAGCGGAAACAAGGTAGATTCCAGCAGCTGGTGGAGGTTCCGGGGTCGGGGGTTAATGAGTGTCTCACGCTGTGTTCGTGCTGTTTTTCCAGAGTACATTCAAGTCATCATGACGCTGGAAGAGTCGGTACAACATGTGGTCATGACGGCCATTCAGGAGGTCTGAGATTTACACTTTAAACTTAATATTAAAATCATAATAAATACATGTTTTAAATGTAAACATTTTAATTCTCAGCTTATGAACAAAGAATCAATGTTGCAGTTTGGAGCTGAGGCAGCTGGAGATACTGAGCAGCAGGTAAGGGATGTATGGAATGTTGGATGGATGGATGGATAAAAGGCTCGGATGGATGGATGGGATGGATGGATAAAAGGCTCGGATGGATGGATGGATAAAAGGCTCGGATGGATGGATGGATAAAAGGCTCGGATGGATGGATGGGATGGATAAAAGGCTCGGATGGATGGATGGGATGGATGGATAAAAGGCTCGGATGGATGGATGAGATGGATGGATAAAAGGCTTGGATGGATGGATGAGATGGATGGATAAAAGGCTCGGATGGATGGATGAGATGGATGGATAAAAGGCTCGGATGGATGGATGAGATGGATGGATAAAAGGCTTGGATGGATGGATGAGATGGATGGATAAAAGGCTCGGATGGATGGATGAGATGGATGAGATGGATGGATAAAAGGCTCGGATGGATGGATGGGTAAAAGGCTCGGTTGGATGGATGGATGGATGGGTAAAAGGCTCGGTTGGATGGGATGGATGGGTAAAAGGCTCGGTTGGATGGGATGGATGGGTAAAAGGCTCGGTTGGATGGGATGGATGGATGGAGGGATAAAAGGCTCGGATGGATGGGATGGATGAGATGGATGGGTAAAAGGCTCTGTTGGATGGGATGGATGGATGGATGGATGGATGGATAAATAAAAGGCTCGGTTGGATGGATGGATGAGATGGATGGATAAATAAAAGGCTCGGTTGGATGGATGGATGGATGGAGGGATGGAGGGATAAAAGGCTCGGTTGGATGGATGGATGGATGGAGGGATGGAGGGATAAAAGGCTCGGTTGGATGGATGGAGGGATGGAGGGATAAAAGGCTCGGTTGGATGGATGGATGGATGGAGGGATGGAGGGATAAAAGGCTCGGTTGGATGGATGGATGGATGGAGGGATGGAGGGATAAAAGGCTCGGTTGGATGGATGGATGGATGGAGGGATGGAGGGATAAAAGGCTCGGTTGGATGGATGGAGGGATAAAAGGCTTGGTTGGATGGATGGATGGATGGAGGGAAAAAGGCTCGGTTGGATGGATGGATGGATGGAGGGATGGAGGGATAAAAGGCTCGGTTGGATGGATGGATGGATGGAGGGATAAAAGGCTCGGATGGATGGGATGGATGAGATGGATGGGTAAAAGGCTCGGTTGGATGGGATGGATGGATGGATGGATAAATAAAAGGCTCGGTTGGATGGATGGATGAGATGGATGGATAAATAAAAGGCTCGGTTGGATGGATGGATAAAAGGCTCGGTTGGATGGATGGATGGATGGAGGGATGGAGGGATAAAAGGCTCGGTTTGGATGGATGGATGGATGGATGGAGGGATAAAAGGCTCGGATGGATGGATGGATGGAGGGATAAAAGGCTCGGATGGATGGATGGATGGAGGGATAAAAGGCTCGGTTGGATGGATGGATGGAGGGATAAAAGGCTCGGTTGGATGGATGGATGGAGGGATAAAAGGCTCGGTTGGATGGATGGATGGATGGATGGATGGAGGGATAAAAGGCTCGGTTGGATGGATGGAGGGATAAAAGGCTCGGTTGGATGGATGGATGGATGGAGGGATAAAAGGCTCGGTTGGATGGATGGATGGATGGATGGAGGGATAAAAGGCTCGGTTGGATGGATGGATGGATGGATGGAGGGATAAAAGGCTCGGTTGGATGGATGGATGGATGGATGGAGGGATAAAAGGCTCGTTTGGATGGATGGATGGATGGATGGATGGATGGATGGAGGGATAAAAGGCTCGTTTGGATGGATGGATGGATGGATGGATGGATGGAGGGATAAAAGGCTCGTTTGGATGGATGGATGGATGGAGGGATAAAAGGCTCGTTTGGATGGATGGATGGATGGAGGGATAAAAGGCTCGTTTGGATGGATGGATGGATGGATGGAGGGATAAAAGGCTCGTTTGGATGGATGGATGGATGGATGGAGGGATAAAAGGCTCGTTTGGATGGATGAATGGATGGATGGATGGAGGGATAAAAGGCTTGTTTGGATGGATGAATGGATGGATGGATGGATGGATGGAGGGATAAAAGGCTCGTTTGGATGGATGGATGGATGGAGGGATAAAAGGCTCGTTTGGATGGATGGATGGATGGATGGATGGATGGAGGGATAAAAGGCTCGGTTGGATGATGGATGGATGGATGGATGGATGGATAAAAGGCTCGGTTGGATGATGGATGGATGGATGGATGGATGGATAGATTAATTTTTCTCTGTCTCCCAGATGAAGAAGACTTTAGAAGACCTGTCTGTACTGATGGCTGAGAAGGAGGAGCTTGCGCAGAGATGTCAGGAGCTGGACGCCCAGGTGAGTCTTATTTTTCTGTGTGTTGTGAAATGTCCTGGTTGGTCTGACACTGACTCCCTGCTGGAACTGACTTTTGACAGAGATGTAAAAGCCACAAAATCTCAGGTTCCCAGGGAGCTGGGGGGTAAGTCCGAATGGACAAACTGTCCGAACAAAATCAAAGGCCGGCAGTTTTGGGCGGGAAAACAATCTCTCTATGCCGTATCTAGCAGGACCTCCTCACAGAAGACCTTGACTGTGGTGAAGGAGACGTCCATCTTCTGCTAGACCTGCGTTTAGAGTCTGTTTCTCTGCCCAAGTCTGCACTAACAAACCTAACCCGCAGGAGTGCAGCGGCGTGCCGGCCGTGTTTTTTAACAACGCATCCGTTTTTCTGTGGTTCGGCTTCCTTCTTAACCTTCCTATGACCAAACGTCCACCTTGACTTCCACCTGTAACCAGCTTCTTCTCCCGCACGTCTGAAGAGATGATTGTGGAAAAGTCTTTATTTCTGCAGGGTTTCTCTGTAAACCAGTTAGCTAGTGGATCTTGGTGGGTTCTGATCCCTGCAGAAGGACCACATTGTGGCTCACTGTCATGCGTCATGTGACCAACGTGAGATTATGCAACATGGAAACATACAGCTTGGTTTTGTATGTACGGTGGTGTGGGAGTTCAGGTCAGCTACTCCTGTTGGATTCTGGGAGCTTGTATGTCTTTCTAATATCTAACATGCTTCTGCACAGCTTGTTCTGTCTGCCTGTGTGTGTGTGTGTGTGTGTGAGCGAGAGAGAGAGAGAACATGTTTCATGGGAATTAATTATTGACCTTTGAACCCCATCCAGGTAACTATTCTCCAGGAGGAGAGGAACAGTCTTCTGGCGGAAAACGACGTCCTGACTGACCGCGCCAGTCAGCTGGACTCGTTCAACGACCCGAGCACTCCGTCCGGGAAGAAGCACAGCCAGCTGCAGCTACAAGTGGAGCAGCTGCAAGAGGAGAACTTCAGGCAGGAACTTCTTCTTCCATGGATGGGGTTTATTATATGGAGTAATCTGGATGAAGAAAGCAGATGCAGGTTCGTGGATGGGATCCACTGATTGTGTGTGTGTGTGTGTGTGTGCTGTAGGTTGGAGGCAGCTAAAGATGACTACCGCATCCACTGTGAGGAGCTGGAGAAACAGCTGATTGAAATCCAGCATCGCAACGATGAGCTCACCAGCCTGGCCGAGGAGTCGAGAGCCCTGAAGGATGAACTTGACATCCTCAGGTACTCAATCAGCTATAACCTGCATTCCAGGAACATCTCAGCAAGAACAATGCAAGAACAAAGAGATGTTCTGGCCCAGCTGATGACAATCTGGTCCTTGTTAAAGTTGCTCAGGCCTTTCTTATGTGTCTCTGATGTGTGTGTAGGAACTGCTCTGACAGGGCTGTGAAACTGGAGGCCTCGGTGGAGACGTACAGGAAGAAGCTGGAGGGTCTGAGTGACCTGAGGCGGCAGGTGAAGGTTCTGGAGGAGAAGAACATGAGCTACATGCAGAACACCGTCAGTCTGGAGGAGGAGCTGCGCAAGGCCAACGCTGCCAGGGCTCAGCTGGAGACATACAAGAGACAGGTGCTGGCCCCGCCTCCACATGCTGCTGCTCCATTAGAACATATAAGGACAAATCACAACATTTATTTATCCTTGAATGAAATAAGTGTTCCATGACAACCATGTCCATTTTTTTTTTTTCATATTTAAAATCTTTTCAGGTCCAGGAGCTGCACCGGAAGCTGACAGAAGAGTCTCGCAGGGCAGATAATCTAGCCTTTGAGCTGAAGAAGTTTGAGGAAAGGCACGAGGCAGTCCTGAAAGAAAGAGAGGTGTCATTTACATTTACAGCATTTATCAGACGCCCTTATCCAGAGCGACTTACAATCAGTATTACAGGGACAGTCTCCCTGGAGCAACTTAGGGTTAAGTGTCTTGCTCAGGGACACAATGGTAGTAAGTGGGATTCGAACCCGGGTCTTCTGGTTCATAGGCGAGTGTGTTACCCACTAGGCTACTACCACCCCGTCATCATCATCATCATCATCATCATGAGATGCTTGTATTTCTCCTTTGCTTTCTGATGCTGTTGTTCAGAGGATCATACTTGAGAGGGATTCCCTTAAAGAGACCATTGAAGAGCTGCGATGCACTCAGGCCCAACAGGACCAGCTCTTGCAAGCAGGTGTGTAACTGGACGTCTCCACTTACTGGATATGATGTCACAGAGTGGCACAAAAGAGCAGAAAATGTAATTTAAAAAAAATCTGTTTTTCACAGGAATGTTCCAAACAGGGAGTCCTGCCCATGACAACCTTGCAGCAGAGATGCTTCCCATTGAGTTCAGGTGCTGCAGGGTTCACATTCGTCTGTAGATATCTCACACACACACACACACACACACACACACTAAAGCATGCTTCCCTGTCTCCAGAGAGAAGTTCATCCGGCTGCAGCATGAGAACAAGATGCTGCGACTGCAGCAGGAAGATTCTGAGGGCGAGCGCATCACTGAGCTACAGACCCAGCTGGAGGAGGCGCGGCGAGGGAGCAGCCAATTAGAGACGGAGAAGAGGCACGTCTCCTCGTCCAATCACAGTCCATTACCACGCATAGTGTTCCAGGGCTTTTTAAGCTTTATTTGTCCATTAATTTATATGCTCGTCTTACAGTTGTCATGTGACCCCTCCAGGTTGAACAGGGAGAGAATCCATGAGCTGCAGCAGCAGGTGGAAGATCTACAGAAGGCTCTACAGGGACAGGGGGACAAGGCTGAGGATGTGAGCTTTTCTATGTTCACAATATTTACTAAAATGTCCAACACTTCAAGGATGAGTGAATTGATTTCTTTCCCATCCGTCTTGATAGTCTCATCTTAAGAGGAAGCTGGATGCTCACATGTAAGTCCATGTTCAGAAATCACATTTTGTGGCATGATAGAATCATCAGAATGGATCGGTCTGAAATGCGAAGACATGCGTTTTCTCTGACCTTGGCAGGGTGCAGCTCAATGAAGCTCAGGATGAGATCATGAAGAAGAAGGAGCTGTTGGATGACCTGCAGCCTGACTCCACGCAGAACAGTACGAGAACCTGTCAAAACCTCACAAATGTGGTTCAGAATGTGCCAATTACAGTTGAAAAACGAGTAAATGAACCATCAATAATCCATACACACAATAAAATGGAAAAGAGAATCCTGATGGAGGAAAGTAATTCATTAGGCTCAGTAGGGGGTGCCAGATATCTGAAAATTTTATTTTTAGCTAACTGTGAACTGACGTCATTTGTCCTGCAGCGGTGAAGCTGGAGGAGCTGAGAGTGGCACTGAAGAAGAAGGATGATGACATGCGGGCGATGGAGGACCGGTACAAGATGTACCTGGAGAAGGCTCGCAATGTGAGAACCTGCCCAGAAATTGTAACAGCCATGAGCTTTAAATCAGAATTTGATTACTGCAGTACTTGACGAACGAGTACTGGCTTGTCAACTTTAATTGTTAGGTCATCCGAGCCCTGGACCCAAAACTCAACCCGGCTTCCGCTGAGATCCAGTCTCTGAAGAACCAGCTGTCTGAAAAGGACAAGAGGATCATTGCTTTGGAGGTTCCACCATCTCGCTACCTTTTCATCTCCGTTCTTCGTGAGCCTGAGGGCCATGTGTTGAGGTTGTGCTCCTGTCTGTTTCAGAGGGAGTGTGAACAGGCCAAACTGAGGGAGTACGAGGAGAAGCTGATAGTCACGGCATGGTATAATAAGGTGAGAATGTGTAAAAAGCCGACATAGTTCTTGATATTAACATTGTCTGTGAACTTTTCTAATCGACCCCCTTCTACACACAGAGCCTGAGCTTCCAGAAGATGGCTATCGAATCTCGACTTGGCGGCCGCACGAACTCCTTGGTCCCGTCCGGCCAGTCCTTCCTGGCTCAACAACGTCAAGTGACCAATGCGCGGCGGGCGATGTCTATCAACGTGCCTGCTACGTCCTCCAAGTGAACCGTGCTGGTCTCCAGATCCTCCTCTTCTTCCCTCCTCTCTCTCTCTTTCACTCATACACGCACTAAAGTGACCTTACGCAAAGTGGTCGTAGCTCTACAGCTGGACCTCGGAAAGACCTGAACCCTCACGCCCTAAACCTCTCGTCTTCTAACAGCCCGTTTCACGCGCTACCACAAACTCGACAAGCACAGCTGGCAACGTCACACCCATCAGGCTTCTTGATCGTGTCACGTGAGTGTTAATGTTAGGAATATCAGCGTGGCGAGACGCTCGCTTCAAACCAAGGCTGTCAAACGGTACGACTGTCCTTGTGCTTCCGTCCCCGCTCCAGCCTGTATACGCATTGAACAGCCTTCGATTTTACCTGCAGGGTTATGTTGTGCACTATTTACCCTGTTTTTGCCATGTTTTGGTGAACAGTCCACCCAAAAGAAGGTATTTACTCCACCTCTACTGCAGAAGGTGTGAATACGAGACTGTAAATGCTTTTTACTAGGACGGGTACGTTTAACAGCCCTACGTTGAGAACCAAACTCGGGACACGGAACCTTCCAACACTTGCACTATGCAGCTCAGCAGATGGACACCAGGTCCCTTCCTATCCTTCCAGCGCTGCTTTACCCAGACGTAGGAACCGAATTCATTTTGGACTCTGCTGCATGCGAGTCGGCTGTAAATTTGGTGCTGGACACCAAATGTTACTGTTGCGATTTTGTTTCCTTATAAGGAAACCGACAGACTTTTAAACGTGTAGATTTGTATCGCTACAGAATTACAATTGGATGTTGGGTGCTGCAGCTGATCGACCCTTTCCAGTGGGTTTATCATTTTTTTTGTGGCCGGATTCCGGCATGATTTTGTTGTGCCGGTGGTTGAGGTGGACCGTGGGTTTTCTGGGTTTGTACGCTTCTTTGTTCTTTCTGAAACTGCTCTGCTGAATTCACCACTGTCTCCATTCTTCTGTTGTCTTTCTGATCAGTTGTAGGCCACGGGGCAGCACTGGACCGAAAATGGCTGGAGGTTATTGGTAAATTTAAAGAAGAACTCTTGTGTGGAAAAATGTTATTGTTGCTGTTTATGCTCTTTCTGAAGGGAGGAATAAATAATTCTATGTATCTGTACATGCAGGCTTTTCGGTTTTCATGAGAATAATAAATTTAATTGTTTTGCACATGGTTCTGCTGATTTTTGTAGTTATTTAGAACCGAACACTAAGCACCACTAGAGGGCGAAGAGGGTGATTCACACAGAACCTGGCAACAACAAGCAGAATGTTGTAAACACACACACACACACACAGATACCTTGGCCTTCTCATCTGGAACAAGGGCAAAGTCTGATGGATCAATTTTGCTACTCCATTCAGTGTGACTCAGCAGTTGTAGTGCAGCAAACTGACTAGAGGCCCAGAGGCCAGTCAGAGGAGCTCATGAAGTCCTGGCCTGGAGCTCATGGGGGGGAGAAATGCAGCCACTGGAATGGATGTAGAGTTTTCATCACAAAAGTATAACTTGGTTTTAATTGTTAAATGTATTTTAGTCAAACCCAATGTTGTTTAAAATGGGTTAAATAGAATAGCATTAGTAAAAATTTTGCTGGCTAAATAAAGCCATGGATAATTATGAATAAAATAAGGCTATAATGCTCTGGCATTTATCAACTGAAACTCGACTAGGCTAAAATGAGTAGGGATGTGACTGCTTGAAGCAAGGATAGACAAAAACTAAGACAGTGATAGTGAAGTGATTGTCATTGTGAAACACACAACAGTACACGGTGACACAGCACAGTCCTCTGCTTTACCCATCACCCTTAGTAAGTAGTGGGCAGCCATGAAAGGCGCCTGGGGAGCAGTATGTGGGGACGGTACCTTCATCAAGGGGACCTCATTGGCACCTTGGCGGTTTGGGGATTCGAACCGGCAACCTTTTTATTACGGGGCCTCTTCCTTACCCCCATAGGCCACCACTGGCCCCAAAAAAAGTATGGTTATGGTTCAGTTTTTAATGCACATAATATAGTAAATAATAGTAAATTAAATCTCAATCAGGATTTTTGTCAAATAAATTGTGATTCGATTGTTTCTTATAATTGTTCAGCCCTAACTTCCAGCCATGTTTGCCTTCACCACTTTAATAACATCACTCAGCATGCGTGTCTAATGGCCTCTGCATAAAAATGTCATTATGCAATGAAATGATCATATTGTGATATTATTTTTTTTCACCGGTATTATCGTGGACGATAAAATATGACCCACCTCTAACAGGCTGCCAAAAACAACTATAGATATAAATGCAATTATCAGCAGTTTCACACATGGCCTAACAACACATTAACAACACATTAATTAATCAGTGCATTCTGATGCAATCAAGAGAGATTTCATTCATGGAATTTTTTTTAATACATTTATTCTTATGACATGGATCCACTTCCAAATTTCAGTAGAGTTGGCAAAACTTACAAAATGTGTATTAACTTGCCAGCATGAAAATTCAATTAAAATATTCTGTATTTGAAGCAGTTTGCTGGACAGAAATAATTCCAGAAATTGACATTGTTTGCAGTCACCAGTAAATATGCACAGAATTTCAGTTAGAAACTTGGCCAGTGGGACTGCCACTGACTTCATCGCACATGAGCGTAGATCTTGAAGGGGTGTGGCACGTGGGCGATCCCATATGTCCCTTCTAGGCTGAGCTCCGTTCCTTCTTGTGTGGAAAATCTGAATTTCTGGAAGAGGCTCACGAAGAATAAGAAGATCTCCATCCTGGCCAGCTGCTCCCCCAGACAAGCCCTCTTCCCTGGAATTGCATTCAAATTTAGAATGATTCCCCGGACATGAAATAATTTTTTTGCATTTAAATCAGTCTTATTTTTCCCCTAATACTGTATCTAAAGTCTCTTTCTGAAATTCAGCCTTGGTGCAGAATTACAGCCACTTTTACACAGTCCCAAAATGAGATTCGGTGTTTCGGTGTCTGTAGCTTGAATTGCTAATGAGGAGAGAGGCGGGACGAGGAGGTGAGCGGCCTATAGAAATTGAGCGAGCATTCACGCAAATTACGTCATCAACACCATTCTCCAACCACAATGTTTTGGTGCAAAACGGAAGTCATGTCAAGGTTTTTCCAGAAAAACCCACTGGTTTATCAGAGTCTCGCATGATGGAACTGAAAAATACATTTGAGCTCAATTTTACATCCAATCACCGAGCAACTACAATGCTTCGGACGTTTGGAAGCCATGATGGTTGGTGGAGACAATGTTTTAGGGGAGGGGTGGGAAATTCTCTGGTCGGAAAAAGCATGAGATATGGGAGGTAACCTTTGCCTTTATAACCTCATAAGGGGACAAATTCCAGATCCGACCATCTGAGCTGCTGCTCTCTGAACGGTGGAGCAGAATGGCCAAAGCTTTCTTTACACCTATCGCCATTTCTAGCCGCTTCAGGACAATAGACTCGTATTAATGTTAAACAATCTCACAAAACGAAAAATTGATAATAGGGGACCTTTAATAGGAGTAACAGGAGTTGTTAGCAACAGATGAAGTACCTGCTGAGAAGGGGATAAAGGCCTCTGGCTTCCGGAACCTTCCCTCCGCGTCCAGGAAGTGACTAGGGTTGAAGCTCTCTGGTGTTTCCCACTCAGACTCATCAAAGAGCACCGAGGTCAGATCAGTGAACAGCGTTGTGCCCTGAAGCAACAGGAAGGTTCATTATAACTATAATCTGCTGGGATTCTCTATAACTGACCGCAGCATCGTTCGCAGTGCAGTGAATTCTGGGAAATGGACCTACATACAATTGCTCATCACGTTCATTATGTATACCGGCAGTGGTGGCCAAACGGGTAATGTTCAAATCCCAAACAACCAAGGTCCCACTGAGGTCCCATTGATCAAGGTACTGTCCCCACACACTGCTCCCCGGGCACCTGTCATTGCTGCTCATTGCTTACTAAGGGTGATGGGTAAATGCAAAGGGCACACTTTGTTGTGTGCACCATGTGTTGTTACAGTTTATCTCTTGAAGGAAATGTCAGTTGAAGGCCAACACACCCTTGGTATGATGTACCCGCCCAGCGCTGTGTCTTTAGAGGCCATCCTGGGGGCATTCAGGGGTATGATGTTCCCCCTTCTCTGAATCTCGTGGATGACGGCGTCAGTGTAGGGCAGGTTGGGCCTGTCTGACATGTTGGGTGGCCGCGACTGGCCAATCACGCTGTCTATCTCAGCCTGGACCTTCTCTGAAATGGAACCATGGCAGGATTGCGTTTAATGTCATTTACATATTCTGGGAGGGGAAGAGAAGGTCACAGGATTCTCTGCTCACCCTGTATATCTGGATATTTCATGAGGATCAAGAGGGCCCAGCGCAGGGTGGTAGACGTGGTCTCTGTTCCCGCAGAAAACATGTCTAGTGAGTTCATGATCAAGTTGGACTCATAAAACCCCTCAGCAACATTCTGTGGATTCTGCGAGAAAGACAGAGGTAAAATAGCACATAGATGGTTGGTTAAAAACAGCAAATGTTTCACGTGAGCTTCTCCAGGAGCTTTTTACTTCTTTCATCTCGGTTAGAAAGGCGTCGATGTAGTCGCGGGGGTTGGCTGGGTCAAAGTTGTCCTTGTGCCGGTTTACTTCCTTCCTTATGAAGTTGGAGATGAGGTCATAATGTGTGAAGATGTCATTGTGAGGTCCAGGCAGACGCTTCATTATTCCCGGGAAAGCCTCGTAGATCTGGAAAAGGTGGGATAGGGCATCAGTTCAACACCACGACCACCATCAGTGCGACCGGAGGAAGCTGCTGCACCTGCGCCCACGCCGACGCCTGCAGCTTGAATAAATCTGAGGACAGGTTGAGCATCCTCTGAAACGTGTGGTCGCTGTAGTCGTACCGCTGTCCAAACACCAGCTGGCAGATGATGTTGCCGACGGCTTTGATGAACAGGTCTGACGGGTCAAAGGCGTCGCCTGGAACAATTCAAAAATGTTATAATTCCATTTTCCTGGTGGTCACTCTCCAGGAATTCGGTGGCGTGTTTGTTCTAGAACATGGCAGCTTGCAAATTACAATAACTATAACAAATTACATTACCAACTGCAGCAGCAACTGGGTGCAAAAGAGGTATATTACAGCCGCGCAATGACTAAAAATCTATATTAAAATGTACCAAACCTGCTGGGTTGGTTTCTGATTGCCAGGCCACTGCGCATGTCCCTGGCCGACTCACCAACATCACCACTGGTCAGCAGTGGTGCTGTCCTGTGAGGCTGACCGCTGATGAGTGACGTAGTGGGATTTCCCGGATATTATGCCTCATTTATCAATACGAGTGATAAATCCGACAACTGACATTTATCATAATTTACATAAATTTTGCAACATAAAGGAAAAGAAAAGGGATTTCTCTGACATGGAAATCAACGTCATTACAACCGAGGAGAACACTTTTTCTAATACTACTATTGCACCGAAAGCACAAAAAGAATTATAATGTTAATTTATTCAGGTGGAGAGGAATAAAATGGTGCTATTTGGCTAAAAAAAGCGGAATAAAAGGGGTGATGAATTGCATGTATGGAATTTTTGTATTAAACATATTTTTATGTTATTCTTCTTCGAACAGAGACAAATGTAATCCTGACAAATTTTAATTTAATTTAACCAGATCATTCATCTCGATTAGAAAGGCATCAAAGGGAAGCACCTTCAGTCTCGGCACAACACGCTATGGCTTAGAGCTCGCACAGCAAATGATCGTTCAGCAAACACGAACTTGTACACATGTTGGATAATTGAGGCCCATTGTGAGCGTGCTGCAGGTTTCCCAGCATGCACCTTTCTGGCTCTCCATGGCCTCCAGGAGACAGCGGCTCTCCTCACAGATGGCCACCTCCAACGTCGTCTTCCCCAGGCCAAAGTTCCTGAGCGTGCTCAGTGTGAATCGCCTCTGCCTCTTCCATTTGTTCCCGTTGCTGAAGAACAGTCCACCTAAAATATAGGTGTGCAGGACAAAGATCCTTCGGGATCCAGACACAGAAGGTGCTGCAACAAAACCAAGCTTCTGTTGTGGAACGACACTGAGGACTTACTGCTTCCAGGGTAGAGCCTGTCGGCAATGGCGCTGAAGGGACGGTCGACAAAGTTGTCACCCTTCACCACCAGGGCTTCTTTAACCATTTTGTAGCCTGTCAAACACACAACCTTCTCTGCACCCAGACGGAAACCAAAAATGTTCCCATAGGCCTTGTGCAGCTGCAGGAGGAGGAATATAAAAGACATAATCATTTACATTTATATCTTATCCAGAGACACTCAGGGTTAAGTGTCTTGCTCAGGTACCCAATGGTAGTAAAAGGGGTTTGAACCTGGTTCATAGGGGAGTGTGGTAAACCATCATCACACCATCTCCTCTGTTCCCGCATGCTACCGATTTACATGAACGTGAGACTCTTACCTCCTTCAGGTAAATATGAGGCTGCTTGAAACTGGCACTGAAGACATTTCCTGCAAATGGAAGAGCAAACGGCCCAGGAGGGTAGTTGGGAGGGTTGCGGTTCTTCAGGAAATCGGCTATTAGAAGGAAGGCCAACAGGAAGAGCAACAGCGCCTTCAGGTCCAGAAGCTCTGCTATAGACTGCAGCTCCATGGCTTCAAAAATAAAAATAGCATGAAGAACAGAGAATAGTATAGAACTCTCCGGTGTTACCTTCTCAGTTGAGAACACACTTAACAGCTGATCTTTCGGTCAAGGTGCACTTTGTTCCAAGGACGTGAACGTGCTGATATGCTGCCGTTTCTGCCAGGGTTCTGCTGATCTTCTCTTTTATGCAGACAACGTAAACAACCAGCCTCCAATATTTCGAGGTGGGGCAAAAAAATTTATAGATAAAATAAAGATCAGGGTCACTTCAGGGTCACTGCAATGCACATGCTGAAACAGGTTAAATAAACGGGAAGCGTTACGTCATTCCAGGTTTTTTGATTTTTATGAGTAAATAAATAAAAACCTTTTATTTTTCCGGCATGCCCTGTGCTTTGGTTATTCAGTTTTATTATTTGGACTATGGACCGTTCAAGAGAACATTACCCCAAACATTAGTGTGATAAGTGTATTTATAACGCCACTGTTTAAATGAACTTTGAACTTTGGCAGCTGTCGCAGATCTTGTGCCAGGCCCCTAGTGACACATTGGACCAAGTGTGATTCCACTCATCACAGTAATAGTGATAATGAAGTAATAATTTATCCAGGTCCCACCGTATGTAAATACTTATTGTATTTAATAGATACATTGTCAACCAGCAAATTAAATTTCAGACTTGACTTGACTTAGTTTCCTAAATGGATGCTTGTATTCGGGAACATGTGTCTTACACATCTACTACTAGCTGGGGAATTACACAAAGCAGCAATAGTAGTGAAAATTCTTAAAATGAGGTTAGAATCACATGTAAAAATGTTTTCTTTATTATCATTATTTAATTCTAATTTCCCACGTTGTTCATGGTCGGTGCAGGAAAGCTCGGTCAGATCTCGCTGAAATAACCGAATAAGGCTTTATTATTAACTGATAAATGTCATTTTTACGAACATGTAACTGCGAAGACATGGTGGCTGTTCAGCAGCCTTGCTGAGAAATTCCCAGGAGGGGAAAATTCTTGGCTCTGGAATCGTCGTCACTGATCCCTTCGGGTTCCATGGCAACCGCTCTGTCCCAGTTCCTGAGCTCATTGTTTTCTATAAATCCGACCGAGCACTGCTGTTCACACAACTTTTGGCTTACTTTCATGGATTTGCGAGGTTCCTTCTCCATTTAACCTGCATTTACATATCACTTGGTATTTCTTATACAGAGCAGCTGACATCGAGCACAGATTTGATCTCAACGTTGCAGGAGAACTCTATCCTTGGGGCGTGTAAAGTGCATTGTCTCTCAGGAGAATAATCCGGCGGAAGAACAGGTTAAGATGACAATCACTGCGTATCTGTTTTCAACAATTAGACGTGATCAATTAGACATGGATCCAGTTTAACCGAGAATTTGCCACGTCATAAGAGCCACATGTCTCTGGGTGCCATCCTGAGAATGTCATCGTGGCTGAGCGCAGATCTTGAAGGGGTATGGGATTCTGGTGACCCCAACTTTGCCTTCCATGCTGAGCTCAGTTCCTTCTGATGTGGAGAATCTGAATTTCTGGAACAGGCTCACAAAAAACAAGAAGAGCTCCATCTTGGCCAGCTGCTCCCCGAGGCACACTCTCTTTCCTGGAAGATGGAGCCGGGTCATGATCAGGTCAGATGTAAAAACGGGGCGATTTTCTGAATCAGCATAGCCGAATCCATACCTGCAGAGAAGGGAATAAATGCGTCCGGCCTCCGGAACCTGCCCTCTGCGTCCAGAAAGTGACCAGGGTTGAACCTCTCTGGCGAGTCCCACTCTGATTTGTCAAAGAGCACCGAGCTCAGAATGGTCAGCAGAGTGGTCCCCTGCAGAAGAAGCAGCAGAAAATCTGAAGATAGTCTTTCTTCTACCAGAGCTTTTGCTGTCTTGATCGTTAATAAGGTTACTTTCGGTATGAAGTGTCCTCCCAGTGTCGTGTCCCTGTCAGCCACCCTGAGACCATTCAGGGGTACAATGTTCCCCATTCTCTGAACCTCGTGTAAGACAGCATCGGTGTAAGGCATGTCGGGCCTGTCAGACATCATGGGCTGCCGGGACTGGCCGATCACGCTGTCTATTTCCGCCTGGACCTTCTCTGTAGTTCAGAAATTAAAAAATGATATTAATAAAGTGTGAATAAGAGGGTTTTCCTATTCACTTCAACACGTCTAACTTGCATGAAAGACAAATGATGTCATATATGACTGATGGTGTTCGTGCTGGTGTCGTCTTTCTCTCACCCTGCACGTCTGGGTATTTGACCAGGAAGAGCAGCGCCCACAGCAGGGTGGTGGAGGTGGTCTCAGTGCCGGCCAGAAACAGATCCAGTGAGTTCAGAACCAGGTTGAACTCATGAAATCCATCAACTGGTTCATGTGAACTCTTGCATGTTTAAAGAAGCAATAAGTTGCACTTATTATTAATGATTCAGCAGTATTCAGCAGATGTGGTTAGTGGTGAGATACCTCACTCGTGTTAGCAGAGAACTGTTAATGTTATTTTTGCCTTTGTATTTTAGATCATTTAAAAAAAAATTGTGACCAAATTAATTGCATGTTAACCAGAATAACAGCAAAATGGTCAATATGTCTATTTACGTGTTTCATCTCTATTAGGAACGCATCAATGTAATCTCTAGGACTGTCAGGGTTGAGGTTCTTCTTGTGTTCCTCAACCTCTCCTCTGATGAACGACGTGAATGTCTCGTAATTCCTGAAGATGTTGTTGTGACGTCCAGGAAGATGCTTCATTATGATCGGGAACGCTTCGTAAAGCTGACAACAAGAACATAGGATTTCATTACATCCCAGCTAATCAAACACACTTTCACCACCATGCAGTCTAATATGTATCTTCTACCTGCGCCCATAGAGATCCCTGTAAGTGTACAGTTTCAGAAATATTCTGAAGGATCATCTGAAAGGTGACGTCACTGTAACAGAACCGTCGTCCGAAGACCAGTTGACAAATGATGTTTCCCACTGCGTTGTTGAGGAGACGAGCTGGATTGAAAGCGTCTCCTGGAACAATTGTGGATTGTCATCGTCGTGGTCATTCTTAATGAAATGAATTCATAGGACAATACTAAGGCAGGAGAGATCGACTGGAGCACCTTTCTGTCGCTCCAGCTCCTCCAGCAGGCAGCGGCTCTCCTCGCAGATGGCGAGCTCCAAAGTTCTCTTCCCCAGTCCCAGGTTCCTGAGCGTGCTCAGTGCGAAGCGCCGCTGCTTCTTCCACGATTGGCCGTTACTGAAGAACAGGCCCGCTGGGCAGATGGGAGAAATTCCACCTTAACTTGGTGAATGAGACCACGGGACCTTCCCATTATGTAGAAACAAGCCGTCTATTGTCTCACAAGTGCTGGAGGGGCAACAAATGCTTTAGCCACATAACCATGAGGGGTAGAAATGAAAAATTCAACATTTTATTACTCATTCCAGTACCAGAATGTCCTCAAACACTCACAGTTTCCAGGATACAGCCTGTTGCCCAAAGGGTTATCTGGACGCTCGGCAAAGACATCTGCTTGGGTGACTAAGGCCTCCTTCACCAGTTTATATCCCGTCACAAACACCACTCTGTCTCGGCCCAAGCGCAGACCGAAGACGTTTCCGTAAACCTCCGACAGCTGCAATCAAACTCAAAGCTCATTTACACAAATCGAACGCTTTTACAGTTAATTTCTTCCTCTAAACATTGTCAGTAATTCTGTACATAGAGGACTTCTGGGTCAGACCTTTGGTCTTGTAAGTTAATTATTAAAGTGAGAAGCTCCGCTTCAGAACGATCATTTGTCAAATTTTTCTTTCATTTGACTTTACAGCGAGAACTGAGGATGAACTAAGCACTTAACGTACCTTGCTCAGATAAACGTGTGGCTGTTTGGCATCAATGTTCAAGACATTTCCCAGGAAGGGCAGAGCTGGTGGCCCTGGAGGATAATTCGGAGGCTTCCTGTTCTTCAGAAAGTCAGCTATCAAAAGGAAAAAGAGCAAGAACAGGAGGACCTGCCTCAGGTCGACCGCTTCCAGCAGAGCAAGCGGGTCCATGGCGGAGACGGAAGAGTTGTGATGTCTGGGCAGCAATATGGTCCAGACTCCTGAGCCAGACTCTTCTCTGATCACCACACCCCTGTTGGGCACGACTCTGCCCTCTCGCTGCATGACAGAACGACCATTGTGCATTAGGTCGCATGCCCTGAATAGACAATAGTTCTGCCTGCATGTCAAATGCACATTAACAGCATGATGCTGAGGTGAGATTGTTGCAGAAGATAGTTTTATAGAGCACTATGTGTATGAATCTCTGTACACGAGATAGGTCTGACTTTGGTTTACACATCTGTGGCCACCGGCGTTTCGTTTTTCCTGTTCTGTAGGTCTTCAGGGACTTGGAGGTTAACAGTAGAGTTACATTGATGTGTGAAAGAGAAAGAAACCCTATGAAGCGTTGTTGTATGAGCTGATGAGCATATAGCAAACACAGTCACAATCAGCACTGGTCATCAGATTTTCTTTTTTAATCCTGTCACTTACAAAGGTTAAAAATCAAATATAACAATTATTCTTGATTAGTTATTTGAAAGGTCAGAGTGTGGGAGGTTCATCGTGGATGAGCGTAGATCTTGAAGGGCCTTGGGGTTTGCGTGCCTCCGACTATCCCTTCCAGGCTGAGCTCCTCCCCTTCCAGTGCGGAAAAGTGGAATTTCTGGAACAGACTCACGAAAAACAAGAAGAGCTGCATCCTGGCCAGAGGTTCCCCCAGACAGAGTCTTGTTCCTGAAACACGGAGGAAACTCTCTCTAATGAACAGTTCATGATGCTGATGATCATAGATTTAAACTGAAGGACTGGATAGGAACAGACCAAATGTGGGCTGAATGGCACGATGTGTGTGAGGCAGGCGGTATTGATGTAGAAATAGAATTACGACAGATGTTGATGCACAATCATGCATTAGTGTCTTGAGATGGATTTTTTTACGATAATTAAACTAATTACATGGGACAGTGGCTTGAAATTCTGTGCAGTACAAAACATTTACAGCATTCACCAGATGCCCTTGCCTTGGCGGGGCAGTGGTTGCCTGCCGGGGCGTGGTGCCCTAGCGGTTAAGGAAGCGGCCCCGTAATCAGAAGGTTGCCGGTTCGAATTCCGGTCCGCCAAGGTGCCACTGAGCAAAGCACCGTCCCCACACACTGCTCCCCGGGCGCCTGTCATGGCCACCCACTGCTCACTCAGGGTGATGGGTTAAATGCAGAGGACAAATTTCACTGTGTGCACCGTGTGCTGTGCAGCTGTGTATCACATGTGACAAGAAAAAAAAATAAAAAATGAAATTATCCAGAGCACCTTACAGTCAGTAGTGAGAGGGACAGTCCCCCTGGAGACACTCAGGGTTACGTGTCTTGGGAAATAATGGTAGTAAGTGGGGATTGAACCAGGCATTTTGTGGTCTTCTGGTTCATAGGTGAGTATGTTACTACATGCAGGAACCTCGGGTTTCTATACCTCCAGAGAATGGCATGAAGGCATCTGGCTTCCGAAACTTGCCCTCTGCATTCAAAAAATGGTCAGGGTTGAACCTGTCTGGTGTTTCCCACTCGGACTGGTCAAAGAGCACCGATCCCAGGATAGTCAGCAGAGAAGTTCCCTGAGAAGGACGCGGAAAATAGACACGGAATCATCACCATACATACATACACCTGACGTGGCCTGTTGATGTCCTCTCTTCTTTGGCCTGATCTTCAGCTTGAGGTCTTTTATTTGTTATATGGGACATATTTGTATTAATACAAAATCTTAAATGTATTTTAATTGATGGACTGATAAAAAAATAAGATACCTTGGGTATGAAGTGTCCTCCCAATATTGTGTCCCTGTTAGCCACCCTGAGACCGTTCAGGGGTACAATGTTCCCCATTCTCTGAACCTCATGTATGACGGCGTCGGTGTACGGCATGTCCAGTCTGTCAGACATCATGGGCTGCCGGGACTGGCCGATCACGCTGTCTATTTCCGCCTGGACCTTCTCTGTAAACATAAATGTGTTAAAGCCTTTCTGTTTGTGCACATACAGGCCAGGTAATGCAGTCATGTACTGTAAAATGTGGTCGTCTGTTACCCTGCACGTCTGGGTATTTGACCAGGAAGAGCAGTGCCCACCCCAGGGTGGTGGAGGTGGTCTCAGTGCCGGCCAGAAAGAGATCGAGTGAGTTACGGACCAGGTTGTACTCGTAAAACCCATCGGCGAGGTCATGTGGACTCTTTCAGAAATATTACAAGCTGCTGTTATTTCCTGTGTGCTTTCCCCGATGTGTCACAATGAGAAAGGGATTTCTTTACATTTTTCATCTCTGTTAGGAAGGCATCGATGTAGTCCCTGGGGTTGTCAGGGTTGTGCTCCTTCTTGTGCTTTTCCACATCTTCTCTTATAAAAGCAGTAATTGTTTCATAGTTTCTGAAAAGGTCGTTGTGTTGTCCAGGAAGATGCTTCATTATGGCAGGAAACGCTGCATACAGCTGACAACAAGAAGACAGCCACGATTCAGTGTTTCACCACTGTAACTGGATTTCTGAGCTACAGATGGTTGAAATGTTGAAGATCATTATAATTTTAATATCCCAGCTAATTAAATATACGGGGTGGGCCATTTATATGGATACACCTTAATAAAATGGGAATGGTTGGTGACATTGAACACATTTTATAAGGGGTCAGAAACTTGTAAATAACTCATGAAAGAATAAAGTTACATTAAAACCAAGCACACCATTGTTTTTGTGAAATTACCAATAAATTTGATGTGTCACATGACCCTCTTCCTATTGAAAAAACAAAAGTTGGATCCAAGATGGCCGACTTTAAAATGGGTCACCACCCATTTTACAAACAGGACGTTAATATCACCAACCATTCCCATTTTATTAAGGTGTATCCATATAAATGGCCCACCCTGTACAGTGATTCTTCTAACTTCTAACTTAACTAGGGTCAGTATATTGTCAGAGGGCTTTAGCAGCCCTTCAGGACTGGGATGGAGAACCACTGTGAAGACCAGGATAGTTCTAGATCTTTAGTTAGCCTCATCAGCAGTACCGTGGCCCACATGGAACCCTGTAAATGTAAAGTGTCAGTCAGCATCTCCAGCATCTTCTGATAGACGTGGTCACTGTATTCAAACCGCCGTCCAAAAACCATTTGACAAATGATGTTGCCGACTGCTTGGCTGAACACTTGAGCTGGATTGAAAGCATCACCTAGAAAAAGGAATGAGAAAATGTTCATTTTGCTCCATTCATTTATTTCGTTGTGCTGTAAATACATGCTTTGTAGGGCACCGTTCTGTCTCTCCATCTCCTCCAGGAGGCAGCGGCTCTCCTCACAGATGGCGAGCTCCAATGTCTTCTTCCCCAGGCCGAAGTTCCTGAGCGTGCTCAGTGCGAAGCGCCGCTGCATCTTCCAAGATTGGCCGTTACTGAAGAAGAGGCCCGCTGGGAAGATGGGAGAAATTCCACCTCAACTCCATGGGACCTTACTAACAAGCAGCTTGTGGTTGTGCTGGAGTGGCAACAAAAAGTTAAAAAGTTCTAGCCGCACAACCGTGAGAAGATGTGAATAGAAATGAAAAATGATCTCATTAAGAGTGTAAGTGCGTTCCTCAAACACTCACAGTTTCCAGGATAAAGTCTGTTCCCCAAGGCGTTATCTGGACGCTCTGCAAAAACATCTGCTTGGTTGACTAAGGCCTCCTTCACCAGTTTATATCCCATCACAAACACCACTCTGTCTCGGCCCAATCGCATACCGAAGACGTTTCCGTAAACCTCCGACAGCTGGGAGGGAGCAGAAAGGCCACATGAGGGACTACAGTTCCTGACATTCCCTAAATTCATCAAGAACCACGTCTACCCAGGTCTAGCCTAGAGTTAGACACTCACCTATGAACCAGAAGACCCAAAGTCCCAGGTTCAAACCCCACTTAATTACATTGTGTCCCTTAGCAAGACACTTAACCCTGAGTGTCTCAAGGGGGACTGTCCCTGTAACTACTGATTGTAAGTCACTCTGGATAAGGGCATCTGATAAATGCTGTAAATGTAAATGTGTAAACATTGCTTGATAAGTGAAATATGGAGAGAATGACATGTCCTCCTACAGACCTTTGGTTCACATAATCTATTCAAATCTGTTACTTAAAGACATTGGCAAAGAACTGCTTTCCTTACCTTTGCCAGGTGAATGTGTGGCTTTTTGGCATCAATGTTGAAGACATTTCCCACAAAAGGAAGCCCTAGTGGTCCCGGGGGGAAATTTGGCGGCTTTCTGTTCTTTAGGTAATCAGCAATCACTAGAAAGATCAGCAGAAAGAGCAGCAGTCCCTTCAGGTCCACCGCTTGGAGCAGTGAGAGCAGTGCCATAGTGGAATCAATAGAGTCGAGTGGAGCAGAAACGCGAGTAACACTGCTCCTGCTCAGCCAAGAAAATGAGCAGACACCCCACCCTCCCGGATCTTCTCGTGGCTATAATAATTAGTTAATACGTCCTTTCGATTATTTATTGTATGAAACACAGAGAAATGCATCAATTGTATGGTATAATACACCCTCGCAATGCTGATTCTTTACTGGCTATCCTGGCCCCTCCTCCTCTGCACTGTTGCCCCCGTACTGCCTCTGAAAGTACAAGCTGCCTGTTCTGTTCACGTGCAGGAGGGGTTGGGTTTCCACAAAGGAGCCCTCACAACCAAACAAATGGGTACGTAAGGTCCGTAAAGCAGCCCGAACTTGATGCTCCCAAAGGAAGAAGCCTGCTGTTATGAAATTCCCCATCTGCCCCTTTCACAGAACCATAAGTGATGAAACTCCTGCCACTTGCTAATGCAGTGGAAAAAATAACCATTTATCACTCGTGAGTACAGCCGAGGGAGTACGGTTCCAGCTTCCAACTTCTCAAATGGTACTGACACCCTGCCTACCTCTGCCTTCCCAAACAAAGTAAAAAGGCGGAGATGCATCAGAGTAATGGGATCTTGATTTCCTCCCAGCAATTTTAGTACCATCAGATGGATTTAGTACCATTAGATGGATTGTGGTTGCCCAGAGGGTTGGCAGTTGCCATCATTTTTGGACAAAAATAAACAGGTTTACTACTGAATTTGCTTTATTCAATTCTGACAATTCTGTCGTTCTCGTTATATAAGCTCCAAAATTACAGAGGAAAAGCCATTCTTTCCCACATTAATATTAAAACTTCTTGGGTTACAAAAAAAAAACAAAAAAACAATTGAGGTGTCATGATTAAATGTCATTAAAACAACAAGGTTGTATAGTGCATTTTAATGGCTTTACACGGACTTTTAATTTTTTCATTTTTTAACATCTTTTTACAATATTAACTCGAGAATATCAGAGTATGCCACATTATGCCAAAACATAGCTGAATGACTGCAATTGAAGAGCGACAGAAAGAGAAGTTCATCGTGGATGAGTGTGGATTTTGAAGGGGTACGGTGTTCGCGTGCCCCCAACTATTCCCTCCAGGCTGAGCTCCATCCCTTCCGGTGCGGAAAACCGGAATTTCTGGAACAGACTCACAAAAAACAAGAAGAGCTCCATCTTGGCCAGAGACTCTCCGGGACACACCCTCTTTCCTGAAACACAGATGAACACACAGGAACATGAGCAGCAAAACCAGCAAACCATGGTTTAAAATATATACTTTTTCATGAAGTGAGCTCATTCTGAGAACCTGCAGAACAATTTGAATCTTGATGCATGTTGTGGGCCATGCATGAGGCTTTCCTTCCAGTACCTGCTGAGAAGGGCCAAAAGGCCTCCGGCTTCCGGAACTTTCCCTCTGCGTCCAGGAAGTGACCAGGGTTGAAGCTGTCTGGTGTTTCCCATTCGGACTCGTCAAAGAGCACCGAGGTCAGACTGGCCATTAGAGTCGTTCCCTGCAGAGAACAAGTTCAAATCTAATTCCTCACCATCTTCATGTTCTCCATCCTGTTCAATGCATATTAAAAGGAAGTGAAGGTTGCCTTTGGTATGAAGTATCCTCCCAGTGTCGTATCTTTCATAGCCACCCTGGGATCGTTCAGGGGTACAATGTTCCCCACTCTCTGAACCTCGTGTATGACGGCGTCGGTATAGGGCATGTCGAGTCTGTCGGACATCATGGGCGGCCGAGACTGACCAATCACGGCATCTATTTCAGCCTGGACCTTCTCTGTAGTTTGAAAAGAAATGTCTTGATGTGTTAAACTTTAATGCATCAAGTAATGATATAAAAGATGCATGAAAACAGTGTTTTTAAGTACAGTGCAGGCTGAACTCTCACCCTGAACATCTGGGTGCTTCATCATGAGCACCAGGCCCCACAGCAGGGTGGTGGAGGACGTCTCAGTGCCGGCCACAAACAGATCGAACGTGTTCCGAATCAGGTTGAACTCATAAAAGCCGTCAGTGGAGTCATGTGAACTCTGGCAGATAAATAAGTGGTGGTGTTACTAAACAAATTCAGATGTCTGGCAGACATGATATATCATGCATTTACATTTTCCATCTCTGTTATGAAGGCATCGATGTAGTCCTTGGGGTTGTCAGGGTTGTGCTCCTTCTTGTGCTTTTCAATATTTTCTCTTATGAAAGCACCGACTGTTTCGTAGTGTCTGAAGAGGTCGTTGTGACGTCCAGGAAGATGTTTCATTATGGTGGGGAACGCATCGTAGAACTGAGAGAGAAAGGAGAGTACAGGTTAGTCCCATTCCTTGAAAGGGTTCTTCTGACATTCTTTACTGATGGTTTTACAGTGTGCTGGTGATGAAAATCCAGCATTTCCTGTGTCAGTCGTACCTGGGCCCATATAGATCCCAGCAGGTGCACTGCGTCCGCTAGACTGTCAAGATGCTGCTGGTAGGTGTGGTCACTGTAGTCAAACCGCCGCCCAAAGACCATTTGACAAATGATGTTGCCGACTGCTTTGCTGAAAAGATTAGTTGGATCAAAAGCATCGCCTGGAAGAAACAAGGCATAACTTCACTGGCTAGTTGCAGAAGAACGTGTGTTCGCATGGTTTAACGGAAGCTTACAGATGAAGAAATGTGGTGGCTTGCGTTCCTTGAACACGGGAATACAATTGGCCCTCCGGAAGGAGCGTGTCCAGTCATTTCACCCCTGTTACCATGGCGTTGCTACACATTTCGTTACCATACCTGTGGGAATCCCTTAATAAGGGTCTCCGTGCATGTTGACAGTGGATATTCAGCTCCACATCTGTCATGATTCTGAATGGTTCTTGACCATGTCACATGAGAGACCCCGTGACAGAGAGACATGGGATTTAAAACTCATGGGAGGAAAATTCTTTCTGTCGCTTTTTTTGGCTTTAGTGCAGAGACAAAAGGAAAGTTGACCCTCAAGGTTTCGGATCATATTTTACCTCTGACCTCGTTCTGCTACCAAGACTCCTCCTTCTGTCCCAATACCAACTGTCATGTTGTTTTAGAACTCCACATTAAAAGTTAAAACTCCACATTTAATCGTTTTAATTATTAAACAGGCTGCCACCTTTCTGTCGCTCCAGCTCCTCCAGGAGGCAGCGGCTCTCCTCACAGATGGCGAGCTCCAATGTCTTCTTCCCTAGGCCGAAGTTCCTGAGAGTGCTCAGTGCGAAGCGCCGCTGCTTCTTCCACGTATGGCCGTTACTGAAGAAGAGGCCCGCTGGAAGGAAGGGAAAAAATATGTCATGCAGTTTATGGTGTGTTTTATCCAGCTGGACCTTCAGACAGTACATGAAGACGTGCGTTTGAAATTTCCTGGGTTAAGGGAGCTGACCAAAATAAAAGTGAAAATCAGTCCCTGCACTATAGGAAGGGTCGTGAAACACTCACAGTTTTCGGGGTAGATTTTCCTGGCGATGTTGGTACATGGACGGTCTGCAAAGTTCTCTCCCTGGGTGACCAAGGCCTCCTTCACCAGTTTGAACCCAGACACAAACACCACCAGGTCCCGGCCCCGACGCAGGCTGAAGATGTTGCCATAGTCCTTGGCAAGCTGTGGAGACCACATGGACGATATGAAGATATGAAACACATTCGTGTGAGAAGATATGAAATTATAGCTACCATTCCATTCATTTATATACAATAACAAGCAGCAAATAGTTCCCATGCAGTTTAATGTATTACATAAAATTATTATAATTCTGCAAAAATACAGTCAGGGACAGGTGTTGTCAGTGAACGGGCTGTAAAAGCTCAGGCTACAGACACTCAGCCTTGGAAAACTGATGCTTATTATCTGGGCAACATTCTCTAACTTTTTGTGTCACACAAGTTGTGAAATTAAAACAGAAGATGGCTTACTCTGCATTTGAAGCGATGCTCAGAGCTCCAATGAATAGGGTCAACTAAATTTTCAGATGATTTCCTTTCAAGTATCATAAAAAATGCGAAGAATTCCAGGATGCCTTTTCATTGGCACCATTGTGTTGCATTTTACCCAGATACCCAGATTGCTGTTCTCTGATTGGCTATTGTCTAGGCCTTTCTCTTTTTTTACTGGCTGGTAAGTGACCAGCTCTAGGAGCTCTAGGACCTCCGCAGATACGCGCTTGTTTCATAGTGAGACGCTACTGCACCACGGTCTGAGAAATATTGGACACTGCGGCATATTTTCTGAACGTCAGAATGGAAATTGCGTGCATGAAATGCGATCATTTTAAGTAGCTGGTACCATACTTCAACATTTAAGATCTGGCTACACTGCTTTTGCGTGAGAAATGTCATGGGAGTGCATGACAAACGACTCACTGTCACGCTTGAGAATCATGTACAGTACCAAACTTACACAACCCCAGTATTTATTGAAGGTTAATAATTAATACTGATTGAAAAATAACCACACTGTACTAGCAAACGTTTGCACATTTGACGCTGCTTGTTGTGGAATGAAAGAGTATTTTAAATAAGTTAATTGAGTAGCTTAAATAAATTCATAATGATTCTGCATGTCTTACCTTGGCCACCTGAAGGTGCGGCTCTTTGGGACTGATTTCGAAGATGTTTCCCACGAACGGAAGACCTGCGGGTCCTGGTGGATAGCTGGGGGGCTTCCTGTTCTTCAGGTAATCGGCGATTAGAAGGAAGACCAGCAGGAAGAGCAGCAGGCCCTTCAGGTCCCACAGTCCGGACAGTGCCAGCAGGTCCATGGCAAGGAGCTGCTGAGAAGAAGAGACGTAGCAGAAAAGCCAGAAACTGGAGGAGGACGCCTCCTCCTTTTTTTTTTACTTTGAACGCTATAGTCCCCATGTAATACTTATTAACTTTAATTATTAACCCTGCCTCTTTAAGTGAACAGCAAACATTTTTTTTGTTTTTACAGGAATGGGTTATGGATTTTCCAGCAAATTCAAGTGTGAAAAAAAAACTACAACTAGTTGTCTGATATTGAAAAAAAAATTTTGAATAATTGAAAAAAAATCATATCTGCAAAAATGAATAAACTAACATTTCTTTTGTGTCTGTTTGTCCCTCTGGTAATGGTGCGGGACGGCAGATTTTACAGTTATGTATGTGGATGATGACGTCAGCTGTGTATTTTCACACTGTGTTCAACTGTCCCCTATGTGGCATGGTACCCTCATTAGCGCTCCTATTTACTGGGTTCCTGAGTGAAAACATTTCCTTCTACACCGATAAAAAGGTCTGCGAGCTTTAAAGAATAAATAACCAAACCCAAACAATATTACTGCTGTTTTCCAGGGTGTCCCAGGAACGGTTGTTCTCCGGCAGGCAGTGTAGATGAATGAACGGCTCAGATCTTCTGGAGGGCAGGAAAAGGGACTGTTTATGTGAACGTATCTAAGGGGCCGTGTGGGAGAGCTCTTGTGTAAATAAAGGGGTGTGTTATGTAACCGGCCCGATGAGTTTCTCAGAAATCTGGGGTGAAGAAAAGAGCTCGCATTCTTCCTGCGTGCAGAGGGACCTCTCGGGAGACAGACAGAGCCGGCACAAAGCAGAACATACATTTCTCCGGAATGCTCCTGGATCATGGAAACTAGCTACATTCTGGTGTGGGCACATACACTTATGAAGTGTCTTATTTCCTATCGACATAAATAAGTTATAACCTGAGCAGAAAACTTGCCATGTTATCTTGTTTGCCATTTACATTTACAAGTGCATTATGGTACAAGGACCTCTACAGCAGAGTAAATGTCTGAGCCTGAGCCGACCCGTTGGGTTTGGGCTCAATTTCCATAACTTCGGTTGGGTCGGGTTGAGCTTGATCAGTCAGCAAACGCAAACTTCCGGTCTATAGTACCCATGCGCTGCTTGTAAATTTGTTGTCATGTTGTCATTTGGTTTTATTAAATTTAAAAAAATTTAAGGAAATGTTCATTGGATTTTAAAGGTCCCCTGACATCTGTCTGTATGTGAGCTTGTTGGTCTGTGTTTCTTTTACATCCACTTTGGTGCCTTGATTGATGGCATCTGCTTATTGGCTGGGACTGAAGCCTGTGCCTTTAAAGAGAGCAGTTGTTTTCTGTCTATTTCCATAATTTGTAAAGAAATATTCTTTACAGTCACACTTATTTGTTTACATCCCCATTACCCCTAGACTGGAATGGAACAGATTATTTTACATTAATGCGAGTTCCTCTAACCTGTGGCTAGAAATGGTGGATGAGTGCTTTGGTCATTCTGCTTCACTATTCAGAGAGCGGCAGCTAGGATGGGCGGATCTGAAATTTGTCCCCTTATGTTGTCACAGGGGGATGTTTTTTTTTCTGGAAAGACGCCGACACGACTTCCTGTCTGCGCCAGACATTGTGGTTGGTGAATGGTGTCGATGACATCACTTCCGCAAATGCCCCTCAACTTCTATAGGCCGCTCTCCTCCTCATCCCACCTCTGTTCTCCTCATTAACATTTAAAGCCACACAGACCTAAACGGCACATCCTGGGGAGATCTTGTTGTGGGACTGAATTTCGGAAAGAGACGTCAGATACAATATTAAAGGACCACTATAAAAGCAGAAAAAAAAATTATGTCAGGGGACCTTTAATTATCACGAAGTGAAACTTGGCTTGGCGCATTTCACTGCACATTTCCTCCACTGCGCT
The DNA here is from genome assembly GCF_900700375.1 of Denticeps clupeoides. Classification (NCBI taxonomy): domain Eukaryota; kingdom Metazoa; phylum Chordata; class Actinopteri; order Clupeiformes; family Denticipitidae; genus Denticeps; species Denticeps clupeoides. The sequence goes on from NC_041725.1 coordinate 16,783,612, forward strand.
TGCAGCATGTGCAAAGAAAGTCGGGATTTAAAAAAGCTGTACTGGTTCGGGCTCGATTCGGGTCATATTCTGTTGGGTCAACGTCTCTGTGGTGCTCTGGGTTTTGCTTGTAGTCGTCTGCTGCAGGGCTCAGCGAGACTGGGCACACATGTTGTAGGGGTGAGGCGAGTAGGTGAAGCCATTCACCCCCTCCAGACTCATCTTCTGACCAGGTGCTGGGGAGAAGGAGAACCTTTGCAGCAGGGAAGTGAACATAAGGAAGAGCTCCATGCGAGCGAGCTGCTCCCCCACACACATCCTCTTCCCTGGTGAGAACAAGACAACCATGAAGCTCTCAGGCTTTTATGTGAAATTGAGAAATGACTACCTTATATCTCCTGACCTGCTGAAAATGGAAGGAAGGCATCTCTCCTGCGGAACTTGCCCTGGGCATCCAGGAAGTGGCCTGGGTTGAAGATCTCTGGTGTTTCCCACTCGTTTTTATCCTTCAGAACTGATGACAAGATGGTAGTCACTACAGTTCCCTTAACCAGAGAAAAATAAATTCATGAGCACAGATTTCCTGGGACCCATAACCTGTGCTGGTGCATTGTGGGTGATATTGATGTTCTCCTCACCTTGGGTATGAAGTATCCAGCCAGTGTGGTGTCTTTGCTTGCTACTTTAGGGAAGCCCAGTGGTACGATGTTGCCTAATCTCTGTGTCTCATGGATGACAGCATCGGTGTAGGGCATACTGGGTCTGTCTGCAAGGTTCGGCTGTCGTGACTGGCCAATCACGCTGTCTATCTCGGCCTGGACCTTCTCTGCAGAAGACAAAACATGATTAGTTCATGGTGCTTAACTGCCAAAGAAACATTTTTTTTAGTAGACATCCCTCATCTCACTTCATCCTTTCTTCTACCCCATGTTGTTAATAAACGACCTGCTGCTTTTATCTCCAGAACAGATTGTTCTGGAAATTTCTCTGGCACTTTCTGTACAACAGCATTGATGGGTACAGTTATGTGTCTCAGACTGGACGGCAGTTCTCTACCCTGGATGTCTGGGTACATCATCATGAAGAACAGGGCCCAGCGGAGTGTGGTGGCAGTGCTCTCCATTCCAGCTTCAATAATGTCCAGGGTGCAGATGACCAGATTCTCGATGTGGAAGCCTGCAGCAGTGTCACCATTGTTCTACAAGGAGATGAAAGAGAAGATGAAGAAGTTCTAATGTATCTAATGAGCTCTCATTTTAACCTCTCATTGTTTAGATGTTTGAAAACTTCCTGGCACACCTTCTCAATTTCTCCCAGGAACGAGTCAACGTAATCCTGTGGATTTGATGGATCCCAGCTTTCCCTGTGTTTATCAATCTCCTCCCTCAGGAATGCCACTATTTTGGCATAGTTGGAATGAATGGTCTGGTGGGGGCCGGGCAGGTATTTGAAAAGTGAAGGGAAGGCATTGAACAGCTGGGAACAGAAGCAATATGTGTGGATGGATCATTGTAACCCACTGACCAAATTACCTTGTAAAGGATTTTTGCTCATGATGAATACCACCTGACCTGAGCGCGAGCTGATCCAGACAGTACCACAGCTTCTGCATCCAAACGGAGAACATTCAGGAACCTCTCGTCATTGTATTCAAAGCGATGCCCAAACACCGTGGAGCAGATAACATTTCCAACAGCGTTATTTAACAGGAACTGAGGATCAAATGGTTTACCTACAAGTCAAGCACAGGTCATCAATGCACCATGCAGAGTCTATTACTGTTTAACAAATTTTCAGCTTCTAACAAATATGAACACACTATACATTACCAGTCAAAAGTTTGGACTCATATATTTGTGGGTCTTGCATTTTCTACATTGTAGAACAAAACTGAAGACACAGGATTATTAAATAACACATATTTTGCACTAAACAAAAAAAAAAAGCAAACAAGGCAAAAAGTTTGGCTCTGGATGGCAGCATTTTACACTCTTGACTTCTCTCAACCACCTTAAGTGGGGGATGGTTTTCCCACAGTCCTGAAGGTTTATACTGAACATTTCCTGTCATGCCATGGCTGAAGGAGGAGGCACAGGTGCACAACATGGTCAATGTAGTGACTTTTTAGTAATAAACATAACGAATCTGGCTCGTGGGCTGAAATAAAAGGGAACAGGTAGCATCATACTTGCCTATGACCAACCCCAAGGTGTGGGGGAGGGCACAACTTAAATATGTTTCCTAATTACCCACCATTATAACCACATAGGAGTAATAAGGAATCCAAATAGTGAGTCTGTTCCACCTGGTGAGCCAAGGGCACAATGGTCTCACAATTTCTTAACATTCACAAAAATTTGCAATGGATTCTTCAAAATGGCTCCATATTAGCCTCCATAACGACAACCATCTAGGTGTGTCCAAACTTTTGACTGGTAGTGAATACAGTACATAGTCTCGCTGTCTCCACATCTCATACCGTTCTCTTCTTTGATGGCTTCACACAGATAGTGAGACTCTTGCTGAATACTCAGCTCCAGAGTTTTCTTGCCCTCTGCAAAGTGCGTGAGGTGAGTGTGGATGAATTTCCTCTGCATCTTCCACAGGTAACCATTACTGGAGATAATACCTTAAACCACAGAGAAAGTGAAGTTTACTATGGAGAGTAATAGCTAAAAACCTGTCCTACTCCAAAACATCAATTTTTGTGCATAATACATTATGAAGGTATACCTAAAATAGACTAATACAATGAGTTACTATGATAGAAACTTCAAATATTTTGACATTTATCATGATGAATTTTTTGCAATCCTTTCCATTTTCATGGAATATCATAATATATTTCTAACAGTCGTTCATTACCAACCCTGTCCTTTAAAGTTTACATGGAAGAGTGGAATCACGGGACGGTCGGGAAAGCTGTCCAGCTGGGTAACTAGGGCTTCTTTCACCATTTTGTATCCCGAAACAAACACTGTTTTCTCGCTGCCCCATCGCAGGCTGAAAACCTCGCCGTACTTCTCAGCCAGCTGCATCACAAAGGAAATAAACAGTCAGACACGCTTCTCCAGAGAAGGTCCAAAACCTCACACAGGCCAGACTGCTGTGCTGCATAACAATTACACTTTTGTACAAGGGACAAGGTCAGAGGTACATTTTACAGCTTTTATACACCATAATTGATTAAGCACGCAGTAAACACAGGATTTTTTACATTTTAATCTACACCAGCTGTTCATGTCTCACCTTATCCATTGTCTTGAAGTCCACTCCAGTGAACATATTTCCCAAGAAAGGCAGAGGCCATGGTCCTGGGGGAAAGTTGGGTGTTTTTTTATTCTTGATTATATCAGAAATCAGGAAAAAGACGCTAAGAAAAACCAGACAGCTTCTGACATCGATCCACTCGAATAAGGAGTATAAAATCATGGCTGGAATGGTAGAGGAGACACAAGCTGCGCAGAGGATGTAGAAGCTATGCCAATTGCAGTTTGATCCTGCAGTACCTAGAAAAACAGAGGGAGGGGCAGTAGGAGGAGGGGGAGGAGCTTTCTGTTTTCTAATGAGACATGGGTGTCCACATGTTTTGCAACACTCATCTATACAAAAAAATGCAGAGGTTGTCATGTTAAAAATATATCTAACATTATCAATGAAGAAACAAAACCTGCACTTTCCAAGTCTTTTATTGCAGTGTAATTCAGTAGATTTTTTTGTGATATTACGACATGAATGAGTTTTCCTTCGGTTCCTGTCCACCATGCAGGGCTCTGTGGAAGTGTTTCTCGTTTCTGGTCTTCTGAAGAACATGATCTGTCTGACTTCACCTTAATGAGGCTCAACATTTCACTAATGGCCTAATAATGGATGTAGCAGGTTGGAAGGATCACTGTTACATGCGAGCTAAAGCAGTAATTTACAGATGCTAAATATTTCATTGTGTCCTGTCTTTACAGCATTAAGTGGGAATGCTAGGAGAAATAACATGAAAAGTTCACATCATTAGCAGGCAGGTATCACCCAGGCCTGTGCTGCTGCAGAAACACATGGCTGCAGGGCTTAGCGAAGCTGGGCACACATGTTGTAGGGGTGAGGCGAGTAGGTGAAGCCATTCACCCCCTCCAGACTCATGTTCTGACCAGGTGCTGGGGACAAGGAGAACCTTTGCAGCAGGGAAGTGAAAATCAGGAAGAGCTCCATGCGAGCGAGCTGCTCCCCCACACACATCCTCTTCCCTGGTGAGAACAAGAAAATTAAGAATATTTGTACTTTCATTTTCTAATATTCTAAAGACAGCTAAAGGTCTGATATTGAGAAATGACTACATTATGTCTCCTGACCTGCTGAAAATGGAAAGAAGGCGTCTCTCCTGCGGAACTTGCCCTGGGCATCCAGGAAGTGGCCTGGGTTGAAGATCTCTGGTGTTTCCCACTCGTTTTTATCCTTCAGAACTGATGACAAGATGGTAGCCACCATAGTTCCCTTGTTGAAAGAAAACCCATCATGATTAACTGTGATGACGGCAATGTTTTCTCAACCCAGAAGCTGTGCTGGTGCATTGTGGGTGATATTGATGTTCTCCTCACCTTGGGTATGAAGTATCCAGCCAATGTGGTGTCTTTGTTTGACACTTTAGGGAAGCCCATTGGTACGATGTTGCCTAATCTCTGTATTTCATGGATGACAGCATCGGTGTAGGGCATACTGGGTCTGTCTGCAAGGTTCGGCTGTCGTGACTGGCCAATCACGCTGTCTATCTCAGCCTGGACCTTCTCTGCAAAATGAGTATTAGGTCCGACAGGTGAAAGCTGTCTCAACTACATATAACTTGACATTCTGTTTTTTTATTCACCATTCCGATAATGCCTTTTTACATTCATTATCAGTAGAATTTTGGAAAAGCACAAGAACATTAAATGGCCCAACATCCCCGTCACTTGATTACTGATCATTCAATAATCCCCAGACACACCCACTTCACTCGGCACACCGTAAATACTCCACTATAAAACCCCAGTGCACTGGTCTGTCTTTGCCTGCAGAGGTAGAACCGTTTTAGATCTTGTCAAAATAAAAAGCTCAACCCTGACCTGCTTACATCTATCTAGTTTATCTAGTTTATCTAGTTTGTTAAATTATGGAACAGAATTGTGGTGATGCAACTGGTAATCTGTGGTAGTAAATTTATGCCTCAGGGTTCAGTTCTTTGACCGGTTCTTATAAAATACTTCCTCTTGGCTGAACAAGAGTGGTATGAGTCTTCAACATCAAGAGGTTTAGTGTCAGAACACAGGTTACTGGACAGTTCTCTACCCTGGATGTCTGGGTACATCATCATGAAGAACAGGGCCCAGCGGAGCGTGGTGCCAACACTCTCTGTTCCGGCCTCGATCATGTCCAGGGCGCAGATGACCAGATTCTCGATGTGGAACCCTGCTGCAGCGTCACCCTTGTTCTGCAAGGTTGAGAAACAGACAGGATATGAGATTATATGAAATACAATAGAGAATTAAAAAAAAATTTAATTTACCTTTTCAATTTCTCCCAGGTATGAGTCTATATAATCCCGAGGATCTGATGGATCCCAGGTGTTCCTGTGTTTGACAATCTCCTCCCGCAGGAAAGCCACCACTTTGTCATAGTTGGAAAGAATGGTCTGGTGTGGGCCGGGCAGGTATTTGAAAAGTGCAGGGGAGAGATTGAACAGCTGAAGACACAAACAGCACAGATTCATATTCAGCTACAGTACTCACTGTCCAGACCACGTTGCCATGAACGATGCCAGCATGGAAAAATGGCTTATGCCATTTACTGTGAGTTTTTTAATCGTGACTACTGGCCTGAGCTCGGGCGCTCCCTGCCAGTACCACAGATTCTGCATCCCAGCGGAGAATATTCAGGAACTTCTCATCATTGTATTCAAACCGATGACCAAAGAGGGTGGCGCAGATGACATTTCCAACAGCATTATTTAACAGGAGATGGGGATTAAAGGGCCCACCTATAGATTACATTAAGAAATGTTAAGGTAAGAACTTACTAACAATTGTATTCAACAATGTCTGCACACATATATGTTTAACAACACTCGCATATGTTTTGTATTTATTCCAAAACGACTTTATTTCTACCAAAAATAAAATGTGTGCAATAAGTACGAAGACTGGAGACCTTTCCCTGCACGCTGTCTCCACAACTCATACCGTTCTCTTCTTTGAAGGCTTCACACAGGTAGTGAGCCTCTTGCTGAATACTCAGCTCCAGAGTTTTCTTGCCCTCCCCAAAGTTCTTCAGGTGGATGTTGAAGAATTTCCGCTGCATCTTCCACAGGTAACCGTTACTCAGGCCAACACCTTAAACCACAGTCCGTCTCAAAGTGAATATCATTGCTATAATGGTTTAAAAATAAATTTGATTTTAATGTAAGAAATTGTATTGTAAGGTCAGCAAGTATGTTCTTTGGTTTGCCAAATTAAAACTTTCAAATATATTTCTGTCTAAACAGTAAGTTACTTAAGTAAATATACTTACTAGAATTATAAGAACTTAGTACCTTCTCTTAGTAAGCATACTTAATAGAAGTATGTTCATTTGTGCTAATACTGTAGTGATATTAATAATGAACGTACTAACCCAAAAACCTTGATAAGTGTTTGTTTGTCCACGATTCGGGCCGGAGTTTTGTTGTGTACCTTGTTAACCTGATTGTGTGCAGCTGTTGTGAGTGTATAAATGTCAGCCTCTTGTATCGCTTCCCGGCCAGGATGTGTGTACTTTGTTCATTGTAATAACCACCCCACCCCAACATATATACTAGCCCAAAACACATGGAAATGGTTCCTTTAATGCCGTGCATATCATACTTGTTACCAGTATTTCTAAGACCTTTATCTCAGTAACAGGAGGACCTCTTTCCTCAAAGGTCTGTTGTATTCAATCCTATAGATGTCTTCTGGTGCAGTGGTTCCCATCCTTTTACTGAGAAAAGTCCCCCTGCCTGTCTCCAAGACAACCCAGGACCCCACAACCCTAATTCCTTCCTGCATACAAACATTGAAAGATAAACGGCAGTTTTTAGGTTTTTGTTGTTATTCTCCTTGTTTTATATATTAGAGGTGTAATCGTCCCTAAAAAGTTAGACTCGACTCGATCCAAGCCCAAAAGAATTCACCCCGACCCGACTGTTACACTGTGCATTTAAATAAATGACAGTCACTCAGTATGTAAAACCACTCAGTGGTTTTACATACAGCCATGACCCTGTGAGCTCTTGCAATGTTCAGCTTTTTAAAAGCCTGGCTTTCTATGTACGTGCTAAATCACATTTCATTTCATTAAAAAAAAATGTAATCAATTTACAATATATCTATCCTGTATAATATACAGTTATAATTATTTGGATTATCCTCTTAGGTGTTATTGTTTACACATTTAATATTTACAAACATAATTTTGGTGCAGATACAATTCTGCGCCCCCTGTTATTTTCTGTTATTTTACCACAGGACCCCAGGTTGGGAACTGCTGCACTCGTGGGTGACCTATGTACTACAGGCGTCAAAGGTCTTATTTCAAAAATCTAAATTGGTTGCATGCACTTTGTATCCTGCAACTTGCATGTGCCACACAGTGGCATTGTGGGTAGGGCTATGACCCCAAATGCTATCTCTGGTGTGGTTTCTGCCCACTGTCCAAATATATGCATGCCAGGTGGACTGGCAACTCCTTTGTGCTCTCTGGACTCTGATACTCATGGCCTGGGTGTGGATTAAATGGTTATTGAAAGTGTGTGAGTTTTATATTTTATATTACCCACCAAGTCCTTTAAAGACCGCATGAAACAGTGGAATCACAGGACGGTCAACATAGCTGTCCATCTGGGTAACTAGTGCTTCTTTCACCATTTTGTATCCTAAAACAAACACTGTTTTCTGGCTGCCCCATCGCAGGCTGAAAACTTCCCCATACTTCTCAGCCAGCTGCATCACAAAGGATATAAACAGTCATACATGCTTCTCCAGAGAAGGTCCAAAAACATGGACATGACTCAAACTGGGCAGACTGGTGCTGCATAACAATTACACATTTTGCAGCTTTAATGTGCAATAAGGTTTTTTGCTCATTCTTATTAATTACACATGTAACCCAGATTCTCACCTTGTCCATTGTCTTGAAATCTGCTGTAGTGAAAATATTTCCCAAGAAAGGCAGAGGCCATGGTCCTGGGGGAAAGTTGGACGGGTTTTTATTCTTCATTATATCAGCAATCAGCAAAAAGACAAAAAAAAAAAACAGCCAGCTTCTGACATCGATCCACTCGAAAACGGAGTATAAAATCATGGCTGGAATTTGTACGGAGGAGAACAACTGAGCCGTGTCTGTTTTGGTGGCCAAGTGCAGTTTGATCCCGCAGTCCTTTCCAAAATCTCAGAAGTACAGAGGGAAGGGAGATGGAAGGAGGAGCTTTCTTTTCCCTGTAGAACATGGGTGTGTAATCTTATATCAAGAGATTGATCTGGACACAGAGGCTGCCGTTTCACATAATACTGTCACACGGGGGCAAAACAGGAGGAAAACCACAATCACAGAGAGTGAGGGGAGAGGAGGAGGAGAGATAGAGGGAGAGAAACACACGAGTGTTAGTTTCAGGTCGGGCAGCTGGCATGATGTGGCACACTATTCACCCAAACTGAAACTAACATTTGTGCGTTTCTCCCAGTCTCACTCTCAGAGAGCAACGATGAGCACAGGACGTAAAGGGACACCAGAAGAACAATATATTTTTTGAGTGTTTGCACCTCCCTCACCTCAATCCCATCTGGCATAACACATTTTTGGGGCAGTGGTGGCGCAGCGGTTAAGGAAGCTGCCCCCGTAATCAGAAGGTTGCCGGTTCGAATCCCGAACCGCCAAGGTGCCACTGAGGTGCCACTGAGCAAAGCACCGTCCCCACACACTGGGTGCCTGTCATGGCTGCCCACTGCTCACGCAAGGTGATGGGTTAAATGCAGAGGACAAATTTCACTGTGTGCACCGTGTGCTGTGACAATCACTTTCACTTTTTTATATTCTGTGTGAACAACAGTATATATTCTCATTTGAAATATTTTGGTAAGGCAGAATCAAAAGTAAACCATAATGACAGTTTATTTGAGAAGGAACAGCAATAACAACGGTCACACTGGCCTGAAATGACGAGGAAGGAGGACGCATACAACGAATACGCAATGTCACAAGACAGTAGATTTAATACACAATGAAAAAACACACAACGTATGAAAACAGAAATAAACAGGTGAAACGATCATGAAACAATCATGAAACAATCAGAAATAAACAGGTGAAAACGATCATGAAACAATCATGAAACAATCATGAAAGATCATCAGAGGCCGTGTATTTAAAAAAATTGCTGGTATATGTCCTTGATGAATGTCAAAAAATGTTCTGTCAAGTTTAATCTTAAACAGGCTAAAAAGTTCACTAATAGCCTAATAATGAATTTAGCAGGTTGGAACGATCTGCTGCCTGGTGCTAAGATGTAAACTGTGTAAATGCAAAATTCTTCATGTACTTACACCTTTACAGCATTAAAGGTCTCATGACATGAAAATTTCACTTTGTGAGATTATTTAACATTAATATGAGTTCCCCTAGCATATGGTCCTGCAGTGGCTAGAAATGGCGATAGGTGTAAAGAGTGTTTTGGTCATTCTGCTTCACCGTTCAGAGAGTGGCAGCACAGACGGACGGATATGAAATTTGCCCCCTTATGACGTCATAAGGGGAAAGGTTACCTCCCCTTTCTCAGACATGACTTCCTTTCTGCACCACACATTGTGGTTAGTGAATAGTTTCACTTTTTTTTTTTTTTTTGTGTTGAATGGCCTCTCTCCTCCTCGTCCCTCTCCCACTCATTAGTATTTAATGCTGCAGACACAGAAATAACGAGTAATTCGGAAAGAGACTTCACATACAGAATTAGGGGACCAACAAGACCGATATAAAAGCAAAAAAAATGTTCATCCTTTAAGTTGGACTTAATAAAAAACAGTGACATAAAAAGTTCACATCATTAGCAGGTCCGTGTCCACCCATTCCTGTGCTACTGCAGTAACACATGGATGCAGGGCTCAGCGAGGCTGGGCACACAGTCGGTAAGGGTGAGGCGAATACGTGAAGCCCATCACCCCCTCCAGACTCATCCTCTGACCAGGTGCTGGGGAAAAGGTGAAATTCTGCAGCAGGGAGGTAAAGTAGAGGAAGAGCTCCATGCGAGCAAGCTGCTCCCCCACACACATCCTCTTCCCTGTTGAGGAGAGAACAATGATGATTATTTGTACTTATTTTTTCTAATATTCTTAACACAATTGAATGTTTGAAAGTGAGAAGATAATATCTCTTGACCTGCTGAAAATGGAAGGAAGGCTTCTCTCCTGCGGAACTTGCCGTGGGCATCCAGGAAGTGGCCTGGGTTGAAGATCTCTGGTGTTTCCCACTCGTTTTTATCCTTCAGAACTGTTGACAAGTTGGTAGTCACCATGGTTCCCTTGTTAAAAGAAAAACCATCAAGATGTACTTTCACAACTAAAAAGTTTCTTCATCCTATAACCCATTCTGGTGCATTGTGGGTGATATTGATGTTCTCCTCACCTTGGGTATGAAGTATCCAGCCAGTGTGGTGTCTTTGCTTGCTACTTTAGGGAAGCCCAGTGGTACGATGTTGCCTAATCTCTGTGTCTCATGGATGACAGCATCGGTGTAGGGCATACTGGGTCTGTCTGCATGGTTTGGCTGTCTTGACTGTCCAATCACACTGTCTATCTCAGCCTGGACCTTCTCTGCAAAACAAAACAGGATTGCACATGAAAGCTGCTCCCTTCTCAAATATGAATGAGTTTCATATAACCTGGTAACACGTCCAGTGTATGTGAGAACTTCAATCAATCAGCCGTGGTGGCGGTGGCCCTAGGTGAGCTGTAGGCGGGTTTGAATGTGAACCCCAGCTGCTGGCAGAACTGTCACCAGAAGTGAGCAATGAACTGTGTCCTCCGGTGGCCCGTAGAAGGGCATCACCTCCTGTAACACTATGGCGGAGGTCTGGGCTACTGTAGGAAGGCGAGACAGGGACACAAGGTGGATCGACTTGGTAAAGCAGTCCTCTAGTACCATAATAACCATCTTCTCAGCAGACGGGGAACAGGCCCATTATGGAGTCCATGGAGAACAGTGACCAGGGGCAAGGTAGGGGCAGGGGGAGGGTGTGCATGAAAAGAAGGCACAGTGGTGCAGTTTCTGGTCCTGAGTGAACTGCTGTGAGAGCATGGCGCCCACCCCAAAGAGGCGTCTGCTTCCATCACAAGAATTGCGGATCCAGATGAGTCCGGATGGGTGTGAATGTGACGCATCTTTTCAGCTGGTCAAATGCTTCCTGAGCTGTTGGGAGCCAGGGGAACTTTCAGGAGTGACATTAACTGCTGTAGGTCAGAATTAACCAATGGGAGGAATTAGTGAAGCAGAGGAAGTGATCGAGTTGTTTGATCGTGGTGGGAGGTGGCCAATAGACCATCACTGAGACTTTGGCTGGGTCCATGGTGAGGCCTTGGGGGCTGAGTTTGAACCCCAGGAAGGAGGTATGAGTGGTGTGGAAAGTACATTTCCACATGTAGTTGATGCAGGGCTGAAGTCCCTTCAGGAATGGTTAGTGATGACTGGATGTAGTCCTCCATGGCTACTGTCTTGGCTTGAGACAAGGAATAAAGATGTCTCTGCAGTGGAACGCTCCCTAGCAGGGGCCAGATCCTTACTGAGCACTTGGACAAAGTTATGGTAGTTGGATACGACCAGGAACAGGGCATTCCTCCTGCCAGTGATCTATGGCGGTAGACAGAGCAATGGTCTCTGTTGGGGAACACTGGAACTCTTGGAGGGTTCCAATGTACCCTCCTACAACTAGTACTTCCTTGTCGTAACTTCCTGTTTTCCTGTTTATATGTGTTGTTCTGTTCTGTTCACTGTAATTCTGTTAACTGATATTGTAATTTCTAAATTATCGTTAATTATTTTGTAATAGATATTTAGTGTCTTCTACCCTGGATGTCTGGGTACATCATCATGAAGAACAGGGCCCAGCGGAGTGTGGTGGCAGCGCTCTCTGTTCCAGCCTCGATCATGTCCAGGGTGCAGATGACCAGATTGTCGATGTGGAACCCTGCTGCAGCGTCACCCTTGTTCTACGATGACAGAGTCAGGCAGAATAAAAGATGATAGGAAATGTGCTGACTGTGTTCGGTCATCGAGTTATTTACCTTTTCAATTTCTCCCAGGTATGAGTCTATATAATCCCGAGGATCTGATGGATCCCAGCTGTTCCTATGTTTGACAACCTCCTCCCTCAGGAACGCCACTATTTTGGCATAGTTGGAATGAATGGTCTGGTGTGGGCCGGGCAGGTATTCAAAAAGTGCAGGGAAGGCATTGAACAGCTGGAGACACAAGCAGCACAGATCCATATTCAGCTGTTGCTCTGTGAACTCACTGACCAAGTAACCGTGGAATTAATAATGCGGGCATGGAAGATACACACCTGAGCTCGGGCGCTCCCTGCCAGCGTCACAGCCTCTGAATCCCAGCGAAGAACATTCAGGAACTTCTCATCATTGTATTCAAACCGATGCCCAAAGACGGTGGAGCACATGACATTTCCAACAGCATTATTTAATAGGAAATGAGGATTAAAGGGCCCACCTATAGAACACATGCAGACATTTTCAGGTAATAAGTTTTTATTTTAATTTGTTATTAATTAATTATCAGTGTTCTGTAGACAAAACACTGCTGTGTTAACTGTATTCATTCATTTTAATGTGTAAAAAGTGATTCACGTGTTCATTTTACCAGTACTAGTTTAAACGGAAACAAGATAAAATGTGTGCAATGTGTACGAAGACTGGAGACCTCTCGCTGCACGCTGTATCCACATCTCATACCGTTCTCTTCTCTGAAGGCTTCACACAGGTAGTGAGCCTCTTGCTGAATACTAAGCTCCAACGTTTTCTTGCCCTCCCCAAAGTTCTTCAGGTGGCTGTTGAAGAATTTCCTCTGCATCTTCCACAGGTAACCGTTACTCAGGGCGACTCCTTAAAACCACAGTCAGTTTTGAAGTGAATATCATTGCTATAAAGATTTAAAAATAAAATGTATTTTAATGTAAGAAATTGTATTATAAGGTGAATTGCAGGATATGTACAGTATATGCAATGTTTTGCGATTAGAATTTCATAGTGCCTTCTTTACGCACCCAGTCCTTTATAGGTCACGTGGAACAGTGGAATCTCTGGACGGTCAATAAAGCTGTCTTGCTGAGTAACTAAGGCTTCCTTCACCATTTTGTATCCTGAAATAAACACTGTTTTCTCGCTGCCCCATCGCAGGCTGAAAACCTCCCCGTACTTCTCAGCCAGCTGCGAAATATACAAACAGTCAGAGAAGGTCCAAAACGTCTCGCATGCAATACGCTGCCATAACAGCATTATGGGCACATTTATCATCTTTGGTCTAGCAGAATTAAATAGTTAAGCCTTTCACCAACTTTGCAAAGAAAAGCACGTATCCTGACCTGACATTGTACTGATCTCAATAAATAAGCACTTAGTGACATAACGAAATGTGTCCTCTCTGCTTTTAGCCATCACCCTTGGTGAGCATGACAGGCGCCTGGGGAGCAGTGTGTGGGGACGATGCTTTGCTCAGTGGCACCTTAGCGGATCGGGATTCGAACCTTCTGATTATGGGGCCGCTTCCTTAACCACTAGCCTCCACTTGCCCCACATGTAAAGAAACCACACTCCTATCATTTTAGATATAGTTATAATAGTACATATATTGGTCAAAAAACTATATTCTCAGTAGTCCAAAAGGTAAGATAGTCAAAACATTATTTTTACCAGTACAAATTGTATTTTGAGATATCTGGAAATCTGTTCTTCCTAGTAAATCATTCCATATCTTTAAACCCTGTAAGATAACAAGTGGCCACTTTAACATTTAATAGCTAGAATTGATATGTATTGCATTCTTACTAGGAGAAATGCACATGTGAGCCATTTACAATTCAGGTCTTACTATTCACAATAATCATTTTGGATATACATTTCCGATATACATAATGATATTCTGAAAATCACGATCGACAGTTGAAGTAGTTCAAATGAAATTATAGGTATCTATAGGTCCAATTTTTACGTGGAAAAATACAGTTCTGGATGTGATTGCTCTCTCTGCTCACTCTCCAATGCATTATGAGTGCTTACAGTTGGATTGTACATTTGTGCATTTCTCCTAGTAAGAATGTTGCTGCAGATAGGTGGAATTCTCATTCAGGATATCTGAAATGAATTTTGGATATCAGATATTGACATTTCAATATACATGAATTTGAATTGTGACGTCATTTCTCCTAGGAAGAATTCGGTAGTATTGTTATGTCTGAAAGGGAAATAGTGGACAGAAAGAGTTTTTTAAATGTTGAGAAACTATGAATGATTAAATTATGGATATCTGAAATACATATCCATTCTAGTTATTAAACGTTTTAACACAGCAGCTGTTAATGTCTCACCTTATCCATTGTCTTGAAATCCACTCCAGTGAACATATTTCCCAAGAAAGGCAGAGGCCATGGTCCTGGGGGAAAGTTGGGTGGGTTTTTATTCTTGATTATATCAGCAATCAGCAAAAAGACGCTGAGTAGAACCAGCCAGCTTCTGACATCGATCCACTCGAATAAGGAGTATAAAATCATGGCTGGAATGGTAGAGGAGAGACAATGTAGATGTAGTGCTGGCCAAGTGCAGTGTGAGCCTGCAGTCCTCTCCAAGTTCCTAGAAATACCGGGGGGAGAGGAAGGGGGACAGGAAAGGGGGAGGGAATCCTCTAATTTTCCTATTGCCTGAGTTCAAGTACACTGATATGACAGCAGTGTGACGAGTGTTTCCTTACATGCATTACAGTTGCCGTGTAAATTCATGGGCGGTGTCAGTAGAAAAGTTTCACTCAGAAAACATCAATCCGAGATCACGTCTGTTAATCATTTGGTTTGTTGACTGAATTGGCAGACGAGTTAAATCTACGTTCAGTAAGGTCATCATTGATTTAAAGAGATATTACATAACAAGCAGCTGTAAGAAATCATTAACACACAAGGAGCCTAATGATGCATGCAAGTGGTGTCGCTCCTGACCATATCGCCACGTGTTACACGACTGTCCCAGGACCCCTTGCACTTGACCGTATATGGTGTTTCTAAATATACCTGAACATAATAAATAAATAAACATACATATCAAAATGTTCATGTAGAAACGTGGAAAAAGTTCTAATTAGCTTTAGCGCGGGTCACGTGGATCACCTCAGCCAGACTCTAATATCAAAAGTAGATCTTGTAAGCGTTTCTACTAAACAGCTTCAACATGCTCTTAAAGAACTCTCTGTACTGCAATTAAATGTTTTATGTTGTTCAGAATGTAACCATATGGGACCTTTTGTGTGTGTGTGTGTGTGTGTGTGTGTGTGTGTGTGTGTATAAAATACTTTTATATTTGTAACAAGTGTGCTCAATCTTGACAGCTACTGCTGCCACCACCTTTTTAATGTGGTGATGCTGGGGAGGTCCAGCCAAATGAGTTCCAAGGGTTCCACAGGTTGTAGTCCTTCCCCTTTCCCAAACACACGCCCTGTCAGAAATATAATATCACAAATGTACTCTCCGCTCCCAGTAATCACACCCATTCCAAATAAGATTCAACATTAAAAGCGGTGATTTCCCTGGAAAGACCATGCCTGTGCGTGCCCTAGAGAACCAGCTATGCCTGTACAAAGGGCGGATTTATGGCTGCCTGTGTTGACATATGATGATGACCTTCTGTTCTTCTGCACCACAGCAGTTCTGAGGCTTCTTGCCATGATGAGGTACGAGCTGCTCGGCTCCTCTGTTCTAGACTGGTTCAGCACGACCAACGTGCTGCGACACCCAGTCCATGAGACGGGCGCCACCGTGTGGTGTAACATGAACTTTACTCTTTTACTAAATTTAAACATTAAACCTACAAACCCCGTATAAATCGTAACAATGATGCACATAAGAAAAGTGATTTTATTAGATTTTTTCCTTTTTAAAAAGCATACTGCATGCACAAAATCCAACTGGTGCAAACTGGTAAAGAAAATTATTAATTCCTTGGTGAACTGCCCATCACTTATTAACTTTTTTTCATTTTTATTAACTTATCGTAACACCAGCTGTTCTCTGTTGTCATGGGGCACTTTTTTGTGTCAAACCTTTCTGTCACTTTGTTTGTTCTTGCAGTTTGCAAAGAAATATGGAAATATTTTCAGTATTAACATTTTTGGACCACGGGCCGTTTTTCTGAATGGCACCAAAATGCTGAAGGAAGCATTTGTTCAAAACGGGGAAAATTTTGCTGACTGACCACACTTTCCCATCTTCAAAGATGCTATAGGCGACAACGGTAATGTATTTTCCCAACAGCTGCACATATAGCATTTGATGACAGTAGGCCAACTTGTCTTTACATATTTTTAATGGCTACGCCTGGAAGCAGCAGAGGCGCTTCGCTCTTTATACTCTGAAAAATTTTGGCCTGAGCAAGAAGAGCCTGGAGCCGTCCATCCAGCAGGAATGCAGGTGCCTAAACGAAGCTGTTGGTAAAGAGCGAGATATGTCTGCACCAGAAATCTGCAGGAGAGCCTCTGCACTAGTGGCTGTGACCATGTGGCTGTGACCATTTGGCCCTCACTGGCCGGTGAACAACGCCGTTTCCAATGTCATCGGTGTTTGGCGACCGCTTCGAGTACAGAAATGCTGAGTTCCAGTCTCTGCTGAGACTCATCAATGAAACAGTTTATTTGGAGTCTAGTGTCTCCGTCCAGGTAATCTTCTGTTTTAACTGGCTTTTACAAGCTGCTTGATGATTACAGCAAACAAGGGCTGCTGGGACTAGAGCCACACCCACAGGAATCAGAGATGGGGGGATGGCAGAAACAATCACAAAATAATGTGATTATGAATAATGTGGCCAACCCCCATTATTGACATTATAGAATAATTTGCATAATTGTCTGTTCTCTAAAATGTAATGAAGGAAAACTTACATTGAGAGCAGGGGCTGTACAAGATTTGGAAATATCCTCGTCCTCATCTTCCTCCGCTTATCCGGGTCCAGGTCATGGGGGCAGCATTCCAAGTAGGGAATCCCAGACAGTCCTCTCCCCAGCAGGACCCCAAGGTGTTCCCAGACCAGACTGGAGATATAATTTCTCCAGCCTGTCCTGGGTCGACCTGGGGGTCTCAAGCCGGCAGGACATGCCCAAAACACCTCTCCAGGGAGGCGTCCAGGAGGCATCCTGACCACATGCATAAACCACCTCAAATGGCTCCTTTCGATGTGGAGGAGCCGCGGTTCTTCTCTGAGTCCCTCCCGAATGTCCGAGCTCCTCACCCTCTCTCTAAGGCTTTGCCCAACCACCCTTGTTAAATTGAGAGCCTTGCTTTCTGGCTCAGCACCCTCTTAACCACGACAGATCGGTTCAGCGTCTGCATTACTCTCCTGCTCCCTTCTTCCCTCACTCATGAACAAGACCCCGAGATACTTAAACTCCTCCACTTGAGGCAGGACCTCTCTCCCAACCTGGACTTGGCAAGCCACCCTTTTCCAGTTGAGAACCAGGGTCTCAGATTCGTAGATGCTGATCCACATCCCAGCCGCTTCACACTCGTCTGCAAACCTACCCAGCAAGAGCTGAATGTCAGAGACTGAAGAAGCTAAGAGGACCACATTATCTGCAAAAAGCAGAGACAAGATTCTCCGGCCACCAAACTCAACACCCTCCACACCACGGCTGTGCCTAGAAATTCTGTCCATATAGGTTATGAACAAAACCAGCGACAAAGGGCAGCTCTGACAGAGTCCAACCCTCACCGGGAACAGGTCCGACTTACTGCCGGCTATGCGGACCAAACTCACACTCCTCTGGTACAGGGACTGAATGGCCCTTAACAAAAGGCTATCCACCCCATATTCCTGGAGCGCCCCCCATAGGGTGCCCCTGGGGACAAGGCCATCACCCTAGCAAGGGTAAAGAGCTGGTACACAGTTCCACGGCCAGGACGAAAACCACATTGCTCCTCCTCAATCCGAGACTCAACTATTGTCCGAACCCTCCTCTCCAGTACCTTGGAGTAGACCTTTCCAGGGAGGCTGAGGAGTGTGATCCCCCTAAATGTGGAACACACCCTCTGGTCCCCCTTCTTAAAAATGGGGACCACTCCCCCAGTCTGCCACTCCACCAGAACTTCTCCCGATATCCATGCAATGTTGCAGAGACGTGTAAACCTGACAGCCCTACAACATCCATAGCCAACATCCATCTCCGTGGCATCTTTCCCTGCCATCTGATCCAACTCACCAACAGCTCCGCTCCTGTCTTCACCTGAGTATCCAAAACATATGGCCGCAGGTCAGATGATAAGTCAATCATCGACCTGCAACCTAGTCTGCCCTGGTCCAAAGTGTACCGATGGGCATCCTTATGTTCAAACATGGTGTTCATTATGGCCAAACTGTGGCTTGCACAGAAGTCCAATAACAAAACACCACACAAGTTCAGATCTGGCGGGCCGTTCCTCCCAATCACGCCCCTTCAGGTCATGTTGTCATTGCCCATGTGAGTGTTGAAGTCCCCCTGCAGGACAATTGAGTTCCCAGTCGGAGCACTATCTAGCACTCGTCCCAGGGACTCCAAAAAGGGTGGGTATTCTTATCTGTTATTCGGCGCATCCATGCAAACAACAGTCAGGGCCATTTACCCGACCTGAAGGCGCAGGGAAGCTACCCTCTCATCCCCCGGGGTAAACCCCAACAATAGGCTGAAAGTCTTTCCCTCCACCTCACAACCGGAGCAACTTCAACAAAGGAGAGTGTCCAACCTCTCTCAAGGACTATGTGTTGAGGTGAGTCCGACTATATCCAGCTGGTACCTCTTCCACAATCTCCAGCTCCTTCCCTGCCAGAGAGGTGACGTTCCATGTCCGGGGATCGGACCGCCAAATCTCCCGCCTCAGTCTGCCACCCAATCCACATTGCACTGGACCCTTCATGTTCCTCCTGCGGGTGGTGGGTCCACAGTTGGATAAGCCCATGTATCCAGTTCAGGCTGGGCGAAAGCCCAGGCCTGGCTCCAGGGTGGGACCCTGGTAACCCTCCGGGCCGGGTACACTGACTCTTTGATGTTTTTTCCATAGAAGGTCTTCTGAACCGTTCAATGGAGCCGTGGTGGCGGTTGCCTATGAGTTAGAAGACGACATCTAAATATTTGTGAAGTTGGACGAGATGACTGAGAATCTTGCTGACTCACAAAGTGCTGATGTAATTTATGAAGCTATAAAGAGTTGGGGTAAGAAGCCTGTTCTGTAGACATGGGTTTTGGTCCGTTGTTAAATCATTGCTAATATCATTGTTGTGTGACGTCATTGCTGAAGAAGTGCATAATTTTAACACTGTTTATGCAACATCTTTCAAACGTTTGAACAACCTTAAATAACACATGATGTTAGCCAGAAGAATTTCTATAGTTTGGCGTAATCATTCGTGTGTAAATGCTGACAAATGTTGTCATACAGATATACGTTGGATCATAGAAACCAGGGTGTGTAATCATAGTTTTAGAATAGGTCATATCATAACGTTGTGTGCTTATGTAACCAATGTCTGTATTTTTAACCTGCGTGATGTATTTTTAACCTGCGTGATGTTATAATGAATGTTTATACCATCGTGGACATGTTGGTTTCATGCCTTATTGAGAGAGATTTAAATATGTGTGTGAAATGTTTACAATACCTCGACAATGCATAATTCTTTCAAAATAAATGTTGTGTAACCAAAGCAGACTGTGTCATTATTTCAGGAAACAACACACCATGACAAATATTTTGAAAGCACACTACTATACGCAAGAGTTCCTTTGGTGGTAAAACAAGGTTAAATGATGTTGTTTTAAAAAATACAGGAGGTTTCTGACTAGTTATCAGGGGAGGATGCTTACATGTTTAACAAACCCGCGCGTATCAAGTACAAGAGAAATAGAGTCACGGTGTACGGTATAGACAAACAATTCCAAGCAGACCTTGTTGACATGTCTATGTATTCAAAGGAAAATGATAGTTATAAATACATGCTAATGTGTATAGATGTTTTTAGTAAATACACGTGGGCTCGTATTTAAAAAAAAAAACAAGACTGGAACTGAGGTGACTAGAGCGTTTTAAAGTATTCTAAAGAAAGGCAGAGTACGTAAAAAATTGCAGACCGACCAGGGAAAAGAGATTTTCAACATAGGTTTTCAAAATATAATGACAAAACACAGAATCGGCCATTTTGCCACCAGTAGCGAGTTAAAGGCTAGCATGAACGTTTTAACAGGACTATTAAGGGTAGAATGTGGCGATATCTGACATCGGTCAATTCTAAAAGGTATATAGACGTACTCCCTGACTTAGTAAAATCATATTATGCTAGTTACCGCCGAAGCATTAGGATGAGACCTGTAGATATGACCTCTGAAAATGAAGAGCGTGAACGATGCAAAAAATGTGGTGTTTAAATACAAAACATGCAATATTGTAAGAATTTCTAAAGCGAGAGGTGCATTCACAAAAGGATATGAACAAAACTATATGGAGGAATTCTTTACTATATCAGACTGTATCCCGCGTATGCCTTCGGTCTACAAATTGAAAGATTATGATGGTAATATAATAGATGGTACCTTTTATGAAGAAGAAAGATCAAACTAATCAGTAATAAACCGGTTAAAGTTGAGAACATTTTGGAAAGGAAGAATGTGGGGAAAAGAAGTATGGTCCTGGTGAAGTGATTGGGCTGGCCTATAATATTGAACTCTTGGGTTGATGAAAAAGACTTAGTAAATATTTAAATCATTTTAGAAACAGTTGTTCCAGAACCAGTCTTTCATTCACGATAAAACAATACCATGGACGACGAGGTATTGGGTTTTATGTAAGCCTGCCGAGTAATGCTTCACAGTGCCTATATAAAGGGTGATTGGGAAGTGGCGCTTATCCAATTCCAGTACCTGAGAACAGTGGTGGAATGTAACAAAGTATTTGTACTACGTTACTGTACTGAAATACATTTTTACATATCTGTACTTTACTTAAGTAAAAATAATAATGCATACTTTTTATTTTACTCCATTACATTTTGCGGCAATTATCTGTACTTTCTACTCCACTACATTTCTACAATTTATGCCGTTACTCGTTACATTTTATGAACACAATTTCCTCAAAATCTTGCATGAAAAAATAGTTGCCTATTGCGTTCTGGCGTTGTTCGCCATTTCCTACCAATCAGGCTTTATTAGCTCCAATGATGGCAGAGCGCGCGTCAGTTAGCAGCACGAGCTGGTAGACCGGCTTGATTTCAAGAAGACGAGACCTTCAACATGGACCCAGAGCCTGCATCTACTGAGCGTGAACATGAGCCCTGCAGCTCTGAATCACAAAGAAATCCTTGGCCGGATTTGACAAATTGTCACGTGGGGGCTGGACATGGTGATGAAGGAGGACGCATATGCACGACTTCACACCACAGGGGTTTAATACAAACTGCACACGACAAGAGAACATTAACATGCAGTGACCTGACGGCGAACAGACACGAACAGGATAGTTTTATACAATTATATAAATATACAACAGGTGAACACGATCAGGGAACATTACACGAGACGACCATGAAACTCCGGTCCGAACAAAGAATGAGTCCTTGCGATTTCTTTGCATCCCATGCCTGCCACAACATAAAGAATTGTTGGCATTTAAAAACTCCCCTTCAAATTTGAAAAAACGTATAGAGGTAAGCTATGCTATGGTATGCTATGCTTTTGGGTATGTTATGACATGTTATAATACTATTATCTAGCGAAATGTATGCTGACATACAGAAATAGTATCAAAATCACACCAGTGTAGCTTCATTATTTTTTTAACACGGTGGTAGGATAAAACTGGTTTATTAGCTCAGAGAAGATAGCTTAATGTCTTTGCAAGCATAATGTCCAGCTCAGTGTTGTGCCAGTTCACATTCATAGTTAATTTTTAAAAAATTTGAACCAAGTTCACAGCTCAAAAATAAGCACACCAAACTTTCCAATACACACATACTGTATAATTGCTTGTAATTATTACGAGCAATGACATCAGTACAGGCATAAGTCAGTGATTGTACTATGCTTTTACAAAATGGCACACCCCAGATGTTGAGACAAACCATTGTGTGAGTACTTTTACTTAAAAAAAAAAGTAGATTAGTAAATTAGTAAAAAGTTCATTTAAAAGTAAGTACTTAGGACTTTTATTTAAGTAAGATTGTTGATGTAGCACTTCTACTTTTACTTGAGTACATATTTTGCAGGTTACTTGTACTTTTACTTAAGTACAAATCACACATGAGTAAGGACAGAGCAGAATTACATCATTCCATTTAAATACGGTAAGGTGGTTACAAAACTACTTTTCAGACCCACAAAACAATCTCAAAGAAATTGAGGAACTATGAAGATCTTTAACCCGTACATTATGTGGCGTATTATCAAAACCAAGCAGGCGATGGGATTCCTGTTTTTTACGGCGCTCCTTCTATGTACGGCGCAGGGCTAGGTGGTATTTTTCGTGGTCTTTTTCGAATGGCACTACCGCAATTGAAAACAGGATTCGCTATAGCAAAGCCCCGTCTAAAATCGGTCGCTAAAAACAGTCACAGAGGTTGCAAAAAGTAAAGAAGAAAAAAGCTCAGTTTCAAAAAGGAACTAGCGGGGTAAACAATGCTTGCACGAGCATCTGGCTAAAAGAAATTTAAAAAACATCTTCTAGTCATGACGTTTATACACAGCATGTTCGATGAATGTGTCAAGTACGAGTTGGATTTGTACACTATGACGTAGCTGTCTATAGAAAAAAAAAATACATAAATCGAAGTACCGCCTATTTCGGCATTGGCTGAGACCGTGTCCCTGGAGTTTTTTATAGCTGGAAATGGAGAAGACTATGTTGATTTAAACAATACGCTTTTATAAAGATCACTAGAAGGGATGGTACAAACATAGATGATGGAGCAACTGTCGGGTTGATTAATTATCCTGGAGCTACAATATTTTTTTTCCCCTTGGGGGATCGTCTGATCAAAAAAATACCCGTACAGAAGCATCATAGAGTGTCTGATGAATCACTTTTCTCTGCAGTTTGTTTTACAAGGATACTACGGGTCATATGGATATTGCAGATCTGACTGGAGCAAACCAGGGTTTGAAAAAAGGGCCGATTTCACCAACGCTAGTAACATTGTACAATTGTTAACGCTGATAAACAGCGATATCTTTTTTCTTTTCAAGAAAAATTGATGTTGTAAAAATGCATGAATTTTAATATTACAATATTATAATAACCATTTGCATTCAAACATTATGATTTAGAATTCCTAGCAGTATATGTGGACGGACAACAATTCCTGGCCAAGCCATTTCAACCGCAGGTTCTGCTATAAGAGAGTGCTGGCCTCGTCCTCGCACTCGTCGCCATTGGTGTCATCTGGATCTACGCTATCGCCCAATGAGCTGCCATGGGCAGTACTCCGGCCATTCCGGCTGGAGCCTGCCCGTTTCCCAGCAGGAGGAACGCTTCCTTGCTGGGGATCTTCATATGTTTAGCCGGCCACATTCTGTTACGCCCGAGGGCTGAGGGGTGAAGAAGGCGCAGAGACGAGGCATTTTGAAAAACAGGGATTTTTATTAAATGACAACAAATACGGCAGGAGGGCCAAAACCGGGGACGACAACGGAAAGAAACAAAAACAAGAATAGAATAGAATAGAACAGAATGCCTTTTGTTGTCACTATATATTGTAGTCGAGGATGATCTGGGGCTTCCTCTTCTCCCTGCTGCTGATATCCAGCTCCCGGTGCTTTGTGCTCAGGAGTAACACGTTCTTACCCCTCTTTGGTATGTACGATACCACGGTGTGTGTTGCCGTAAATGCAAACACTGAGGAGAGAGACTCTCTCCCCCAGACCCTCAGGAGCTCAGTGGAAGTTCTGGTTTGTTTTTTCTTATTGTGCCGACCATGGCAATCTTCCTTTTGGGCAACTGCTCTGCCAGCCTGTAGGAGGAGAAAAAGTTGTCACATGTGACTGTCACACCAGTCAGACCCTCCGTCATCTCCAGCACAACCCTTTGTCCCTGCTGGTGGTGAACCGGCTGATCGGTTGGTGAAGCCGTACCTCCTTGGATTTATCGGCATGTACCCCTCTTTGGTATGTACGATACCACAGTGTGTGTTGCCGTAAAGGCAAACACTGAGTTGCATCGCCTACGATACAGCACCAGTTGCTCGTCAACGCACATGTCTGCTCCGGGGTTAAAGATCCGTGGGAGCCGGTCAGTCCACTGGTCCCATATTTCGCGGAATGGCGGCCAGCTTGTCATCATCCCGACGTCGTGGTCTGCAGAGACGGTCATCAAATTACATCTTTCAGACACGGTCACCCGAAAGATGTGGCGACCCGTCTGGCCGTACCAGAGGCTGCGCGTTCCATGATAGATTCTGCTCAGTTGCCTTCAAATGACTCCTTGTATTGGACAATGTTGGGGTAACTCATGTTGGCTAGAACTGCCACCTCTTTTCGGGACTCTTGTCTCTCTTTACTTGACATCTATTAAAGACAAAATTAAAGACCAGTTTTAGACATATGTGAGGAAACAATAAAAGCAAGCTATAAAAAAACTAGAAATTATGAACTTTTTGCAAAATAATTTTTTTTGTTGTTTACCCCAGGATCTGACCTCTCTATACCAAACATTCATGAATTTGTAACATTTCTAACCCTTTATTCGCCATGAAAAGTAAGTAAAAAGCGTCAGGTAGGTTGCCTACTCTCACCACTGCATACTGGGTGGGTCCTGTCCTCCTTCGGTTCCTGAAGGGTTATATCTGAGGGTCGCGTAAGTTGTGGGTGCCAAGAAAATTTCTCAGTTTTTGGACCTCCATAAGAGGTCCGGTGTCTCATCTGACTCAGTGGAGCTGGTGGAGGATGAGCCAGACCCTGGCACGGACTCCTCATCCGTCGTAGTGGACTCCTCTGTCTCGGTGTCAGATTCTGACTTTGCGCTCTCCGGCCCGGTGGGATCGGGATTGAGATCCATCACCATTGCAGCCGCCTCCTCTGCAGTGTACAATCTCGCCATCTCGCACTTGAGATGACTGAAATGAGGAGCTCTCCTCTTTTATTATCCTGTACGAAACGCTGTAATCAGTTTGGGTTCTGGAAAAAAGTTTAGTCTGCCTAAAACTGATCAGCCTGTGTGTAGATGTATTTTATAATAAAAGTCTCGCGAAGCTTTGAGCGTGCGCTGCACTGTGTTTGACCCTGCAGCCGCGTAAAACAAAATGTGGCTCTGTTTTTATTAGGTTTTTGGGGGTGTTAGTTCTGTGCTGGAATATGTCTGGTCTGTCATTTACTTCAAAGCTGTGCATGTGCCCCTGTGTAGAGGTATATTTCATGCATTTTAGATTTATATATATATATATACACACACACACACACACACACACACACACATATATATAAAAAAAAAATTACATTTGCATATAAAGTACACATGAAACGGAGGATATGGAAAATGTTTATTATATAATTTGTGGACGTGTCCGTATGTCAAGATATGCAAAATCACCGATATTTTCTACTGACACACTATCTGTTAGACCCCCTAGAATTTCAACATTCATATTTTGGCTGGAGGGGGTAGAGGGATGGATAGTGTGTGTGCCATCTGGTAGAAAAAGCCAGAAAAGGCCATTATTTTCTCCGCTTGCCATACATCGTAAAGGAGACGCGAGGTCACCAACAGCAAGACAGAAGGGTCAAAAAAGCCGCAGAACTGGGAAAATGCACGTTTTGTTCATGGTCTTTTATCAGGATCCAAAATTTGTATTATAATGGGTTTCAATGAGTACATTTTTGTGTAGGAGTGCGTTAACTTTTTTTTAAGTGTTTTTATTTACATTGTAAACAAAGGTCGGAGTTTTTTTTTTATGAAAACTGAGCCCAAAATGAACACCGGGACCTTCATCATCAACAATTTGGATGAAACATGATCACATAAATCAATAAAGTATGTCCAAAAGGAAAAGAGTGGGTAGGGTGGAGCAAAGTGTCAACGCACAAAAGTCACTCAGAAGCGGAATTAAAACGCACATTTGACATGAGGGAAAAGATGTCCGCGTCCGAGCAGCGCACTTACTTTTAAAACGCGTCTTCGTTTTGTCTGAGAACAGTGAAAAGCGGTCAAACATTAGAGCTGTGCGATTCATGACTCACCCGGGTTAATCACCCGGATCCTTTAAATGACTCATGAGTCACGAATCTGAGGTCTCCATTGAACCGAATCCTTCGAGTCCTAACTACAACATGTCTAAATTGTAAACTCCATCACATAAATACATCTTATAATCATTAAAACATCAATTACTACCATAAAAGTTACATAACTTCCAGTTTCTTTGCACGACCACACTTAAAAATGAGGTATATCAAACAAACCTACAAACGTCCCGCAAAGTTGAATCCTCCTAATGGACTCCTTGTGTCAGTCAGAGCCGAAAACAGCCCTGCAGGCGAATCTGAATCGCTCACAGACGGGTTCGCGCTCCTGTAGCACAGACCAGAGTCACGAGTGAATCAACCGGTTACTTTCCTTTACAGCCTAATACTGACTCAAGTGACTCACGCACCCGGCTCAGAGAGCTGGTTAGCGCTCCTGGCGGTTAACTTCCTCTACAACCGGACTCGGATCAGAGAGCGGGTTAGCGCCAATACTGACTCAAGTGACTCAAGCACCCGGATCAGAGAGCGGGTAGCTCCTGCAGTCGAATCTGAACCGCTCAGGGAGCGGGTTAGCGCTCCTGGCGGTTAACTTCCTCTACAGCCGGACTCATGTGACCGAATCTGAACCGCTCAGAGAGCGGGTTAGCGCCAATACTGACTCAAGTGACTCAAGCACCCGGATCAGAGAGCGGGTAGCTCCTGCAGCCGAATCTGAACCGCTCAGAGAGCAGGTTAGCGCCAATACTGACTCAAGTGACTCAAGTGACTCACACACCCGGATCAGTTTAGTGAGTGACTCAGAGGGAGCCGAATCCTAAAAAGGATCCGAGTATTACTGCTCTATCAAACATTCGACGGGCTCTGACAGGAGCCGTCCACCCGGGAGAAGGGGCGGGTTAAACACCCACTGTTCTTCAATATCATTGGCCAAGCAGACAGAAGCTGTGTTCTTATTGGTCAGACCTGCTGTCAATCACAGCGGAGTGCTTCCATATAATACCGTGGTCTGTTTAACGACCCATAGCAACTCTCTAGGCTACGCAGGAACCGTGACGGAAATAAACTTGAGGCAAATATGTCAACTGTGAATATGTGAATATCTAAGTGGACTGTATAATTTAATAAATAGAATGAATATGTGACTGATTTCAGGGAAATTATGACTATTTAAATATTCATACATAACTCATACAAGTTACCAAAATCACACATCAATTTTTTAAATAATACCTGATTCATTTGACATTAACTGTGGTACTGTCTGTGTCTGGTCTGCTATCAGGGATCAGAATTGGTCCATTTACACAGGCAACTCTCATGGACACACATATTATAGTTGTTTTTTTGAGGAATATAATCGGAATATGCAATAGTCAAGTCAAATATTCTAGAGCACTTTAACAGCAGTTCCACTGCACCAAAGTGCTGTACAGGCATAAAAGGACACAAAGATATACACAAGATGTAAATAAAATACAAACTAGAATACAGTACAAAGTAAATTACAAGTCGAGATTGAAAGAGCAAATTGAATGTGAGGCGGTGGCTGGTTCCATAAGTGGGGTGCAGCAATAGTAAAGGCTCTGTCGCCCTTCTGCTCAAGGCGAGACCGGGGGACGTGGAGGAGGGCGTTACCGTTTGATCTGAAGGATCTAGGGGTCGACTGGAGATGAACAAGATCTGTACACATTTCGTTGTGTGCACGTGTTCTGTGTATCACAACGACAATCACTTCACTTCACATTTCATGTTTACATTTATGGCATTAACCAGACGTCCTTATCCAGAGCGCCTTACAGTCAGTTGTTACAGGGACAGTCCCCCCCCCCCCCCCCCCCCCCCCCCCGGAGACACTCAGGGTTAAGTGTCTTGCTTAGGGACACAATGGTAGTAAGTGGGATTTGAACCTGGGACGTCTGGTGGTATATTGAGCTACATGTGTTTACGATAAAAAATGTGGTTGTAAGAGCTTGTCAAAAAGTGATTCCTTGTTATTCCTATGGGAAAAATAGCGTAATGCGGGAGGAGTTATGTATTGCTTAATAAAAGCAACTTGCTATATTTGGGATAATCGTATGAAAACTGAAGGAGGAAATACGTGTAGAAAATTGTCCAGAGAATACAAAGAACAATAAGATTTCCTAGCCAAAATAATTATCTCCGGTAGTGCTACAGCTTACAAAACCATAGTTAATATTGAAATGTGAATAAATTCATCTGTGCTTTGATTTTATTATTAATATCAGTTCAGGTTATTAATTGTATTACTGTTAATATATATATGTTTTATCTTTTACATAGAGTAGGAACAAAATGTTATTAACCCTTTCATTCACCTGTTTCACTTTATTAAACTAATTGAAGAATGCAATAGAATTCAGTTGTTTGCCAACTTCTAACCCCAAATGAGTGAGAGTTTCTTACAGGTGAGCATGGGTAACATCATCTTGTGGTGCGTGACTGGGCGACGGCCCGATCAACATTGCTTGCAGTTTTTACTATTTTTTTGTGATAACTATGCATTTTTCCCCACATATCTACATGGCGCATAATTCAACATTTTTAAGCTTGTGAACTTGACCAGATTGCATTCCCAGACGTCCGGTAGTGGACGTCTGAAATGGAAATTGTTTTTTAAATGTTGAGAAACTATGAATAATTAAATTATGGATATCTGCAATACATATCCATTCTAGTTATTAAATGTTAAAAGCACTTCCCATAGGAGCCACGCCCGCCGGTGTCTGGGATTTTCAACGTTAGTATTAATCACGTTTTAACACAGCAGCTGTTCATGTCTCACCTTATCCATTGTCTTGAAATCCACTCCAGTGAACATATTTCCCAAGAAAGGCAGAGGCCATGGTCCTGGGGGAAAGTTGGGTGGGTTTTTATTCTTGATTATATCAGCAATCAGCAAAAAGACGCTGAGTAGAACCAGCCAGCTTCTGACATCGATCCACTCGAAAAAGGAGTATAAAATCACAGGTAAGGGGAATCCTCTAATTTTCCTATTGCCTGAGTTCAAGTACACTGATATGACAGCAGTGTGACGAGTGTTTCCTTACATGCATTACAGGTGTCCGTGTAAATTCATGGGCGGTGTCAGTAGAAAAGTTTCACTCCGAAAACATCAATCCGAGATCACGTCTGTTAATCATTTGGTTTGTTGACTGAATTGGCAGACGAGTTAACACTAGAATTACTGACCCATTACCTGTGAGGCCTGGCACATTTGCATTTGCCCTCTGATTGCGCTTTTCTAAGAGCGCAGATCAGGATGGCCTCCCTATCACGGCCACGCAGGAAGAACCTCTCCACGCAACAGGCTTTGGTCTTGCTTCAGGAAATGGACGAAGCAGACTCTGATTGAGGAGAGATTTAATTTGTCTTATAAAGTTCTTATAAAGTGAAGTGATTGTCACATGTGATACACAGCAGCACAGCACACGGTGCACACGGTGAAATTTGTCCTCTGCATTTAACCCATCACCCTGAGTGAGCAGTGTCCAGCAGGCCACTGATACTTCCTCAGAAGAATCTAAAAAGGAGACGGAACAAGAACCCAACATGCCTCCACGGAAGATGCCCCAGACAGCCAAGGACAGCACTGTGTGGGTAGAGGAGACCATTGGAGTGCCCAGTGCAGTAGCAAATCACTCGTGCTTCACTGCGCAAATTGGACCCACAAAGTCTGTATAGGTTTGTCATTGTCATAGTACATATGATATTTATATAAACCCATTTAGAGTGAGGTTCATGTAAATCTCAGAACAGAGCCGGACTGGAATTTGGCAGTTCATGAACTGATGGCATTCGTTTCAATTCTGTTTGTAAGAGCAATCATGTGTCCCGTTGGTGCCATTGTGGATTGCTGGTCAGAAAACATTCTGGTGCCAGTAATCAAAGAGACAATGTCCCGAGATAGATTCATTTCTATCATGCAACACCTTCGATTTGATGACAAGGACACACAGGCAGAACGGGTGAAAACAGACAAATTTGCTGCAATCTCCGACATCTAGGCACACTTCAAGAAGAACTGAGCAGAGAGTTTCACTCCAGGAGAACACATGACCATAGATGAACAGGTCATGAATCTGATGGAGCCATTTTTGGATGATGGGAGAAATATCACGACGGACAATTTTTGCACAGACTGCAGCAGCGCAAAGCAACGCTATTGGGCACAGTGAATAAAGTCTGACGTGAACTTCCTCAACTTGCAAAAAAACACTGAACAGCGACAGGTATGATCTACTTCAGTGCTTAGAAGTGGCAGTGTCTCCTTTACTTCGGTCTGCCTTGGTTTTAAGATAACAAATGCAAATGTGCCAGGCCTCACAGGTAAGGGGTGTGTTTTCAGAACAAAAGCAAGAGAAAAATGGAGCTCAGCAGGATACCAGGAGGTGTGAGGTCCAGGCAATTTACGGAAAAATTTGCGCAGCCTTAGTAAATCTAGCGTTAAATCTAAGTTCAGCAAGGTCATCATTGATTTAAAGAGATATTACATAACAAGCAGCTGTAAGTAATCATTAACACCCACAAGAAGCCTAATGATGCATGCAAGTGGTGTCGCTCCTCAGTGGAGAAGGGAACTGGACGTTTTTCTGGTGACGGGAGTCTTGTTTTGGGGTTAATATTGAGAGGAGCCAAAAAGGCTGTATAACACTCAGTATGATCTTTTTTGTTGGAGAACATTACCATATTGCCACATGTGTTATGCAACTGTCCCAGGACCCCTTGCACTTGACTGTATATGGTGTTTCTAAATATGCCTGAACAGAAAAAGTTCTAATTAGCTTTAGTGCGGGTGACGTGGATCAACTCAGCCAGACTCTATCATCAAAAGTAGATCTTGTGAGCGGTTCTACAAAACAGCTTCAACAGGCTCTTAATGAACGCGAACCCTGCAAATAAACTGCACAAATAAACTGTACTGCAAATAAAGAAGCAGACAAACTGATCGAGTTTAAACTGATCGAGTTTTATGTTGTTCAGAATGTAACCATATGGGAGCTTTTATATTTATATAACATATATGTATTAGATTTTTATATTTGTAACAAGTGTGCTCAATAAAGAGGACTTTGCCAATCTAGAAGCTACTGCTGCCACCACCTTTTTAATGTGGTGATGCTGGGAAGGTCCAGCCGAATGAAAAGCGCTTTATTAAGAGCTTTATTTAAAGCTTCCACAGGCCTGTGCATGCCCTGGAACACCAGCTATGCCTGTACAAAGGGCGGATTTATGGCCCCCTGTGTTGACATATGATGATGACCTTCTGTTCTTCCGCACCACAGCAGTTCTCAGGCTTCTCGCCATGATGAGGTACGAGCTGCTCGGCTCCTCTGTTCTAGACTGGTTCAGCGCGACCAACGTGCTGCTGTTTGTCGTTGTTTTTGCACTTTGTTTCGACTTTATCAAACATAGGAAACCGAAGAACTTCCCTCCCGGACCACCGTGGTCTTTGCCGTTCGTGGGGGATTTTCTTCGTATAAATTTCACCAGAATGCACCTGGACCTGTACGAGGTAGGAGAGCGTGTTTAGGAGCACCTAGTTATCTGTTTAAACCATGTTCAACTGCATTTAACCAACCATTCTTCACACCCAGTCCATGAGACGGGACTTTACTCTTTTACTAAATTTAAACATTAAACCTACAAACCCTGTATAAATCGTAACAATGATGCACATCCCTGTTAAAAATGTGTATAAGATGACTGCATAAGTAAGAAAAGTGATTTTATTAATTTTTATCAACTTATCGTAACACCAGCTGTTCTCTGTTGTTTGTGTCAAACCTTTCTGTCACTTTGTTTGTTCTTGCAGTTTGCAAAGAAATATGGAAATATTTTCAGTATGAACATTTTTGGACCACGGGCCGTTTTTCTGAATGGCACCAAAATGCTGAAGGAAGCATTTGTTCAAAACGGGGAAAATTTTGCTGACCGACCGCACTTTCCCATCTTCGAAGATGCTATAGGCGACAACGGTAATGTATTTTCCCAACAGCTGCAGATATAGCATTTGATGACAGTAGGCCAACTTGTCTTCACATATTTAGGTGTGGTTGCATCTAACGGCTACGCCTGGAAGCAGCAGAGGCGCTTCGCTCTTTATACTCTGAAAAATTTTGGACTGGGCAAGAAGAGCCTGGAGCCGTCCATCCAGCAGGAATGCAGGTGCCTAAACGAAGCTGTTGGACAAGAGCGAGGTACGTCTGCACCAGAAATCCGCAGGAGAGCCTGCGGGGCTTCTGCACTACTAAGTAAGAAGTGGCTGTGACTTCAGGAAAACCATTTGACCCTCACTGGCTGGTGAACAACGCCGTTTCCAACGTCATCTGTGCTCTGGTGTTCGGCGACCGCTTCGAGTACAGCAATGCTGAGTTCCAGTCTCTGCTGAGACTCCTCAATGAAACAGTTTATTTGGAGGCCAGCATCTCCGTCCAGGTAATCTCCCTGAACTGTTTGTCCTCTTTTAATGAGCTTTTACAAGCTGCTCGGTGATTACAGCAAACTAGGGCTGCTGGGACTAGAGCCACGACCACAGGAATCAGAGAAAAATAATGTAATTATGAATAATGTGGCCACCCCCCATTATTGACGTTATAGAATAATTGCTTAATTGTCTGTTCTCTAAATTGTAATGATGGAAACTGTTACGTTGAGAGCAGGGGCGGTACAAGCTTCTGCTGATAATGCAGAATGCATCCGGGGGGCACTGTTGAAGTACAGAATCATAATAATCTTTAACATTGCAGATATTAAATGATGGTGCTGAGCCCAAAAGGCCGGTCTACAGAGGAGAATGCTGTTCTGTAGTAATAACCGTCATGAACATTCAGAGAATGTTGACTGGTGTCAGAGAACCTGACGTGTGAGAGCCACTCCCTGGGTGGAATTCTTTCTAATATTTGCCCCTTTTAGATCTATAACCTAGTTCCATGGCTGATGAGACATGTTCCTGGCCCACACCTGCAAGTTCTTACCAACTGGAATAAAGTGGTCGAGTTCATAAGAAAGAAAGTTGAGGAACATCGTGAAGACTACGACCCCTCAACTGCCAGGGATTACATCGACTGCTTTCTCGCAGAGATGGAAAAGGTGAAATGAACTATGAAAAAAAAAAATCAAAACAGGACTTGTCCTGTCTTATCTTGGGATGTAAGTCCAGTTTAGGTGTGACATTTTTTAAAGTGATATAACTCTGAAGTGGCAGGACGATCCTGCTGCAGGATTCAACATTAAGAACCTGTGTGTCTGCACCATGGACCTGTTCGTAGCAGGAACCGAGACCACATCCAGCACTCTGTACTGGGGGCTGCTCTACATGATAAACTTCCCTGAGATACAGAGTGAGTGTCTTCCGTCTTGTACGGCCTGGATGAGGGGAACATTTTTAACTCCCAGCCTTTCTTTTTAGAGCAGGTTCAGGAAGAGATTGACCGGGTCGTTGGTTCTTCAAGACAGCCCACAGTTGAAGACAGAGAGAAGATGCCTTACACAAACGCTGTCATCCACGAGACTCAGAGATTTGGAAATATCATCCCTATTAATGTTCCCAGGTTATCTACTAAAGACACCCATGTGGGCGGGTACATCATTCCTAAGGTGGGCCACAGGCCACGTCAACACTGCGTTTGCAGATGTGTGTGTCAGTGTTGTCATCGTCTGTTTGGTGTTTTGTAGGGCACTATGGTCTTTGGATCCCTCACTTCGGTTCTTTTTGATGAGACAGAGTGGGAGACCCCACACTCCTTCAACCCAGCTCACTTCCTGGACGCAGACGGAAAGTTTAGAAGGAGGGAGGCGTTCTTGCCATTTTCCATTGGTATGGAATTTGTAAAAGTGTGTTGCCGACATTTAACACCTTTCAACAGATCTACCAAATGGCCGCAGTTAGATGCAGTGATAGATGGTCACAGATCAGGGGAAGGTCTGAATGAGGGTCTTTTCAGCGTGTTCTTCACTGACCAGGATTTCTCCTCCCCTGAAGGTAAAAGAGTTTGCCTGGGAGAGCAGCTGGCCAGGATGGAGCTGTTCCTCTTCTTCACCTCTCTGCTGCAGCGCTTCTCCTTCTCTCCTCCCGAGGGAGAGGAACCCAGCCTGGAGTTCCGGCTTGGAGCCACACTCTGCCCGAAACCGTACAAACTGTGCGCCGTGCCACGTTAACGGCTGAAATGATCTTTAGACGAGCTGCAGTCCCAGCTGGGTTCAGTACGCCAGGCCTGCTTTTAAACTATGACATCTTGGTGAAGACTTTTCGTACGCCATGCCGTTCATCTCCAACATTCTTAATTCCAAATTTAGTGCAGAAGCTTTTCACATTTTTATTGATGATTTGGGTTGCAATTAAGGACTTAACAAAATCTTTGTTTAAATGTAATATGTAAGTAATATGTAATTTCTATATTAGTTAGTACTGTTTCATTATTTACACATTTTTATGTTAATAATTCACATGACTTTGTGTGGTGTTTACATGCTTCTTTTACTTTTTAATTAAATGGTCATTTTGTTGAAAATTGTATTTAAATATGTGTTCTACCGTACAGCATGTACTGTAAAATACTGGTATATTTTGTAACGCATTATGACAGGGACACGCCTGCTGTTGTTCTGCCAACTTCATGAAATGACACCACGATTGCCACAACATGTGATTTAATATAATTATGATGTGAACAGTGATTCTGTTGTATGTCTGCCACAATAGGGTTTAAAGTGCAAGGTAAATTCACTCAGCGTTCCACACTAAAAAACATTTTATTGCACATAATCACATTCCAGTCCACCCACATTTATGCTTTATTGCTGTATTAATAATTTATTCACAAGTCGTTCTGGTTCAGCTGCTTGTGAAGCTATAAATATATGAAAACATCCCCCCAAATCATCATCTTTAGGAGAGAGAAGGATGTATAAATTCTCGTTTAGAATGTCATCCTGTAACTTCAATCGCTCTCATTTTATTACATCGAGGACCGTCACAAATCTTGTAAATGAATATAAATCCACTTCTGTGCTTTATCTCCGCAATATCATTCTAATCTAAAAACAACCTGAATACAGCTGCAATAAAACTAAAAAAAAAAAGCGATAACGTTAAATCTGCGTCATTAGAGAGAAATACGATGGTTAATGCTGTATAAGTTATCGTAAGACACACTGCATCTCCACGAAGCTTTCCATAGAGAGACGGTAAGCTGGGCTCGAACCTGTGACTTCAGGCCACTAGCAAACCAGCTTCCAGAACGACCGGTTTTTAGTGTACTTCTTTCGCAACGTGGCTTAAAGTGCAAGGTCAGTAGTCCAAAACAGGTGTTCTACCGTTTCCTCCTACTTGTCGAAACGTCCTACCAAGGCAACTGCGCATGCGCACGCCCATAAACGCATGCTGCGTTTTCAAAGTTTATTTGGAATAGTTAAAGGACAAGACGGTGAACACAGCACCAAATACTTGTGTTTCTGAGCTGTCAGAACATACCTGTGGTTTTTGGACAATAAAGTGTCATGATTAATATTTAAACAGGTAAAACACTGGTGGTAGGACAATCTGATGGGCGTTTCTGAGCTATCACAACATATTACTTGTGGTTTGTGGACAGTATCGTAGTATAATTATTATAAACAAGTTGCACGTCGCCTTTGTACAGCAAGCAGGAACAGCCTCTCTGAAAACAAGCTGCGGTAGGAAATTCTGACAAGGTAGGACAATCCGACAGAACACCGCGTTTTATCGCTGCATTTTTTTTGTCCGAGGTGTGTCGGTCTCTGCAGGTCAGATAAACTTTGTCGCAGGTCCCTGTTCGCTGCGAGTCGGGCGACAACTCGGTAACAATGAGGGAGTTATTTCACATTCTCGACGGGTCCGGCGTCACCTACGTGCTGCTGTTCTTCGTTGTGTTCGTGATCTGTTTCGACTGGATCAAGTACAGAAAGCCCAGGGGCTTTCCTCCTGGACCACCGTGGTCTCTGCCTTTAATTGGCGACGGCCATCGCGTCGAATTCTGCCGATTACATCTGCAGTTGCTCAAGGTAGGACGTCGGTGTAGAAGAAGACTAGTGAGCTTCATCTTAAACTGCAAGCACGTGTCACGTTATTTTTAATCCGAATTCTCATAAACTCTTCAAACGTTCGGGATGGGGGGTGGATCAACGGAGGCGCGACTATGCATCATGGAAAGTCCCGATAACGCCACGATGTTTCTCCAGTTTGCAGAAAAATATGGAAATATCTTCAGCATTCGACTCATTGGGCCGCAGGTGGTTGTTCTGAATGGCTACAAGGCTGTGAAAGAGGCTTTTGTTGACCAGGGGGAGAATTTCGCCGATCGGCCAACCTTCCCCATCTCTGCTGATATCGTTGAGGGCAAAAGTGAGGAATTGTCCCCCGAATCCGTGTCGCTCGTTGCCCATCGTGTTCGTTTCCGCTCAGTGTTCCCCTTTTGAAACGTGCACAGGCCTCGGTCTGGTGGAATCCAACGGGTACGTGTGGAAGCAGCAGAGGCGCTTCGCTCTTTTCACGCTGAAGAACTTTGGCCTGGGCAGGAAGAGCCTGGAGCCGTCCATCCAGCAGGAATGCAGGTGCCTAAACGAGGAAATCTGCGATCAGAAGGGTAGGTCAGCGGAACCCGCGGCCATCGTGGCGTTGTGGACCGCCGGTCCCCCGCCTGGGTCCGCCGCTGAACGGAAAAGTGTTCTTTCCGGGTTGCAGGGAAGCCGTTCAACCCCCAGAGGCTCATCCACAACGCCGTCTCCAACATCATCTGCGTTCTGGTGTTCGGCGACCGATTCGAGTACAACAACGGCGAGTTCCAGGCTATGCTGAAGCTGATCAGTGACACGATTAAAATGGAGAATGGTATCTGGGTTCAGGTAATCATCTTACGTTCAGAATCAGAATCGTGTTAATGCAAGCACATTGATTCCGGTAGATGGTGTCTCTCAAGTAGAAGAAAACAACAAAAACAAAACTACGACAATGTGTACGGACGTGTGTAAGTGTTATTTGTACAAGTTGCAGAATATGTTTGAACAATGTGCAGTACAATATAATAGACAATGGAGTACAATATAATAGGCAAACAACTAAATCCTATAAACAGAGTGTACATAAAGTGCAGTGCAATGTTAAGGTGATTCGCAGTGAGACAGTTTCAGCTCTTTAGGAGGGAGATGGCGAGGGAGATGAAGCTGGTCCTGGTCTGCAGGCTTCTATAACGTCTGCCAGAGGGCAGCAGGTCAAACAGTCTGTGTCCAGGGTGTGAGGGATCTGCCCCCCCTGCCCCTTTCCTGGATCTTGAGAGGTACAGGTCCTCTCTGCTGTCCGTACAGTCCGCAGCAGTACTGATCCTGTCCCGTTTAGTGGCCGCTCCGTACCAGGCGGTGATGGAGGAGCACCGGACAGACTCGGTGACCGCAGTGTAGAACTGGATCAGCAGCTCCTGTGGAAGACTGTACTTCCCCGGTCGGTACGCAGACTCATCACCATCCTGAATGAGCCCGATGACGGTGGTGTCGTCTGCAAACTTCAGGAGTTTTACAGGAGTTTTACGTCATACGTTGTTTTTGCTGCAGTTTTTGAATCCTCCGATGATGATACATTTTCATAAGAAAATCTCAACGTGCCGAGGAGTAAATATGTTCTGCTGAAAAGAAAGTCCCGGTTTAAAACTGACTGAGGTTGTTTGTATAAGTTGCTGTATAATGTTCGTTGGGATTTGGTATTTATTTGAACGCTGGTGTTGTTCAGTCTGCGCTCACCTGATGCCAAGAACGGCAGGAAAGCGGCTGGTTCAGACGTCCGTGTGGGCGAGGCCTTAACATAACGCGAAGTAATGTGACAGGGACCGTCCCCCTGGAGACACTCGGGGTTAAGTGTGAGGGCTTCACTGGACGTTTCCCGGCTCAGCCCCACTTTCAGGCCCCTTCTCCTGCGGGGGAACGTCAGTGCAGAGGAGACACGTTTTAACTGGCATCATTCAGACATTTATGTCTTTTTTTTTTCTGCCAGCTATACAACCTCGTCCCGGGGATAATGAGGCATGTGCCCGGCCCACATTTGAAGATGATTTCGAGGTGGAGAAAGGTCACCGGCTTTGTGAGGAATAAAGTTGAAGAGCATCGCGAGGACTACCAACCCTCCTCCCCCAGGGATTACATCGACTGCTTCCTTGATGAGATGGAGAAGGTGAATAGCCGAGGTTGGTCATGGGTAATGTGGGTAAATAATTTATTGGTGTGTGCAGTTACGAACCGTCCTGCCTCTTCAGTGGAAGCATGATGAAGCGGCGGGATTCGACCTGGAAAACCTGGCCATCTGCACTTCGGATCTGTTTATAGCCGGCACCGAAACAACGTCCACCACTTTGTACTGGGGTTTACTCTACATGATCAACTATCCGAAGATACAGAGTGAGTCTCGGCGCTCATTCGTCCTGCGTAGGGCTGTCTGTCTGCTTTGGTGACACGTCTTGCGTGTGCTGTGTAGGAAAGGTGCAGGAAGAGATTGACCGGGTGATTGGGTCCTCGAGGCCGCCCGCCCTTCAAGATCGGGAGAGCATGCCCTACACTAACGCAGTCATCCACGAGACTCAGAGGTGTGGAAACATCCTCCCGCTAAATTTGGGCCGAGTAACCACAAAAGACACCAAGCTACGTGACTACACGATCCCCAAGGTGGGCCGGATGCCGTGGAGAGACGTGTAACAGGTGGGGTTGGGCTCATGAAACACTGTTTCTGCAGGGCACAATGGTGATTGGCAGCCTCACCTCGGTTCTCTTCGATGAGTCTGTGTGGGAGACGCCGCACTCCTTTAACCCGGCTCACTTCCTGGACGGACAGGGCAGCTTCAGGAAGAGAGACGCCTTCCTGCCGTTTTCTGCTGGTATGGCGGTCCCGTGGCTGACGCAAGGCGTCTCTTTTGATTAATGAATGATATGAACTGTCTGTTTTTTTGTTTTTTTTGAAGGAAAGAGAGTTTGTTTGGGTGAGCAGCTGGCCAAGATGGAGCTCTTCCTGTTCTTCACCGCTCTGCTCCAGCGTTTCTCCTTCGCTCCTCCAGAAGGAGTGAAACCCACCCTGGAGTACACTGTTGGGTTTACACACTGCCCTAAGCCGTACGAGCTGTGTGCCATCCCACGTTAGGCGTTCTTCCACCAGCGTCACATAAACGTGAGCTGAACAAGCAGGCTTAGCAAATACATGGAGGCCTAGTGGGTGAGGGACCAGACTCAGAAAAGGTGCCTAGGGTGATGGGATCAATGCAGAGAACACATTTCATTCCATATCGCGATAACAAAACTGTATGTGTTGTTTCAATTTATTGATCACATCATCATAATCATATCTGACCTGTGTGAGGTTTAGACAGTCAAAGGTTTCACACGAAAACCTGTACAATATAGGAATTAATTATTTTGTTAAAACCTGACCTAAAGTGAAGTGATTGTCACATGTGATACACAGCAACACAGCACATGGTGCACACAGTGAAATTTGTCCTCTGCATTTAACCCATCACCCTGAGTGAGCAGTGGGCAGCCATGACCAGCGCCCGGGGAGCAGTGTGTGGGGACGGTGCTTTGCTCAGTGGCACCTCAGTGGCACCTTGGCGGATCGGGATTCGAACCGGCAACCTTCTGATTACGAGGCCGCTTCCTTAACCGCTAGGCCACCACTGCCCCTTTATAAAGTACTCTGCTCTATTGCTGCTATTTCTCAAATAAATAAATGACTATAATATGTGTGTCTTTGGG
The DNA here is from genome assembly GCF_900700375.1 of Denticeps clupeoides. Taxonomy (NCBI): domain Eukaryota; kingdom Metazoa; phylum Chordata; class Actinopteri; order Clupeiformes; family Denticipitidae; genus Denticeps; species Denticeps clupeoides. The sequence goes on from NC_041725.1 coordinate 16,823,845, forward strand.
AAGTGCCTGTGTGAACTGGCCATGAAATGCATTCTGGTTATAATGTAATGATCCCTGACAGTAAAACAGATTAACAGCAACAGTTAAGAGCTAATTTTCAGGCTTGCTAGGTATTCTGTGTCACTGTGATTTTGATGACCTTTAAATTGTGTGATAGAAATTGAGCCCGAACCCGACCAAACACGTGGCCAAGAATTACAGCTCTAGACTGTACTCTAGACTGAAGAGACCACCGCCCCCATGCTGAAGATGATGGGTCCAACCAGCTTTGTTGTGGAAGTGGATGCCTGAGATGTTCTCTCCCAGAAATTAATTGACCTCCTCAAAAAGTTCATGAATTTCCTATATCACCCATTCCTTATCTACACAGACCATAGGAACCTGGAGAGCCTGAGAACTATGAAGACAGTCAACCCAAGGCAAGTCAGGTGGGCCCTGTTGCGAAGTCAACATCTCCTATTGTCCAGGTGGCCCAAGCTGGCAAGGGAGTGGAATGCACTATGTGTGCCACCCCGAAGGGCTCAAATCAACCTCAGCAGCCACTACCGGTCCTGAACAGGCCTTGATCCCAGATAGACTTCATCACAAGTGTTGGAAAAAGGAGACTGCAGGTCCGTAGGAGGTCCGTAACTTCTAAAGCAACTGGGTCAGAAAATACTTCTGTCACAATATGCAAAGTCTCTGCTGGTCAGATAAGTTGGTCGCAGATCCGTCCCTATTCACTGCAAGCTTCCATTTTCATGCTAACTTAAGCACAGGATTCAGAGGTCGGCAGACAATTCTGTACATTTCTGAAGGTGTTATTTCACCTTCTCGGCTGGTTCGGTGTCACCTATGTACTTCTGTTCTTTGAAGTAGGGCTGCAACTAACGGTTATTTAATAATATAATCTGTCGATTCTTTTTCTAGACTTTTTTTTTTTTAAATAAAGTGCCACCTGAGCTGCCAGAACGATAAATAATTTATAAAAAAAATAAAGAACAATACAAATCAGAAAATTTAACTGGATTTGTTTGAATGTCAGAACTTGTTCTCTAGACTACACTGCAGATGCACACACTCGCAGGCGCACACACTCACAAACTCTCACACTGACACACACACACACACACTGCAAAAAATGCTTTTCTAACTTAGTAGTTTTGTCCTGATTTCAGTCCAAATCTCTAAAAAATCTTAAAACAAGATACATTTACTAGACAGATGAAATAGCATAAGAAATGATGTCTTGTTTTCTGATAAAACATCTCAAAATGAAGCAAAATTATCTGCCAATGGGGAAAGAAAACTATCTCAAACAGACATTTTAAGCATCACTTAATTTTCTCATGCCATTTTTTCTTGTCTAGTAATCTTGATTTAAGATTTTTTAGATATTTGGACTGGAAACTAAACAAAATTACTAGGTAAGAAAAGCTTTTTTTGCTGTGTAGCTATACATTACAAAAAATGAATGGTCCAAAAAAGGCTAGTGAATAAAAACATATCTTTAGTCTTTTAATGCAAAGTAACTATAGCACCTCTGCTTTACTACTGTTATTAACGAGCTAACGCTAACTTGTCATGCTTGTCAAGCTGGATGACGGGTAAACATTTATATTTACAGCATTTATCAGACTCCCTTATCCAGAGCGACTTACAATCAGTAGTTACAGGGACAGTCCCCCCTGGAGCAACTTAGGGTTAAGTGTCTTGCTAAGGGACACAATAGGCGAGTCGTCCACGCGGAGACGCAGAGAACAGTCCGAACGCTGTTTCATCCCCCCTCCACACCTGTAGGTGGCGCTGTAAGTCCCCGTCTAGTTCTCCTCCGCGGCGAGTTAAACACCAGCACCAGGGACATTACGTTCCTCACTTCAAAACGGAACAAAAGTAGGATTCTGTAGTGACTTACCCTGCTGCTGCGCAGTCTATGAGGCGCCAAACTCTGCTAGCATCTGTGCGCAAGAGAGACAGAGTGTGTTCACTCCGCTTCGCGCTCAAATAAAGTTATTAATCAAACGTCTCCGCGTCACAGCAACATAACGAATCGATTAGGAAATTCGTTGCCAACTCTTTTAGTAATCGATTTTTATCGATTTAATCGATTCGTTGTTGCAGCCCTACTTTGAAGTATGTGTAAGACTGAATCAAATGCACAACACCCAAAGCTATCAAAATCATAACATAGGTCATATATGATTATAGACAGTCAAAGGTTTAAAACGGTAAATCTAAACCTGTACAATACAAGTAAAATCAGTGTTAAAATCGGAGTAGTATATGGTAGTCTGCTCTATTATTAATATTCTTTAAACAAATTATGTGTATTTGAGAATAGAAGACCAGACACACAAAATGTCAAAGTGAAAGTGCACAGCACACAGCTCAGTTGGCAGTGGAAGGTACTATTCAGTTTTAACCTTGATTTATGTTCAACCACAAACATAACGATTAATGATACTCAGTAAATGAAACCATTTATTTAAATAATTAAAAACAAAGTCCATTATCAAAGACAAAGGGGATGTTCATTACACTGCAGCAATCTCCATCCATCCTGACAGAAGCCATAATAACAGTTTTCACCGTAGTGTGATGTAGTTGTTACCATAGCAACATTGTAAACGACAACATGACAGTTAGCGTTAACAAAAAAAACCTTCATGAACTGCTTCTGAACAGCCAATATAAAAGTATAGAGAAAAGGAGGTCAAACTGGTTTGTAAAAAGTTGAGACTGGTGTGGTCTGGCAGATGTGGGATCTGGAAAGAAAATGAGCACCTGACCCTTAATTTTTAGGAACCTTGGCAAGGTCACAACTGAGGAGAAGACCTCCCCTGTCTAATGTTGAACATATGGCATGAATATCAGACTTTGGTCAAGTACAAGATCTACTTACAAAACCTCTTCATACCTACATAAGGAAGAGAGAAAAGAGAGAGAGAGAGAGAGAAACACCCATGCATGGATAAGAGCGTCTGATAAATGCTGTAAATGTAAATGTATGCCTGACACCGCTTTTCTACAGACCACCGCCCTCCATAATGGGGCTCAAATCAGCCTCAGGTGCATTCTGGGAAGACTTCAGTGTGCCAACAGATTGTCTGACCCTGCTAGCAGAACAGATGAAGTATGCGCTTACTCATCATTATCTGTTGGAATAGGAGAAAAAGCAGAACAAGAAACATTATTTAGTTGCTTTAACCTGTAAAGGATAAAATATAAAACCTTCCTTAAAAAAAGCATAGATAATGTCATCTACAAAAAAAAGCAACAGCTGCTGTGAGCATCAGGAAATCCATTACGTATTAAAAAGATTCTCTTCCGGTCTCTCATGCACCCACCTTTGGGGAAAACCCCATCAGCCATGACCAGGTGAAGGATCTTGAAATACAGGTGCTGGTGTTCAGCACCCAGGATGTTCTGCACCATGTTGGAGCCAATCTCAATGTTCTCATCCTCATGAATGGCCTACAAGATAGAGTTAAACAGAAGAGTGCAGATATGATGATTAAATAACACAAAAGAGATCAAATTAAAAATTGTAATCTGAGGTTTTTAAGATACCCGTTCCCATTATTTTATAGTGAATATTCACATATTCAGTGCCTGCAAAATAAATTTTGTGTAGAGCGAAGTTGACACCTTGATCTTGTTGTAGGCCTCAGTAAAGGCCTCAAAGCCCATCTCCTGCTCCACGTGAACCTGCAGCTCCTCCATGCGCCTGAAGATGCTGTCGTGCTGCTCAGCATCGCTCTCCTCCTCTTCCTCAATGGAATCTGGTAAGGAAAAAGGGGGTGAGAAATAAAAAGAAGAAGGTCACGAATATGACGTGAAGGTGAATGAGGTGAATAAGAGGATAAAAGTTTTATGAATATAGGAAAAATGCTTGCAGACAGAAAAAAAAACAAAGGAATGCCTTGGTAGGACTCCTTTCTTTTCTGCAGCATGTCCTCACCTTTTTTAAAGTCTTCCAGTCTTTTGTATAAGTCTCGTTCTAACTCTTGGTAGGCCTCCTTACTTTTCTGTAGCATGTCCTCACTCTTTTTAAAGTCTTCCTGTCTTTTCTATAAGTCTTGTTCTAACTCTTGGTAGGCCTCCTTTCTTTTCTGTTGCATGTCCTTCTGTCTTTTGTATAAGTCTCGTTCTAACTCTTGGTTGGCCTCCTCTTTTTTCTGTAGCATGTCCTCACTCTTTTTAAAGTCTTCCTGTCTTCTGTATAAGTCTCGTTCTAACTCTTGGTAGGCCTCCTCTCTTTTCTGTAGCATGTCCTCACTCTTTTTAAAGTCTTCCTGTCTTTTTTATAAATCTCGTTCTAACTCTTGGTTGGCCTCCTCTTTTTTCTGTAGCATGTCCTCACTCTTTTTCAAATCTTCCTGTCTTTTGCATAAGTCTTGTTCTAACTCTTGGTTGGCCTCCTCTTTTTTCTGTAGCATGTCCTTCTGTCTTTTGTATAAGTCTCGTTCTAACTCTTTGTAGGCCTCCTCTCTTTTCTGTAGCATGTCCTCAATCTTTTTAAAGTCTTCCTGTCTTTTCTATAAGTCTCGTTCTAACTCTTGGTTGGCCTCCTCTTTTTTCTGTAGCATGTCCTTCTGTCTTTTGTATAAGTCTCGTTCTAACTCTTGGTTGGCCACCTCTCTTTTCTGTAGCATGTCCTCCCTCTTTTTAAAGTCCGCCTCCCTCTTGTAATAGTCACGTTGGAGCTTTTGGTTGAGCTCGTCTCTTTGCTGTATCAAGTCTGCCTCACTGTTGTACAATTCACTGTCCAACTTTTCTTTGTCCATTTTGCATAGCTGTAACATGACCTTCCTCGTCCTCAAGGTGGCCTCCCTTTCGCAGAAGCTACGTTCTAACTCTTGGTAGGTCTCCTCTTTTCGCTGTAGCCTGTCCATCCTCCTCATCAGTTCATCGCCCTCTACCATAATGTCCTGAGTCTCATCTGGCGAAAGAACAAACACAGTTTCTGTCTCTGTGGTTCGGCACCTCGGGTCCTCACAACCCATTACCTTCTTCGTTTGGACCCTGAACCATAAAAAGCCTTAGTAGATTCCATAAATTAACACTAACATTGTATCTGGTATTTAATAGATGAAATTACAACTTAAATAATTTTTGCTTGATGTCCTGCATTCTGTTTGAAAGAAAAAGCGATAAATCAAGATCAGAATGTAGTTCTTTATAATTATTTTTTTAGTTCGTTGCAATCTCCCTCCTAACGCCTCCCCTGAGTTCTTTAAAAAAAAATATTTATGAAATTTCCAAAACATATATTATAACATAATTGGGTCTGTCAGGAAGACAGACCATTTATTATTGTGCTGAGAATGGCAAAAATGAACATTAAAGAACGTTAAAGACCGCCATGCGAAGACCGTCAAACGTAAAGAAACAACGGATTATAACATAATATTCATAAACAAAGGTAACAACACAAAAGAGAACCGTTTCCCACCGACAAGAAATCAAAAATGGGAACATCAAGCAACAAAAATAAGAAAAAGGAGGTGGAAAATGAATCAAATTAAAAAGTGGAGTTATGTACTGCTGAAGTGTGAAAGGTAAAATGCGCTGCAATTTGTTTCTTCATTGATATTGAAAACTTTTGGAAATTAGACTTATGAGGAAGCCAGCGGAATCATAAAGAGAAGTATTATGTGGACAGTATTATGTGGACTTTCTTAATGTCTTCCTCGCTCCTTGGTGTGTTGGAGTAGGTGCTCTTCAGCAGCTTATAGACGAGAGAACTGAGTTCTTTCTCTGTCAGTGTACAATATGCAGGTAATCTCTCAACCAAAAGATATAAACTAAATTAAACTGATTTATCAAGTCTAAATAGTAACACAAATTAGCACTAAGACACTAAAAGTGTTTCAGAAGCCAATGAGGAGCCATATATTTAAACATATGCAAATACTTGTTTGATATATTTGTGAATAACCAAATTAATTTGGGCCTGTCATAACGACAGGCCATTTACTATTGTGCTGGGGAACACGTTTTTGGCTCCCTGAGGCTAACCGCTGAAGATAGCGACCCGAAAATCGAGGCAAGGCCAAAAGCCTCGCCGAGTCCTACGATCTGAGATATGGTACGAGTTGGTGCCACCAACGGGGGTTTGGAAAACCCGGAAAAAAATGGAAAACTGGGAAAATGGCAAAAAAGGACATGTCTTACATTCAAGGCTGCCACGCAAAGACCGTGTGTTACGTCCCCGGTCTAGGGTCAGGGACATTACAAATGGGACATATGAGTATAAACTCCAAAAACGACGCAACACTTAATGCTAATCTTTTATTACAAACAAAGACATTTAAACAACAACAGAAACACAAAACAGGTCTGGGCAATCTAAGTCTTATCTTCTCGTCCTAATCCTTCACTTCACCAACAACATTCTTCTCTCACACCAACAGTCTATCTTCACCAAACACTCTCCTCCTCTTTTCACCAACTCTCTCTTCTTCACCAAAGCAGCCGCCATTTTGAATCCTCTTCCTGATTACAGCCCACCAATCATGTCAGGAAGTGGGAGGAGTCCAATCATGGGCTGATGAGGAGCCACCCTGCAACATTACAGAGACAGAAAGAGAGAGAGACACACAAAAACACAACAGAAACCACCCATGGTCTGCCACGGGACGTCACACCGTGAAAGGCCAAACGCCTGACCTCTCCACACAAGATGACATATTGTTTGTTTTGGTAGGTCATGCGGCCCGCCCACAAATCGTGTTCAAAGTGTAAAAAGTGCCGTTTACTATTGTGCAGAGGAAGAGGTTTTCAGCTCCCTGTGACCAGCTGTAAAAGCTAGAGACACAGGAGTCGTGGACTTTTTTATGTGGACTTTCTTAATCTATGTTAACAAAGCCTGGTGCACGAACTCTACTATCATTGGGAGACACTGCTCAGCTAACCTAGAGTTTCTCATGGTTAAGTGCAGACCGTTCTATCTGCCGCGGGAGTTCACATCCACCATTATAACTGCCACTTACATTCCTCCTGATGCTGATGCCAAGCTTGCTATGAACGAACTTCATGCGGCCATCAGTAAACAACAGACTGATCACCCAGAGGCTGCATACATTGTGGCGGGCGATTTTAATCATTCCAATTTGAAGACGGTATTTCCTAAATTTCATAAAAACATTCTCTGTCACACCAGAGGAAACAAAACTCTGGATCAAGTTTATACAAACATGGCTGAAGCCTATGCTGTGACCCCCCTCCCCCACTTCGGACAATCAGATCACCTTTCTTTGTTTCTCACCCCCAAGTACTCCCCCCTCATCAACCGTGTGAAGCCATCAGTGAGGACCATCAAAGTGTGGCCAGCGGGGGCTGACATCACACTCCAGGACAGGTTCCAACACACAGACTGGAGTATGTTTGCTTCACAGGCCACCTGTGGCTCTCACACGGACATCGACATCTACACCTCCTCTGTTCTGAACTACATTAACACCACCATAGACACGGTTACTACTCAGAAACAGATCACCACATACCCTAATCAGAAGCCTTGGATGAACAAGGAGGTGCGTCTCCTGCTGAAGGCACGCAACAATGCCTTCAGATCGGGTGATGCACAGGCCTACGGCATTTCCAGGGCGAACCTGAAGAGGGGCATCAAAAAGGCCAAGCACTGCTACAAACTAAAGCTAGAGGAATACTTCTCCAATGCTGATCCTCGACGCTTGTGGCAGGGCATTCAGGCCATTACAGACTATAAGCCCAGCAACTCAGCCCCCACAACCACAGATGTCCTCTTTCTGAATGAGCTCAACGACTTTTATGCTCGCTTTGAAAGAGACAACAAGCAACCTGCTGTCAAGATCCCCTCATCTACCGACCACTCGCCCATCATACTCACCTCCTCAGATGTTTGCACTGCACTGAGTCGGATAAACGCGCGCAGGGCTGCTGGACCAGACGGCATCCCGGGGCGCGTACTTAGAGCATGTGCAGAGCAGCTCGCTGGCGTATTCACGGACATTTTTAACATGTCCCTCGCCCAAGCAGCTGTTCCAACATGCCTCAAATCTACCTCCATTGTACCAGTGCCGAAACATTCTAGTCCAACATGCCTGAATGACTACCGCCCTGTAGCACTCACACCCATAATCATGAAGTGCTTCGAGCGGTTAGTCCTGGCACATCTGAGGGACTTCCTCCCACCAACTCTGGACCCACACCAGTTTGCGTACCGTAGCAATAGGAGCACAGAGGATGCAGTCTCCATAGCGCTGCACTCTGTACTCACACACCTGGACAAGCAAAACACATATGCACGGATGCTGTTTGTTGATTTCAGCTCAGCATTTAACACTGTCATCCCCTCTAAGCTAATCTCTAAACTTAGAGCCCTGGACATCAACACCTCACTTTGCAACTGGATTATGGACTTTCTGACCAGCAGACCACAGCATGTAAGGTCAGGCCACATCCGCTCCACTACTGTCACGCTCAACACTGGTGTACCACAGGGCTGTGTGCTGAGCCCCTTCCTCTACTCCCTCTTCACCCATGACTGCCGACCTATGTATGGATCAAACTCCGTTATTAAGTTTGCAGATGACACCACGGTGATAGGTCTCATCGACAACAACGATGAGACTGCCTACAGGGAGGAGGTCCAGCATCTGGCCACTTGGTGCACAGAAAATAACCTTCTCCTAAACACCACCAAGACCAAGGAGCTCATTGTGGACTTCAGGAGGGAGAGAAGAGGCTCGCATGATCCCATCCACATCAATGGGATGACTGTGCAGCCTGTTACATCCTTCAAGTTCCTGGGGACCCACATCTCAGAGGACCTGTCCTGGAGCATTAACACCTCCAGCCTGGTCAAGAAGGCTCACCAGCGCCTCTTCTTCTTGAGAACATTAAAAAAGAACCAGCTACCCACTACCATCCTGTTGAACTTTTACCGCTCTACAATAGAGAGCATCCTTACCAGCTGTCTCACAGTGTGGTATGGAAGCTGCACTGTTGCTGAGCGTAAGGCGATGCAGCGGGTGGTGAAAACTGCCCAGCGCATCACAGGGACTCCACTTCCATCCATTGAGGACATCCAGAGGAAGCACTGCCTGCGTCGCGCTCGCAGTATTCTTAAGGACTCCTCCCACCCGGCCCACGAACTGTTCTCTCTCCTGCCTTCAGGCAGACGGTTCAGGCTACCACGGACAAGAACCAGCAGACTTAGGAACAGCTTTTTTCCCAGAGCTGTTTCCTTGCTGAACTCCTCTGCCCCCCCCATTCACTCTTGATAATCACTGCACTGCACATATCACTTTGTACTGCACATATCACTTTGTACTGCACATATCACTTTGTACTGCACATATCACTTTATGTATATATATATATATATATATATATAACTTAACTTATTTGAACTGTATCCTGCACTTGCTGCTTATTGCACTTCTGGTTAGACCTAAACTACATTTCGTTGCCCTGTACTTGTACATGTGTAATGACAATAAAGTTGAATCTAATCTAATCTTAATGTCTTCCTCGCTCCTTGTTGTGTTGGAGTAGGTGCTCTTCAGCAGCTTATAGACAAGAGAACTGAGTTCTTTCTCTGTCAGTGAACAATATGCAGGTAAAAACCCACCAAAACAAAGAGAAACTACACAGACCCAACTACGGCTCACTGGGATGTATACCAGAGTCAGTCTGCTCCTGTGGGATTCTAGGAACTCCAGCTCCTAATCTACCTAACCAGCCAGCTACCTAAGATCTAGCTAGTCTTCAGGGAAGTTACCAGTTTTAGGCACCTTTAAACGCAAACCATTAACAGTGTGAAAAACTTCGGTTTCTTAGAATTTGCGATGGCACGGTTCACAGCACACACGACTTTCATGTCAGATCGTGTGGCTTTTCGTTCTGCACAGTTTGACATATGGCTTGGCTCGGTCGGATTTACGGTGTGCGCGCAATTCCCCAAAAAGCGTTTTCGGAATGCGTTTATTATCCTAGTCCAAAATTTAACTTATTTGGACTTTGTGTCCAGACAGTTTGACATACAAAGAAGTATTTAATGTTGTCTCGTAGATCTCGTCAAGACCAATGTTTTGATATATTGTTTGTCTCTGTCTGATTTACGGATCATGCACAATTTTGGAAAAACAAAAAAGTGTCAATGTGTCATTTCCCATTGCAATATATTGAATGCTAATTTTAGCACTGGTAGCATTTGTAAAAAGGGTCCCTTTTAAGTGGTACTGCTACTGTGTCATTGCCAGCAAAGGGAGCCCTGTCCTTCGGTAACTTTATTAGGGACACCCTGTCTTTCGCCACTTTATTAGGGACGCCCTGTCCTTCAGGAACTTTATTAGGGATGCTCGGTCCTTCTGCCACATTAATTGGGATGCCCTGTCCTTCGGCCACTTTATTAGGGACGCTTTGTCCTTCGCCCACTTTATTAGGGACGCCCTGTCCTTCGCCCACTTTATTAGGGACGCCCTGTCCTTCGGCCACTAGAATGCTATGCCTTGATCTAACATGCTCATTTTTTTGACATGGTCCAAACGTCACCAAATTTAACATGACGCATCTTGGCCACGCCCTGTTTGCATTTTTGATGTTAGCATGCTAACATGCTAATTTTTAAACATGCTCTAAACGTCACCAAATTTAACGTGACGCATCTTAGACATGCCCTTTTAGTGTTTTTGATGTTAGTATGCTAGCATTAGCATGCTAATTTTTAAACATGCTCTAAACATCACCAAATTTACAGTGACGCGTCTTGGACACGCCCTGTTTGCGTTTTTGAGATTAGCATGCTAACATTAGCATGCTAACATGCTACTTTTTAAATGTGCTCCAAACAACACCAAATTTAATGTGACACACCTTGGCCATGCCCTTTTAGCATTTTTTAAATGTTAGCATGCTAACATTAACATGCTATCTTTTCAACATGTTCTAAATGTCAACAAATTTCACATCACTGCCTGCTCTATCAGATATTTTAATAACACTTGATTTCACAGCTGAGACCAGCTCAGGAGGTTATGCCCGCACTCCTACGAAAATCGCCCAGACAGGCCCATCAAAATTTCTCTTGGAATTTTGGAAATTGTTCAAATAAATGAGCAACCTTTAGCAACTCATAATTAACAATTATTTACTTTGAACCTAAGCAACCTCTAGCAGTACATTCTTGCCCACTGCTCACTCAGGGTGATGGGTTAAATGCAGAGGACAAATTTCACTGTGTGCACCGTGTGCTGTGCTGCTGTGTATCACATGTGACAATCACTTCACTTTGTTGTTTGTTATCGGGGCAGTGTGTGGGGGGACGGTGCTTTATGGGTCCACTTCCCATAAAGCCTGCCTTTTTAGTGGACTGAGATCCTTCCAGCCTTATACAGTCCAGCCGCATCTGTAGCCCCTCCTCCTGGTTCGAACCATCACTCAGCTATAATATTACCATCAACATGACCAAACAAGAACACACAAAACTACACTCACCCCACCAGCAATATCTACAGGCATTTGCTTGTAGATAATTGGAAAAAGGTGCTGGAAGGTGGTGGTGGTATCCCCCTTCTTCGTGGCTCTTGTGTTTATTACGTGTTAAGAAAAAGACGAAAGCTGGATAGCGGCATTGCAGAACATGGAATAATTTACTGACGCACTTTTCTACATTTTATTACAAAATGACTGCAATGAGCATGTTGCATAGATGGTAGGTCCGTAACTTCTAAAGCAACTGGGTCAGAAAATACTTCTGTCACAATATGCAAAGTCAGTCTCTGCTGGTCAGATAAGTTGGTCGCAGATCCGTCCCTATTCACTGCAAGCTTCCATTTTCATGCTAACTTAAGCACAGGATTCAGAGGTCGGCAGACAATTCTGTACATTTCTGAAGGTGTTATTTCACCTTCTTGGCTGGTTTGGAGTCACCTATGTACTGCTGTTCTTTGAAGTATGTGTAATTGGTTTAGACTGAATCAAATGCAGAAAACCCAAGGTATCAAAAACATCATAACATTGATCATAATCATATTTGACCTATGTGAGGTTTAGACAGTCAAAGGTTTAAAAGTCTAAAACCTGTACTATACAAGTAAAATCAGTGTTAAAACCGGAGTATTATATGGTAGTCTGCTCTATTATTAATCTTCTTTAAACAAATTAACTATAATATGTGTATTTGAGAATAGAAGACCAGACACAGACAATGTCAAAGTGAAAGTGCACAGCACACAGCTCAGTTGGCAGTGGAAGGTACTATTCAGTTTTATCCTTGATTTATGTTCAACCACAAACACAACGAATAATGATATTCAACAAAATGAAACCATTTATTTAAATAATTAAAAACAAAGTCCATTATACATTGTAAACGGCAACATGACAGTTAGCGTTTAAAAAAAACAAACAAACAAAAAACCTTCATGAACTGCTTCTGAACAGCCAATATAAAAGTTAGAGTTAAAAAAACTGAGAAAAGGAGGTCAAACTGGTTTGTAAAAAGTTGAGACTGGTGTGGTCTGGCAGATGTGGGATCTGGAAAGAAAATGAGCACCTGACCCTTAATGTTTATGAACCTTGGCAAGGTCACAACCGAGGAGAAGACCTCCCCTGTCTAATGTTGAACACATGGCATGAATATCAGACTTTGGTCAAGTACAAGATTGCTCTACTCTCCCCTTACAAAAGTGCTTCATCAGTACATAAGGAAGAGAGAAAGAGAGAGAGAGAGAGAGAGAGAGAGAGAGACCCATGCATGTATGCCTGACATCGCTTTTCGACCCAACCACTGCCCTCCATAATGGGGCTCAAATCAGCCTCAGGTGCATTCTGGGAAGACTTCAGTGTGCCAACAGATTGTCTGACTCTGCTAGCAGAACAGATGAAGTATGCGCTTACTCATCATTATCTGTTGGAAAAGGAGAAAAAGCAGAAGAAGAAACATTATTTGGGTGCTTTAACCTGTAAAGGATAAAATGCACAGATGAGGTCCCTCTACAAAAAAAAGCTGCTGTGAGCATCAGAAAATCAAACAGATTCTCTTACGGTCTCCCATGCACCCACCTTCTTGGTAAGCCCCATCAGCCATGACCAGGTGAAGGATCTTGGGATACAGGTGCTGGTGTTCAGCACCCAGGATGTTCTGCACCATGTTGGAACCCATCTCAATGTTCTCGTCCTCATCCTCATGAATGGCCTACAAGAGAGAGTTAAATAGAAGAGTGCAGATATGATGATTATATAACACAAAAAAAATTTAATCTTTCATTTTATCTTTTTATCGCCACATACCAACTGGGATTTTAATATTCACTTATTCAGGGCTTGCAAAAGAGATTTTACAGAAAGAATAAATTAAATGGCTGTGAATCAGTCCCAGAACCATAGAAAAGCTTTATCCATCAGCTCTCTAACCACTCATTCATGTGTAGAACAAAATGAAAAGTTGACACCTTGATCTTGTTGTAGGCCTCAATAAAGGCCTCAAAGCCCATCTCCTGCTCCAGGTGAAACCGCAGCTCCTCCAGGCGGCTGAAGATGCTGTCGTGCTGCTCAGCATCGCTCTCCTCCTCTTCCTCACTGGAATCTGGTAAAGAAGCAAAAAAAAAAAAAACAAAACAAAAAAAAACAATACTGACACTAGTATATGGAGAAGCAGGTTACATTTGCAAATGAACAATTTTTTATTTTATTTTTTTTTTACCTGAATGCCACTCTTCATTGAGCTGCCGTTCAGTGTTTGGATGCTCTTCCTCGTCTTCCTCACTCAGGCCATTAGTTACCGGCTCTTCTTCAGGACTCCCATTTGAGGTCTCTGCTCCTTCACCCCCTAAACCATTAAGGCCCCCTTCGTCCTCCCCAGGGCTCTCATTAAGCCCAGGCTTGGGACCATCGGCAGGACTGTCATTAGATGCTCCGTCGTCCTCCTCGTCACTGCACTCATCATGCAGGAGTCTTTCCATCGAGGCACGAAGCTCACGCAGGTCATCATCCTCATACACACTGACACACACAAAGGCAGGATGATGAGAGATGCAGGGACATGATAAGTGTGTGTGTATTTAATGAGTGTGTGACCATTAGTGAAGTTAATGTGTGACAGAATCTCACTCCTCGATCTCTGAAGGCTCCTCTCCTTTGCCGTCGTCCTCCAGGTCCTCTATCTCCAGGTTGTTCTCAGGGACAGCAGCTTCATTTGACTGGACAGGGTCACCCTGTGCCCTTCTGAAGAGCTTACTGAGATCAGGGAGTGAGCACGTCCGCAGCATCTGAAGCCCCCAGAACATGAACATTAAAACACCAATTAATTATTCAGAATATTCATTTACATGATTTAATGGACATGAGTTCAAAGCATCTTTATAAGACTAGAAAAACAGACAGACATACAAATTGATATTGATATGACATCCACCCAGGCCCTCATACGAGTCTCTGACCTCACTAATCTTCATATCATGGCAGTAATTTTACAAATTTTACTAATAATGGTCAAATAGATTTTATTTCCAGTTCACCAGTGACTGCAAACGGCTTCTCAAAGCTGTGTCCGAGTGACTAACCTAGATCTGCTATGTGTGTGTACGTAACAGAAGAATGTGATGTGACATGCGTACGTACAAGTCAGTGGTGTGTGTGTGTGTGTGTGTGTGTGTGTGTAAGAAGCCAGCAGGGTCTCTGCTGCAGACCCTTTTCGGTGTTTTCTAGCCCAGCAGGCACTGAGAACATGCAGGGCCATGGCAAAAGGAACGCCGAGGTTCACATTTCTCTGTAGGGTTTGCCCACCTGGGGGTTGTTGGCATCAAACAAGCCAGTTGACAGACCAATCAGCAGAGAGTCCTGCTGCTTGGAGCGCAAGGGGGATGTGGAGCGAGAACGCGAGGCCACGGAGGAGGAGGAGTCTTCCACAGAGGACTGAGCCAAGAACCGAGAGAGAACTGCCGTGCGCCGGTGAGCAGGACTGGGCAGCTTTATGAACATAGGATCTTCACCAGGAAACATGGCTGCAGACAGAAAAAACAAAGGCATGACAAAGAACAAAAAACTAGAGTAGGATGTGTGTCCTGTTGCTCACCTGAGGATTCTGGTTGTTTCTCTTCTTCCTCTGGCTCCTCCCTGCTGGTTTCTGGGGCAACGTCGCCCTCTGGTGGCCTATAACAAATTCAACATCAAACTCACCCTGCTGCTTCCAGGTTCTACTTTTGTATTTTTTTTTACTAAATTAAGACATAATTGTTATAGATTCCAAAATAGTCCAGAGTATCATAGTATTAGTAGCTCCATACACACTTTCTGCACTTATAGATCATACAGACCTTGGCTGGTTGGCATCTGAGCACCATGCCTGTACCACTCCTGCTGGGGGATTTTCAGAGAGTGGACAGGACTCTTCCAAGACTACTGACTCCAAGTCATCTGGCACTGCAGACAGCATGTTAAAGTAGTGAGAGTCTGGTTATTGTACCAGGTATCTGGCCTACAGTGGCATGGCTGTTGAACGATGTCAGTCTTCATCCATTTCCACACGTAAACAGTCTCCTACCCTCTGTCTCTGTCTCTTTTGAGCTCATCGCAGTCTCCTCTGATAAAAGTGCTGGTTCGTCAAGCTCTGAGACTAGTGCCTCATCCATATCTAGTTCTTCCAGTGGTACATCAGCAGGTGGGTTTGGCTGTGACTGGTGTGGCAATTCGAGTCCATCCACTTCACTGGAAGGTCCTGGTGATGATTTAAGGCTGTCTGCAAAAACAGTCACAAAAAGTTTGCACCGAAGGTACTTAATACAATAAAAATATCAGGGAACATCTGAGTACTTGTATTCAAAAACAATTTTTAATGTAGCCATATTTACAATGGCTACATTATACACAGTTTATTTATTATAATATATTTATTGTTTCATGCATCTGTCTGCACAAAATATAACATTGCAATGGTTTTAATCCCAAAAGAACAAAAGTTTGACAAAAAGAGTATTCTGGAGCATTTTAGGTACATGGAGAGAAGTAACAGCAATAAAAGGAAAAAAAAAAAAAAGACTGTCCTCACAAGGTACATTTTGATAAAATTCTTTTGGTAAAATTTCATGTTTTAAAGCTTGTCAGGTCTCTAGTGGCTGGCTAGGGTTACTAGGACAGGACAGGACTGGACTGGACTTAGGGCAAAACTAAGTCAACAGAAAAGGTGATTTACGGTATCTTAGGGTGTCAAAATCAGTTTTTCACCAATTTGTGACAACAAATACCAAAATGAATCATATTTAAGAGCAACTTACCAGTGACTGTTTTCTCAAGTGTGCTGGAATTATTTAGCAGCTGTGTGACTGGCTGAAGCGTTGCCTGCTCTAAAACTTTCAGCACCTGAGAGTCAGGTCTCTGCTCCCATGACTTTCTGGGGCCCTGCTCATGCAAGGGCTCCATACAAATAACCTCACCAGAAGTTTGCTCTGAAATGAAAAACATAAAAAAAAAAAAAAAAACATATGCATGCAGCTACAGATACATGCAGATCATGTGTAGCGAGAAGTCGGAAGGCAGGCCACACCAGCTGTAGTGAAGACCGTCTCCTCTAACGTTTGCTGGGCCACAGAGAGGACGGGGGGTTCAGCAACATCCCACTTTCGCCGGTCACCACCGGAGCACGGCCGCTCATCTGGAGACATGGACTGAGCAGCTGAAGAAAACACGTAAAAGGTAAAACGGACTATTGCATAATCAGGCCACACAACTGTTACGTGCAGAGTGTTTGTGATTCAAATTAGATTTGTGCTTAGGAAAACACACTTAAGAGCGTACCCAGGTTTCTGCAGGTTTAAGGAAGACAAATGTAAGAATTTTATAAGACTTTTTAAGGTCATTTTCATCAAATTTAAGACCCTTCATCTGGGTCGTCAATTACATTTCTCCAAGGGAGAATTTTTTTTCTCTGCAGACACTGTGAGGGCCAGAAACTCTTTTAAAATACAATATTAATTGCATTTTATCTCAAGTAATGTTTTATTATTTGATATATTAATTATATATTTGATTTGATTTTTTTCCCAATCTTTGTCATTTACATCATTTACCAGACATCCTTTTCCAGAGCCACTTACAAATCAGTAGTTACAGGGACAGGGAGTCCCCCCCTGGAGACACTCAGGGTTAAGTGTCTTGGGGCTGGGTTTGGCTTTGAACGGCAAACGAAAACGGAATTTGAACTGTGATGTGGCATTTGGATAAAACCCTGTGAAAAGTAATAAGCCCCCTGTAATAATAAATACCACCTGCCACGAAAGAACAGCCCCATCACCTGACAACATTGGCTGAGATTTGAAAATCAATTATCAAAAAAAACATTTAATACATTTATTTAACATGTGAAAAGATATAAATCGGTACTATAGACCGGAAAATCATGTTTGCTGACTGATCATTAACCAGATTTAAATGATCGAAATGAATTTTTCCCTGCGTTCCCTGACTCCAGTCCTGAACACGGCAGGAACGGTTAACAGACTGAAGTGAGTCCAAGCAGCCAGTCTCAGTTTAGTGAGTTCAAAAACTTCCAGACACTGACATAATATGTTGTCGCTTCATTCCATAATATATTCAGTACTCGTTATATAAATAAACATCATTTTGCTTGAATGTAATTGCACGATCTGACATTGTGATTGTGCTGCGCTGCATAAGTGCATTGTGACCAATGAATTTCTGACAGATTGAATGCTTGACTCTTTTGATTGAGAAAAAAATAATTATAAAATAATAAATATAAAGAACACGTCCACTCCAGAGTGAAGAATTTAGACGAACTGCCTATGGCGCTAGACGGCTAATTCCACAAACACACAAAAATACTGCACATAACAAATTCGGCAAATTATTTAGAGGTTACCAGTAAATAAATGTTACTCTTGCACTGCCTATGTCCCGTTTGCACTTTATCAGGCCCAGTTTGTCTGTGCACTTCATGTCAGTATGTAACTTTGTTCAATATGTAACATGTAGCACCAGGTTCCGGAGAAATGTTATTTCGTTTCACTATGTACCGTCTAACATGCTGAAATGACAATAAAGTCAACTTCAACTAGTGCCACTTTGAGATCTGACCTTCATTATTGGTCTCAACAAGAGAACTGAGGCAGGTTTCCTCTAATGTCTGCTGAGCAACAGAAATATTGGGTGGACCTCCAGCCACCCACTGCTTCCGGTCCTCTTGGGGGGTGGGGCTTTCCACCGGCTTCTCCGGTTCGTGGCTCTGAACCTTGAGGTTCTCATTCAAGCGTTTGAGAATCTCTTTCTTCTCATTCTAGAACCATAAAAATAATCATCATACATAAAAGTGGGCAGTCATGTTCTAAAGTGATTCAGTCTTTTAAGGATGTGCCACTCTCACCTGAATTAGAGATGCCTCTGCCTGAGGGGATTCATCTTTCACCGGTGGATTCTGGCCAGACGCCAGCTGTCAGAAGTGAGCAAAGAACCTTTTTTAAAGTCGATCCTGATTCCAGTTCTTCTAGATGCTCCTGCACAAATAACCCTGAATGGACTCACTGCTCCAACGTCCTTCAGCGCCGCAGTCATGGAAATGGCCGGGACTGTAAACTTGGGAGGAGGCAGGGCTGCTTGTATGGGCTCTGACTCTGGGACAGAGTCAGGAGGCTCTCCTGCCATCTTCACACCTCTCACCCCAATCTGAGAAAAAGACTATCCATTTAGGAAGAGAAGAAGGGAGGGGAGTTAGCAATAGGGAAAAAAAAAAAAAAAAAACTTACTTGATCTTCCCAGGCCTTCTTCTCTCTTTCATAGGCCTCCCTTCTCCTCTTTTCCAGCTGCTCCCTCAGCACCGCAGCACGGGCGTTTGCTTGGGCCTGAAACCCACACATAATTCCCACCAAATGTTTACGAGGATGCCAGGAGGGTTAAAGTCTTAAATTCACCAGTGCAATTTTGAGAACCTTACCTTCAGTGCTTCAATCTTCTTCCTCCTAAGCTCTGCCTCCTCACTGGACTCCTGGCTGTCCGAACCATCACTATCATACTGACAATAACATTCAACAAGTGTTCTAGGCCAAACTCTGAATAATGAATTAAAAAATGGAGTCATAATGGTAAATACCTTCTCTCCTCTGAGCCGAGCTTTAATCTGCTGACGCTCATTGAAGTTCTGCAGTCTAATCTGCCTCAGTCTTGACAAATACTCCTGAAATGCAGGTGGGAGATTAGCAGAAAAGCTAATACACATACAGGAAGACTATGAAGATGACAATGTAGTGCAGGGGGGGAGAAAATGGTGGGATTTAGACAGGACACAAAGAGCATGTAAAGAACAAATGAAATTTTACCAGCAGAACCAAAATATCAAACAAAAAAGTGAAAATACAATGAGCAGGACCAAATTCCTTTTAGTCAATTAGACCTGAGAAGAAACAAAAGAAATGAACATCAAATGTACTGAACATCTGGGAACAACCAATTATTATGGACACACACATAAAACAGTGGTACACACACAGGAACACCCCATCCAGAGATGCACCCCATCTCTATGTAGGGTACTGTCGGACAGCAGTGTGGTTATGAGTTACAGGGGACTGTGTGGAGGGTTGTGCCATGCAGAACAAAGAAAAACCATCAACTGAAACCACTCAGGCAGGGCATAGCTCAGGTGATGAGTAATGGAGGTGAGGAGCAGGTAGGACATCCACAGCCAGGCTCCTACCTCCTCTTCTTTGTTGGCACTGTTGGCTCTTCGGCACCGCCCGGTATTCAGACGCCTCCCAAAGACAGCGGCCAGGTTTTGCCGAGCTCCCTGTTCACCGTTCAATTCAAACATTTCAGAGGAACCACGCATGTTCTAACCCACCATTCTACGACACTGGTGCATATTAAATTAGAGGTGATTAGCCCAGTACTGTGTGTCTATGCAAGTGGAAACGAAGCCCGGCATCTGTAGTCTCCCTTTGCGTAAAATGTTCACCACCTGACAGAAAAGGCGCGCTTCATCCTGTGAATCAGACCTCTGCAGGCCAGATAAGTAGACCATGCTTAACAGCACAATAAGACGTACCAGCTGTCCTTCTGCGCGAACCTTATTCTGCATGGCTTCTCTCTTGCGCTGCAGGAACTCCTCAACCTGACAGGCCCGCTCTGCTGCTGCCCGACCGCGGAGCCTGGAGCCGGAAACAGTGGCAGTCAGGCTAATGAGCGCAGATCTCAGTTGGCAATCTTCATCATCCGCTCACAGACTCACCGGTTGACCTGGGCGTTTTTGGTCACTTGCTCGATCCTCTTCAGCTCCACTTTCACAGGATCTGATTCGGCAGGGCCATTTGACATGACTCGAGCTGCAGCACCCAGTACGGCCCTTATCACATAGGTACACGCATATAAAAACAAACTAATAAAAGCCAGAAAATTGCAAATATCCGCTAATTCATTCGGGCTTGGTTCACCTGGCGGGCACCCCTTCCTTAGCATCAGGTTTGCCAAGCGTGTCCAGAACAAAATAGAAGTGGTCATACTGACCCACGCTGGGGGGCTGTCTTTGGACAGGGCCAGGTTCGGGGACAGGACTGGGGGTGGGAGAGGGTGCCTTTAAGGCAGCACCTCCATAAAACTGCCACAAACAAGAAAAAAAAAAATAGTTTTATGAGATGACACGTGCTACATTTTCTATCATTTTAAATGTCTGGACATTTGTTTTAATAAGTTTTTTTTTTTAAGTGAAGTGATTGTCACATACACAGCAGCACAGCACACAGTGCACACAGTGAAATTTGTCCTCTGCATTTAACCCATCACCCTGAGTGAGCAGTGGGCAGCCATGACAGGCGCCCGGGGAGCAGTGTGGGGGGACGGTGCTTTGCTCAGTGGCACCTCAGTGGCACCTTGGCGGATCGGGATTCGAACCGGCAACCTTCTGATTACGGGGCCGCTTCCTTAACCGCTAGGCCACCACTGCCCCAATATATATAATAAGGATGACCATGATTACAAAGATTATACCTTTCTCTCTGGGCTGCTGCCGCCACTAGAGCTGAGGACGTGTCTCCATCCCTGTTCCCGTGCACGATTGATTCGGTTTAACTACGCGTTAAAAAGAGGAAATTAATATATTTCACTTCATTGACCTAATAGCTGAAAAACTTATTGGGCAGGAAAAATACCTTCTCCTTCTCAAACCTCTTCATCTGGGCAGCCTTTAGCAATATCATCTAAATATGACAAAGCAGAGTCTGAATGAATCAATGAATGAAGGCCTATGAACAGAGAATTGAAGTGTCAGAGGTCGGACTAACCTGCTCTCTCTGCTTCCTCTCTTTCTCCATCAGCTCCATTCGCTTTTTCCTCACTCCTTCCTGTCATTTGAACAGAAGTCTACAGCAGTTATCAAACACAGTAGTTCATCTTAAGTACTGTGTGAAAGGGGGTGAGACGACATGGGGATGATAATTGCAATAAGCACGGAATACAGCATGTATTCAGGCACACTTCTAGGATGCACCACAGTAAATGGATGTTCTGATGACTTAAATCGAGGAGGGGCTAGAAACAAATCTGCCTTATGACAGGTTGGCTGAAAAAAAGTGAGGAATTTGCAGGAAAAGAAAACTAGAGGGAGCCTGCAGTACAGCAGCAGGAGAGGGGTTACGGTGTTAGGAGATAGGAAGAGGTTAATACTGGGCTCTGGACTTCTGTACCTCAAACTTTCTCCTTTCTTCCTCAACACGACTCACTCTCCTCTGGGGTGCTGCAGGGAAGGGAGCCTGGATGACATGACAATGGCGTTCAGTCTCAGCACACATACACATGCAAACGGAAGGTAGCGTATGATGTGGCTCTTCCAACAAAACAGTGGGACTGACTGCCCGGCTGTTATGGCAAGTGCTCCTTCTGACCTGTTTGTGTTTGGTGACTGGTTTCCTCTCAGCAAAAGGTGGTTTCCTTGCATCAGAGGCCTTCCTGACTACATCTGAGGGCTTTCTTATGGTTAAAGGCACTCCGTATTTGGCAGCTGGTTTTGTGATTTTCTGAGCAGGGGAGATGGGGACGGGTCCAGGGGCAGGGCGTTTTGCTGTAAGGACATGGCAAAGTGTGTTTACATAGCACTAAAATATTAGTGATGAAGTGTGACTATCACTCACCTGGTACCCCCTGTGCAACACTGGCTTTAGGCTGATTGTGAAGAACAGTGTGGCTGAATTCCTGAGCAATGAGCTGAAAGACATAAAAAAAAAAAAGAAAGGTCCACTATTATTTTTTTTTTCCCCCCCATAGTTGTCCCCTAATACTGTATCTGAAGTTTCTTTCTGAAATTCAGCCTTGGTGAAGGCGAGGAGATTCCCCCAAGATGTTCTGTTTCGGTGTCTGTAGCTTTAAAAGCTAATGAGGAGGAGAACAGCCTATAGAAGGAAGGGAGGCATTCATGGAAATGACATCAACACCATTCACCAACCACAATGTTTGGTGCAGACAGGAAGTTGTGTATGCGTTTTTACAGAAAAAAAAAAAAAAATTAACCCACTGGTACAGCGTCACCACATTTCTACATTTGAGCTAATTTTCGATCACCGAGCAATTGGAATGCTTGGCAAGTTTAGAAGCCATGACTGTCTGCGGAGCTACATTTTTAGGGGAGGGGTGGGAAGTTCTGTGGGTGGGCAAACATGAGAAACGGGAGGTAACCTTTCCAGATCAGACCGTCTGAGCTGCCGCTCTCTGAACAGTGAAGTAGAATGAACAGTATGATCCCAAACAGAATGTTTAACCTGTGTACTGCTCAGATATGAGTGTGTGTACGATGCACAGTGTGGCTGTGGAGCCTTATCTGACCTGTGGAGTGAGATACTTGTGTATCCGCCGGGACAGGAACAGCTTGTCCAGGACGCTGTTGATGGAGGGTCTCTCTCGGGGGTTACGTCTGAACAGCTGAGCAAGAAGGGAGCGCAGATCTTGGGAGTAGTGAACAGACACGGGTGGGTAGGAGCCGCGAATGATCTTCAGAACCAAGTTCTTCATGTTTCCTGCTTCAAACTTAATGGAAACAAGTAAAATAGACGATATACAGAGTTAAATTTGAAACTAGAACCAAGGTAAGCCTACCATACGGGAAATTAAGCACATGGGTCCTCAGTCACCATACTTACAGCATGCCTTAGGGTGCACATTTCATACAGGACACATCCCAGGGCCCAAATATCACTACAGGAGGGCAGAGGGGAGGGTAGAGAGAGGACAAAGGGAGAGATATCATCCAAAACACACAAGGTGGAATGGGTAAGTGTTCCTTGGCAGGTGTTGTCATGCAACTCACACACACAAGTGTAAATTCCACTCATTTCTGGTGCTGAAAAACAGTGGTCACTCCCCCATCTGCATGTCTTACATAAAACTGGTCTTATGATGAGTGAGCCGTATATTGATAAATTATGCTTTAAACATAAAAATAGCCCTCAAACATAAAATAGTAGCCTAGTAGGTAACACACCTAAATCCCACTTCCACCGTGTTCCTGAGCAAGACATATAAGGCACATAAAGTTGCTCCATGGGGACTATTCCTGTAACTACTGATTGTAAGGTGCTCTGTATAAGAGCACCTGATAAATGCCTTAAATGTAAATGTAAAATGCAACAAATGCATATTTGGTTTAGAATATGACATGAACCTATCAGAGATCATGAAGGGCGGGGCCCGCCTCTGATTGGCCGTGGTATAGATTTTCCTGTACGTTTGAAAGTATGTGTGCTGCAGTCAGACAAAGAGGTGAGTAGCCTGGACCAGTCACATAGACAGAGCAGATGTAGCCACGAATTAAAGCAGAAAACAAATCATCAGACCGAGATGATAATAAAGTTCAAACCCTGAAGTGAATATTGCCTATGCGCACAGCAATTTAAAAAGATGAAAAAGTGAAACTGCGTTGTTAAGTGCGATGCTCACGTAAATTTGGTGCACCTAACTACAACCAGTGCAAAAAGTTACTGATGGGCAGCAAACTTGAATCATGTCGCATTGTCTGTTGGTAAACTGCTATTCTCACACACAGCAGCACAAACTCCTGTACACAGTCAGAGACGCCAGTACCTTTTATTATTGTACGGCTTGTTTTCACAGATCTCTGGCGAAAGGTAATACGGTGTTCCTATACAAGTCCTGGCCAGCTCCACAGTGCTGCAACAACAAACGTGTGATTGTTCGTTTCATTTTCTGACATACAGAATACAAAAAATAAAAAAAAACAAAAAAAAAACACCACAAACACCTGTTCAGAACTCTGGCAATTCCAAAATCCCCCAACTGTACAGTTCCATCTTTGGTCAGAAATATATTCTGTCAATGCAGACAAAAACAATTACATTATTTTACATACACACACACACACACACACACATGCAGTTTCGAGCTGTGTAAAAGACGTTTACCTGAGATTTTATGTCTCTGTGAAGAATCTTGCGATCGTGCACATGTTTCAGAGCCAAGCAGATCTGCACAAACCAGTCCAGAATCTATGGAAAGAGCAGCACGATCGAACACAGATACGGACACTGGCTTCATTTACTCAATGGCCCTCTATTCCATCAACACCCGTTTCCTTACCTGCTCTTCTTGGAAGAGCACTCCTTTCTGAGAGTTAATCTTCTTGAACAGGTCCCCTCCCTCGCAGTAGTCCATGACTATGTACAAACAGCCACTTTCTGGACAGTGGAGGAAGCAGAAGGAGAGCGTATGCAGGGGAGAAGTAATCACAAAATAGCTCTGTGGACCCCACACGCGAATAAAGCGGAGAGAAGACAAATGTACAATCAATTTACATTTGGCAGTAGTGGCAGACCATCAATCTCAAGCTTTTTATGTCTCTCTCTCTCTCTCCTTCAGACACATGTTCTGGAGACTGACTCTCAAACCAGACATGAAATCATTAATTAGGTTTATTAGATTTCCTTCACTCATGGAGGTCTGCAAGTTGCACACTGTTGCTCTTGTGCAGATACGCCCTCTGGGGACGCTATCTTGCTCAAGGTTGGCACCTTGGCTGCACCCACAGCGTATGACAATATCATATGAGCAATATTATTCATGATAGATTCTGCTCAGTCACCTTCAAATGACTCCTTGTATTGGACGATGTTGGGGTGACTCATGTTGGCCAGAACTGCCACCTCTTTTCGGGACTCTTGTCTCTCTTTACTTGACATCTATTAAAATACAAGATTAAAGACCAGTTTTAAACACATGTGAGGAAACCTGGCTAGGATGCTACTATTCGTTATTTGGCACCATGCAGCAATGACCACAAAGTGCCTTTTCCTCACCCGAGAGATGCCAATCTCCTTGATGACATACTGTCGTCCATCTTCCCTGGACTTCACCAGCACTGCCTTCCCAAATGATCCTTCCCCAATCTTTTTCACCTTCTCATATTTCTCCATGATTCCAGGAAAGCTGAATCCTCATACTGCTGTTCACACACAAAAAATAAAAATAAAATCATGATGCAGGGTCCTTTTTGCAAATCGCAATAATGGGCACCAGTTAATCATCTATTGTCTGAATTTCACTAAATTCGGTATTATAGCATTATGAAACTGTAAACACGCCGTGTATAAATATCAAGTTTGCACGCAAGTCCGTCCACAGGACATCCATTAAAAGCTAGCAAGCTGCAACACATGACTGGAATGGACTTTACATGCATGAAAACAGTTCTAGCATTAAACAAAGCGAGGCCTCTGCGGTGCCGACAGCTTTAATTAAGGTGGACGGGAAACTCGTTTCACTCGAGCGATGCTCTTAATTGCAGACGCAGAAGAGCTAGCCGGCTAGCGACTTACCACAAACACGGGCGCAACGCACAAAAGTCACTCACACGCGGAATTAAAACGCACATTTGACATGAGGAAAAAGATGTCCGCGTCCACGCAGCGCACTTACTTTTAAAACGCGTCTTCGTTTCGCCTGAGAACTGTGAAAAACCGTCAAACATCCGACGGGCTCTGACAGTAGCCGTCCACCCGGGAGAAGGGGCGGGTTAAACACCCAATGTTCTTCAATATCATTGGCCAAGCAGGCAGAAGCTGTGTTCTGATTAGTCAGACATGCTGTCAATCACAGCGGAGCGCGTCCATGTAACACAGTGGTCTGTTTAACGTCCCATAGCAACTCTCCAGGCTACGCAGGAACCGTGACGGAAATAAACTTGAGGCAAATATGTCAACTGTTATTAACGTTCTATCAAAATTGGTGCAAATTCTAGTAATTGAATATCTAAGTGGACTGTAAAATTTAATAAATAGAATGAATATGTGACTGATTTCAGGGAAATTATGACTATCTAAATATTCAGGACGGAAAAGTCACCATACAACACCAACCACTCATGCATAATTTCAGTTATCAAAATCACACAGACATTGACATTAACTGTCATACTGTCTGTGTCTGGTTTGCTATCAGGGATCAGAATTGGTCCATTTACACAGGCAACTCTCATAGACACACAAATTATAGTTGTTGTTTTTTTTTAGGAATATAATCGGACTATACAGTAGTCAAGTCAAACATTCTAGAGCACTTTAACAGTGCTGTACAGGCATAAAAGGACACAAATATATACACAAGAAGTAAAAATACAAACTAGAATACAGTACAAAATAAAATACAATTAAAAGAAAACTTTAGAATTCTGGGAAAGCTAAAGAGAGCTCTAAGCAGAGATTTAAAAGCCGAGGTTGAAAGAGCTAATTTAATGTGAGGCTGTGGCTGGTTCCATAAGGTTCCCTTCTGCTCAAGGCAAGACCGGGGGATGTAGAGGAGGGCGTTGCCGTTTCAGCTCAAGGATCTAGGGGTCGGCTGAAGATGAACAAGATCTGTTATGTAGGGTGGGGCCTGTCCATTTAGGGCCTTAAAACCATTAATACAATTTTAAACTGAATTCTAAAACAAACCGGCAACCAGTGCGGCGAAGCAAGAGCTGGTGAAATGTGTTCAGTAACCGTCAGCAAGTGCACTGCAGCATTCTGGACCAGCAGTGATAATTGTGACTGTAGGAGACCAAAATGAAGAGCATAGTAGTAGTCAAGCCTTGATGTAATAAAAGCATGAATGGTATTCTCAAAATCATTACAATGTAAAAAGGGCTTAACTTTATCTGAAAGTCTCAGATGATAGAACTTTGACTACAGTGCTTTTCTGCTTGTCCATTTTAAGATTACCATCCATGATTCTGTACAGAGGAAAACCAAGGTCCAAATTAGGGCTATTTTTTGTGGTCGTGGGATTAAAAATTAAAACCTCTGTTTTACTTTTGTTAAAATGTAAGAAGTTCAAAGCCATCCATTCAGTGATGTCATCCACGCAGTCAAGTAATTCAAGATTCAAGATCAAGATGGTATGTGTCCTTTTTAGGGGCAGGTAGATTTGCATATCATTGGCATAAAAATGGAATGAAGATGAGACAACTATTAAGCAACATCTGAATGCAGGGACCTTTAATGAGTCGGGGTGGGATGACGTCTGTAGGACCAGGCGATAATTTCATGTTTACATTTATGGGGTTCACCAGACGCCCTTATCCAGAGCACCTTACAGTCAGTAGTGACAGGGACAGTCCCCCTGAAGACACTCATGGTTAAGTGTCTTGCTCAGGGACACAATGGTAGTAAGTGGGATTTGAACCTGGGACGTCTGGTGTTGTATTGAGTGTGTAAAAACCGGGGAGAGTAGAGTTAAAAAACAGAAGCACACAAAAAGCACTGTATTCAAACCACTCCAACTTGATGTTACCTGGCAGAAAGAGGCATGGCACAATAGAGGTTAAAAGGATTTTAAGTTTCTAATTTATTAACACCAGTAAATTATTATTGCAGTTACATGTGAATATTGTTTGTAAAAAGGTACCAATGTTACAGAGAAAACTAAAATGAAAGACCGGAAAATCCAAAGAGAGCAGGCGGTCCCGACGGCCGGCACCTCACACGTTTGGCTCGGGGGAGGGCCGCCAAATGTTGCAATGCCGTTCGACAAAGACATGCAAAAACGGAGGTGTTGAATCTCCATGCACAACAAAGGCACAGAAATGTCATGGCTCCACGACGTCCCATCTAACAAGTGTGATTACGATAAAAATTTTACTTGTAAGAGCTTGTCAAAAGGTGGTCCCATGTTTTGACAAGTCAGAGAAAATGTTTTGTTTTGGTTTGTGAATTCATGAGGAAATATTAGAAGTAATGTGCATTTGCGTTAAGATATGCACTATTTTGTGAAAGAGTTAAGGCATAAATTTACTTGCTGTGAACTAAATACGTACTGTATGTACGTACGTACAGCGGTGGTCCGTATCCTGCGCTCTTTTCATCGGTTTTTGTGCACATACGGAAAAATGTATGTAACGTATACGGATAAGGATGCAATACCTGCATAATTTCATAGGGGCAGCGTTGTGAGGTTTGCACTCAACAGTTGCAGGAACTTTGACAGTTCTACATTGACTGTGGTGCGTGCACAAGACCGCTGGCAAGCGGGAGACCGCCCTTGTGCTGCGCAGGCCATAGAAAATAATGAGTTTCAGAGCAAAACAAAGTAAATGCCACATTCGGTCTGAAAGTGGCTTCCATGCAGCCTCTGCAAAGCAGGGCATCCCTGGCGTATTAGCCCAACTTGACCTATAACCTCGAACGCATCATACATACGACAATGGCGGATAACACGTAGAGAAATCCTCTCTACGGTGCATATTTCTAAAGAAAAAGGAGCAGGCATCTGAGCTTAAAATGGTGGAGAACAATTTATTTGTGGAAATATTGTATCAGGTTACTCCAGATATGGAAATATTGAATATAAATATTGAATATAAATACAATAAAATTTTGTCAAAACAAGTATGTTCAGCATTTACAAGGAGACAACAACTGTATGAAATTGGAGAAAATCCCCATAAGCTGCTTGCAAGACAACTACGACATGCACAAGCCACTGGTGCTATACATGAAACAAAGAATAAGCAAGGAGACATAATAACTGACCCGGCTGAAATAAAAAATTGCTTTTCTAAATTTTAAGGTACGCTTCCTAGATCACATTGTGACCCGAGTCAGTCCATCGAACTTTTGGATCAGTGTGATCTCCCACAACTAGACAGCATTTCAATACAGGAATTAAATGCAGATTTTACATGAGCAGAGATGGAGAAAGCAATTTCACAGTTATCAAATAACAAGGCTCCTGGTCCAGGGTGCTTTATTTCAGAGATTGCCCAGGTCCACTTATTTTACACATACTTAGTCATGTGAAACATACAAGTAGTCTGTAAAAGGCACTGTATCGAGCCTATATTCATATTAAAGAAAGACAGAAATCACTGTTTGGCACGAACGATGCGGAGCAGAAAACATTTAGTGTTTTAATACAAAACCGGTGATGCTGTTAGAGTTTCTAAAGTGAGGTTACCCTAACCTTAAAGGATATGAACAAAACAATACACAGGAATTTTTCCCTATTTCAGATTGTATACCTCCAGTCTACACATTATGATGGCGAAATTATAAAAAGTTGAGAACATTTTTTAAAGAATGTGGGGAAAAAACATGTGGTCTTGGTGAGGTGGTTGGGTTGGCCATTAAAATCCCTGAAAAAGATGTCGTAGATGTTTAAATAATTTTCAAATGCGTTCACGTTAAACAACACCATGGGCGACGAGGGGTTTAATGAAACACTGTTGAGACTGTGCACCCTGATAATGCTATTTCCAAGTACAGAACTAAACTTGCAAGACCTCTGATATTAAAGGGTGCTTGGGAAGTGGCATTAATCAAATTCCAGTATCTGAGAACATGGGTGACTTTTGGAGAGGATGATAAAACCGTCTTTTTGACCAAAAATATCGCAGTACGTATGAGTTATTACACATGAGTTATTACGGATATAGTCAAAAAGATCAACAATCATATTTTGGATCACAGTGTTAGGGTTGGTTATGGTGATATTATAAATAAGGTTTATGTTGATCCTGTTGAACCTCTTAAGATTGTGCTTTACAGGGAACTATTCAAGAATAGCGAACATTTTGACACGTCCATCACACTTGGGCCTTTGGAGCGATCATATGCCACATACCCTGCCAACCTGTATGAAGATTGAATATTTCCTTTACAGATATAATAGAACATCAGGTGGTGGTGACTATTTTGTACCCCTGCTGCGATGTGTACATATAACCGGGAAAAACAAAGAGGGCTCAGAGGTCTTATTCGAGGTCTTTTTTGGATGGCGCTGCCATTTGTGAAACTTTTGGCCACGAGTGTATGATCTATAAAAACAGAAAGTGTGTATGGAGCTACAAATGATACTCTGGACAAATGTTTAAAATGTTTGAATATATATCAATTATGTCTTAATTTAGTAAAAAAAAGCAGCAGCGTGAGTTTGAATTTGTTATAGGCCACTAGAGGGCGAGGTTACCCCAGAAACCAGCAGGGAGGAGCCAGAGGAAGAGGAGAAACAACCAGGACCCTCAGGTGAGCAACAGGACACACATCCTACTCTAGTTTTTTGGTTCTTTGGCATTCCTTTGTTTTTTCTGTCTGCAGCCATGTTTCCCGGTAAAGATCCTATATTCATAAAGCTGCCCAGTCCTCTCTCTCTCTCGGTTCTTGGCTTAGTCCTCTGTGGAAGACTCCACCTCCTCCGCGGCCTCGCGTTCCCGCCCCACATCCCCCCTGGGCAACCCCTACAGGGAAATGACAACCTCGGCATTCCTTTTGGTGTGGCCCTGCATGTTCTCAGTGCCTGCTGGGCTAGAAAACACTGAAGAGGCTCTGCAGCAGAGACACTTATTGCCACTTACTGCCAGAGTGACCCGAATAAGGCTCTGAGCGGAGTGGCACACTTCTTCAGGCACTTTTCAGAATGTTCTCTCTACTACTACTTTAATAGTTTTGATTGTTGCAAAATACCAAAAGTGGGTTCTCAGTGTGAGTGAATATGCAGTTTTGCAGTCGATGGATCTCTTTTGAAGGGGGAGTTCTTCTGTTTTTATAGAGTTTTCTCCAGTCTTTATTAATGAAGGGATCGCGAGTATGACCATGCATAGAGGACACTCTCCTTCGTGCATCTTTAATAGGCCCGGTCAGTATAGTCGGGAAAGAATGATACGAGGAGGAGTTATGAGCGAGAACGGTCAGTAAGGTCGTCTAGGCTCTAAACTGTCCTGACTGGAGCGTTACTAATGCAATTCTTCCACATCCTTGATGTGTCAGCATATACCAGAGGCCACTCTGCTGGCTTCTTAAACACACACACACACACACACACACACCACTGACTTGTACACACGCATGTCACATCACATTCTTCTGTTACGTACACACACAGAGCAGATCTAGGTTAGTCACTCGGACACAGCTTTGAGAAGCCATTTGCAGTCACCGGTGAACTGGAAATAAAATCTATTTTACCATTATTATGAAAATTTGTAAAATTACTGCCATGATGTGAAGATCAGTGGATCATAGACTCGTATGAGGGGAAAAGTCTGAGGGCCTGGGTGGATGTCATATCAATATCAATTTGTATGTCTGTTTTTCTAGTCTTATAAAG
The DNA here is from genome assembly GCF_900700375.1 of Denticeps clupeoides. Lineage (NCBI taxonomy): Eukaryota > Metazoa > Chordata > Actinopteri > Clupeiformes > Denticipitidae > Denticeps > Denticeps clupeoides. The sequence continues at coordinate 16,855,393 of NC_041725.1, forward strand.
ATGTTTTGAACTCATGTCCATTAAATTATGAAAATGAACATTCTGAATAATTATTTGGTGTTTTAATGTTCTGGGGGCTTCAGATGCTGCGGACGTGCTCACTCTCTGATCTCAGCAAGCTCTTCAGGAGCACACAGGGTGACCCTGTCCAGTCAAATGGAGCTGCTGTCCCTGAGAACAACCTGGAGATAGAGGACCTGGAGGACGACGGCAAAGGAGAGGAGCCTTCAGAGATCGAGGAGTGAGATTCTGTCACACATTAACTTCACTAATGGTCACACACTCATTAAATACACACACACTTATCATGTCCCTGCATCTCTCATCATCCTGCCTTTGTGTGTGTCAGTGTGTATGAGGATGATGACCTGCGTGAGCTTCGTGCCTCGATGGAAAGACTCCTGCATGATGAGTGCAGTGACGAGGAGGACGACGGAGCATCTAATGACAGTCCTGCCGATGGTCCCAAGCCTGGGCTTAATGAGAGCCCTGGGGAGGACGAAGGGGGCCTTAATGGTTTAGGGGGTGAAGGAGCAGAGACCTCAAATGGGAGTCCTGAAGAAGAGCCAGTAACTAATGGCCTGAGTGAGGAAGACGAGGAAGAGCATCCAAACACTGAACGGCAGCTCAATGAAGAGTGGCATTCAGGTAAAAAAAAAAAAATTAAAAATTGTTCATTTGCAAATTTAACCTGCTTCTCCATATATTAGTGTCAGTATTGTTTTTTTTTTTTTTTTTTTTTTTGCTTCTTTACCAGATTCCAGTGAGGAAGAGGAGGAGAGCGATGCTGAGCAGCACGACAGCATCTTCAGCCGCCTGGAGGAGCTGCGGTTTCACCTGGAGCAGGAGATGGGCTTTGAGGCCTTTATTGAGGCCTACAACAAGATCAAGGTGTCAACTTTTCATTTCGTTCTACACATGAATGAGTGGTTAGAGAGCTGATGGATAAAGCTTTTCTATGGTTCTGGGACTGATTCACAGCCATTTAATTTAGGTTTTGTGTAAAATCTCTTTTGCAAGCACTGAATATGTGAATATTAAAATCTCAGGTGGTCTGTGGCGATAAAAAGTTAAAATGAAATGTGTTTTAGGCCTGCAGACAGTATAACATAATGGGAACGGGTATCTTAAAAACCTCATATTGCAATCTTTAATTTGATCTCTTTTACGTTTATATATATATATATATATACATATATATTGAGATGGGTTCCAACATGGTGCAGAACATCCTGGGTGCTGAACACCAGCACCTGTATCCCAAGATCCTTCACCTGGTCATGGCTGATGAGGTTTACCAAGAAGGTGGGTGCAACTAAATAATGCTTCTCGTTCTGCTCTGTCTCCTTTTCCAACAGATAATGATGAGTAAGCGCACACTTCATCTGTTCTGCTATCATTTACATTTACAGCAATTTACAGCAATTTACGGCCTTATCCAGAGCGACTTACAATCCGTAGTTACAGGGACAGTCCCCCCCTGGAGACACTCAGGGTTAAGTGTCTTGCTCAGGCACACAATGGTAGTAAGTGGGATTTGAACCTCGGTCTTCTGGTTCACAGGCGAGTGTGTTACCCACTAGGCTACTACCACCCTAGCAGGGTCAGACAATCTGTTGGCACACTGAAGTCTTCCCAGAATGCACCTGAGGCTGATTTGAGCCCCATTATGGAGGGCGGTGGTCTGTAGAAAAGCGGTGTCAGGCATACATGCATGGGTGTTTCTCTCTCTCTCTCTCTCTCTCTCTCTCTCTTTTCTCTCTTCCTTATGTACTGATGAAGCACTTTTGTAAGGGGAGAGTAGAGCAATCTTTTACTTGACCAAAGTCTGATATTCATGCCATGTGTTCAACATTAGACAGGGACCTTGCCAAGGTTCATAAACATTAAGGGTCAGGTGCTCATTTTCTTTCCAGATCCCACATCTGCCAGACCACACCAGTCTCAACTTTTTACAAACCAGTTTGACCTCCTTTTCTCAGTTTTTTTAACTCTAACTTTTATATTGGCTGTTCAGAAGCAGTTCATGAAGGTTTTTTGTTTTTGTTAAAAACTGTCATGTTGCCGTTTACAATGTTGCTATGGTAACAACTACATCACACTACAGTGAAAACCGTTATTATGGCTTCTGTCAGGATGGATGGAGATTGCTGCTGTGTAATGAACATCCCCTTTGTCTTTGATAATGGACTTTGTTTTTAATGATTTAATGAAATGGTTTCATTTTGCTGAATATCATAATTCGTTATGTATGTGGTTGAACATAAATCAAGGTTAAATCTGGATAGTACCTTCCACAGTGTCTGTTCCGCAATAAGCTCAGATCACTCAGACCACATTCAGAGGTGGTCTGGACTGCTTATGACCATATCTATTCAGCAGCAGGTTTACTGATGTGTGCTGTACTACAGTTCAGTCATTTTAAGGGGAAACAGTCAGTCGTGATTAATGGAGATGTGCAACTACAACCCTCCCCTGCCTCTGTCCGACCATGTGTATATATGCCTCGGGAGCAGAACCAAGACAATCAACAATTATCTTGTAGGGAACCCTCTCTCAGGTACAGGAATGACCTGGATGATTCGTTTCAAATGACAAGAAGATACTCTGCATCAACAACTGTGAATGTTATAATGTTACTGCCATGAAGAGGATTCGCAAACACTACTCTTCTCTGTCTTGGGCCCTAGGTGGTCAGACGGTAGCTTTTTAAAGACTTCTCTTTAAAGAATACTTAGACTAACTTGTAGACTCTTGATCTTCTTTGTTTCTTCTCTTCTTTTAACGTAAGAAAAACTACAACAGAGTGAATAAAAGGATTGTATTCATGGTTGAGATCCTAGCTCTGGATAAGGGCATCTGAACGTAGGTTCAGGGTGGAGGATAGATGCACTGGTGTGCAGGTTTGTTCCGTACAGTCATCTCACTGCTGCTATTGACTTTGGGCCTGTGCAATATCCTGGCAATGTGCAATTACCAATTTACCCAATAGTTTCACTTATCTCTACTGACCCAAGCCCTTCACCCCTTATTTATCATATTTATGATGCTCTTGCATAACCCCCCCTCCATGTCTATTGTACCTATATTCTGTATATGTAGTGTCTTCATACTGTTTTTAAAATCTTGTTTCCTTGCATCTTTGTGTGTCCAGGTAACTGTACAATGACAATAAAAGTCTTGAAGATATTGACACCATACGCTTTCTCTCCCTGACACCAGCCTCCATTTCACCCTGTGAGCCTCAGTGACTACAGACCCATCTCACTCCCCCACACACACATACTCTCACACACCAGTAGTAATGAAGTCCAGCCTTCCATCCACCCCTTTTACACACAGATCAAACATTCAGCCGAAGACGCCACCACACTGTTCAACCCGTTGCACTGAGCCACGAAGATCAAAGATGAAGATACGAGATCCTTCTCTTCCTCCTTCATGTACAGCACAAGATCTCCACAAGGCTGCACAACTTCACTCTTCTCAGCAACTCCACCGTGGTGAAAACGAGTCCACCTACAAACAAGAGTTCCCTTGTACTATGTGGATGGTTGAAAAGACAATAAAATCCTTCTTGATGGAATGAGTCATATTTGCCATGAAGTTTTCATATTTATTCATCCTGTTTGTTTTCCGTTCTTTGATGTGTCACCTGTACTGAAAAAAAACCTTTCTGTTCTATTCATATTTCTCAGGTACAATTTTCCGCCTTCTGTTTTGGATGGATGGTGAGAATTTTTTGTGATGAATGGGCTTTGTGAAACAGGGCGAAACACACACTACCTCTTTTATGTTTTTATGATCTATTATCGCACTGTTCCATTTTGCTCAGCGCTATTTGCACTATTTTTACTCTGCACCTTCATTGTCCTTTTCATTGGTTTAGTGCTGTCTGTCTGTCTGTCATCTTTGTTGTCTACAGGTTTTGTTTGCCTTAAATGTAATTCTTGCGCTGCCCGTGTCCCATGTTTGCACTTGATGTCTCACAGTATGTAACTTTGCTTAAATGTCACACGTAGCCCCAGGTTCCGTTTCGCTTCACTACGTACTGTCTAACTTGAACTTGAGGTGGTGAATGGGGTGAATCTGCAGAGCACCAGGGATAAATACTTCATGGCCACGAATCTCAACATAATCCAGACGTTTAGACACCTGCTCTGCATTTTTCTGCAGATTTCGAGGTCTATAAACACATGAAATATTAATGTCCGATTTACAGTTGCCTCATACGTAGGACCAGCTGCCACTTCTTCGTTATTCCCATCTTCCAATACTTTCCATTTAATAAACACAATAAAGGAAGGATTCTGTCCACAAGTAATGTAGATGAATTAGGGGTTACGGTTGCCTAGCAACACATCAGCAAAATCAACATAGAAGCTGCTGATGGTGCCTTAATATATTTAATGCATTTAGTAATTAATATAATTACTGAGCAGTCACCATCACCTACACACATCCTCTCATATACTTCAAACCACCTTCAGAGAGAATCTATAATAGCGAAAACAAAGACACTGAAAGCAATGAGATCTATTTTTATACACATTTTTTATACTACTAATATAACCTGAAGGCCGATTATCCAAGGAAGGCCCTTCCAATTAAATCCACTTTTGTCAGATGTCCTAATTCCTGTGTTCCCAAAGCAGGGATTTAATTGGCTTTCCCTGTTGTAATTTCCCTGGAGATCCGTCCTTCCTCTCCTGGCTCCTCTTCCTCTTCTGTTCCCTTTATAGTTTCTGAAACGGCAGTGAATGAACCTACTTGCATATTTAATTAACCCAGCCAGACGGTTCACCTCCGTCTGTGCCGGTCCGGGGACCAATAAAGCCCTAATCTTCCTGCTGCTACTGTAGGTGTTTTACTGCTCCGGCTTAATTAACCTCTGACCTCTGCGTCCCGTCCAGAGCGACTGGTTCTCCTCTGGGGCTCCATTCTTCTTGGGAGCATCGGGAGGGAAAAGCGCGCAGCCCCGGGAAGGGAATCATCATCATCGCACCGTGCACCATCTTCAAAGTCTGTTCCTGTTCCTCTGAGGGTGTTGCGGAGAATGACTTTGCCTGGTGTGATACTTCAATAAAATCTCTGTTTAAAAATAGAACAGAATGTACGTGGAAGCAATGCTGAGGAACCAGCACGTTCCTTTGATTCGAATCGTCATGGCTGTTTAGAAGGACGTGGGTTCCAGATGCTTTTTAATTATGAATTTGGGAGATTTTACAGCATGCTGATGCAGAATTGCATTTCGATTTCTCAAATGTCAGGACCTCAGAAGTTAAAAAGGAGGTAGCATCCAGGTCTTTTAATCATTTTTTTCTATTGACATTCCCGCCTTCACAAATAAAACGACCGTCTGACACGACTTATTATTCCATAATGGCGCTTACTGCACGCATCCACCTACACGCCCATTCCTGGGTGAAATATTGTTTTTGTGTCGTGCTGCTGCGGCTGCTTTTTGTTTATCTCGTAATTCACGTTTATTCCCGCTCTCTGTGCCACCCCCCCCCCCTCGCCTCGGTTGTTGTCGCTTTTCTTTGTGGTTCCACGTTCGGCTGCTCCACCCATTTCTTGACTGCGTGACCCAGAACCCAAAAAAAACAAACAGCAGGGCGCAGAAGCAGCGCAGGTTCCACCTCCACCCGGCACCGGGCGGATTCCTGAGCGGGTCCGTGTCATCGTTCCTCCTGCGGGAGAACGTGTGTCATCGTGTCATCTTCTCAACCCCCCCCCCCCCCGTTCCCCATTTCACAGCTGTCACCTCAATCACGCGGGCGGCGGCCTTGTGTGTCTCCGCGTCTCGTCATTATGATGCGTCTGTCCGCCTTTGTCCAGCGTTACAGCGTTAACCTCATTCTGTTTTTATACTTTTAGATCCCTCATTTCACGTTTACCATGACATCAGAGTAAATTGAGGTTAGATTCCTCGCAGAATCCCAGCCTGGAGAACGGGAGCAACATCTGCGTGGCTTTAGTGACGTCCTGGTGGGCACTGTTAAATAATTTGTGGTTGTGCAGAGCTAAATTTACTCTGTACCTGGAAGCAGACTCCGCATTGGAGGATGACATCTCTGCAGGGGCGGGTCACCCGGGAAGTCGAGGCGCAGCTTTACTGTCCCTGTCCGGTCTCCAGGGGTGTGGCCAGAGTCTGAGGGCCGTGCTGAAATATGACCCGAGGGCCGGCTGCAGGGCCCACAGCAGTCGCTGGGCATGGCGCAGGGACAACGGGCCGTAAATCACACGTTATAGCGTTTTTTTTCATTATTACTTCACTGCCTTCCTCCGGACTGTTTCTGGCATCTTAATAAATGAAACAGAGCTTCTACTGAGACTTTTACTTAAATACATGTTCTTTATAAACTTTATATCTGTATATGGTCTTCATAATTGGGGCAGTGGTGGCCAAGTGGTTAAGGAAGCAGCCCCGTAATCAGAAGGTTGCCGGATCGAATCCCGATCCGCCAAGGTGCCACTGAGGTGTCACTGAGCAAAGCACCGTCCCCACACACTGCTCCCCGGGCGCCTGTCATGGCCGCCCACTGCTCACTCAGGGTGATGGGTTAAATGCAGAGGACAAATTTCACTGTGTGCACCGTGTGTTGTGCTGCTGTGTATCACAAGTGACAATCACTTCACTTTCTTCTTCTTTCTTAATCCCCGATGTCGGCCGAAGTAGAGGTCATCATGGCCACCTACACGTCTACCTGCGGGGTGTGTACCACAGGTCTGACCTTTGGTTTGAAGGTGAGGCCATACCTAGTTGAGCGTGTGCACAGATTTTCCGGCTATAAGACAGACACTGCGCAGTTCGATCAAGTTAAAGGGCCGCATTTTTGTTGTTGTCGAATCCCGGCCATCTAAAGCATAATTTTTACATTTACAGCATTTATCAGACGCCCTTATCCAGAGCGACTTACAATCAGTAGTTACAGGGACAGCCACCCCCCTGGAGACGTTCAGGGTTAAGTGTCCTGCTCAGGGGACATGATGGTAGCAAGTGGGATTTGAACCCGGGTCTTCTGGTTCATAGGCGAGTGTGTTACCCCACTAGGCTACTACCACCCTACCATTTCTCAGCCCAGAAGTAGAGAGATGTTCTCCTGTACAGAAGAGGTAGAAGTTTAGTGGTCAGTCTGCTGGACCACAGAAACAAAGCTGCGGAGTGACACCAAAAAAAAAACCAAAAAAAACATCATATTTAACCGCGAGTTAAACGGACGTGGTCCTACGTGTCGGGTGGCCGAAGTGGCCGGCGCGCGGCGTTCGGCAAAGCGCGCACCCCAAAAGCCCGCCCTCGCTGCGCGCTCCCGTATAAAGCGGAGGCGGCGGCGGCGGCGCGCAGCGCGCGACCACCACCAGTCCGTCATGGCGTTGGGGCGCGAGCTCCGGAGCTCGGTCTTCCCGCGTCCCCTCCCGTCGCCGTGAACCTCGCTCCGGGCCCCGGGCCCCACCGGGAGGCGGGAAATGCGGCGGAGCCCGGCGTGAGGGAGCGGCGGAGCCGGGGACGGGTCGGGGCTGCGGCCCCCGCTGCTGGACGGAGGAGTTGCGGAGGTGAGGAGGGCCGCGTCGGCGGTGGAGAGCCGAGCCCGCACTCGTGTAAACTTTTCCGGATTCGTGGTTCCGCCGCCGCCGCCTTGTTGCCGCTTTGTTCCGCGTTACTGCTTTACGCGGTTTAAATCTCGCCTTTTCCTCCTTTATCTCGGCGCCGAGCGCCGGTGTTAAGTTCCGTTTTCACCGGACTGTAACGCCAGGACTCGCGGGACCAGGGGACTCGTATCCCGGGAAGTTCGTCTCCGTCGGTTTTCCGGGACAATAGAGCGGGGAGAGCCGGTGTCTCCTGGTCATCGGGCCGATCGGCAGCTTTAAACCCGGTGTGTGTGTGTGTGTGTGTGTGTGTGTGTGTGTGTGTGTGTGTGTGTTGAACAGTCCCGTAATGGCAGAACTCGGAACTCGTGGCTTTGGTTTCGACCTTTTAAATCCGGTTTGATTATCAGTGTCGGTTCTACTTCACACTTTATTACTTCTGTTCTATCTGTAGTACAGGAACAGAACAAAAAAAAAATGCTTTTTAAAAAAAGTGGATCGTCTTGAATTATTGTTGGAACTGACTGAATAAAAAAATTAGGACATTTTGCGGCCACAGGTTGAGGTTGAGAAGAATTTAATTTAGTCTTCGCTCATGATGACCAGGTATTTTCAAGTGTGAATTTAAGTAAGTAAAGTGAAGTGATTGTCACTTGTGATGCACAGCACACGGTGCACACAGGGAAATTTGTCCTCTGCATTTAACCCATCCCCCTGAGTGAGCAGTGGGCGGCCATGACAGGCGCCCGGGGAGCAGCGTGTGGGGACGGTGATTTGCTCAGAAGCACCTTGGCGGATTGGGATTCGAACCGGCAACCTTCTGATTCCTTAACTGCTAGGCCACCGTTGCCCCTAATTTTACTGTGCAATCGTTTAAAAGGGTTTTTTTTTTTGTGTGTCTCTTTTCACAGCGGGATCTGACGTCATAGCCACGCGTGCGGCATGGGAGTGACGTGATTACAGGGCCGACGTGAACCGCCATGCTGCCGCTGCTCCTGAGCTGAAGCTCGTGATCAGGACGAGAGAAGAACCGAGAACCTGCCCGAGCGAGAGAGAGAGAGATGGACGAATCCGCGCTCCTGGACCTTCTGGAGTGCCCCGTATGTCTGGAGCGCCTGGACGCCTCTGCCAAGGTCCTGCCGTGCCAGCACACCTTCTGCCGCCGCTGCCTGCTGGGCATTGTGGGCTCCCGGGGGGAGCTGCGCTGCCCGGAGTGCCGCACGCTGGTGGAGAGCGGCGTGGACGAGCTGCCCAGCAACATCCTCCTGGTGAGGCTGCTGGACGGCATCAAGCAGAGGCCCCGCAGGGCGGGCCCGGCGCCGGCGGGCGTGGCCAACGGCTCTGCGGGGGCCGTGGTGCGGGGCCAGGGGCCCCCTGGAGCACAGCCCCAAAGGGCGCAGGCCAAGAGCACCGCGGTCCGGGTGAGTGTGGCCGTAAATACGGGGATTTCATCGGGAGGGTTATGCCGAGAATTCTGGGAAGACCGTTGTCATGACTACCGGTTTTGTTATGGTTTTCTCACCCGGGACCCACATGAGAAGATGTGAACTGTTTTTTGCTTTTTTTTTTTTTTTGTATTCTTCGTACCTTTTGTTCGCATGTGTCCTTGTGTTGAAACTGAGTCTCTTTATTTACGTCCATTCAGGTGTAAACGCCTTTGTAGCCCCGCCCACGTCGTCTGGTGGCGTTTCGGTGTGAACGGGCTCCGGGCTCCTCCTCTGTTTGCACAGCCGAGCCTGTTATTACCGCCGACTGTAGGCATGCCGTGGGATACTTCAGACTTTGCCAGTAATATCGTTTATTAATGAGCCCTTCTTTTTTTTTTTTTTTTTTTTTTTTTTAATAATAATGCTAGAAAGAGTGTGCCGGTGCTAAAAGGTAAATTTGGAGGAGCGCTCAGGCGTGGTTATTTCACGCGACCGGGGCGATGAACGAGGTTAAAACCCGTTTAGACGGTGTGTGATATTTAATGCGCAAGTGTCCTGCCCAGTGTGTGGAAGAGGTGCGCGGGGCTTTGCCGTACGCCGCCGCGGTCCCCTGTACGGCGGAGCCGGCCAGCGCTGGCGACCTCCTCCCACGGGGGCGGGGCTTGGCTGGGCGGGGCGGGGTCTGGCTGCAGGAATGCGAAGGTGTAATTGAGATAAGGACTCATGTTGGCTCCAGCACTATTATTTGAGCTCTTTTCAAGGGTTTCATTCACATTCTGATACGCGATCTGTACTTGCCACACACACACACACACACACTCTCGCGTGGTGTGGGGTAACGGGTGGAAGTGTGTTAATGAGTTCTGCTTGTTAACCTTGAGCAGGTGCTGTGAAAAGGACAACCGGCCGCTACGGCGCTCCGCTGCGCACCGGCCGGTGCGGGTGGGGGTTTGGGGGGGCGGGGCCTGATTGCAGGTGGATGTCATCGGATGAAAAGCCGAGATCAAAGTGCAAGTCACCGCTCATGATCCCAAAATCCCCCCCCCCCCCTCCAAACACACTACACACAGATTCCTTCATCCCCTTACCTTTCTTTGTCCTGTGTGTGTGTGTGTGTGTGTGTGTGTGTGTGTGTGTGGTTCCGTTTGAACTGTTTCCATTTTTCCCTTCATTTTGATTTTTATCCGAGCTTTGAAGAAGTGGGCTGAGTCCTGCTTTTGGTGTTTGGGCTGGACTGGACAGGGTGTGTGTGTGTGTGTTCTAGATTGGTTATTCAGTTTTGGAGGGAGAGCTGCTGGGATTAGGATTAAGTTTAATCAGGAAAGAGCATCTCGGGATCTCTGGTATGATGGGCGGAACGGGCCAAATGAAAGATGGAAACATCTGAGCAGGAGTGAAACCACCAAAGGGTCAAATGTCAACCGCACACTGACCTCCTGTGTCCTGTTACTTTCGCTGGTTCCTACAAACTCTTTTAAACTCTTCACCGCGGAGTCAGCGGGACTCGGTCGGAGTTAAAGGGTCAGTCCCGCGTGTGCACCATTTTCCTCCATATTTCCGCTATGTCGTACCCGTCAAACTGTCAGATCTTAAATGGACAAAGAACAGGAAGGGGGGAGGTGAAAGGTCAGAGGTCGCTGGTTCCTTCGTTTGTCTTTCTTCCTTGCACGGACCCGGCGGCCCATTTTTCCTCTTGATATTCCCGAAACCCTCGGCCAATGCAAATTTTGGGTGCGTTTTTAACGAGGCGTGTGTTGAATGGAGGCCCAGATAATCTCATCTGTGATCGAGTCTGACCGACTGGAAGAACACAAAAGACCCCGGCAGCTGATGAGTGTCCACAGCGACTGTGGCCTCTCACGGGTCACTTTCCTGTGTGTTTAGGGGTGGCCTATTGTTCCCTGAAGCCCCCATTTCGGCACGTCCCTGCTGGTCCGCCTCTGGATTAACTGGGTCCCTCCGGCGAGAACCTCAACGGTGCGTGGAATCGATGCTCCCCACAGGTCCTCCCTGCACGGACCCATCCCATAATTCCCATAAATATTAAAATCTTATTCTTGCGACGTTCTCTGCTAGACTCTTAAAGAACCCAAATGATTCTGGCGCTGACGCCGTTTGTCGATTGTTCTGTTTTTGCTTTGTGTTGTGTAAACTGCTGCTTTTCTCCTCTTCCCCCCCCCGGGTCGGAATGTTGTTTACTGTGTCCTCCTGCGTATAAAAGGCTCTTGTGAAAATTCCTGGCCCTTCCTGGCCCGGGCCTGCAGCCTCTCCTCTGTGGGTTCTGGTGAGTCATGCCGGCCCTTTTTGATGACATCACGGCTTGTGTGGGAACCTCTGGCTGACCCGGCCCGTGTCACGGAACCCCTTCATTAACTCCGAGCCCCAGCAGGCGGGGGGTGTGTGTGTGTGTGTGTGTGTGTGTGTGCGCCGCGCTTCACAGTATTCCCCTATTCTCCATCTGATCCGCCGGAGGTGAGCGAGTGAAAACAGCTGTGGAATCTTCCGGCGAATATTTTAGACACGCTGTGCAGGATACATGGGAGCCTCAGGAAGAAATCGCTTCGATGTGCAAAATAGAATTTATTTTGAGGAAGCAGTCTAATAATAAGTGTGCCTGTCTTTCCGGACCCTTCTGTGTGGCTCCACCTGTCTCCACCTGTCTCCAGTTATTTATACTGTATGTGTGGAGATGCTTTGTGAACTATGTTTAGAGTTTAAAATCCACGAGGTGGTCATCCTGGTCACCCTGCTGGTGTTTTATTAGCTGCTACTATAATGTTTGTGTGTGAGACACATTAAGCCTAATGAGTGATTGTATCATGGCTTTAGTTTCTGGGTGAGAATTGGATGCAGGAGGACTAAAAAAAAAAAAAAATAATCAGATGTTTGGTACAGGGTGTGTGTGTACACAGATTTTAATTATTTTTATTTATTTATTTATTTTTATTCTCAGCGGGGGAATATGACCTGATATTTTATGACCGTTGTAAATTTTCCTCCTCAGTCATGACTATCCACAGGATGGTGTGTGCGTGCGTGCATTTCCACTCGTACAGTATGTGTTTTTTGTGTTAATTCACATTCCCGTCAAATATTAACGTGGATCTTTCATGCAACACACACACACACATGCTACAGCTGTGTTTTATTTTTAACTCTCTGAACAGTCTGGGGTGGTAGTAGCCTAGTGGGTAACACACTCGCCTATGAACCAGAAGACCCAGGTTCAAATCCCACTTACTACCATTGTGTCCAAGACCCTTAACCCTGAGTGTCTCCAGGGGGGACTGTCCCTGTAACTACTGATTGTAAGCCGCTCTGGATAAGGGCGTCAGGTAAATGCTGTAAAGCATAAAACCAAGGTGTCCAGAAGGACAACTATGAATTACAGATCCAGTCGCTCTGCCTCCAAGCAGACGGGTCCCTGCAGATCTGTCCGTGGGACCCATCCGATCCACTGGGTCGACGTCACTGACATCGGCCGATTCGCTTCACTTGTGGAGTGTGTGTGTTCCATTTGTCCCACCTGTGCATAGTCAGCTGTTTGACACCCCTCACCCGTTCACTTAAATCTAGTCTGTGTGTGGTCCACTGTTCTGCCAGAACCTGAACTTCATTCACATGACCGTTCACTGAGGTGCTGGCATCTCCACCTGGGTTCTGGTCCAGCTGTGTGTGTCCTGTATGAAGTTAAGTTCATATGATGTCTCCCGCATGAACCGCATTAACTTTCTTGCTCCTGCTTTCCATCCTTGTCTCTGAGAGGTTTGACCCTTGGCCTGTGTTGTGATTGGTGGCTGTGATTTGTTCTACACGCCCCTTTAATTGGCTGTATGTTAAGTGACTCCCTCGGGCCGACTCATTATTAGAGACCAAGTTTTATTTTTCATGCCTGTGACCTCTGACCTTGTCTCATCCATACGAGCAGAATTTATTTATTTATTTATTTTTTGGTCCCCTTTTGGATCTGCAGCTGTGTGTCATCCTGGTCCTTCTGTAGCTCGACCAGGGTTGCTGATGTGTGGGAAACTGTGCTGAGGTAGGCAGAAAAAGCCCGCTGTACTTTGCACTGTGTGTGTGTGTGTGTGTGTGTGTGTGTGTACAGTATAACGCACACTCTCCACAAAATCTACACGAACGTTCTAAATGCGTCACATCCATGCGTTTTCCCATCTTTATGCTGCATTTGGGGGTGCTTGACGTTAACCGGGAGTCGGTAAGGTTTATGAAATATAAATAAATCAAACTGCGGAAGAGTGAGGAGCGTGCAGGAACGGCCCCCGGTTACGTAAAGTCACTTTGCATGGCATGGTGCTGCTCCAGAGAGGTGTCACTCATCCCGCGTCACTAAATACATTTCAGCTGGGACTGTGGGACAGAACAAAAGCTCAATCAATTTCAATCAAACTACAAATCTGATCAATCTTTGGTCTACGTCATTATAATCATATTCAATAAACTAATTCAATAAATAATTCAAATAAAACAGGGTTGTTTACATGCAATCCATGTCGAAATGATCCCATAACTCATTTTAAGATGACTTCCAACCTAAAAGAAAGTGTGGATGGTACAAAGACACCTGCCTTTAAACCAGATAACCACAGTGTCCCAGGTTCAAACCCCACTTACTACTGTTGTGTCCCTGAGCAAGACATTTAACCCTGAATGTCTCCCGGGTGACTGTCCCTGTAACTACTGATTGTATGGCGCCCTGGATAAGGGCGTCTGATTAAATGCTGGGAATTGAGACCCTATCAGTCTGGTGTGAGACCCGCCCACTAGGTGTGTGTGTGTGTGTGTGTGTGTGTGTGTGTGTGGAAGACTAAAGTAAACAGGAGTCGCACTTTATACACACACACAGTGAAAAGCCTGTGGGCCCAGAGGCAGATACCTTCACAGTTCCACTGCACAAAACTCAGCACCTGATGTACGGGATCGAAGAACCTAGAACCAGAAACCCAGGTTCATCTGCAGTCCCTGCTCCTTTCCAGCTGTCCTCAGTGACAGGCGGCAACAGAACCATAGTTAGAACCCAAACGGCCCTTGGATCCTGGTGCTCGCTGTTGGCCACCTGAATGTCATGTTCAACTGATCCGTCGGCCACCCACAACCTGTTCTAGCGGAGGAACGAGCGTGCATGCACACCCACGTCTGCTTTATTAAGACCATATGGCTCACTGTTCTTCCTCCATAACCTAAATAACATAAATCCAGACCCCTTTGCTCTTTTTGATGTCCAATCTGCTGCTCTGATCCTTTTTTGTCCTTTTCTGATCCATGTTGCCATATGTCCAGCATATCCTGGATGTCCTGTCAGGTGAACACATGGACTCTTCATGGGTCTCGTGTCCACACTTCCCATGTGGTGTAGAGGCAGCTTGCCTCAGACTACATGGCTCTTGATTCCCACAAGCTGTAGTCCAGCGCCATCAGGACAGTCCATCTGGGCGTTTACAGGGGTCAACGGCTGGTCAGCGTGGGGCAGGTGTGTGTTGTAACTCGTGTCTTCTACTCTCTGGATTCCCCTTTTACTACAGAGCTGCAGCTACATTTGTGGGAGAGGAAGCAGTGGGTGGAACGAACGCATGTTGGGGCTGAAGAGTGTTAATGTTGAGGGTCATCGGGGGGATATGAACACACACACACCCCATCATGTGGCCCACAGATGTGTTGCTCTTGATTTTCTCCCTCTGGTTCTCATGGGAGGGTCACATGACACCCAGCAGCTACACAATCAGGACTGCAGTTCCACAACCTACACAAACCTGTGGGAGATGTGGAGAGACCTGCAGCAGATCTTGCTCGTCTTCATCATCCAGTCTGAGGTTCTCTCACCAGCTACACCTGGTTAGTTGGGTCCAGGGTGTATGGCTGACTCTACATAGGTTAAATTTCCAACCACACACTGTGCCATTGCTCTCGTTGCTATTTGTCACCATTTCCCATGACTCTTTTGGGTCACATAATCAGGATCATCAGTGCTAATGAACGCGAGATGGCCTCGTTTATGTTTCATGAGTTTTGTGAATTCCCATGACCCAGCCTCATGATCACTTATTAAACAGACTGATGGACCCGACAGTCACCCAGCGATCCCTCAACGAACCTCAACATTTGCCCCATCAGCCTGGCAATTGGAGAAGGAGGGACTCGTTTGACCTTTGAACTTATAAGCGTACAGATCAATGCTGGAGTCACATATGGTGGGTTTTAGTCACATTCACACACTGGTTTGATTTGAAAAATCTTTTGATGTCATTTGAGTTCTCGTCTGCTTTGGACTACATGAAAAGAGAGGAATGTACCATGATCTCCTGTTCAGAACTGATTTTAATCCTTGTTTCCTAAATGATCTTTCTTACCCACACCCACAGAGTGAAGTGTGATGTTTGAGGTGTGGTCCGTGGCTCTCAGGGCATCTGAGCTTGTGGATTTTGGGTGGTGTTGGTGAAATGCTGGAAAAACCTTTGAGTTTTGAGTGTTTGGTTCTTCAGAGCCGAGGCTCCCAGCTCCCCCCTGAAATATGGCTGAAATATGGTTCTGATTTATTATAATACACATTTTGATACAGGAACTTCATACTTCAAACTTCATACAGGCTTGGGTTTATGTCTGCTGTTTGGACTGGATTAAGGCCTGGACTTGGTGCTTTCATGTAGGTCCAGTGCAAACGTTCTCTCCCTCTAACACACTTTCCACTCCGGAAGCAGAGCAGGAGGCCACACGCAGGCATGGCCACGTCTGAATGTGCTGATGGAGCAGGTCTGCTGGAACTCCACCTGTAGATCCGGGCACCTCTCACTTCTCTCCACACACAGTTGGTTTCCTCTTCTCCTCCTCATCTCTCTACAGACATCCCCGGTTTTAGGCGTAACACCAGAATCCTGGTCCAGCTGGGCACCAGCTTCGATTTGGTTTTGTTTCAGAGACCTGAATGCAGGATATTTGGGTGGATTCTGGGTAAAAGGGTCTTGTGTTTTGCTTTTTAATGACTTTTTTTTTTTTTTTCTTCTTCTTCTTTGTTGAATTCCTGCTGTTTGTGATTCTGGGCACCGGTCAGGATGTTTTGCTGAAGGGACGTCCCTTCTCTTGGATGCTCTTTCTATAAAAAATAAAAAAATAAAAGGGTCTTTGAATGAAAGACCTCCGATCTTTGATTGTTGGTGCTGAATGGGCCTTTCAGGGGTTCCAGACGACTGGGCCGGGACCATGAAGCACAGTATAGCGAGATAAATGGGCCTGCCCTCTAGCTGTTTCGGTCCATCATGAACCCCAAGGCATTGTGGGTGAATTGCTGACTGGACCATTCTGTGGAAAAACTGAATTATATATATATATATACATACACACACACACACACACACACACACACACGGAATAAGTGACTCGCCTCTCTGAGACGTGTCTACGGGTTCTTGTGTAACGGTTCTCCGCTTGCCATCTCCCTCTTCCGGTCGTGAAAAATGAATGGGAGTCTGAGTGCCGCTGCATTATCCATGCGCCTCACGGTTCTCGTCTTCTCCGCAGGGCGTTCCACAGCTGCCGTGTGCCAAGGCCCTCTACAACTACGACGGCAAGGAGCCCGGGGACCTCAAGTTCGGCAAGGGTGACATCATCATCCTGCGCCGACAGGTGGACGAGAACTGGTTCCACGGGGAGATGGGCGGGGCGCACGGCTTCTTCCCCACCAACTTTGTCCAGGTCATCAAGCCCCTCCCACAGCCCTTGCCTCAGTGCAAGGCACTATACGACTTTGAGCTGAAAGACAAAGAGGCCGACAAGGACTGTCTCCCCTTCTCTAAGGTGAGTGGGGTCACTCGACCCCTGACCACCAGCAACCTTCATGCCAGAACCTCATAACGTCACTTCAAAAGCCACCAAACCATCTGGGGACTATAGAGGGAGATTCTGTCGGTCAGCGCAGAAACACACTTTTTACTGCAGATTTACGCCCTGGATCAGCCGGGGTGTGTGTGTGTGAGAACTGAGTATAACCCCCATCCTCTACACACCATCCACACACTGAGGTTTGTGACACATGGCAGTTAGAGGTGGTGGGAACACACACATGCACACCTGAACAGTCTTCCATAGGAGCCGTTTCTTTCAGGGATACAACAGGTATCTTCTGCGTCTTTCCTGCACATCACAACGTTTCTTTTAACTCCACTCACGTGTATGCAAGAAATAGTCACACGTGTGTGTGTGTGTGTGTGTGTGTGTGTACACTATACACACATTCAGTGACTTTTATCAGATGTACTAAAACATTTCCCTTCATGGCAGCATTTTGACTTTTTTTTTCTATTTCTCTCCTTTCCCTCAGGATGATATTTTGACCGTGATTCGGCGGGTGGATGAGAATTGGGCTGAAGGAATGTTGGGAGATAAGATTGGAATCTTTCCCATATCTTACGTGGAGGTGAGGCAGTGACCACACACTTTCACTTAGTTCAATAATTCATTGAAACTTTCCCTGAGATGCGGGGGGGGAAAAAAACCCTCTCTAAAAAAAGCGCCATATGCAAACATCCAGAAATGTACTTTATCCGAGTTCCAAGTGTCCCAAGAGCAGAGATGTCGCCGTAGGTGGGCTGTGAATTCGCAGCCGTGGCAATAAAACCCCGACTTCATCGACTCCTCTGGTTCCACAGGCTCCAGATGAGCCCTGATACTCGTGAAGTGCGTCACCACGCCAGAAATATCTGTGGAAACAGCAGCCGTCCACATATAATAGGTGTTCCTGAATGGCATGTTTGTCACATCGCGAGCAGGGGACCTTTCAGGCAACGCTGCAATTTTCTTAAACATCCTGACATCAAAAAATGGACCAAAAAAAAAAACCTCAAGTCGTTTCTGTTCTGCTTGCTCACTTATCCAGGCTTTTAGGGTGTGACTGGTCCTCAGGTTGGTCACGCCAGGTTCTGACTCATTTCAATTCTGTCTGAATTAGGACAGCAGGGTTCTGTGTTCTCTGTTTTCAATGGTCGTCCACTCTGAGGAACGTCAGTTTACATTTACAGCGTTTACCAGACCCCCTTGTCCAGAGCGACTTACAATCAGTAGTTACATGGACAGTCCCCCCCTGCTCAGGGACACAATGGTAGTAAGTGGGATTTGAACCTGGGTCTTCTGGTTCATATATGAGTGTGTTACCCAATAGGCTACTACCACCCTTTCTGGTTTAGGATGGTTGATGGCATAATTAAATGACACCATGCTTAGGTTGTTGGTTCTTTTGCAGAATCATTAGTGAGAATTGCATGATTGGCAGTTTTTTATTTATCTGCCCTGCTTCTGTGCATCAGGGCCGGACGTGCATCTCCTTCAGTTCGGGCGTGAGAAGTTTGAACCTCCGCTCCTTTCCTGTCTCCCTCAGTTTAATTCTGCGGCGCGGCAGCTGATTGAGCTGGAAAAGCTTTCGGAAGGTTCCGGCGACCCTGCTGAAGGCTCGTCCTCGTCCTACCAGGCCAACGGTCTGCAGAAACCTGGAGGGGAGAAGAAGAACAGCAAGAAGCGCCACTCCTTCACCTCCCTCACCATGTCCCACAAGCCCTCCCTGGCGCCGCCGCCCCAGAGGCATTCCATGGAGATCAGTGGTCCGGTGCTGATCAGCTCCAGCAACCCCACTGCGGCGGCCCGGATCGGGGAGCTGAGCGGCGGCCTGTCGTCCAGCGCACCTTCACAGGTACTCGCGACCCCGCACGCTGCCCGTCCTGCAGACCTTCTTTACCCTGTGCAGATGTTGCCGTAGTTACGGTTGCATAAGATCAGAAGGGACTGGACACAGATGCACCATGACCTCCACTTATCTGCGTGTGTGTGTCGTAGTTTCACCTTGGAATGCCGAGCGGGAACTGGTGCCAGCGAGAGCAGGTGACCGGTGAGGGCAGAGTGATGTGAATCAAAGACATAAATCAAAATGAAAGTTTTCTTATATATATATATAAAATTATATATGTAATTAATAAATGTGTATAATATATTTTTTTTTCATTCCGCGCTTTCCCTGCCGCGTTTTTCTGCAGAGCCTGTAACCGGCCGACTCTCTCTCTGCCCCAACCCTGAAAATCAGGATGCATGACTACACACAGACACACAAAAACCCCCACCGTGCACTCCCCGCCGTCTCCACGGCAACCTCATCATGACAGGCGCTCCGCTTCCTCGTTCCCAGGAACCGCAGTCACGCGGGCTGGATGTCGGGCAACAGGGGGTGGAGGGACCGCCGGGAGAAACAAAAAAAAAAAAACACAATCACTTACATGAAATCATGTATGAAGTACGTTATTTCTGTGCAAATTATTGTGGTGGTCAAATATATATATATATATATATATATATATCATATAATTTAATTTTATTATATACTAGACTGTTTGCTCCGCCCCTCACTTTTACGTGGCGTGGTATTCTGCCCATGTTTCAGTTTGGACTGCTCTTGGGTGCCAGTTTCACATAAAAGCCTTTTAAACTCCTGCTGACGCGGCGCAGCTCGTGTTTTATGATCTTGCTGCGGATGCGATCGTCCCCGGCGGAAATCGGCGCTCGCCGGCGTGTGCTCTTGTCAGGTGACCCGTGTTTCTGCTATTGACAGTGGGACTGTAAGCTGATCCGCGCCTCTGACCTGGGTGTGAGCTGCAGATTTATGGAAGGAGGGTGAGAACCACTCCGGGGCAAAGTTTCTTTTTCTGCGCGGTTTATGGCAGGAGGTGAAGGCTGGGAATTCTGGGACGGGCCACCACTACCGGTCCCTGTTGCCTCACTTTTACTTTTTGAACAGAGAGAGGCGAAGCAAGGTCACATGACTTCAATACCAGACTCAACAAATCCCAAAAAATTAATGCAGCTTCAAAATGGCCTGACTAATCCAAAATCGGCATCAGTCATTGGGATTTGAATGAATGGCATGACTTTTTAGCTGGAAATGGGCGTGGCCCAAACATAAATGTTCTTTCTAGGATTTACTAGTATTTTTGTAGCCCTGCTTCCTGAAGCCCTGATGAGCTGGGGAAGGGGTTAAACCCGCCGGTTGTACTTTTGTTTACATGTTGGTGAGCTGAGGAACGTTGGGCGTGTTCGCGATTCCCACTCGCCGGCCCTTGTTCTCTCTTTCTACATACAATCCACCCACCCAGGCAGGTTAGCAGCACGGTTACTGCTTCACTAGCAATCGATAACTTCTTAACCAGCGGGTTCAGCTGCGGCGTCGCGGTCATCAGTTCCATGAAACCGGGGATCTTTTCTTCATTAAGCGCATTTCTGGTATCTGTAGAGGCAGAGATGTTTGTCTGTATCTTTGCTTCGCTCTTACACGCGCAGACATGCTGAACCTTCCCTGGTCTTCCATCACGGCGTCCTTCCATCTTAATTTCTGAGTTTTTGTCTCTTCAAATTATCTTCCTTCCACAAACATGATTTATATGGATTTATGGTATTTAACCTCCTGCAGGTCCACATCTGTACGACTGGCCTGATTGTGACCCCTCCTCCAAGCAGCCCAGTCACCACGGCGACAGTCTTCACGTTTCCACCAGAGACCAGTTATGCCTCCATTCCACTGGTAAGATTATGACAATTAGAATATGTTTGTGTGGCTCGTGTTTTTATGATTTTTCCGTCTCCCGGTCTTTCTGTGTTTGATTTATGCCGATATTAGTGGTGTGTGAAGCCAGGATTCCTGCGGTTCATTCCTCTTCAAATACATTTTCCCCGCCTGAGTCACACAGACTGTGTTTGTAGAGGACATTCTCCCGACTCACTTGGGTGTGATGTGCAAGCACTGCAGTGTGTGTGTGTGTGTGTGTGTGTTTCACTGGGATGATTCTTGCCTCCTGGGGCAAGTCTAATTATCTCATGTTACACATCAACAGTGAACCGGGAAAATGGCACAGAGAGACGCCAACACTTCCTGCTTCAAATGACTTATTCTGCAGCTGCAAGGATTTATTGAACACGACTCCATCCACGCTAGGAACTGTGACCGTTCACCAGTTCCCCAACCAGAACGCTTGAATTAAAGCGCCAGTAACCTGCATGTTAGTGTTGGTAGTGGCAATGGTCCAGTTTGTGACATTGGCTGGCATACCCGGGTGGAGAAATGCAGGTGATGGACGCTGCGCTACGCCTGGGCGTGTGATGTGTTGACAGGAGGAGGTTTAAATTTGAGTTATACAGCTTTTTAAAAGCCGAATCCCTTTATCATACCATATCGTACCATATTTATTTATAAAGCACTTAAACACAACAACGGTGCTGACCAAAGTGCTGTACATTAAAATAAAAAATAAGTTAAATTACCAGGAACAAGACAGACATGGACAAAAAGTTCATTAAAAGTTAAGAACAAAAGAAAAACAGAATAAAACAAAACATCCAGCAATTTGAATTAAACAAGGGGTTGAATAAAACAGAATATTTAAGACAACATACTAAAAGAGTTAAGAAAGGACTGCCTAACAAACCACATAAAACACTGCATAAGAACACTGTATAAGAACCACGTCACACTGGGTTAAATGCCAGGGTGTAAAAGTGAGTTTTTAAATGAGATTTAAAAGCAGTGAATGACTGCGCCTGTCTGACACCGATTGGCAGGTCGGTCCATAGATGTGGGGCGGCCACTGCAAAGGCCCTATCACCTCTGAGCTTGAAATGTGACCGAGGAACAGACAATAGTCTCTGGTTTGAAGACCTGAGAGAACGGGGTGGAGTGTAAGATCGGAGTAGGTCTGACAAAAAAACTTTGATGTCTGGCTGATCCCAAAAAGCAATGAATTACAGAAGTCAAGGCGGGACGTAATGAAAACGTGAATCACTGTTTCCAGATTTCGTTTGGAAAGGACTGGCTTGAGTTTGGTCAGAATGGAATGGAATTCCGCGAAAGAATGGAATTTATTTCTAGCCACTTTCACCGGCCCTCTAATAACAACAAAGTGAAGTGATTGTCACTTGTGATGCACAGCACACGGTGAAATGTGTCCTCTGTATTTAACCACCACCCTGAGTGAGCAGTGGGCAGCCATGACAGGCACCCGGGGAAGCAGTGTGTGGGGACGGTCCTTTGCTCAGTGGCACCTTGGCGGATCGGGATTCGAACCGGCAACCTTCTGATTACGGGGCCGCTTCCTTAACCGCTAGACCACCACTGCCCCTTAACGCTGCCAGTGCTGTCAGACCATTGCAAGTGATCTTTTTCCATTTTCACTCAGCATTTCTACACTCTCGTCTGATGGCGCGAGTGGTGGCATTTCACCATGGTTCAGATTTTCGCCTTGAGGTTTAAGTGGTGCTTGCTACCTGGTCCAGAGCATCTTGGCAGGACCCCGCGTCTCCAATTTCCAGGTTTACCTACTGATATCACGCGTGTTAATTCAAGGTCCAGTGTATGGCCCCACTTCTGAGTGGGCCCCATTTACAGCATGGCAGCACACATAAATAAAATCTCCCACAATGATCACTTCATCTGGGCATGAAATCTGCCAGGAAGTCAGAAAATTCACTTTTAAAGTCCTTATTGTATTTAGGCGGCTGATAAACCACCGTGCAGAAGATCGCAGGCTGATCGCAGACCCAGTACAAAGAAGATTTGTTTGCACTTAAACTTGGATTTAAGTACCATCGCCAAGCCTCCTCTGTGACCCGAACACCGCAGGGAATTAAAATATGGCAGCAGCTCGGCGTAGAGCGCTGGACTCACCAGGAGACATCCTGGTTTCTGTCCTTGAGGATGTAGGTTTTATTCGACAGTGATCTGGCGTTCACCAAGCCCAGCCTGATGGGCAGAGGTGGAAAACTCAACTCCTTTGCAACACAACATTGTTGTGGCGGCGGAGTCCGGCCAACCTGCCTGGACCAGCATGGGGAAGCAATGGCTTTAACTTTCAGAATTCAAATGTAGTGAACTGTAGTTGAGGATTTTGTGTGTGTGTTGCGATGATTTGATTATGTTCAACTGAGCTTTATTGTCATTTCAGCAACATACAGTAAATAGTGAAACGAAACAGCGTTTAAACAACGTTACATAATGACATGCATGTGTACAACATGGAAACAAGCAGTCATCATGTTTACAGTACTGCGTTATACTTCCTGTGCCTGGTGTCGTATGGAAGCATTTAAGCCCACCAGAACGCCCTCAGCTGCAGCCCATTTCCAGTCTGTGGGCGGGGTCTGTTCTGTCTGAGCAAATTAACTTAAAGCCAGCAACCAGATGGTCAAATTGCTTAAAAATAAATCAACTAATTGCTTCGTTTTTTTGCAGGACATCTTGCCGCCTCCTCCTCCCCCTCCTCCACAGTGCTCCACTGTTGGAGCTGCATCCTCATTGGCTGTTGGACCGAGACCCTCCCCCGTCACGAGTGAGCAGTGCAGCAGACAGAGACCTACAGTGTGAGTGACAGAAACCTAACAAATTTAAATCACCTGTAGATGGAGATAATCTCTCTCACACACTGTAATGATCAAGTGTGTTTCATCATGACCCTTCAGCTGAGGGCACAGGTGTGGGTAGGGGTCAAGGGTTAAGTCAAACTTCCAACAAAACTGTTCACCCTCTAGGGGCCCATTTCTGAAAGGCCACCCACTCACCCCTGACCTCTCCACCTTGACCTTACAGTCCAGAGCAGCAGATTTGTGTTAGATATGGTTTCAGCTTCCTGTGTGTGAGAACCTTCTAAAAGTTTTACTTATGTATGTGTGTGTCAGTCTGTGAACCTGGTAGAATTTAGGACGTTGGAGAAAGAAGTGAAAAGTGAAAGGAGCCAGAAATTCATTGTTAACTGGAGCATTTCACACTAATACGTTTCAGGTCTTAAACGTTCATGTACCTTTTAATCCTGACAAATGTTGCCCCCTTGTGGTAGGTGAAGGCCATTGTTCTAGAATTCAGTAGAGGCCAATGGGATCACTGATAAAATACAGATTTTTAAAAATAACAATCTCATGAAATGTTTATATATTATAAAATCCTAATGTGCTGGTACAATTTACTATGGTGTGTGTGTAGGTATGTTGCTATGTTCCCCTACGTCCCCCGTAAGGAGGATGAGTTGGAGCTGAGGAAGGGCGAGATGTTCCTGGTGTTTGAGAGATGTCAGGACGGCTGGTTTAAAGGCACCTCCATGCACACCGGCAAAATGGGAGTTTTTCCCGGGAACTACATGAGTCCCATCAGCAGGTCTCTCTCTCTCTCTCTCTCTCTCGCTCTCTCTCTCTGCCACACACACAGGCTCTATGGTGCATGTTATATACACACGTAGGACGTGATTTCTCAACTTTGACCTCTAACCCCATCTGGTGCTCTCCTGTAGAACTGCGTCGGGCAGCAGCCAACCCAAAGTCCCTCTGAGCCTGTGCTCACAGGCGGGCCGCGGGGTCACTATAGTCACCCCCTCCACAGTGGGGGCTGTAATAGGGGGTGTCGACCTCACAAAGCCCCTGCCTACCTGTGTCGGCCCACCCAGCCCTCTGCCGGCTGCCGTGGTGACGGCCACTCACATTCCATCGGGACAGCACGCCAAGGTTCTGATGCACGTGACGCCGCAGATGACTGTGAATCAGGCCCGCGGTGTTGTCAGAACTGGTGAGATGCGCACAAATGTTCTTTTTATGGATTGATTTTGTGGTGTTTTTGTGAACTATATATAATGTAAAGTAATTTTTCTGGGTTTGTCCAGCCGCCTGTCACAGTCAGGATCGGCCGACCGCAGCGGTGATGCCCATTCAGTCCCAGCAGGCCATGCCATACCTGCCTCACCTGAACCTGTGTGCCCAGCCCATGCCAGCCTCCATTGCCTTGCCTGGCTCCACCCGCTCCACCGTGTCCCTGGGCTGTGCCGCTGCCTCTCTAACCCCGCCCAACGTCAGCGCTGCCTCTCTGGAGGCTGACGCGCTCAGGCCGGTGGCGGTCTTGGCGGTGCCGGTCGGCTCTGGTAACTCCGCCCCCCTCTGTGTGGCCAATGCTGCGCACCAAACTGTGGTCTGCAGGCTGGACAAGGACGGGAAGGTGGGCACCTCCACACACACACTGTACACCAACAACATTCTACCCAGAATTCCCACTCTACTTACACAATGGGGCTGGTTACCATGGTAATTAAACAGGTGGTGTTTTTTTTAGGGATAAAAATACCACTGACCCCCAGTTAGTGAAAATGAGCTGAGTTTGATATCAGGGGGCGGGGCTTAGTCTGGACTGTGCGGTTTATCATCTACTCCTCTTACTGCAGCAGAGAGAGAAGAAAGGTCTGCTGAAGCTGCTGTCCAATAAGAAGAAGCTCCGCCCCTCTCCCCCTTCATCCCCTACACTGGAGTCGGAGCAGATGGTTGCCATGGAGATGACCCAGGGAGCTGCTGGGTCCAGTATGAACGCTTGTGCGGCTGGAGGAGGCCAGAGTGGCTCTGGTTGTGGTCTGATCGAGCTGGAACCTTCATCATTGTCGTCGTCCTCCTCCTCTTCAGCTGCTGAGCCCATGCACCGTAAGAACGGCTCCCAGGACTGCCCCGCCCCCATCGCGCCCCCGCCCCGCCAGCCGTGCTCCTCCCTGCACTCGGTGCTGAGCGACGCCCGGCCCATCGTGTGTGAGAGGTGAGTTCCGCGTTCCACCGGGACCAGAATTCCATTTCAGTGGTGTCTGTATTTAATGCGGTGTGCTGCGATGACGTCCTTAGGTACCGGGTGGTGGTGTCCTACCCGCCGCAGAGCGAGGCCGAGCTGGAGCTGAAGGAGGGCGACATAGTCTTCGTCCACAAGAAGCGCGAGGACGGCTGGTTTAAAGGAACCCTGCAGAGGAACGGGCGGACGGGGCTGTTCCCCGGCAGCTTCGTGGACAGCATCTGACACTGGGGACGTTGGGGACCAGGAGGGGCCAGCGGCACCTCGCCCTTAATTTAATTCTCTGTAACACGTCGCCGGGGTCACGTGCCTTGTACTGTTCCCTCACTTTATTGTACAGAAAAGCCACAGATGAATATTAACTTATTTTGTCGTGTCCTGGACTGTGGCGTTCGCGTCGTTTTTGTCACGCGGTTCGGTTTGTAAGCGTCTGCGGTGCCGAGCAGCGCCATGCCTGGTTCTTGTCCCGTGTCAGAACCATGAGGGTGAGAAGCGGCTGATCTGAGGATCACTGTTCAGAACGCAGCTGTCTGCTGTAGATGATTCTTTTTCTGTCTATTTTTTTTTTTTTTTAACAATTTTTTGGTAGTACACTCCATAGATCAAATCGGTACTAATATTCCATGCATATTATCTAAAAATGTTTATTTTTAAAGGCTGCTCCTCCCTTTCCTGGTCACATGACGTCACTCAACAGCACAGCTGAGTGGCACACGCGGTGATGCAAGGCAGTCGTTCACTTTTTTATCCATTATATTTATATTTTGTGTGTGTGCGTGAGATGGAGATTTTGATACCCAGACCGGACCTTCGAACTGATCGGGATGAAAACCCTCTGGGTCTGTTTGCAGTTTGACCCCAACGACGGCCAGAACAATTTTATTCAAGGTCTGATCTGGGCCCTGTGGTGTGACGGGCAGTTTTCTCTTAGAACCGTGTGTGTGTGTGTGTGTGTGTGTGTGTGTGTATAATGTCCCATAGACTTGAATATGACATAGGCATTTTTGTAGGCGTTAAATTTTTTCTGTTAGTTCTATTTTTGTAAAGCACAAAAGCAGGGAACTCGACATGCAGCTTCCCACGATGACATCATTTCATGGCCGAAGAGAAGAGACGCGCCTCCTCCAAACTGCCTTTTGGTTGCACAGTACTCGATCGTTGCTCCAGTTCTGGTGTTCGTGTACTGAATTGCTGGTGTGGTGAACTACTGCTGTATAGAACCCGGTCTAACCCAGAACCTCCCCTTTCCTCCGGAGACTACTAATCTAGAGCCTAGAACCCTGCGCAACGTGGAACAGTCCTGTACCTGTGGAGTTGATGTGGGGCTGCATGGTTTTGAATGAATTGTATGTGTGTGTGATGGGCTGCTGAACATGAGGCTGTAGTTTGATATGAAACACTGTTGAGAGAGTGAGGTTCTTCGGATGTTCCGCCTATTTTCATCATTTTTACAACTCGTTGGCCCCTCAGCATGGTTCCCTGCAGGGGCTTCATTTCCTGTCTGTCTGTTGCCAGTTCTGTGCCAAACGGACAATTTTGCACAATTTCCTCTGATAATCTCATCACCCACCGGCAACAGTGCACTAAACACACACACACACACACACACACACACACACACACACACTGCATTTCACCCCTGTGCTGCTTCTCTTCTCTTATCTTTTTTTTTTTTTTTTTTTTTTTTTTCTGCCCCAATTTATAATTATTCTACTAGACGAAAGTAGATTGTGTTTGTTTTATTGTTGTGATTTCTGGCTTTTTATGGTGCAAGAACGTTCTGTAACACTTGTAAGGAAAGCACATTTTATAGTGATTTATGACCATAACGTTAATAAAGGCTAATGGTTACCAAGATTTTATATTTGATTATTGTTGCTGTCATTAATTTCATATTTAATACATTTGCTAAATATATATTTTGTCCAGGTTTGTCTCCTCATACCAAAAATAATAAACAAAACGAATGAACGAATCCTTCCTCTGTTCTGATTCTTCATTACATCTGATTAATTAAACAAGAAATTAATATGCTTTTCTGAAACAGACAGTTTTAACAAACCGCTGAGATAGAAATTGAAATTCTCATCTTTGTTTACTTCTGTTCTTGCAGGCTCAGGGCAGTTTTGGTGGGGAACAGGTCTTAATGTTATGTTTGGTGTTTTCATAATGTG
Organism: Denticeps clupeoides; assembly: GCF_900700375.1. Classification (NCBI taxonomy): domain Eukaryota; kingdom Metazoa; phylum Chordata; class Actinopteri; order Clupeiformes; family Denticipitidae; genus Denticeps; species Denticeps clupeoides. The sequence goes on from NC_041725.1 coordinate 16,883,202, forward strand.
TGCTCAGTTGGTTTCTGTTTATTCCTGTTAGAGGCTACCTTGTGCCTCCTGGGGTTAAAGGTTAGAACCTTGATTTGAAATCTTCATGCAGATTTTACTCAGAATGGCCTTCTAAAAGTAGAACATCTGCGCCACTCCAATGAACTAATACTCCGAACCGGCAAGCTGCCACTGAGGTCACCTTGATGAAGACACCGTCCCCACACACTGCCCACTGCTCACCGAAGGTGATTGAAGGTGGTTGTTAAACGCAGAGGACCCATTTTGTTGTCACCGTGTGCTGTGCTGCAGTGTCACAATGACACTGCATGAAAAATCAACGAGCCAAACAGAAAGTTGAACTACTTTTTGATAGATTACATAGCAGGGGAAAGGAAATAAACCAGTGAAACATTAATAATTATCTCGCATTAGTTGGGGAAAATCGCTTATATAAAGCGAGGTCACCTGCATAAAGCGGGTTTGGCGCCACCTGCTGGTCAACGTTGCAGCGCCGCGGACCAACATGGCGGCGCCCGGGAGTTCATGTCCCAGGCGGTGACTTCAGCCCGAGAGGACGAATTCAAATGAAGTTGTGCAGGTAGAGAGCGGTCACAGCGTGAGTAGATCTTCATACTTACTTGGGGTTTTTTTTGCACTCGATCTTTGAAGGAGAATTTTACATTTAAATTTTACGTTTACAGCATTTACCAGACGATCTTATCCAGAGCGACTTACAGTCAGTAGTTACAGGGACAAGGAGACACTCAGGGTTAAGTGTCTTGCTCAGGGACACGATGGTAGTAAGTGGGATTTGAACCTGGGTCTTCTGGTTCATAGGCAAGTGTTACCCACTAGGCTACTACCACCCTAGATATGAATTTTCATATTCAACAACAACATTTATTTCTTATATAGCCCAAAATCACATACAGTATGTCTCAATGGGCTTTGACAGGCCCTACAATTGACACCCCCCACACTTGACCCTTCTGCACACAAGGAAAAACTCCACAAAAAAAAAAGAAAGGAAGAAACCTTGGGAAGGAGTGATACAGAGAGGGACCCCCTTCCAGGGTAGAGTGAGCCTGCAAATGGTGTCAGTGCAGGGTTAGGTTGTAGGGTTGGAGAAGTCCAGGATGTATTCAGTGTCATGGTCTAGATTACGTGTCCGTAATCATCAGAACTAACCAGGTGTGTTCAAAACATGAGGTCAGAAATGTTTTTTTTGTCATCATAGGGGACAATGTCTAGGCTGGCTGTGGTGTTCGGAGGGTCACAGGGCATCGGCCGCGCGGTCGCCAGGCGGCTGGCAATCAGAGGCCACAAGGTCGTTGTGGTGTCCAGAAATATGGAAGCAGCCCAGGACTCTGCAGCATCCCTGTATGGAGGCAAGTTAGACCCACCAAGAGCATCACGTGTCCCGAGCTTCCAAACTTTCCATTCGTCATGTGCCCAAATTCCATATCTGCCCTAAACTCCTCATCTCCACCTACCCCTAATTCCTCATGTAGTCTCCCAACTCATCTCCGCCCGCATTCTCCACGGTTCCTTTAATGGGGCAGTGGTGGCCTAGCAGTTAAGGACGTGGCCCTGTAATCAGAAGGTTGCCGGTTTGAATCCCGATCTGCCAAGGTGCCACTGAGCAAAGCACCGTCCCCACACACTGCTCACACACAGCCTTTCATGGCTGCCCACTGTTCACTCAGGGTGATGGGTTAAATGCAGAGGACAAATTTCACTGTGTGTACCGTTTGCTGTTCTGCTGTATATCACATGTGACAATCACTTCACTTTATATATCCAGACTCATCCTTTTCAAACCTCATTATCTATTCCCCCAAACTCTTTCCCAAACTCCACCTACTCCCCCCACCCAAATCCTCATCTGCTCCCCCAAACTGGCATCTCATTTTTAAACCCCTGATCTATTCTCCGAACCTCAAACCTACCCATCCCCAACTCTTCTTTTAGTCTCCGAACTCCACCTACCCCTCAATTCCTCATATACACCCCCAACACCCCCATTTATTCCCAAAAGTGCTCATCTACATATCCAAACTCCCCAAGCTCCTCACCCGCCCTCCACCAAACTCCATCCGTCTGCCGGACTGGTTTTTGTGCCCATTCTACTGGTTTAGGATTCCAGTTTTTATTAATGAAACAGTAGGGGGACTTCAGCTTCCGCGTGTGTTCTGTCCAGAGGGCCACGTGGCGCTCAGCTGTGACGTCTCCAAGGAGCAGGAAGTGAAAAGCGCTTTTGAGACGATCCAGAAAAGCTGCGGCAGCGTGGGATACCTGGTCAACGCAGCCGGGCTCAACAGGTGGGACTTTTAAAAACCGTTTACTGCTTTACTCTGTTTAATGGTGCACAGATGAATAATTTCAGCAGGTTTATTTTTTTAATGTTCATGGTTGTGAAAATGTCAGAAGAGATTCTGCGTTATTAACTGTCTTTTTTTTAATTGAATTACGAGTGTATGAAAGTATAAGAGCGTCTGTGTTCCCTGCTGGTGGACGAAGGGACGCGTTGCTGCTGAGGACTCCGCCAGACGACATTGCCATGACGCTCCAGACGAACCTGCTGGGCTCCATCCTCACCTGCAGGGCAGCGCTAAGGAGCATGCTCAGTCAGGGCGGGGCCATCGTCAATATCGGTAATCAATCAATAAATCCTCATCAGAGTGGAAGTGGAGGCTTTTATATAACTATGTGGTTGAAGGAAGAATTATTACATGTATTATTCATATTTAAAAGAACATGCCGGACATGGTCTGCTCTGACTGAGGAGTGTCGTTTTGAGCAACGCGTGTCGGTAGGAAACGGCCTCTAGGTGGCGATGGAGGTCTTCAGTGGAAGTGTGCTGCTGTTCAGGTTCCGTGGTGGGCGTGAAGGGGAACGCTGGACAGTGCGCGTACAGCGCCAGCAAGGCGGGCCTGGAGGGCTTCACGCGTTCTCTGGCTAAAGAGGTCGCCGGCAGGAACGTCCGCGTCAATCTGGTCGCCCCAGGTACCCCTGCTCCGCCTCCTCCTCCGTCCTCTCGCTTCGTCTAAAGGCCCGTAACATGAACTCCCCTGCAGGCCTCATCCGCACACGCATGACCGCCGGGCTGGACGAGATGGAGTGGACGCGGAGGATCCCGATGGGGAGGTTCGGGGAGCCGGAGGAGGTGGCCCGGGCCGCGATGTTCCTCCTGGAGTCTCCGTACGTCACCGGCCAGGTGCTGCTGGTGGATGGAGGCCTGCGGCTGGGGATGTAGGGGTGCTTCTCATTATCAGGAGGAAGCAGCACATGTGGCTTTTAAAGCCTCCACTGAAGGGGATTTGCATCTCTGGGTTTTGTTTGCTGCGCCGCATGAATCTCCGGCGTCGAGCCAAATCACTTCGACCGACATTTCCTTTCATTTGCTGAATTCGTTCCAGTTGTGTTTATGTGAACGTACAGACATATGATGATCTGCACAACTCAACCATCATCTTCTCTAACTTTCAGCACAGATGATGATGATGTCAGCGGTACGGATGATGCGGCTCATGGATGATGTTCAGTTGTTCTGCAACACTTTTCATTTTTTTAAACCCATTCAGGGATTTATCAATTAAAATAATTTCTTCCAGTTAAAATTCCATTCTTTTGTTCTAGATGCATCTCCATCATGGTGGGTTCTGATTAGAACTTCATCAGCCTTCCAGCTCCAGGCTGCTCTCCTCCCCCTTTCGCCGGTTATCTGGTCCTACTGACTACATCATCATTGTTATTACAATTATCGTGGTGCTTCTTCCTCACTCTGGATGGGAGTCTAGACCTGGGTTCTGATATTTCAGAGGGGGGTCCGGCTCCATCTGGACTGGATTGGGGGGTGCAGGTTATTTTTAACCCAGCGAGTGTCTGGTGCTGAGGATGGATGAGGTCAAGGGTCGCGGCGCATCTGAAGCGCTGTGACCTCATCTGTTATTCTTTTCTGAGCCTGATTCAGAGCAGACACACACACACACACACACAGCCGTTTACAGAACAGAGACCCACAGTTTACCCAGGAAATGAAACATTTTTCAATTTGGTGGTAAAGAATAAATTAGTGACGCTGTACATGTGATGTGGGAGAAGGCCACGTCTCCTCCCTTTGGAACGTTCTCACGTCCTGCTGGGAGAATATGGAGCTACTGCAGCGTGAGTTGTGGGTAATGAAGTAAATGCTGAGAATCACTTGGAGGCGTGGTTGTATTTCCAGAGGCTTTTATTTATATTATCGCTCATACACCAAAAATAGCATCAGGAGAACAATCCATATACAGGCAGTGAGTGAGAGAGAGAGAGAGAGAGAGAGTTCTGTTCGGGTTCTACTCGGGTAAATACATGATGTGCATCATTCCAGCATCCGTACATGAGCAATGAAACATTTGTGTGTAGGTCTATAGTCATGATCTGAATTATTATTAATAATATAATTATGCCTGAAATGTAAGTACCTCTGAACTGAATACGCGTGATAAATAAGAGCACAGGATACGCAGTCTGCAGGTGGTTCAGTTTCTTTTTTTTTCTTTTTTTTTTAATAACTGAATTAATAACGAATGTTTCATCGTTTCCCCTCCTCTACGCCCACGTTCAGTCACCAGCATCATCACTACTTGCACCAGGCTGGACTACATTCATCCACCTTTCACACTCAAACCACCCGATTCCACTTCAAAGTCCACTAAGTTTGACCAAACTTCCCGTACGCCTCTGTTTCCGGGTCACCTGACCCATTTCAAATAAGAAAACACAAAAAAAACAAAAAAACAGAGAGAACCTCTGTAAGGGCCGGCCTCGTGCAAAACCTACGGTGCTAAAAATACAGAACCAGACAAGAAGAGTGAACGTCCCGAAACCCAGTGGTGGTGTTACACGTCCCTCACACGTTGTCTGTCCCGCCTGCTACACCCCCAACATCCCAACATTTTCATAAATGCATAAAAACTATGGCAGCGAGTAAATATGGCAGCATGCGGAACTACGTACACTTTTTCCATCGTTCAAAAAAACAAAAGGGGGGGCTTCTTATTCTCCTTGGCAAACCCTGCAAATCAGGACGTCACCAGTGTGTGTGTGAGTGTGTGTGTGTGTCACTGCGGAGGCAGGATATGACCTCACATTTCATTTCGTCTCCCGTGTAAAGATCCTGCAGTCTGTTTTGAAGGGTGCTCCAAGGCAGAGTGGCCGGTCGAAGGCCGTCCAGTGGACCGTTCGTCCTGGAACTTGTGACCCAGGCCACGCCGGCCCCGCGGGGGTCACGGGACTCCTGCATCGGGGAGGGGGGGGGCGTAGCCTGTAAGCCAGGGTGATCGCCAGAAGAAAAATAAAGCGCAAGTACTTGGTTTTTCTGGGGGAGGGGTCAAAGGTCACGTAAGTCAATCTGCCCACGGGTCTCTACAGGTCCTCGCTCTCCACCAGGCTGCCCGGCTGCAGGGGGCTGGAGTCGGGGAAGAAGGCCGCCTTGACGTCCAGACCCTTCTCTGTGAGCGCGGCGTAGCGGCTGGTGGAGGGCCGCACCTTCTTGGGCTTGGGGGTGTGCGTCTGCTGCCACTGGCCTGGACGGAGGACAGATTAGAGGCGTCAACACACCGACCCCTGTTCCGAAAACGGACTTCAGATGTACAAGGAGCTTATCCAGCTACATTCTACACATTGTTTCATGCTTATTCATTACTACACTGTTATTTGGCAGTTAATAAAGATGAGAAAACAATAGGAACCACATGTTATTTACATCTTCAGCACCAGGAAGTGTCTGCTAGAAGGAACCAACCACCCACCCCACCCTTTTTGTTGGTGTGTAACTATTTCTGAATATGAACTTTAATGATGTTTTAAAGTTTAAAATGGGGATTTACGGCTGCCACGCGCCCTACTTCCTCGTTCATTTAAACCCCCTCCCGTCGGCACGTGGCATGCCCTCCCTTTGCCCTCCGTTTCCCTCTGTTCGCCACACTCCTAATACCCCTTGTACACAAATGTGACCACGCCCACTACCGACGCCCACATGCAGGTTATCAGGCGCTTTAATTCCAGCGTTCTGATCGGGGAAGCGGTGAAAGTGCTGTGGACCCCCACGCTAAATCTTGTATAGCACTTAAATATATTACAATAAAAGCATCTATATTACAATAAACATTTGTGATATTTAAATGCTGATGGACAGTGTGACTGTGTGAAGACGAATGTGACAAGACACTCACTGTGCACGTCGAGTCGCGCGGTGCTGGACACGATGCCCGCTTCGTTCTTGGCAGAGACGGTGTACCAGCCGGCGTCCTCCTTCAGTGCGGGCTGGATGATCATGCACAGGTACCCAAAATTGTCCTGATGCATGCTGGGAACATGAGAATGGGAAGATGTTGGGCGGGTCATGCTGGTTTGCGTGTTGCGGCGGGGACTCGGTCGTGTGTGTGTGTGTGTGTGTGTGTGGGATTGGTGTGGTGTGGTATGGTTTGGTGTTATGTACACTTTCTTTACTGAGGGAACTTCATTAATCTGTGGCAGCAGTTTAGATAAGGGGGTGGAGTCACCCGCCTGATGACTCCATATAAGGGGCTGCAGACCCCCAAACTTCTGCCAGGGTGATATGGTTAAATTAATGAGTGTTGTTATGACGGTAATTAAACTTACGCCGAGCAGCCAATCAGAGTGGAGTAAAGTGTATCAACATCAGCCTGAATGATGGAATGGCGGTGGGTGTATAATGCGCCCTGCGGTACCTAATTCTGTCCGTGTTGTGGGTGAGCGATTCATTCTCTCTCTTCCAGAAGATCTGAGGGCTGGGGACCCCAGACACCCGGCACTCCAGCCGCACGGGGCTGCCCTCGCCCACCCGCGTGTTCTGCAGCTTCTCGATGAAAACCGGGGCCTTGTGCATCTCCTTAGCTGTGGACAGAGGAGCATTTTATCACTCTGATGTTGTGCACCGTCCTACGGCGCGCAAAGGGTTAGTAAATGCGCGGCGGGTTTGGCCACCTGCTACAATGAGCTCCAGGTTGAAGGAGTTCTGCCCGGCGCGGTTGCTGGCGATGCAGGTGTATATTCCGGCGTCCCGGTTGGTGACGGGCTCGATGACCAGCGAGTGAACGCCGTTCTCCCGGACCAGCATCTTGTGGGCGGAGTCAGGGCGGATGGTCTGACCGTTCAACTGCCAGATGAGGTCGGGTGTGGGCAGGCCGCTCACCTGCAGAGGGCGAGATGAAAAAAAAAAAAAGTGAAGTGATTGTCACATGTGATACACAGCAGCACAGCACACGGTGCACACAGTGAAATTTGTCCTCTGCATTTAACCCATCACCCTGAGTGAGCAGTGGGCAGCCATGACCAGCATGAATACTGCATGATGTACACTGTGTGTGCGTTTTTCATGGGAACAGCAGCGGGCTGTGAAAGGGACGGACTCCGTTTACATTGGCCATCACATTCCTGAGAAACCCGACGCCGTGCCCTCGCTCAGGTGAGCAGGTCTGTGTGGGTGTTGTATTTTTTGTCAGGGTGAGTTAAGGAAGATTCTGGAAGCTCTATAAATATCTGGCATTAGGGCCTGTCTTGTCGATGGAGACTCCAGATTCATTTTTGATCGGAGGTTTTTAATATCCCACTCCTGCAGGCATGAGGAGGGCCTGCAGAAAGTTGGGTTTGAGGGTACATGGGAAAATGAACCAAACGAGCAGAAGGAAATGAAGACTCTCGGATCTGCAGTTCCTCGCTGATGTGCCTCACATCAACAGGAATGCACAAAACACACACTAATGCTTCACCTTGCAGTCCATGCGGCAGAGTTTGCCCTCCTGCACGATCAGGTCACCAGGTGCCTGGAGGAAATGAGGTCGGAAGTGGCGCTCCTGGATGTTCTCGTTCTCATCGCCGCTGTCTCTGGACCGAGACCTGGGTCTGAAGATATAAGGTATGAGTGTGTGTGTTTGCACGAGCTGCTGCTGGAACAGGCTGTGAAAAACCCTCAGAAAATCATTAAGTCACACCCACTCCCGCTGTGACCTGTGACGGGGATGATGGCCAAAAGACCACACCCACCCGTCCGCTCGCTCACACTGCGGTCACTTCAGGTCACAGGGGACTCCACGCACAGAGCAACAGGAGCCCGAAGGTGGAATAGAACTGAGCAGAACTCTCACCTCCGGATGTGCCCGGGCATCGCCCTCTGGCTCCGCCCCCTCTGATTCACCGCCTGGATCATCATCCGGCCGGTGCAGCTCACTCTTCCCTGGGAGAGAGGGAGTGAACCAACGAGCCAATCAACGGGCAGATTCCTAAAGATCTGGATGGACTTTGCAATTCTGTCGTTCTGTGTGTGTGTGTGTGTGTGTGTGTGTGTGTGTCTTACTGCTGGGTTGCCGGCCATGATGGTGTAGTTCCCATCGTCATCCAGGGAGGCGGAGGCGGTGTGCAGTGTGCAGGTGCCGTCCGACTCACGGCCGATGCGGTAGTGTTCACTGCGCTTGGAGATCTGTTTCCCATCTTTAAACCAGTAGATCTAAATACACACACACACACACACACACACACACACAGAACCAGTGACAGTGTGTAAAAGTTGTGTAATACACCAACCAACACTGGTTACACTTGCTCATAAATCACAGCTGTGTTTGGTGCAAGAAACAATTTCCATGTAAGGCTGAGCGCTCCCCGTGGTGTACACACTCCACACACACACACACACACACACACACACACTGCACACACACACATACACGACCTCTTGATGAAGAACCTGAGCGATTGACTTTAATGTTCATCACGAGACGAGCCTCACCTTCGGCTGGGGGTCACCGATGACCTTGCAGGTGAAGGTGACCGGCATGCCCTCGAACACTTTGTAGTGTTTGAGCTTGTGGTCAAAGAAGGGGGTGACGCCCTCGCCGGGCCCGTCCTCGTCGTGCTGGACGTCGTCGTCCGACTCCTCCACCGGCGAGCGCTCCAGGCGGAACTCGATCTCGCTGATCAGCCGCTGCTCGAAGCTCGACACCTTGTACTCCTGCAGGACGGCAGTGGGGAAGGGGTGTCAGCGGGGGCTTCTGGGACATGGACATCTGGGACATGGACATCTGAGACGAAATATTTGCTTAAACCGAACCAAATTTGATTGCCAAATAAATGGAGACGTCAGACTTCGGCTTCCTCAATCTCCTCCACACAGACAGGAGGAACATCTGGACACCAGCGAGTGTGCAGATGACACATCACACGCGTAATTACAAGGTTTGCAACATCTGCAAGCACAGCTCGAGCACAGACACACACACACACACACACACACACACTCCACACGTGGCCACTGATCTGTAATCAGGTTTACGATGCAGCTGATCGTCCCACTGTTCAGGACAGATCCGCGTAACCACAGACACCATAAAGCAACCGGTTAACACGTGAGCAAACCACCAATCAGCGCACGGACACAGATGATTGACAGGTGGCGTCAGGATTCAGGGAGTGGCCGGGAGTGGCCGGGAGTGGCCTGAGTCCACCCGTCAGCAGCTGTATCCAGCGAGTGACGGTCATGTGATTTCTGTGTTAATCGCCTGCATGCGGGTCTCCGGCGATGGCGGCGGCTGTCCATTCGCCCTCGCGAGGGGGGTGGGGTCAAGGGGGGCGTTACCCGGGTGTGAGGAGGGGCCACACAGAGAAGTGGAGAGGAAAAGAAACAGAATAACCTTTTGAGGGACAGACTCTGACTCAGCCGAGACGCTTTCCTGCGAGGAGACAAGACAACAGGGACGTGGTGATGACGTCACATCCCATGCTCACGTGACACATCGCGCTCTTCCAAGGAAACGTGCGTAACCATGACAACACGGCACAACTGCCTCAACTCATCGTCAACAGAGGCTGGGCAGGCGCAGCCATGCAGGGCTACACAGGCAGCCAATCAGAGCTGTTCCTGCATGTGTGTGTGTGTGTGTGCGTGTGTGTGTGTGTGTACCTGTGTGACGTTCTCCTCCTGCTGCTCCTGTACATTAAACACAGTGGCCGCGTTGTCGGCCCCCAGCAGCCTGCGGGCCATCTTCTCCTCATACGTTAACCTCTGAAAGCAGGTTTACTGGTCAGTGCAGGTTAGTGCTGGACTTTAGTACACACACACACACACACACACACACACACACTCACACACACTCGCCTTCTTAAATGCTTGAATGTGTGTTTACAGGGGAAGTGAGCTGGGTGTAGGTCATTGTTAATCAGTGTTAAATGACGTTAATGAACATCTCTCGTGTGGGCTGCAAACACACACACACACACACACACACACACACACCTGCTGTCCATTGCTGAGGCGCTCGTCTTTGAAGCGGAGCTTCCTCTCCAGATCCTGGATGACGGCGTCCTTGGAGCCCTGGATCTCGGAGTCGGACGCGATGCGCGGAGTCCGGCCCGACTTCCGCGAGAAGCCGCTGGAGACGGGAGACAGGGCGGCGCAACACACACTTACACACGGCGGGTACACAGGAGTTCTCTCCTCGCTTATCTGAAGCTGGACCACTGACATTCCGCACTTATCGCTCTGGAATTTTAGAATGCTGCGTTTCCATGGCGACCGGTAATCTTTCAGTAATTTCCAATAACGACTCCCTTCGAACCACAATCAGACCTTATTTTAACTAAAATACAGTCAGCGTTTTTGAAACCGTGTTAAATAATTTAGCCGAAAATTGGCCGTTCTGGCTCTGTATTTTGTCCATTTGACTACGTTCATGACTGGCACGGAAGCAGAGAGGATTCTGGGTACTCACACAGTCCCGTTGCCTTTAGGCAGGCCCAGGGCGTTCACGGGCGGGGTCGAGGGCGTGGTTGGCAGCACCGACGCCAGGTAGTTGGCAGGTGACTGGGGGGTGGAGGAGAACGGGGAGGAGGTGTCGGAGCAGGAGGAGATGGGCGGAGGTGGCGGAGGGGGCGGCGGCGGGAAGTCCTGCGGTGTGGAGGGGGAGGAGACATTGCTGCTGCTGCTGAGGAAGGGTGGCGGAGGTGGAGGGAAGGATGGAGAGCTGGGCGACTCCACGCTGCCGCCCTTAGTCAGGGGCGGCTGTGGGAAGGGGGGCAGGTTAATGCGGCTGAAGGGCTTGTGCCCGGTGGGCGGGGACAGTGGCGAAGGGAGGCTGGACCCTGACGAGTTGGACGACTGGGTGACGTACCCGCCCACCGGGCCGCTACTTGACGGGCTCTGGGCAGCGATGAACTGCTTGGGACGGGCGTAGTTGAACGTGCTGGTCTGCATGGTGCTGACCTCCAGCTCCTGGAAGGAGGGAGGAGGAGGAAGAGGAGGGGACGGGGACGGCGCTTCCTGATGCGTCTGCTGCCAATTGGCCGCTTCTAGCTGCTCCAGCAGAATGTGATCCTGGAGCTGCTTCAGTTGCTCTGCGTTTCTGTGCGAGAGACGAGAAGACAGAACACCATGAATTATGTCTGCGGGTTTTACTACCTTCAAGAACGTCTCCAAACTGTCCGTCTCTTTCTAATTACGGACAGACATCAGAAAGTTGCCGAGTCACGATGGGAGCCGAAACCACAAACAGCCGTCGCCTCAAGTCTACAATCAGCACAGAGCGAACATACCCCGCCGTCCTCTCTACCCCGAGATAACGGGGTCACAGCGTGTCGATGTGGGAAGACGAGAGGGCGTGGCGCGGACATTAGTGACCTTCGCTCCTGCCACTCGGCATGATGGATGGCCTGTCCAGCCCAGGGGCAGAGTTGGCGGAGGATGGATGGATGTCCTATCAGGTGCGACATTAGGATGTGTCAACATGGCGCGTAAGAAAAACACCTCAGCAGATCCCTCGAGGAAGGGGACGAGAGACCCAGGATCCACAGGGGACGGTAAAAATGACACGAGCCCCGAGCCTCCCTCTGACCACCTTGACCTTTAACCGAAGGCCGGGTTCCCCCGTCAGGAAACTGGGTCCACAGAGCCCTAGGGGTCAGAAACTGCACCGCGTCGCATGTAGAAGACGGGCGTGTGGGAGAAGGGGAGGAGCCGAGGAAGCTACAGTTGGACCTATCAAGCGAGCGTTCCAATCTTCTGGAACACAAAATTATATCCTCCGTCCTCCCTCCCCCTCCGTCTGGTCTGCAGAAAGGTTAGGAACACGGTGCCCATAAATACCACTGAGGAACTTCAGGCTTTTAAGGCGGGGCCAATAAAATTCCAGGGTTGTCTTTTCAAAGAACAGAATGAAGCTGCAAATGTTCTAAAGTTCACAATCCTGCTCGCAAGCTTGGTTCAATCAAATCCAAGAGCTTTGTCATTTTACAGCAGATGGAGCCAGTCTGATGGGCCACATGTACGAAGCTCCAGGTTCCTCATCAGGAACCCTGAAGAACCCTGAAGGAAAGAACCTGGGGACTCCACTCTCGCTCGGTCCAGCTATAATTGTTCCCAGATGCTGAGCGGTTTTTGAAAGGACGAAGGCAGGCTCTCCCCCTGATAAGGCCCGAACGCTCCGGCTGATGGGAAATCTCTCCGATAAGCGCCCTCGCTTTCCCGCAGAAAGCTACTCGGCCTGCCGCAGCATTTCCTTTCCTTTTCTGGCCATGCACCCTGCGCCTCTCAGCTATGCGTTTACAGCTAGGGCCCGTCCAAAAAAACCCGACCTTTCCTAATAACCGCTCTAACGATTTCCAGGCCTCCGCGAAAATCCCATTATAACATCACACGGTTCCCCGTTCCCTAAAAATACCCCGAAACGCTCCCCGCTTCCCCTCAGGCCGTGACATCATCGCCCGACCGTCCCGTCCAGCGCCGCGCTGTTACATATCACGGCAAAGTTCATCAAATGCCACGTGTCGTTCTGACGGACGTTAACGGCCGATGCGGCGAGTTTACGGGTCACCGTCCAACCAAAGCGCTTCGGTCACAAAGACTCTCATTCTCCCCTTCATACGTCCTGGGCCTGCGGCGCGCTGGGGCCGCGTTGGGGGACTGCGGGCCCGCCGTCGCCATGCCAACGACCCAGTGTTGTTCCGTCGTGTGCTGAGCCAGCTGGATCGCGACGGCACAATTCCGGAAAACAGAAAAACCCCGTCCCCTCCACCGTACCCTACAAAACCTCATGCACGGTCTTCCAGTACGGAATAAACCAGAAGTGTCCCATGGAGGTTCCCATCCGCGCCACAGCGGCCTCTAATCAGCCGCGTCGTTAACCACCAGGACGCTAATTATTAACCGCGCGCCTGCCGGGACGGTGGCGGCCTCGCCGTTTTCATCTCACCACTTCCTGCCGCCGTTTAAAGTGACTCCTCCGACCGAGGACAGGAAGCGAGTGCAGAAGGACAGGAAATGGTTGAGCGTAAATAGGCCGTAATTACTGTGACCTTCAGTAAACAGTATCAACAAAACAGCTTCCTTGTGTGTGTGTGTGTGTGTGTGAGTAGCTAGTAAACCCACAGCACACACACACACACACACACTTAATGACCTGGAGGGCGAGTGCACCTGGTGCAGCAAAGACCACCACGCCCAGGTGACATCATCATTGCACCATGGCCGACCCACCTGACTCGGAGGTAAACACTCGGGGTGACGAACAAACGCGCCGGACGTCTCGGGTAAACGTTTGTTCCACAGCGAACAGCGCGGCGAGCGGGAAAGCGCGCCGTTTCCAGGTTATGAATCAGGGTTCCGCTGATCGATCGAGTGCCAGGATCACATGCACTTTACCAAATGGAGACGGCAGAAGGGTGGTCCCGTATAGCTGAACTGAAACAGGAGTCAAACCCCAGCACACACCGCCACAAACGCGGTCTCGTACCAGCCAATGGCTGCCGGCGTCTGCTGGCGATGTAACTTTAGAGCCGTGAAAGGAACTGCGCTGCCGGTCCACCTGTTTTTTCCGTAATGTAGTGCCGCATAGTGCCACCCGAAACAATCCGTGTGCGAGTGCCGCAGGTACCTCAGGTGCGCCTCAGGCCGAAAACGGCCCCCTGCTCCGGCCCTCGGAAGAGCGGACTCGTCCCAGATCTGCTCCGAGGCGGCGGGCCGACACCCAAGCCGAGTTCTGGCCGCCAAGTTTCCACGAAGATGCCAGTAGAAATCTCACGCTCGGCCCTCTCGGCCCTCCCCTGTTGCCTTTCTCGTCCGACCTGCATCTGAGCGGCGACTGTTCTAAAGCCCCCGGGGTCGCTTTTCACTCTTTATTCCGTGCCGGACCCCGCAACCCCTCTCCATTTCACTGCACCCGCACACACGGCACGTAAAACCGAAGCAGACTGTTTTCTTTTCTCCCGCTGTAAATGCAACACAGACCCCCCCCCCCCCCCCCCCCCCCCCCCCCGTCCACTCGCCCCGCCACATTCCACCAGGAGCCCGCTGTCAGGGAGAGAGGAATGGTAACTGGCGAAATCGGCCGGGATGAACGGGGCAAGTGGAGCCGGGGGCCGGGGAACGGTCTTCTTTAGACCACCGCACAACTCGGCCCGATAAAGAAGGACGTTACACAAGATCAAAGAACAAAAAACACACAATACCAGTTGCGACGATTCATCTTGAATATCTGTGCATTTCAAAGATTTGGGGAAACATATGAACCTGCTAAAGCCATACACTCATATAAACACACACACACACACACACAGTAACTCAACTGCAGCTCCCTTCTGCTTTCCTGTTTAATGCACATATGCTTTAGAGATTAAACAGCATGTGCACACACACACACACACACACACACACACACACACAAAGGAGAACAGTAAACAGCCTACACCATCCGACCAGCGGACGTATTGTTGCTTATTTCTATACAGACAATTAATAAATGGTAATAAACTGCTAATTAAAACAATCTCTTTCTTGTTTGTGTAAACTCACCTGGTGAGTCCTGCAGCGCCGGGGTATTTCCCTCGCGGACTGTGTGTGTGTGTGTGTGTGTGTGTGTGTGTGTGTGAGTGTGTGAGCGATCAGAAGTTTGCCGGTAGCCCCTCATATATATGAGTCTGCACCGCCAGACGATGACAGACTGAGTCTCTCTCTCTCCGTGAGTCAGACGGAGTCTGTCTGAGGGGCCGCCTTTCAAAGTAAAAGTCCAGAGAGCTCCGCTTCAAAATAAAAGTCCGTACGGCACCGTGGAATCGCGCCGCCTGTCGAGATGTGCAGTTCCACGGGGCTGGAACCTATAACCTAAACCTATAACCAAGCTTCCCTTGGATTACGTACGCTGGTCTACGGTTACGGTTAGGCAATCGACGCATGTGACGGTAGCCTAACTTGATGAAGTGCTTATATTTACATTTATATTTACAGCACTTATCAGACGCCCTTATCCAGAGCGACTTACAATCAGCAGTTACAGGGACAGTCCCCCTGGAGCAACTTAGGGTTAAGTGTCCTGCTCAGGGACACAATGGTAGTAAGTGGGATTCGAACCCGGGTCTTCTGGTTCATAGGCGAGTGTGTTACCCACTAGGCTACTACCACCCTAGTAGCTTGAACTGACGCCACTGAAAAAGTGTCAGCGGGGTGAAAAATGGAAAGGATCAGACCAATGGGAAGGAGAGTGAAGTGACAGGGAAAACACAAAAGTTTAAAAATGTAAAAATGTAGTCAATGGTCTAGTTAAGCACAGACAATGGAAAACAACCTAACAGTGGAAAGCTGTTGTTTGAAGGCTAGGGTCCATTTTGTGGATTTTTCCAAATAGTGCTTGCAATACTATTTTCAATGAGGTGAAATCAAGTTGAATCGAGTTGCTGCGTCTTCAACTAGACCACCATGTTGTATAGAATACCAGTAACCCCGAAACTCTCTAGAATCCCACGTATTCGCGCGGCCTCCCTGAGCGCCGGCCTTGTGTAAATAAAAGAGTGCGTGTGTTCGTCTCTCGTTTTTGTGGGCTGACGTGTGCAGCTCCGTCTCCGTCGGGGGGTCTCGTGGTTATTTTTAGTGGAGCCTCCAGGTCCTCGCTCTCCTTGATCAGATCTCCCGGGTGCTCGGTTCGGGGCCCTTTGTCACTCGCTGTTCGTAAGATCACGGCAGACGCCTCCGTGACAGATGGTCTCTGCTTGACTTCATAAGGAAACAATGTCATTCCCAGAGCGAGGAGTGTGTGTGTGTGTGTGTGTGTGTGTGTGTGTGTGTTTGGAGTGGGGATTCCTCTCTGTTTCTAATACCGTGAGCGTCTCTCCTGGGAAGATGTGGTCCCAAACATTCAAACAGAGGATCAGTCAAACCAGTAAGTTTCCATGCTGTCAACCCATAAGCCCTCCTCTCTTCGGAACCGAAGGAACACTCGTTCTCCGAGGGCCTGCGTTCTGCTCACTCTTCCTTATTTGGAATCTTGCTCCATTCCTCGCAGGTCACTCCAGGCCCATGTAGCCAATCGGCGCCCCGGCACCGATCGCACGGCCAATCCTGCGTCCCCAAATCTCCTTTTAAGGACTGCCCTTAATGTCAGAGCGGCCCTCCGTGGTCACCTCACGCTTCCACGCATTTCAGTGTTCCTCTTGGCTTGGTGAATGCTGGCGCTCGCGGTGACCCGGTGAACTCCGTTTACCGCACCGCCGCATGTGCCTCTCCTCACAAAAACACGCAACACCTCAACAAGAAAGTGACTGTTAATCCGCCATTAGAGACTTTACAAGCTACACCTCATAAACGCAGGCGCACCGCGGCACACAGGCTCTGAGTCACGGCGCAGATATGCGGCCGGGGCGAAAAAAGCTCGAGAGTGGCACACACACACACACACACACACACACACACACACACGGGCTAATGCCAACAAGATCGCGGAGCGACGCGGAACTTGGGGCTGTTCAAAAACGCATTCATGCATGAACAGGCTGGCTAGCCAATCAGAACACGCGGACTAAGGACCAGCTGACCGACAGGCCCTGGACCTGAGGGTCACATTTTAAAACAACAATGCTTTAGTATTTGACTGAAGAGCAGTGAGTTGGTCCCCCTTGTGCCACCAGCGTTGCTCTGATGGTCTCCACTAGTCCTCTGAAGTCGGTAGCAGCTCCGTAGATCAGACTTATTTTTCCGGCGCATTCTACTGACGCTTGATTGGACTGAGATCTGGCGAGAAGAGTGTGGAAAGTGCTTTTAATCTTGTGGCTGATTTGTGCATATGTTATTCGTCGCCCTCTATCACGGTGATACCGGCAATGATATGACAATCTAAGCTGATAAATAATCGTAAAAAGTCGACAGTACTGTGATATGACCGTTGTCGTGGACAACAAATCAATATTCTATCTTATCGCGAGTGAGTCCCACCCCTAATCAATGCCCTCATCGTACGAATGATAAGTGATTTATCTTCGTAATGCACGTTTTGCTCGTGCAAGAGGGAAATGTTCCATGTGGAGTGGACGGCGCAACATGGCAAGGTCACCACCCCGCATTTCTGCCCACACCTCTGACCCCAGGAAGTCAATTGCCCGCCCGCCCGTCTGTGGCGTGGCTCTGGCGGGGCCAACACCTTCTACTTCCCGTCGGGGCGCGGAACATTCCAGAACGCGGCCTCCACCGTTCCAGTCTGCGTCACCACCCTGGATGTCACCACCCCGATGCCACGTTAGACATTAAAAACTCTGCAGAACCCTCACGTGACCGACCTTCTCCCCGTCCTGCTCCGTTCTCCCACGCTCATCATTGCTCAAGGTTGCTTCAACTCTATTTATAAAAACCACACACTCACTTTCTTTAGGGTTTGAAGTGGGTGTCTTCCCACCCAGGAGAGTCCGGGCCGCGGTGGTGTGAGAAGAGCACATTTCACCAGCCCAAAACGACTCTTTCGAAAGGTCGATTCAATTAGGAAAAGCCGCTCGGCCTAAAGAAACAGACTTGATGGCCAGAACCTGCAATCAAAAGTTGCGCCACAATAATCACCCGTGCCGAGAACCTGCTGAGAGCGCAGGAAATGTGAAAAGGCTGCATTTCGGAGGTTTCAGACGCGAAACTCTCGACTTCACTCGCAAATATTTATCATTTGGATGCGACGGAAACTTTATATTCATATATTTAAACACACGGCGCTCTTGTCGTGGTACTAAACACCAGGTGTTCTCCGTCCGCTGTGACAAGGTCTCATGCGGTGTAGAACGTGTTCCTGTAAAACTCTGGTGTGTTCTAAGAGGCAGTGTTGTAAATCTGGAGGACGGTACACACACACACACACACACACAATGAAAGGGCAAAAGGCCCCATAACTCACTGGAAGTATAAGTTACAGTGCAGCTCTGTATACGTCTCTCTCTCTCTCTCTCTCTCGCACACACTCGCACGTAAGGGGCAGAACAGGGGTGAGGGTTCTACATTTACATTTACATTTACAGCATTTACCAGACGGCCTTATCCAGAGCGACTTACAAATCAGTAGTTACAGGGACAGTCCCCCCCCTGGAGACACTCAGGGTTAAGTGACCTGCTCAGGGACACGATGGTAGTAAGTGGGGTTTGAACCTGGGTCTTCTGGTTCATAGGCGAGCGTGTTACCCCACTAGGCTGATACCACCCTACATCAGTAAGAAGGTCACCGGGTCCCAGCCTGTTCCGTTCAGGGCCCAGAATTGACACAGAACCAGATGGCGCGGCCAAATCACACACGGTCACATCCTGCACAGCCCGCTGCTGGGTATTGTTACAGCGTGCCGGGCCGATAGCATCAGACCTCTGGCCTTTACCGAAGAATGAGGCACATTACTCAGGGTTTATTCCTCTGGGTCGGAGGTCAGGGCACAGCGAGCGCTCAATGCTTTACACGCGGAGACGGAGTGGTGTTTAAATCAGCACGTTCCTCGCCAGACCGCGGTTCTCTTCCGCGTCCTGCCGGGAACGTTGTCAAACTTTACAGCGCCTGGAAATCTGCCATAAAAACCATCATTATTCCGCTGTCAAGAGCCGCCAGGGCTCCCATTTAATGAGGCACCTCAGGCCCCATCCCCGGCGCCCTGACCTACCGCTTCATCACCAATTCAATTAGAGCTGCGCTGAGACCCCCACATCAAATCCAGGGGGGCTTTTAACAACATGAAAAAAACCCGCCACACAATGAGGTTCGTCTTTCACGAGCTACGAGATGCCGCCGACAAGACTTACGACTCACAGCAGGCACAAAGCGAAGCACGCGATGGCCAGTCACGGGTGGTGGGGTCAAGGGTGAAGGGTCAGCCGCTCAGAGTAACAGCGGCTGCTCTAATTTTACAGTGTAATTAGTGGAGAAGGGGTCTGGTGAGGGACCCCCATCCCCAGGTGGTTCCTGGCAGCAGTTCTGAATGGAAAAACAAGACAACACACACACACACACACACTCTCTCTCTCTCTCTCTCTCTCTCTCTCTTCTGCTTTACCTTTCATTTGCTGTGTCTTCTGCTATATCATCTGATCTGAAATCACAGAAGTCACACAGAGAACGTCAGACCTTTTCCTTTGAGGAGCCACCAGTGAGGAATCAGGGCGAGCAAAGAAGCACAGACACACACACACACACACACACACACACGAGTGGCAACATAAACTAAGATCTCCATCACCTCGCAGATCCCAAACCAAACACAAGCCATCATCATATCTACGGCCTCGATCTTACACACAGCCAAAGTGGTGCAGAAGCACAAGACCACACACACTCACACACTCACACACACTCAGAGTGCACACATTGCCATCCATTGCAACATTCCGACACGACTTCTCATACAGAGCATTCTCATACGGCATTCTCATACAGAGACGTGGTCATGAGATATCCGTCTGACTGAAGAGAAGACCCAGTTATCTCAGAGGACCGGTAAATAATGAGAACAGAAAACTGCATTACAAGACACACACACACACACACACGCATTCTGGTGTTCCGTTTCTCTTCAAAGGTCTAGTGATCAGCAGATCGTCGCTAATAAGGATTAAGAAGGTGTTTTTTTCCATGTGTGAACCATTATTCCACAGCGTTGCTTTTACAATATTGATAAAGTGATCTTAACTCCACGTAACTCGTTCCTTGGTTTAAAAATGAACTGCAGCACTGTGAGTGGAACAATCTAACGGCTGGGTGATGATAAGAAGAATTTCTGCAGGAGCTTCGCGATGGACGATGGACGTTGGTGCACCTGGTGATTACTGGCCAGTGTGGAGGAGATGCTGCGGTTTGGGCTACTCACAGTTTGGGTTTGGGTTTGATAGGCAGTGGCCCCTGTTTGGCTGGAGACGGGGGTGGTGGGAGTGGGGCTTCAGTCACAGGTGCTGTGGCTTTGGGTGAGGTGGGTGCTGAACTGCTCTGGAAGCTTCCGTTGGCTCTGGTTTGAGGGCTGGCATCAGAGGTCATTTGCACAGGTGGCAGCGCGCTCAAGCTGGGCCAAATCTCCAGCTCGTTGACCTGGAATCCCCCAGCGCTGGGCGGAGTCTTGGGCGGGACCTCCAGCAGGCTGATCTCGGTTGGAGGGGGCGGAGGAGGGAATGGCTGGTCGTCGAACGCGGCGTCGCTGTCGGCAACGCCGTTGGTGGGTGGCTCCTCAACAACTGAGAGAAGATACGGACAATAAAAAGAGAAGCTGTCCATGACCTGCCATATTTTTATTATATGCCGCATGCACACTATATCGAGGGGTGAGAGCGAAAACTATTTTACAGGAGCATCGTTTGATTTAAACTGTGGGCTTATTTCATTTCTTAAAAACAAACAGGCGAACAATATTTTACATATTTTATTAAAAAAAAAAATTCAAAATTTTACATTTAATTTTACTGTTTCTGTGTGTTTGGTGTAAAGTACTTCGTTTTTGTTTTTCCGTCAGAGCTGGACAAGAGCTTTCAGTTTTATATGTAGAACTGCATGTGGATGAGATGTTTTCCTCCTGTGGACTAGGCTACTACCACTTCCTCCGGGGTGGTAGTAGCCTAGCGGGTAACACACTCGCCTATGAACCAGAAGACCCAGGTTCAAATCCCACTTACTACCATCGTGTCCCTGAGCAAGACCCTGAGTGTCTCCAGGGGGACTGTCCCTGTAACTACTGACTGTAAGTCGCTCTGGATAAGGGCGTCTGATAAATGCTGTAAATGATATGCGCATCTGTGACGGTTGGTGGACCGTCCGCGTGGTCGGTGCCGAGCACGCCTGACGTTTCGCGCCGTTTGTTTATGGGCTGTGCGGCCTGTAAACCCCCTTTTTTTACGCGGAGTAAACCACTCATCCGGCATCCTGTTCATTATGTTACTTCTGCGGCAGCCGGTTCTTTCATCCCTCTCTTTTTTTTCCGCTTGCTGATCGCTGCGCGTCTTCGGCGAACGGGCGGGTTTGTCACCTGGTGTGACGGTGAGGTCGGCCGCGCTGCTGACAGAACCGTGCTGATTGGTGGCGGTGCAGCAGAACAGGCCTCCGTCCTCGGGGAAGGCCTCGGCAATGACCAGAGTGCAGATCTCCTCTGTGGCGAGAAGACAACGAGACAACGGTGACTTTTCACCGGAGCTTCTAATCCAACCATTTTCCTGCTCATGTGACCTTTTTTTTTTTTTTTTTTTTTTTTACATAATAAGTATGAATTGTACAGTATAGGTGTGTTGTTGCCACGCCCCGAATCACTTTAGTCCTCATCCCCGTTCCAGACGGTCCCAGAATCATGTTGAACATGATCGTCATTGCCAGGTAAGAAAAAAGCGTCAGGACCTGGCTGTCTGTGACAGGAGACACCGACCGCCAGTGTGTCACACCTCTCTCTGTGTGTGTGTGTGTGGGCGAGGCAGTGAAAGAGGGATTCCCTTTTCACACTAGACGTGGTGCGGAGTCACCCGGGGGACGGTGACGACATCGTCTCCGCCCGCGGTAGGGCTGCAGGTGTTTACAGAGGGGCGTGCGGCTGAGTGCGGTGTCGTCACCTGACATGTTGCAGCACGAGCGCAGGGACTCACCGGGTTCAGCTGCGGACCGCGGCTCTGCGGGGAAATTCAGAAAGACACCTATTTCAATTCTGAGTAGGAAACAAACTCACCTACGGACCAGAGGACCACAAACCCCACTTACTACCATTGTGTCCCTGAGCATGGCACTGAGTGTCTCCAGGGGGACTGGACATCTGGTTAATGTCTTCAGCTCAGTTGATGTTTTCTGACTGATTTACCTTGAAAATATTTCGGCCTACATGAAGTTTGAATAGATTGTAGAAAAAGGAGACAAAGAGCATCCAGTTTCAGCGTGACATGCCTTTCTCTTCTACTTCTTGTGCTCGAGACAACCCTGCTGGTCTTTACACCAGGACACTGGACTACACTTTAGAACTCTACAACTGTAGACCTTTATCTCTTATTGGACAAACCATCACAAACCCTGCACTGACACCACTTGCAGGCTGACTCTACCCTGGAAGGACGTCCCTCTCTGTATCCCTCCTTCCCAACGTTTCTTCCTTCCTAGAGTTTTTTGGTGTGCAGAAGGGCCAAGTGTGGGGGGTGTCAACTGTAGGGCCCACTCAGACATACTGTATGTGATTTTGGGCCATATAAGCAAGAAATGTCGTTGTTGTTGATGTGGATTGGGTGTGTGATGATCCTCACTCTTCTGGAGGATCCGGAAGTCAGGAGAGTCCTGGAGCTCCTGTCCCTGGCGGAACCACTGCACCTGGACAGGCGGGCTGGCCCGCACCCGGCACTCCAACACGACCACCTGCCCTTCTGATGCCTGAGCGTCCTGCAGCGCCTGGGGGTGGAGGTCCGAGAAAGAGTGAATCTGTGTGCGGGTGCATTCCGGCGTTTTAAAAAAAGCTCTTTGCTCTTGAGGAGTAAATCCCCTCGCTGGGCCGAGTAAAGGCTGAGTGTGGAGGTCGGAGGGAACGAAAGGGCCCTTTCAAAAGGTGAGAGATGATTTACTGACTGACACACGACAGCGATGAGACAGACGTGACACCTGAGTCACAAGAGAGATGTCTCGGCCTGTCGCATGGCAGTGTGTGCGTGTCTGTGTTGAACGTACCTTTGTGAAGACAGGTGCCGTGGCTAAAAGACCCTCGCCGGAATACAGGGAGGAGACTGGACTCTGAACCTGGCAGGGAGAGAGAGGGGGGCGGAGTTAAAAGTGTCCTCTCCAGCTCTCCAGCCCACGGAGGCATCTGCTGTTGTCATTTCATGACGACTCCTCACGATTTCTGTCTGCTGTGTGAGTGTGTGTGTGTGTGTGTGTGTGTGTGTGTGTGTGTGATTTATAACCAATAAACAACCAAAACCAAACAAGGAAAGGCTTTGGCATGAATCAAATGGTCTACTATGATCATTCAAAAATCTCAAACATTACAACATTACACCTATATATTGTACTGGGCAAATGTTTTATGTATAAACCAAAACAGAAAAAAGCCACAATAAACACGAATAAAATACGAATAAAATATAAATATGATTGTTTTGTACAGGTTTACATTCCCTTTCTGAACAAATACTGGGAAGTTTGGATTAAAAAAAACTGGTGGTTTAAATTCAACCATGAAATGAAAGAGTGGAGCATAAGAAAAAGCTGATGTGGTGCTTTGCGTGTGTGTGTGTGTGTGTGTGTGTGTGTGTGTGTGTGTGTGTGTGTGAGTGTGTGTGTGTGGATCCACTGTGTACCCGCTGTGGTGCACTGGACAGGGGCTGGACCAGCGTTGAACGGTGAGGCAACATCTCTGGACTTCTGGGAGAAGCTGTGCGGATTGTCAGGGAAACCGAAGTTGTTTTCTTCTGGACTCTGGACACACACAAACACACACACACACACACACACACACACACACACACACACACACACACTCATCTGTGAGCGATTTCAGGGAAACGTACCACGCTGTCACAGGGTCATTTCTTCAGTAAACTGACAAAAGCCAGGAACTGCAGCTGCGTGTCACTCCACTGACAGAGCAACATGGCGGCGCTGCTGTGACATCATCTGGTCTAGTCTGTATCCTGTACGTACCAGAACATGAGCAACAGAGACGCTGCTGAAGATTTTTCTCAGATTATCACATGACTGTAAAGCGTCCAACTGTCACTGGACACACCTGAGGAGGAGCTGTCACGGCTGTGAGAAGTGACTTGATGAACCTGGACACCGTGTGTATTTGCCGCATGAAAAATGTTCAGTGGGTGGATTGGTTGGTTCATGCTTCTCACTTTAAATTCAGGACATTGTACAAAACCATCTGTTACATCCTTTTCCACCTCACACTGTGATAGTATATTATTATTATCATATTATTATTATATTATTATCATCATATTTTAATCTGTTTTATATTATATTGCTGCTACTTGTCTGTCTTGTTTGTCTTATGGGTTGTTGTCCTGTTGTGTGTTGTTTTAAATTGCACTAAAAAACTAAATTGCACTAAATTACACACTGTGAATCCCCGAAGCTTTGCAATTTCTTCTCCCTGTGTACTTCTACATGATGAGATGACTATAAACTTCACTCGTCAGACATTATGTACAGTATAAATCTGTGAGACCTCCAATGAAATATTTTTTTAACTATTTCAACAAAATTAAAATGGACATAAACTCCATGGTCTCCCAGCAGAACGTGAGAAAGTTCTACATTCTGATCGTGCTGCTGTTCTACCAAATACTTTATAATTGATTAAATTACAGGTTTTAAGAAAAACTATGCAATACTGTGTAATTATGCAGTATTTTATGGCTTTATAACCCTCCTCTTCTTTAAAAATGTAAAAGAGCTCCACATTCTTAAAGCCAGTAATTGATACGACCATCAACAGAAGTTACAGCCTCAGGGGACCACCTGACCTCAGCTCATGGTGAGACATGGCAGAGGTCAAAGGGCATCATGGTGATGGGAACTTACTGTGGCATGGCTCCTGACCTCGACCTGGACACAGATCCCTCTGTTTCTGAGTCTGAGGAGGAGGCTCCTGGAGAGAGAGAGATCATCTGACTGTGAGACTGACAGGTCGGCCAACGCCGCTCAGCTGAAGGTTCTGCTTGTGGCCCTCACCCTCGATGTAGACCTCCGCTGAGGTGTTGTCTGCCCCCAGTGCGTTGGAGGCCACACAGGTGTAGCGGCCGGTGTCGTCCTCGAACGCCTCGGCGATCACCAGCGTGTGCAGGTCGTCATCGCGACAGATCTGGATGTCGGGACAGTGGTGCAGCTCGCGTCCCTCGCAGAACCACCTGGCCAACCACAAGCAGAGAAGGACTGTAGCAACCAGCGCCAGATTCGTATTCTTCACTGCACGGTGCCATCGCCAGCATAAGAGAAGAATTTACAAAACATGAAAGCCGGTTTGTGTGGAGCTTCCACCTCCTCTGCTTACATTTACATTAACCCGACGCCCTTATCCAGAGCACCTTACAACCAGAAGCAGGGACAGTCCTCCTGGGGACACTCAGGGATAAGTGTCTGCCACCGATAGAGTTGTCACAGAGCGGATGATCTGGGTTCATTTCAGCGGCTTCTCAGAGAACAAACACGTTGAAGGAGACCAACCAGCCAACCACATGAATGAGCTGTGAGCTCAATCATCCCTGAACCGTAATTAGGCCATAAAAGCAGCCATGAAGCTCGCGTGTTTATGGGTTCAGACCATGTCAACAAGAACCTGTGTGTTCTCATGGCAGACGGCAGCCAATAAGAGTCTTATAGTCTCTTAGACCACCATGAGCCTCTAGAACTTCTGTCATTTGTTGGGACGACAGTGGTGGTGATGCTGTGTAAAAACCACCATGTGCTGCACGTTTACTCATATGTTACTCTGAATTAACTCTAAGTGTTAAAGCGCCCGTACATTTCCATTATATTTAAAATCGAATAATGTACAGTTACCACACCGGAGAGAGCGAGTAGCGATATTTTGTTTGAAATGTGATTTCAGTCAGAGCTACTTGGTTCTTTATCTGTATTGATCAGAGGGAACAACACAAACGAGAGAGAGATATTTCATTAAAACCCTTATACTAGTACACTTCACCATATTAACTCTGCTCAACCATTACACAACGCACTTCTAAATATCAGTATATAATCTAATATAATCTAATATATAATTGTATATTGTACTGTGCTGTACAATACTGTACTGAATCAGTATTCAGTACAGTATTGTACAGCACAGTACAATATACAATTAAATTTTTCTTAAAAAGCTTTAAAAAGAAAGAGCGGTTCAGGATACATTTCACTGTGTCTTGTATTTGTGAAAGTGACGTGATTGTCATTGTGAAACACAGCAGCACAGCACACGGTGACACAATGAAATGTGTCCTCTGCATTTAACCATCACCCTTGTTGAGCAGTGGGCAGCCATGACAGGCGCCCAGGGAGCAGTGTGTGGGGACGGGGCTTTGCTCAGTGGCACCTCAGTGGCACCTTGGCGGGTCGGGATTCGAACCAGCAACCTTCAAATTCAAATTCAAATTCAAATTTTATTTGTCACATACACAGTCATACACGATATGATGTGCAGTGAAATGCTTTTTGCAACTGCTACAGACCACAGTATTGCAAATGTTGCAAGTAAACAATGAACCAATATGCAAATATTGCAAACATAACCAAATATTACACTTTTATGTCTTTAACATAAAATATGTGTAACTGGTAGGGTGAAGGTGTGCAAATGAGTAACAGACAATGTTTAAAGAAAAGAGAAAAAGAGCCATAATAATAAAAAAAAAAGGGATTTTGTGCAAAGTGATTTTGTGCAAAAGAGTCCGGAGTGTTTGGAGGTGAAAGTGCTGGAGTTCTATGTACTGTTGTTGAGAGCTTGGACAGCCTGCGGGAAGAAGCTCCTCCTCATTCTCTCTGTGTTGGACTTCAGGGAGAAGAGTCCGTTGTTGGGGTGGGTGAGGTCCTTCACTATCTTCCTGGCCCTGGTGCAGCACCATTTGTTGTAGATAGATTGAAGGTCAGGGAGCTTGGTACGGATGATTCGTTCGGCTGATCGAAGCACCCTCTGCAGGGCTCGCCTGTCCTTCATGGTGCTGTTCCCGAACCAGGTTGAGATATTTCCCGTCAGGATGCTCTCTATGGAGCAGGAGTAGAAGTTCCTGAGCACCTTGGAGGGCAGTCTGAAGTCTCTCAGGCGTCTGAGGTGGTAGAGACGCTGCCGGGCCTTTTTCACCACGGTGTTGATGTGACAGGACCATGACAGGTCCTGCGTGATGTTAACACCGAGGTAACGGAAGCTGTCCACTCTCTCCACTGGGCTCCTGTTGACAGGGGTCTGGCAGGTCCTCTCCTGCTTTGTACTGAAGTCCACTATTAACTCCTTTGTCTTGCTGATGTTCAGGTGGAGATTGTTCCTCTGGCACCAGTTCACCAGATTTCCAACCTCCTCCAGGTAGGTCGTCTCATCGTTGTCAGAGATCAGGCCCACCACGACAGTGTCGTCAGCAAACTTGATGTTGGTGGTGGAGTTTGTAGTGGCTGTACAGTCGTATGTGTACAGGGAGTACAGCAGGGGGCTCAAAACACAGCCCTGGGGGGCTCCAGTGCTGAGGGTGATGGAGGCTGAGACATGTCCACCCATCCTTACTGCCTGTGGTCTCCCGGTTAGGATGTTGGAGATCCACTGACAGAGAGATGAGCTGAGTCCCAGGTGCTCCAGCTTGGTGGTGAGTATAGAAGGGATTATCGTGTTAAATGCTGAACTGTAGTCAATGAAAAGCATTTTAATATAATTTCCCTTCCGAGTGTCCAGGTGGGTGAGTGCTGTGTGGAGGAGATGTGATATGGCATCATCTGTGGACCGGTTGGGACGATACGCAAACTGATTAACCGCTAGTCCACCACTGTCTAAATATGTATGTGACAAATAAAGAATCTTAAATCTCATCTGTAAGAAATCTATTAAAGGCAAAAGTGGACAGTGTAGAAACTGAAAAATTGTTTAAGATGGAAATTAGTACAGACGCAGGATAAGTGGAAAAAATTAGCTTTACGCGAGACACAAAACACTGACGGCGAAGGGACAAGTGAGGGTGTGATGGAAATGATGGACGATGTATGCTGTCATACACACGTTGGCTTGTTTGTTCTAGTGCCCTTTTGTATACACATACGTGTGTGTGTGTGTGCGTGTGTGTGTGTGTGTTTGTAATTCTCTGCGGTTTTGAGTGACAGCTGAAAAGTCATTTGTCAGAGTGTCTGGCACAGTACGCTAACGACACAGCGGAATTCAGTTCACACATTTATGACTGTACAAAACCTCATGGAGTTCAGCCAGACCTGCCTCACACACACAGACACATAGACACACACACACACCTGGGAGACACCGCACTAATGTGTGTGTGAGACGCACAAGTCAAGGAATCAGAGGGTAAGGCTTTAAATGTACATGCACACACACACACACACACACACACGCACATACACAGATCTGTCTGTAACCTATCGTGACATTCTAACATTTTTCAGGTTCACTTATATTTTAATTTGTGTGGATTTTTTTTTTCTAGTGTGTCCACCAGGCATTTCTGCTTCGTGAACACATACTTGTTAGATCTCCACCAGGCCCCAGGCTAAAGCGAACGTAGATTTTACGGGAAACAGAAGCCACCCCCACCCAGTCCTCGGGCCCTTTAACCCCCCCACATCTGCAGACGTCTGGCCACGACGAAGCCAGACCTGTCAGACCGACACACACATTTTCATCTAATAACTAATAATATCACAATAAACACACACAATCCATATAGTTGATTATTATATGAAAATATAATTTTTTTATGTAACACGTGTCACATGCATAATAATTTACACCGAAATGTATCTATGTAATCCAGACATCAAATGTAAGAAGAGGCAACAGAGTCCTGGGGCACGATATAATTTATGGTTTTTAAGTGCACTGGGTTCACATTTGGTCCCCACAAACAAACACACACACACACACACACACACACACACACACACTGCATTCAGCAAGTAGTCTGAGCATGCAGCTGTTTCAGCATTTGGCAAATTTTATCAAGAATCCCAGAATTTGTTGGTTTATTTCACACCACCCAGCCTTGCAGAACAACACACAGCTACTTGTAATGCATACTGTAAAAATGTATACAATGTTGATGTGTGATAGAGAGAGAGAGAGAGAGAGAGAGAATGGTCATTCGTGAAATGCAGGCTTGCAGCTTTAATTTCAGCTGAGCGGTGTAGGACCTACAACAATTTGTTTATGTGCCTCGCACTTTTTAATGTACAATCCTAAATCAAACTTTCGCTTTTTAAATACTGGCTTGTAAATCATGTGCAGTCAATTACAGCGTGAAGTCTGGAGCATCTAGACATCACCAGCTGCCGGGTTACATCCCTGCTAAAGCTCTGCCAGGCCTTTACTGCAACTAACTTCACTTCCTGCTTGGTCTGGGGACGTTGTCCATTCAGTTTTGTCTCCAGCAAGTAAAATGCTGCTCGGCTGAATTCAGGTCAGGTGGTTGAGAGGTCATTGCATAACATTCCAAAGCCTCTTTAGTTGCCTTCACAGTATGCTTCTGGTCATTGTCATTGTCACTGTCCAACAAGTTCTGATATTGCCTGAAACACTCGAGAAGTCATCCTGCTGTCAGCAGTCACATGCTTCACTGATGAGGCGGTATCTTTCCTTTCCTTCTCCATACTCTTCTTTTCACATCACTCTGGGAAAAGAAGTGGGACACGATGTGGGACAGAGACACATTTTTTTGTTAAGAACATAACTCAACTATGAATGAACACATGTGGAGTTATGTACTTCACAAAAAATAAGTGAAAACATGTTTTATATTCTAGTTTCTTTGCTCTGATTCCTGCTTTGCACACTCTTGGCATTCTCTCGATGAGCTTCAAGAGGTCGTCACCTGAGATGGTTCTCCAACAGTCTTGAAGGAGTTCCCAGAGGTGTTTAGCACTTGTTGGTCTAGCTCACCCCAAACCATCTGGACTGGGTTCAGGTCCGGTGACTGTGGAGGTCAGGTCTCCACTTTTTGTTAAGTACATAACTCCACATGTGTTCATTCATAGTTTTGATGCCTTCAGTGAGAATCTACCAACGTAAATGGTCATGAAAATAAGGAAAACACATTGAATGAGAAGGTGTGTCAAAACGTTTGCCCTGTACTGTATATACACATACGTAAATATGACTTTTTATATTATACTGTTGTTTTTTACTGTCCACTTTCTGCAGTGCTGTGTAAATTTCCCACTTGTAAGGAATATTTCTGGCCTTTTCTGGCCTTCCTGGTTTCCATCTTACATTTACATTTACAGCATTTATCAGACGCCCTTATCCAGAGCGACTTACAATCAGTATTACAGGGACAGTCTCCCTGGAGCAACTTAGGGTTAAGTGTCTTGTTCAGGGACACAATGGTAGTAAGTGGGATTTGAACCCGGGTCTTCTGGTTCATAGGCGAGTGTGTTACCCACTAGGATACTACCATCTTGTGGTGACCCCAACTGTATTTATTCTGATGATGTCTTCTCTTGATTGTTGGAGAGTGTTCTTGATCTGGACAACTGGTCATCCACCACAATTGCTGTCCATGGTCTTCCAGGTCTTTTGGTGTTGACCTTTTAAAGAATGTTCTAGACAGTTGATTTGGCCACACCTTTTATTTTTCAGTGCTTCACTGATCTCTTTGGATCTCAAATTGAACGTTGACAGCGACAGATTCCAAATGCAAATATCAGACTTGAACTATAGACCTTTAATCTGCTTCTTGTAAATGAGGGAATAGCACACACCAGGCCATGGAACAGCTGAACAGACAACTGTCTTATGGACTTATGGTCCCTTAAAAAGTCAGAGGCACATTTTGTAATTCCTAGGCCGTTTAGCTCAGTCTAAAGCTGAACGTATGCAGTTAAAGTGCACCGTGTTCATTTCAGCTGTACATCATCACAGACAAAAAAAAGATTGTCCCAATATTTATGGACCTGACTGCTCATCATTTACACCCTGATCGTTCACACACTCGTATGGTTTTGATATCCTCACATGCTTTAATGTGTAATTGAAACAGGCGGTGAGGTTCGGATGGCGGACAGTGAGAGTAATGAAGGACCTGATTGAATTCAGACATGTTCTTAACCCTTAAAGAAGCTTTATTGCAGGGTTCAGCGTCTCATCATCGTCAACTGATCTCCTTCCGCTCAGAAAACCTGCAGAACGTTACACACGAAGAGCGCACACACTTGTCTGGCAGGTATACAACATTCCCAGACAAAACACACAGTATTGTTCTGTGTTATTCATGAGGTTCAGGTTCAGGACAGTAAGTGAACTCCATCCTTTATCTTCATCTCTGGCAGGATACCGTATCAGACGCATCCCTCACCCTGATTCAGCTGACTCCAAACCGTGCTCGGTGTGTGTGTGTGTGTGTGTGTGTGTGTGTGTGTGTGTGTGTGTGTGTGCGGTTAAATAACAGTGGAGGGAGTGTGTTTTCAATGGGTCTGCATTTGCTACGCCACATCCATTCCTGAAACCAAGTAATGATCCTCATCATCATCCCCGACCACATGCAGGGCCCAAACCATTTTATAAAGTGGCCCTTCAGGAGTCCAGACACCTCACAGGTCCTCCAGCCTGGATCCTGGCCTCGTCACATTAATAACAACACGATAAGCGCCCCCCTTACATATGGGTTGTGTGTGTGTGTGTGTGTGTGTGTGTGTGTGTGTGTGTGTGTGTGTGTGTGTGTGATAAATGGTGTCGAGGCGGTGAACGTTTCTGGTGCCAGTCAGAATTCCTTCGCCCATTTATATTCATTTACATGAACGATGGGGAAATGTGAGTCCGCTGCACATTACTCACATCCCAGATAAACACCAGAGTCCCACAATCAGACCCATATGTTAACACACACACAGGCTGAAAGTAAGAGTGTAATTCGGTACGTTTAAAAAAAAAAAAAAGGCTTTATTGGACCACAGATGCTGGACCATCGCCATGGAAACGCGTGTCACTCACAGCCGTTCCACCATAAACCAGCGCTGCTCCAATCACCCCATAATGAGTGACCATTAGACATAATTAAGCAAATTAAAACATGCAGCAATGTTCCCGTCTTACCCGCCAACTGGAACACCGAGCTCCACCAGACGCAACCAGACAACCCGGGTCCATGTTCCATGGACATTTTTAGCATTTAAGTATACAGAAAGCGCTGCACCAAAACCCATGGCTGCAGGGTTCATACTCAAGCCCTTTTTATAACGATGCAGCTTTATTAAAATCCCACTCAGGGAATCTGCCAGTTATGCTCTGTTGACTATATAGGACGATATGAACATGCATGGGAAGTTCCTGCTGGATTAACCACAGATTCCAGTGATGCTTGATGAAGCTCCCCATATTGCTGATGTTGTTCCGACGTGGCTCAGACGCCACGCTGCATTCCACACGCAGGAAGGACCAGGTAAGATCTGCGAAAGTCAACTCTATGCTTTGGGATGCCGGAGTTTGCGTGTCTTGTTGTGTATCATGGCATGTCGTGTGTGTGTTTGTGTGTTTGGATCGGTTCCTCTCCGGTTCTTGTGGTCAGGAGCCCATAATGAAGCAGATCTGTCTCTGTGGGGAAATGGAGACTCGCTCGACCAAACTTTCCATCAGCAGCAGTAAATAACAACAAGGCAGGCGAGGTGAAGAGAAGCAGAGCTCACGCACACTGTGCAAACACGCACACACACACACACACACACACACACACACAGATCTCCTCTGCTTTAGGCCATTTGACCTCCTGACCGCAGGCCTTTGCGCAGCAGAGTTGCCAGATAGAATGGAAATGAAAGAACAGCGTTCTGTATTTATTATAATTACACGTGCCGTCCATACTCAAACACAGCCGCCGCAGTCCCGAGAAGGGCGGGGCAGAACCTAAAATACTTCCACACACACTCATCAAGCAGTCAGGCAGATATACGGCTGCTGAATGGAGGAGGTACACACACACACACACACACACACATCACTCTTCACTCATCACTACATCGTCCAAAACAGACAGACAGTAATATGGGAGGTCACAGAAGTGGGAGGTCACTTCACACACACACATTTACAGCATTTACCAGACGCCCTTATCCAGAGACCCTTACAATCAGTAGTTACAGGGACAGTCCCCCTGGAGACACTCAGGTTTCAGTGTCTTGCTCAGGGACATGATGGTAGTAAGCGGGGTTTGAACCTGGGTCTTCTGGCTCATAGGCGTGTCTTACTGGCAGTGGTGGCCTAGCCAGTTGCCAGTTCGAATCCTGATCCTCCAAGGTGCCACTGAGCAAAGCACCGTCCCCACACACTGCTCCCCGGGCGCCTGTCATGGCCGCCCACTGCTCACCAAGGGTGATGGTTAAAAACATTTCATTGTGTCACTGTGTGCTGTGCTATGTATCACAATGACTTTCTTCTTACCCACTAGGCCACTACCACCCACACACACACCTTACTTCCTACTCTGTCCAGGACAGACATGGTCATTCTGAGAAGATGACTCAACACATCAAGAACATCAACTGAGGACCCTACGGGCCATTCCACCAAGTGACGTGCTTCTGATCATGATATGATTTATACGATAGCAAACACCTGCTATTACGCTTGACAACACACACACACACTGACACACACACAGACCTTGTGTTGATGACAGGACACAGCCCAGCTGTCTTCAGCGCTGACAACAAAACCAGGCTCATCTGGCATCTCCAGACTGGCTGCAGATAATTGGCGACTATTGTTAGCTTCAAGCTCATGGCGAAGATGTTTACTGTACGAGCGCGTGTGTTTAAAAGGGCGGAGGCCCTGAGAGGCTGAGATTTACTGAAAAGCGCGGGTTCCGCACGCCGGCACCCAGCGGGTACAATAACCGTGACAAATCAAGAGACACTCTTACTCTGTGTATGTGTGTGTGTGTGTGTGTGTGCAGGGTTCTCACTCAACATTCCGGCATACAGAATCACATATAAGCACATTTTCTCCAAATCAAGATCACTGATTAGTTTTCACTTCTTTATTCAAAATCCTCTAAATACACCAGATGAAAAAAAAATGATCTTAGTCAATAATGCTGAAATGCAGGGACAAAAGTCTGGATTTACACACACACAGAGACCCACCACAGCCGTAAACAGAACCACCGCCCAACAGCTAAACCCCTTTAATAGGATCTAATAGGATTGTCTAGATATCTGGGGGGATTAAAATAAATAACGGGGTCTTTTAAAGTAAAATCATACAACATTTTTTCAAAGACCCCAAAAGTACCTGTCAGCGGAGGAGCACAGGTCAGAGTTCAGGCCTACTTACCGGAAAGGTTGTTCTGTTTAATTTCTGTAGACGAATACACTCTGAATCTCGCTCTCTCTCTCACACACACACACACACACACACACAGTCTGTCTGACAGTCACTAGGTGCTCTGTATGAACACCCACAAACCCACACACTCCAACTGTGGCACAGCATGAGACACTGAGACACATGAGGAGGACCGAGAGTGGGCGGGGCCTCCAGAGAGAACGAGTGCGGGGGGACAGCGCAGGGTTTACTGGACTCCAACCTGCTGGCATAACGTCACCTGTTCCATATTTGTTCCTTAGTTACATCACGGTCTGTTCTAGAACCTTCATACATGCCGGAAATCATTCGAGGGTTTTCAGTGTCTGTAAATAAGCCCCGCCCCTCAGAGACCCGTCTGTAGAATTAACCGGCCAGCTGATCCGGGCGTCACCCGTCTGAGGTGACCTGCGCCGGGCTGAGGTCAGCCCTCCGCGGCCCCATGGCTGGAGGTGAGTATCCAGGTCCTGATCTTTGTACTCGGCACCTAATCGCTCTTCTGATGACTTTATTGACTCTAAAGCAGTAGAGTCGCTTCTCTAGATAAAACGTCTCCTGCTCGTTTGGGTTTGGACAAACAGAATTGTTTCTGATTTTTCCACTCCATAACTCTTTTACGGTCCAAACTCCCACTGTGCCGACAGCAGAACTGTTCTGCATATTTAATCGCTTCCAGCCTTTATGGCGCTTTCCACATTCTTGGTGCAAAAAGCCTCGTACGGTTTTCTAATTAGTGGTTATTCCGCTGAACAGGACGTGCTACCTGGTTAATGCAGGCTCTCCAGCGCAAGTTGTTTGGGTTTGTTGGGTTTAAACAGCACGGATTACGGAAGGGGATTATCTACCCGCGCGCCCTGCCGGCAACGCCGAAAACAGGCTGGTGCAGGACCGGCATCTGCAACATCTTCCACGGCACGGTGGACGCGAGCAGGCCACGTAGAGCCAGGGCGCCAGCTGGGGTCACATTCCGCAGAACTTTCTATAACATTCCACCAGGCGTGGGCAGCAGAACTCTCTCTCTCTCTCTCTCTCTCTCTCTCCTGACGCCTCATCATGCCACGGGAGGATAAATGCAGAATATGAATATTGTCAACACCAGACAAAGGATGAACGGTTCGTGTAGAAGAAGACGACTGCAGGCCTTCGGGGTTCGGCATCCCATCCTAAATGCAGGGCGGACTTAGTGGAGTGACCACATCCTTCCTCCCTCCCAGCTACATCCTGACTGACCACACCAGGCCTGAGAAGCTCTGTGGAATCTTGCAATGAAACCCTGACACACACACACACACACACACACACACACACACACACACGATCATACTGAGGAACCATGACAGTTATCAAGATAGTGGCGCAAACAACAGGAGCACTCAGCTGAGAATCACCGTACGTAGCGGAGCAAAGTTCAGCAGCGGGTCACATGCTGGTTGCTATGACAACCTCTCCACGTCCCCAAAGAAACCAAACCAAACAAAAACAAAACAAACCCCTCATTTCCCTGAATGTAAACTGAATGCTGGATTTTTAAAAGCGCTTGAGGGCGAGGGGGTGAAGCGGGAGGGTGGGAACGCGTGTGTTCCGCGTCCAGCGGTCCTGACCAGAGGAAGACAGAGTTTCTGGAACAGGCGTGACGGCTCACATTTTTACTGAACTGCACTCAGATGACCCGTCACAGCTCGTTCTTCATATTTCACATGTGAAGCGAGCGGGCCGCTGCGGTCGCCGCAGTCTGCGGATACATTAGTGAATATATTTAACTTCTGCCTCGTTCATTCTCCTACTCTCACCCCTCTATCTCTCTCTCTCTCTCTCTCGCTGTCACACACACAGAACTAGATCATTTCCACTCATCTACACATGTTCACTGCAGGCCGTGCTGTCCCAACAGAGGCCTGCGCTTCACGAACGCACAATGCGGGCAACCACATCACACCGCCAGTCTTCTAACAGCATCATCTGGTTCCCTAATTCTCTCGACGGCCCCGTCCGTAAATCATTTACCGAAAGGCAGGCTGCAGTTACAAAGATCCTCTGTTTAGTGAGACCGTCACTCACACGTGGGGTCCAGGAAGAAGAGTTGAACAGAGGGTTTCATAAAACATCCCCACGGGATGTCATACATGCGTACACACACAAAAATCCCTCGTGTGTGATGTCGGAGGAGCGGACTGTGCTTGGAGAAAGCAGCACATCAAAAGGTTCGGGACACGCCCCGTCAGACCCCGTCAGCAGGACACCTGCACTGTGACTCCGACGACCACGAACGGCATTTTGGGATATTTCACATAGAGATACACAGATCTCACGCTGCGTGTGTGCGTGCATGCGTGCGTGCGTGTGTGTGTAAGACAAACAGGTCAAACAGACGTGAGAGAGACACTCTGACAGCTGTGGCACTTTAACACCACCCTGCTGCTGACGCACTCACTGCGAGTCAATAAATATGTGTGTGTAAATATATATATATACACACACACACACATATTCTCATATATATATATATATATATATACACATAAACACACACATATTCATATATATATATATATATGTATGTGTGTGTGTGTGTGTGTGTGTGTGTGTTTGAGACACAGTAGTTATCATGCCTATGTCAGTGTAGTCTGTGTTTGTGTTGTGTTGTGATGATGTATACATGATCTGGGATGTTTATGGTGAAGGAGTAATATGGATTTTTTTTTAAACTGGTTTTGTGCCTTCGTGTTCAGAAAAAAGAAGAACTGGCTGGGAGGAGTCACTAAAACCGGTGGCATACACACACACCTGAATTCTGGATGTCCAGCTTTCACATGGTCCCAATGCCACAAATGAGGTATACTGCAGCATGACCATATTACCGACAAAACGCACACATACACACACCAGCATCTTCATCGGTAAAACCCCCATTCAGACACGTGTAGCTCACGTCAGTGTGACCGTGATGAAAAGCGCCCGCTGGATCCCACCCTCCGTCTAAACCTCTTCACCCTGTCCCTCACCCACCTTCCAGGGCTGCTGGGAAGAGGGTGTGAGTTTTCCTGTCTGAGGTGTGAGTTTTCTGGCCGGCTGCGGCTCACATGCAAGCACACACACTGCTACACCGGCTCTGGTAACCGTAACATTGTTGCAAATATGATCATGTTTGTAACAATGTGCAATAATCCAATGTGAAATAATGTACAACCCACTTACACCATATATAAAACCATTTATTTATTCTTCCCATATGTATATATCCCTGTCATTTTCTAATTTATGCCATTTCTGACGTCTTATTGTATTTTGTATTTTTATTGTATTATTTTTAAAGGAATTGCTTTTAATCTAACTGTACATCTTGTTGTATTCTATTCCATTCCAACCTATTCTATGTGCATGTAAATGATCTTATTGTGGCTGTATCTTTATCACAAGGGTCATCGTAAGAGAATAATCTGATTTCAACATTCAACCCACATTTGTCTCCATAACGGCCATAATTACAGCTATGACACCATCTTATTGCGCCAACAGTGACTGAAAACACAGTCATTACAGCGGTGAACAAATAAAATCATCCTTTTACCTTTTAGAAAGTCGTGATTGTGCAGAGATCTACCGTGAGAGGTTTGCATGAATGTGATGATTCCAGTCTGGAGACGCGGGCCTCATCATCCTACATTTTCCTGGCCTGCCTGAGTTTGTTTAATATCTCTCTCTCTCTCTCTCTCTCGCTCTGTCTCATGGCTTTGTTTGTTTGACGGGTTCTGTTGTGGTCGACCGGATGGAGGAATGCGAGGCAGCGCGCCGTCTTTTTCCATTTCAGAGGCGACTCTCCTCGTTTCTTTCCTCAGGTATTCAAACAACAGAGTCAACCTTTATTCAGCAGAGAGACAGGAAGACAGGAAGACAGACAGAGAACATGCACGTGTCTTATCAGCGTCGGACAGCGATGGACCCAGAGCTGCGGCGGAGTGACTCGCCGTGCTAAATTTAAACCCTGTACATCACACCACCAACACACTCCACTGTCTAAATACTTTGTACATTACATGCACTCACATTTTCATTTTAGAGCCTCACAAGCCCAGACGGTCCAGAGAACTGAACCGGTTTACTTTCTGGAATGGATATTTAGTTCTTGCCCAACCCGTATGGTCATTATATGGGTATGGTTGTGAATTTAGTCATTTGATATCACAGGAGAGAATAAAACAATGCTGAAATCTGAATCATAGATCCACACCCATATGCAATACTGTCAACTCACTTTGTGAGCGTGTGAAATGTTGACACACACACACACACACACACACACACACGCAGTGTTAGAGAGAACAACTGTGAAGGGCATTTTTGGAAGTGAGACGGAGGGGAGCCTTTCCTGGCAGCCTCATCAAAGGGCCTGCCCAAGGGAAATGAGCGTTAAGATGGAGACAAACCGTTAAAGAGGGAGTCAGACATGCAAACGCATACCAGTGCATCGATACACACACCACATTCATATATCAAGCAAACAAAGCACTTAAAAGTGACTTGAAATACACACACACACTCGCTCGTTAAGTCTAAATGCATAACAGAGACCTGGAAATTATGGGGAGAAGCCGGAATGGGTAAAGTGCTAAAAGTATTATCGCTGAAAGACACCATTACACCCACACACACACACACACACACACACACACACACTACGGGGACATTTCGGTGGTATCTTGGCTGATAAGATATCCTCCACTTGCTGACAGCCAGCGAGACGTAAGTAAGATTTGTAATACGCCTGGGCCGAGCCTCTCACTCTACCATTATGGGCCATTTGTGGACATAATTCCAGAGTTACAGAGCACAGCAGGAGATTAGACACGCAGCTGAAAAAGAGGAATTTCTGTGCCGCCATGTAATGGGGGATATCAGTCACCTTAAGAATGCTTCGCTCTGAATGCACACTAATGCTGACTGCTTCTTATCAGCCCTCTAGTTTCATTCATAGACGATGTATGAGCAAGAAGCACCTTCTCTAACCAACGTGGAATATAAAACCTTCACCCGTACAGACACGCGGGTGGCAATGACCGGTACCTTGATCAAGGGGAACTTAGTGGCACCTTGGCGGCTGGTGGATTCAAACCTGCGACCTTCAGTTAGATTTACATTTATGGCATTTACCAGACGCCCTTACCCAGAGCGACTTACAATCAGTTGTTACAGGGACAGTCCCCCCCTGGAGAGACTGAGGGTTAAGCATTGAGAAGAAAACACACAGACACACATTCGTACACACACTGTACATGCTGGACCACACCCATGCACACGACACATTAATCTATACAGCCCTTATGGACATCATCCCGCCCCGCCCGGGCAGATGATAGGGCCTAATGGCCGAAGATACACAAGAGGCTCAAACACACATATGATGTCATTTCCAAGCTATGTGCATGTCAGTGTGGCTTGTTGAGACAATGTTAGAGCAGGCGGGGGGCCGTACGAGAGGGATACGGCGGAATTTCTACAGGCCCCCACTTCGTTTCTGTCAATTTGGTAAACGCTGCCATCTACTGTACAGTCAATGAGCTACAGCCAAGGAAATTGGAAAAAATAAAAGAGAATCAGGCAAGCGTTTATGTATTATGGAGGCATTTGAATTTACAACTCGCCCCTTTCTCGTGAACAATGACCATCCGTACCAGAGTAAAAAAAAAAAAGTCTCTCTATATTTCGGCGGTAGACCCATACATTCCTTCGGAAAGGTGTGAGGGCACCACAGTGGGGTGGAAAACGCCAAGTCATGGGAACGCTTGGCATTCCTGAGCCTGGCTCCGACCTGCCGGATCTCTATTTATACAGAGGAGGAAGAGCAGGCTAAGTAACAGGACCTCCTTCCCAAGACGCCCACCCTGCAGCCTCTCAACACACAGCCTTATGCAATCACCTGCAGTCCGGCATCCCTCGGCCGGGGATCTTCTCCTTTCATGGCTAAAGAGTGAACTTGTCTGGGTTCCCTTATCATCAAAAAAAAATTCATCCTCATTCTCAAATGTGTAGGGGACGGGACTCCTCATGTCCTCTATAATGTACATACAGTAACCCTGCGTCTCTGTTGTGCACCACCCACATGTGAATAAAACTTAATTCGAACATTCACATAGAAAAAACAACACCTTATAGCATGCGCCGCAAAGGCCTGAACAGTTTATTTTTAGTTTTGCAATCAGCTGGACACCCCTGTTATCACCACCTACCCCCAACCAACAGCTCACTCAGTCGCGGTGTTCAACGGTACTCAACAGTTGACAGCCACTGAGGTGCCACTGAGCACCGTCCCCACACACTGCTCCCCGGGCGCCTGTCATGGCTGCCCACTGCTCACCAAGGGTGATGGACACATTTCACTGTGCGCACCGTGTGCTGTGCTCTGATTCACAATGAGAATAACTTCACTTTATCCCTTTTCCTGCTTTATATATACAACATTTCCATATGTCACCTGGCTCACAGAAGAAGTCAACAATGTCTGAGTGTGTCACCTGACTGGCCCCAGTCCCAGACGTGATCGCATCTGACCCCGACCCCCTAATCCGATTCCACACCCACACATTGTTGACTTCGACTGATGCCAGGTGACATGTGGAAATGTCGTTTACTTCTCCGGGTGTCAGTCGGGAGCCATCTTGGCGGCTGCTTCCTTCATGGAACGTAACTGGCAGCGGACCAGCCAGAGTCTCAGTGCCTTGCGACAGCAGCACTAGAAATAGAGCGTGTTTGAGAGCTTGAAGGAGAGAAGACTGGCACCCACTTTTCCACCCAATTCACACAATCAAACATAACATGACACAATAAGCAAACTTCATTCAGCGGACTGGGACGTGGAAGCAGGTTGGACTGGAACGCTGCGGTCAGAAGTTCTCTCACCTGACCAGAGGTTGGGGTTTCCCTGCCACCCTGCACTCCAGGCGAATGGGACTCCCCTCTGCCACTTCCTGACTCTTCAGCTTCTGTGTGAAGCGGGGCGGGGCCATGGGGCCGTTGCCATTAACCACGGCGTCCTGGTGCCCATCGGCAGTCGGCTCCATGGGTTCAGCTGCCGGGCAGGTCTGAGCCGTCTGCAGCGCCTCCCGCTGGGCCGGGGGGAAGGACCCATCGGGCGGTGCCGACCGGTGGCTTTTGGGGGACAGGTAGCCGCTGTCGGGTGAGGAGGAGGAGTTGTTGTCACCTTGCCGTTCCGGTCGGTTGGATCCCCTGAAGATGGAGGAGAGCTCCTCGATGAAGGTGGCGGCTCGGCTGCAGAACTCAGTGGCGGAGGCGGCGCGGTCACTCAGCTCCAGTCCGGTGTGGACCAGCCGCGGTCGGTCCTGTTTGTACACAGGTGGGATGGACTTGTGGCAGATGAAGTTCTCCGGTGAGGCTGTAGATGTTGTAGCAGGGTGGGTGGGCCAGCTGAGTTGGCTGCTCGGTGGTTTGGGTGGAGAATCGGTCTCACAGGGCCCTTTGGTCTCTGTATTGTGGAGCGCCTGCTCCTGGAGGCTTGGTGGAGACGCTGGGGTGGAGGGCTCACCAGCATCGCTCATGGCCTCTCGGGCCAGGTCCAGACTGCGGCTGATTTCATCCTGGCTGAGGAAGGCCGAGAGCTCGGGAAAGTCGCAGTCGCCGCCCCCCATCTCCGCCAGGGAGTCCAGGAAGAGCTCAGCATCAGAGGAGGCTTCAGAGTACACGCCTCCATCACCCTCCAGAGCTGCAACGTCCTTC
This sequence comes from Denticeps clupeoides, assembly GCF_900700375.1. Lineage (NCBI taxonomy): Eukaryota > Metazoa > Chordata > Actinopteri > Clupeiformes > Denticipitidae > Denticeps > Denticeps clupeoides. The sequence goes on from NC_041725.1 coordinate 16,925,193, forward strand.
AGCAGCGCAGAGAGGGGCAGGGCTTCATTCCAGCTCCCGTCCTGCATCCTGCAAGACACACACACACACACACTGTAGAAATGTACAAAGTGTGTAGTTGACAGAATGTCATGGAAAAGTTTTTTTTTTTTAAATCATAAATGCATTCAAAAAGCGAGACCTTCATATGATATATTCATTACACATTCATTGAAATACTATTCAATTGGGCTGAAGTGTTTTTATTAAATTTCCAAAACAAGTGACCTTTTCCACCACGTTCTGATGTTTTCTGACGCAGGGGTAACAAAGACCCGGATCAAACACTCACATTTCTGCAGTGTATCATGAGGAATCATAACCCATATTTTTTTTGAGTATTCAATTTATTATTTACCAACTTCATTGAAATATATATATAAAATAAATAAATGAATAAATAAACAACAGCACACTTCATAAGCAGCTGGCACGTCGTTGTCTCAAGCCATTTTCAATCCACCATATAATAAAGCATCATGTCTGGCATTGTTGCTATAGCTCGGTCTAGAAGTTTATTGATAAACAACAACACATTGTTTATCAATAATAACCAGATTTATCAATAATTCTGTTTTTAATCTGCATACAGTAATACGTTTGCGGCTATTCTGTATTCTTTAACACTGTTTTCAGAATTTAAGTCCCTGAGTAATCCTATGTAAAGGGACATAATAAACAAAACACGATCACCTACATTAAGCGATAGCACAGGCTGGACATACCATGCATGAGTGAAACACTAGCATGGCACTCTGCGTCTTAAACATAGCTGTGGCCTTTCCCCTCCGTCACACCTCTGAAAACATGGATCAGGTGAAGGTGCATTGCTTGTGTCTGAATTGGTCCACTGTTAGTCATTAAAAAGTGCATAAATTAGGCCGGTGTCTGCGTACACATGCATGGATGCATTTGTGTACGTGTAAGTGTATGATTGAATGCAAGTGTGTGTGTGTGTGTGTGTGTGTGTGTGTGTGACAGCGACATTCACTGTCATGGAGTCCTGAAGACCAGCTGTTGTTATTTTTAATCCCTAGGGGCTTCATTTCACAGCAGCTAGCTTCCACCCAGACTCAGTAGTAATTGCACCTCTTTACCTCTTTATACTGACAATATTTTACCAAGTAAAGCAAAATCTCCGCAACCATAACTGAGCATTAGTACAAAAGGAAAGCTTCTACAAACAGACTCTTAACGGCCAGATATGCGAGTTAATTCCTTAGACCATCAATTTAAGACTTTTACTGAAAATCACTTTGTATGCAGGCAATTAAAATCGGTTTAAAGATGAACCATTCTTAAATGCGTTATTTATTAAAGTTATAAAACAAAAGTGCAAAAGTGCTGGAATGACGATCTCCCTTACCTTCACGATTTCTTTCTGAAGTGTTCTGAGCCTGTGTAACGGTTCCAGCTTTTCCTATGTTGCGTTCACAAGAGGAGTGAAAAGGATGGGTTGCTGTTTTTTTTTTTTTTCTTTAACTTTCCTGCTCGGACAGCGAGGCTGAGAACCCTTAGCTTGTCAGTGTCTACTTGAGAAGCGCCTCTGGAGTGGCCCGCGGTTCCATCTGTCCAGGACTCGGCGCGTTCACTGTGTGGGACTATATTTGGTCCCGGGTCTCGCATTACAGCCCCTGAATACAGAGAGAGAGAAAGAGAGAGAGAGAGAGAGGGGGGGGGGGGCACACAGAACATCTGATCAGCCGGAACAGCACAGAACATCTTAAACACAGGTCTTTTAGACGTCAACACAGCCAAAGTGTCCGGACATGATGTCCATATTCTGCATGGCTACTCCATCTTTCCATTCTCACCATAACTTCACTGGATGGACGATGCAGTGGGAGGCATGATTAATGATTCATGTCTGCCATGCCTTCTCATTATTACCTCCTGAGTTAGCAGCTGCCCCCTGCATGGTGTCTATGGTGGGTATCCAGGAACAGAGAACTGGTTCAGGTTTAAGGACCCTTCGTCTCTGAAGCCTTATCCAATTCATCCATGTTTTCTACGTTCTGCAGTTCAGAACTGGGGAGGAAGAACTCCATTTACCCTCTACCTCCTGTTTTCATGTTCAGGAGAGTTGTTTGTTGTAAAGACGCTGTTTCAAATGGATGAACCATGATAAACAAGAGGTCAGGGGTCGCCTGAAGGCCCCAAGGTGCAGGAGATGTGACACAGATGCAGCCTATGGCCTAGAGAGTGCAGCAGGGTCTATTTCTGGGTCTTTATCACAGTCGAGTCGGAGGGAATGACCACTGCGCTATTCCTGTTCCTCCACAACCCACTGATTAGAGCTGGACAGCAGCGAAGGGCCAAAAGGACGTTCAGGAAGCTTCTGCAGAATTTCACCTGGACCGACTTCACAGTCCATACCGTTGTGGGCCGTTTTAGAGCTTCTTCAAACTGAAAGGCTCCTTGTTATGGTTGAAATTATCTCCAAATATCAAGACATTTTTATAATTGGATACGCAAAACAATTTTAAAAAGAGAATATATTATTGTATTTTTTTTAAATAGTTTTGCATATCCCATTCCAAACCATTTCCAAAAATGTTTTTATGACTTTTTTTTTAAATAAAATACTTCATAGAAGGCTCGTCATTTCATCTCAACACAACGAGCTAAACAAATCTTACATTTTCCGTCACTGACGCCTGCCGTTCATTATTCTCGCGCGTTTTTCGGAGCAGCGAGAGTCGCCTTTTTTGTCCCGCCGGTGCCCCCGTCGCCAACTTTTCATTGGCTCCTCAGCTCCGAGCGTGATTGGCCGAGCCGCCCGACTCGGAGTTTTTGATGGCGCTGTACAGTGTGAGAAGCGCACCGTGCCGCGTTTAATACCTCCATTTCAGCGAGTGCGCTCCATTGAAATAAATCGGCATTTACACGCGTTGCATTACAGTAAGTCTACGACGTTTAGCTACTGTTCTACTGCGACGGGGTCGGCTTGCGTTGTGGTTAGCGAGCATCACCCCAGTTGCAATTGATTATTTCGTGTGTATATAGAATGTAAAAATGCAGCCGGAGAGATGAATTTGGTACTTTGCACGTCATGTTTTCCAGGGACCAGGCACCATGCGTGCCTTCCGGCAGGTCGGGGAGAAGCAGCTCCCCAGCCCGGTTCTCTTCATGGCCTGGTCCCCCAAGAGGGACCTGATCGCTCTGGCGAACTCCAGCGGGGAGGTGAGCATCAGGGGTCCGTGCACGTCCACGATGCACGCACGTCACGATGTGGGGTGGTAGTAGCCTAGTGGGGTAACACACTCGCCTATGAACCAGAATCCCACTTACAACCATTGATAAATTGAAGTGATTGTCATTGTGATACACAGCAGCACAGCACACGCTGCTTTTAACCCATCACCCTTGGTGAGCAGTGGGCGGCCATGACAGGTGCCCGGGGAGCAGTGTGTGGGGACGGTGCTTCGCTCAGTGGCACCTCAGTGGTACCTTGGCGGATCGGGATTTGAACCGCCAACCTTCTGTGTCCCTGAGCAAGACACTTAACCCTAACAAAGGTTGATCTTATCTAGTCTTAAGTTGCTCCATGCGGGACTGTCCCTGTAACTACTGATTGTAAGTCGCTCCGGGTAAGGACGTCTGGTAAATGTAATGCTGTTTTCTGACCGCAGCTGCTGCTGCACCGGCTCGCCAACTTCCAGCGTGTGTGGAGCTTACCCCCCAACGAGAACACGGGCAAGGAGATCACCGCCTTGGCGTGGAGACCCGACGGCAAAAGTAACCACTATTCCGTCCTCAGACGCCGCTTGCTTCTGTCTTTGCTCGCTGCAGTGTGTGCTTTGTTCATGTTCGCGTCTCAGTTCTGGCCTTCAGTTTGGGGGACACAAAGCAGGTGGTCCTGTGTGATGCAGAGAGGGCGGAGATCCTCCACCTTTTCCCGGCGGAGAGCCCGGTTTCCTGTATGTACTGGACGGAGGTACAGGATGAGAGCAGGTGTGTAAATGTGCAGCTTTTTTATTTTTTTTTTTTACTCTTGTGAAACTTCCTACGTACGTTAAACATGCCATTGTTTGTCTCTTCCAGTGTCCTAGCGTCATTCTGCGACTCCGAGGACGAGGCAAATCGCTTCTTACCCAAACTGCCGACCCTTCCCAAAAGGTACAATATTCCTCGGCAGGCATGGATTTTATTGTTATTCATTTGAAACCTCTTTCTTCATGTTTGGTCTTGTAGTTACAGCACCACTACCAAGATCTTCAGGTCAGTATCAAGTTTAGCTTGTATGACCATTGTTGTCCTGGCCTGCTGCATTGGGAGATTAATTTTGTGCCTCTTTCAGCGAAGAAAGGTCAGACGAGGTCACCAATCTTCTTGGTGAAGTCAGGTCAGCGTTGCAAAGCCTCCCTATGTCTTTTTACGTCTTGTTTTGTCTTCTTGAGTGCATTATGTGTGTGGTGCTGATCGTGGTTCTGGTTGGCAGGCTTAATGTCTTGGTGGTGGGGGGACCCATGGGCTTCGTGGAGCTCTATGCATATGGGTTGTACAAGATAGCGACACTTAATAGGGTGAGACCACTACTGCACTATACTAAAATCCCTTTAAAGAGACGGTGTGTCGTTTTTAAAACTGCTGTGTCTACGCCCAACTCAGATCCCCGGGACATGTCGCAGCCTTTGTCTCTCCAGTGACCTGAAGTCGCTTTCTGTTGTCACAGAGGTCAGGTCTGACGATGACCGCCCTGAAGTGCATTACGTCCAGGTACAGCTTGCATCACGTACAAATTCACTGAGCATTGAGACATGCGGAGAATATTCTGAATTTGCTTCATACCCTGTCGTCGTCTCAGCTGGATACAGGACTTCTGTCTTCCTGTCTGCCAGAGCTCACCAGGATGGCGCGCAAGTTCACACACATATCCACCCTCCTGCAAGTGAGTGACGTGTTACCCTGGCAACAAGGACCTCCATTAGAGTCCCACTGACCGTTCCTCATCCCTCTCTCGCAGTATCTGCGTCTCTCTCTCGCCTGTATGTGCGAGGCCTGGGAAGACATCCTGCTGCAGATGGACCTCCGTCTCACAAAGTTTGTCCAGGTCAGTAAATCAGGAAAAAGCGGTATTTTCATGAACGTTATGCAAAATTTCCCATACCCAATGAATGTAGGCCACACTTGTTTACATTTACGGCATTCACCAGACGCCCTTGTCCAGAGGGACTTACTATCAGTAGTGACAGTCCTTCAGGAGACACTCCATAAACAATAGAATATAATATTTTTTCCCTTGCTCTGCACCTTTTATAGATAATTTTCAGTTCATTTAATATATTTGAGTGGCCATTCTTTAAAATAATGAATTAATATGTGTGCACCTCATTAGTAAACAAGGTATTAAAGTAGTAATTAGACAGTAATGCATGCTTGGTGTGTTTATAAAGGAAAAGAATACCAGCACGCAGGTGCAGGATGAGTTTCTGGAGCTGTTGCTTTGGGGACATGCGAGGTAAGTGGTAGTGTCACGACTCTTTTTAATTTGGATTTTACAATAGGCCCGGTGCCCAGCCACAGTCTGAGCAAGTTCCTGTCCCAGTCTTGAATTTAATATCGCGGGTGTGAAAAACACATCTGGCCATTTCTACTCAACTTTCATGTACTGTTCAGAAAACGTCTTCAGTGCAGACATGCAAGTAATGCGCCACGGTGCCACAACTGTCCCACCAGATCATAGTCATTCCCTTTGAATAAGGTTCTAGCTTCTTGTTTTTGGGGCATTGCTAGGGTATGGGATGTCAGGAGCATCTTGCACACTCTTTAATCCTCCTTTTCTTAGCCCTGAACTACAAGCCCTTCTTATGAACCAGCTCACAGTCAAGGTGAGTTCTGAATGCATGCTCTATCTGATATTGTTTCCGCAGAGACACTGACGTTGCCACTAACGCTTTATGTTGTCGGGTTTCAGGGTCTGAAAATGTTAGGCCAGTCCATCGAGTCGTCCTACTCCAGTATCCAGAAGCTGGTGATCAGTCACTTACAGAGGTGGGTCGGGCTTCGCCGGCCGTGGACGTTCCATGCAAATCGCTAATTCAGGGTCTCGCTGACGAGCATCGCCTTCTTTTCTTCTTCTGCCGTCCAGCGGCTCAGAGGCTCTCCTGTACCATCTGAGTGAGGTGAAGGGAATGGCTCTGTGGAAACAGAAGTTTCAGCCGCTTGGGCTGGACCCCGCTGCCATAGAGGGTAAGACCAAGAGCTCTCACATTTTCCCAGGTCTGTGGAGCTGTGATCGCTGATATGATTATTAATAGGGTTTTTCTTTTTCTTCTTTCTAACAAGACGCTGTCACCGCGGTGGGGTCATTCACCTTAAAGGCCAGTGAGCTCCTACAGTGAGTAACACTGAAGTTCCCTTTACTAGAGCTGGAGAATATGAGCTATTTACACATCACTATATTGAAATGGGCATTTTTTTGGTAATTGAAACCATATTTCTGTGTTTGTAAAATATAATTGTAATATAATTAGGGAAATGTACTGAACGTACAAAAGAATCCAAGTTATTCTAAGCAGGAGCCCCTCATTCTTGCTTTGCTTCCATAGAGTCATTGATAAAAGCATGAAGAATTTCAAGGCCTTTTTCCGCTGGCTGTACGTAGGTGAGGACAAGTTTGGAGAGACACTAAAAAGGCCTTTACATTCATATCACCCCTTAATATTTACATTTATTAATTCTTTTTCTAGCCATGTTGCGCATGTCAGAGGATCACGTCCCTCCTGAGCTCAACAAGGTGATTTTGATACAACTACACGACTAGGCAAATTTGTACTATAACAATGCCAACAAATCCACGTTAATCTGCAGTTGATGAGGCGGGCGTTTCCATGATGATGTAGCACAGTGCATGGGTGTCACATGGTCTCAGGTCACATGATCATATCAGTCAACATTGTACATTGTCACAAAGCGCCTAACAAACAGAACAGTGCTGAAAGCCCCAGGTGAACATGAGCTGCACTTTTAATTCCAGATGACGCAGAAAGACCTGGCCTTCGTTGCAGACTTCCTGGCGGAGCATTTCAGCGCGGTGAGTCCTGATTCGGTAAGAACATCCTGGTAGCCGGATCATCCCCGAGCTGACGTTCCGCTGCCTTCTGCTCTGACAGAATGAGGAGCTGTTCGACAGAAAGGGGAAGTACTTCAATGTGGAGCGGGTTGGACAGGTGAGGGCCTAATTTCGGCTTGGAGTCGATGGCGCCAGGATCCTAATTCCCTTGTATATGCTGCAGTACCTGAAGGACGAAGACGAGGACCTGGTGTCTCCACCCAACACGGAGGGCAACCAGTGGGTGAAGTTTGTGCAGGAGAGCGCCCACCTAAAAGGTACCGCAGACGCTGGATGTGCTTGCGTGGCTAAAACGTCGACGCCTCACCTGGTTCCATTTGTGCTGATGCAGAGAGTCCGCTGCTGTTCCCCACCTATCCTCAGAAGTCCCTGCATTTTGTGAAGAGGCTGATGGAGGGGATGATTGAACTGTGCCTCCAGAAACCAGCGGTCAGGAGCTCTTGTGGTCATGTGTCACCCTGAGGCCCTTCAACTCCTCATCAGTTCTGGTGAGGGCGATGGATTATATCAGGAGGGCTGATGATGTGTTCTGTGCTTCAGGAGGTGATTGGGAAGTCCGTGAAACAGGCCGTGTGTTTGCCGCTGTACACCTTACCAGACGGGTGAGTTGTGATGTTGATGGCAGTTTTGCCCTTGCTGTTCGTTTTTTTTTTTTTATCCAAGTCTTCTCTTTCTCTGTCCAGCTCTGAAAATACTCCAAGGCTGCTTGAGCTGCCGTCACTGTAAGTTGATATTTTCTTTATTATGGTTGTCCGGCTGCTGAGGCGGCCAATCGGAGCTCGTTCCTGCTTATTTCCTGTTCAGGTGGAACGATAAGAAGGCCGGCATGCACTACGCAGTGTTCTGCATGCAGAGCTCCCCGTCCAAGATCTACTTACTGAGGAGAACCACCGACCCACACAAGTATGTTTCTCACGCTGCTTCTTTCTTCTACCCCCTTCCTTTTCTTTCTTTTCCTTTTAATAAAATATGAAAATTCGTTCTTTTTGAACCTTTAAGTTCTGTAACAAAAAAAAGTGAAATATATCAATGAAATGCAATTGTATGAAGAATTTTCACTAGGAAAGAAAAAGGCTGATGGCCACATTTTTCGTGCGTCTTCTCTGAAATATTTAGGTCTCTGGCCAATGGGCTCGTAGCGCTAGATCTGAACCGAGCTGCGAACACCAGCACTGATGAGGACTCTGCCGGTGAAACCCTGTAAGACTGCTGGCCTGTTGTATAGCAGTGGTGTGTGGTACGGCCACGTCTGAGGCGCGTTCTCTGCCCGTCTGAAGCAGGCCCGGCGGCCCAAGTAGCTGCCTTGACGCCCGCCTGTACGACGCAGAGACGCTGACGGTGGTCCTGCGGGGGCAGGAGGAGGAGGGGCTGAGGGAACATGTGCTGGCTCAGCTGCCACTGAGTGCCGCGCTCGCCAGTTACGAAGAATTTGCCTGGGACCCATCTCTCCGGTGCGTATGTCCTTTTATGTGCGAGCCGGAGGGTTGACCTTTGACCTGGCCGAATCACACCTACATATCTTACTTACTGTGCTGCCAGCCTCGACCAGCAGAGCAGCCTTGTCCCGTCACTCAGCCTCATCTGTGAGAACCAGTGGAGGTGTCTGGACAACATGAAAGCGCAGCTGGTGGCCGTCAACGGGCTCCGCAAAGTGGCCTGTGTGGTAAGATCAGGAAGTCACTTACCTGACTGACATTACTAGAACATTTAAAGGTGCCGTATCATGAAAATTATTTAACAGCCTGTCTATGGTCCTGCAGTGGCTAGAAATGGCGATAGGTGTAAAGAGCGCTTTGGTCATTCTGCTTCGGCAGCTCAGACGGTCGGATCTGGAATTTTTCCTGCTTATTTCGCATTCACACGAGCCTCTGGAGAACCAGCGGGTTCATTTAATTTTTTTCTAAAAAAAAAAAAACGCAGACACGACTTCCTGTGTGTGCCAAAAATTGTACTTGGTGAATTGTGTTGATGACGTCATTTCTGCGAATGTCCCGCTCAACTTCTATAGGCCGCTCTTGTCCCGCCTCTCTCCTCCTCATTAGCATTTAAAGCTACAGACACCGAATCGCTGAATTTCAGAAAGAAACTTCAGAAACCGTTTTAGGGGACCAATAACACCAGTGTGTGTGTGTGTGTGTGTGTGTGTGTGTGTGAACCCAGCTGAGCTCAAACCTGCGCCATGTGCGAGTCTTTGAGATGGACGCCGAGGATGAGGACGAGGAGGAAGAGGACAGACAAGAGTCACAGGACCCCACCTCTGACCAAGAGGGCCTGGAGGAGACATTGACCAGCCAGAACGAGGCTGGCGTGGACATGGAATCCCAGGGTGCGGCTGAGGAGCAGAGCGCAGTTGAGGTGGAGTCCAGAGACCTTCTGGAACAAACGTCCGGGTCAGACACACTCTGACCCCAATGACCACCCCCCCCCAACTGTCCTTCCCACCAGTAACTGGACTCACTGCACCTGCTATAGCCATTAGAACTCACAGCTGCGAAGATAATGGCCCTCGATTTTGGGAAATGTGGACACAGAGGTGAACCACTAGTCTCCCCGTGAAATATAAAGGACATTTTGATCGATAAAAATCATTATGGAAATCTGGCGGAAAAACTAATAATGACTGTAATAAATATAATAATAATAATAATGCAAAATAGTCAAAAGAACTGAATTGTTTTGTAAACTTACACTGATGATAAGTTTAGAATAAGAATTTTCTTCTAAATAAATCTCAACAATTACATTGTTCAAACTTTTCAAATCCAAACAGTTTCATTTCTTTCAAATCACAGCATTCTGTTTTTTTTCATGTCTTCTCTGTATTTGTGGTGGTGAAAGTGTTGCTTTCTCTGGGTTCTGTTTGCAGAGTAAACTTTGCCCGCCACAAGTATGTTCTAAAATGCGGTCGGTGAACGGCTTGCATAGGCTAGCCGTTCTGTCCATCGGACTGGATCAGTAGCCAGAACGAGGCTGGCGTGGACATGTGCTTACGGTAAACTAAGCACGGCCCACTCTCCAAAGCTTCGCTCGAGCACACTACATTCACGTACATACACAACAATTGGCACATGGTGGAGGGTGAATATAATATACAGTACAGGCCAAAAAGTTTGGACACCTTCTCATTCAACGTGTTTTCTTTATTTTCATGACCATTTACCTTGGTAGATTCTCACTGAAGGCATCAAAACTATGAATGAACACATGTGGAGTCCTTTTATTTTTGTTACCAATACACTTTTTGGGGATGTGGGCCATGGAATTTTTTATTTTTTCCTCCAATGGCCGTGACCACCCGTAGGAACAATAAACTTTTTTTTTTCTTGAGTTTCACGTTTTTCTACGTTTTGCCTCCCTGCCTGCCTCATTCCATAAACCTCCAAGACCATTGACACGCTCCCATTTCTACAGGAATCTCGATTTCACTTGTCCACTCCCATGTCTGTCCATTCCTATTCAGCGTCTGTAGCGGTTCTGATGGGTCTGCATAGTTTGGTATGAATTTCATGAGGAATGCACAGGTAGGAATGGACTAACGTAACAGTACATCCTGAGGTCTCTGTGCTTGGTGTCGTTTAATTCCTTCAGCGGTGGTCAATGACTGCTTCCCAGGCTAGGGTGATGTGTTAAATCCAGAGGACATCTTTCAATCACTTCACTTTCATCTTTGTTGTGGAACCGGTTCGTCATTCCTCCAAAGACCACGGCATCATCCATGTAACATACACACAACACGGAGTCCATAGCCTTCTGATGATCCAAATGGAACTTTCCTGAAACAGTAGCACCCTCTACGCGTGATGAATTTGGCCGGGGGTCTGGATTCCGGGGTTAAGTCTCACTGCCAAAGTCCTATCTGCGCACCTTTGTTCCTGTACTGACTGTGATGTACCTTCTGCTGTTGGAACCGGCCGTCTTCCTCGAATCACTGCGCCATTCCCTTCCCCGAGGTCTACACACAGCCCCACTTCTTTTGCATCTTTAGAAGCCCACTCCGATCCTTCATTCACTTCTTTTATTATGTCCTGTTCCAGCATCCTGTCCAGCTCCTGGTTAACAGCTTCTACCATGGGATACGGGACTCTCCTAAAACCGTGTGCCACAGGCCGGACTTTTTTTCATCGACTGTAAACCTTTAATCTGGCTTGGTCCTTTAAAAACTGGACTGAACTGAACTCTTTAACAAACTCATCAAATCTCTCCGCGTCGCTGTGTTCACTTTTCCTCCTGTGTGAAGTATCTTCATTTCAAGGCTTGGGACTTCTTCCTAGAAGGAAAGGTCGCAGCCCTGCTATCGTGTAGACTTTATCTTTCTGTCTTCTTTTTGCCTCAAAGCAAGCCACCCATTTGAAAGTGAAGTGATTGTCACACGTGATACACAGCAGCACAGCACACGGTGCACACAGTGAAATTTGTCCTCTGCATTTAACCCATCACCCTGAGTGAGCAGTGGGCAGCCATGACAGGCGCCCGGGGAGCAGTGTGTGGGGACGGTGCTTTGCTCAGTGGCACCTCAGTGGCACCTTGGCGGATCGGGATTCGTTCCGGCAACCTTCTGATTACGGGGCCGCTTCCTTCACCACTAGGCCACCACTGCCCCTAAAGTGGAGTTGTTTGGGCATAGACTTCTCTTCTTGGTTGGCTTCAGTGTATTTCTTGTGAACGGTGTTGTGTTATACAGGTTTTCTTGTATCTACAACCATTGTCCAGTTACGCTGACTGTCTCAGCTCCTTCAGGATCTACAGAATGGACCAACTCGCCTGAGTCTGAATCAGAACTGCTCTTCTGCTCTCAGTGTTTTACCCGGTCTTTTTTTGTCTCGGAAACACATGCGTAAGTAATGTCCTGTTTTCTGAAAGAGGAGAGGAGGCGCGTCGCCTGTTGTCAGTGTTCATGCCACATCTGCAACACTGGGAGTCGCTGCCGGCTTCCCGATTCACACGAAGCGAATCCCGAAGCGAATCCCGCAGTGAAGCGAGTCCTGTCCGTAAAAAAGTTCCGATTCTGTCTGTGCCGCTTCGAAAACTCTCTCGGTCGACGACGCGTTGTCTTAAACTCAGTCCACCCTCTTTTTCAAGGTACATTTATTTTCTCCCCACAACCGGATCTCTTACGTCGCTTCGATCGCGATCTTGTTCACTAACTAACCGGGGCACTGACGTGTACCACGCAACAGCGCAACTCGCCTCGCCCAATCTGGCAAAATACGAATCCTTCCACAGGTTGCACTCGTCTTTCTTTCCAGCGGGGACGTGGAACCGTCGTTCTTTCCTTCTTTGTCTACGGGTTCTCGGCGCCGAATGTTGTGTCAGGGCCAACAAACAGTTACTTGGTTTGGCTTTTTGTCATTTACTAACACGCACTCGCGTGTTTAATCTCACTGTACCTGCAAGTGGTGAAAATAAAAGGCATCCTATTCCACGTTCTACTCTATTCGACATTCCTTCACGCTCTGTCCGTCGTTTTCGGATCTTCCCGTTCCCCCTACTCTCGCGATATCTTGGTGTCATTAACTATACTGCATCAACAAAGCGATGAGTTTAGGGTTGACCGCATGAAAGTTGAAGGTTTTTTCAAATAGAGCGAGACCGACTGTACGCTTTTGGTAGTGGTGACCCCCGTGTTGACCTCGCTTCCATAGCCCCTGGTGAAAGATCATTGATTACAAACCTGGGTGTTTATTACACTAAGCCTTGGTTATCACAAATCTATGAGGGCGTCAGTCCTTTGTGTGACCGATGTCAGCAGTCCCCTGCCAATATTATTCATATGTTCTGGCTTTGCCCTTCTTTACACCAGTACTGGACTGAAATATTTGACATGTTGTCAGCATTTGTGGGGAAAAGAATAGAGCCCAACCCACTTGGGGCATTGTTTGGGGTTTTCCACTCACCTTCTTACATTTACATTTATGGCATTTATCAGACGCCCTTATCCAGAGCGACTTACAATCAGTATTTACAGGGACAGTCCCCCTGGAGCAACTCAGGGTTAAGTGTCTTGCTCAGGGACACAGTGGTAGTAAGTGGGATTTGAACCCGGGTCTTTTGGTTCATAGGCGAGTGTGTTACCCACTAGGCTACTACCACCCTCTTCATTATCTGTTCATCAAAAGGACATGCTGGCCTTCTCTACCTTACTGGCAAGAAGACTCATTACAACAAACCGGAAATCCTCGAAACCTCCCAGCCAAATTCACTGGATACGAGATATTCTTTATTTTGTTAAACTGGAAAGGATAAGACTTTCACTTAGGGGTTCCCTTAAGACATTTAAAAAGATATGGGGTCCTTTCCTTGATCTGGTCAAGAATAAGAATTTCCCTTCTGGTTCTGGGTGATGCAGTCCGCGTCTCGGTGGAGCTCTGCAGAGGTGGTTTTAAATGTATTTACTTATTTATTTATTTTTGTATAGGTTGATGGTGGGGGTGGATTGTAGGCTGCTTTTTTGTTTCGTGTTTTTTTTTTTGTTTGTTTGTTTTTTTTCTTTCCCTCCTTTTTTGGGTGTAATATCTGAATGTGTATGTATGTATGTATCAATATATATATATATATTATTTTATCTTGTTATTTTTTTTAATTATTATTATTATTATTGTTCTTCTGTTTGGTTGTTTTTTTATTGGGGTCTAGGTTTGAGAGGTTGAGCTGTTTTCTTTTGTAACCTTTTGAGAATATTGTTATTGCCTATGCTCTAATTCTAATAAACAAAGTTTAAAAAATAAAAAAATAAAACAAACCTGGGTGTTAAAATGGACTCAACTCTGAAAATGGATGCACATGTTAACAATATTGTAAAATCGTGCTTTTTTTTCAGCTGAGTCGTCTGACCAAACACAAGCCAGTCCTTTCCAAACGAAATCTGGAAACAGTGATTCACGCTTTCATTACGTCCCGCCTTGGCCTCTGTAATTCATTGCCTTTTGGGATCAGCCAGACATCTCTAGCTCGCCCACAATTAGTACAAAATGCAACTGCACAATTTCTCACTGGTACAAACAGGCGAGATCACTCAACCCCGACCTTAGCCTCAGTACACTGGTTCCCTGTCTGTTTTAGAGTCGGTTTTAAAATTCTTTTATTTAGTTTTAAGTCACTAAATGGTTCGGCTCCAGCCTATTTGTCAGACCTACTCCATTCATTCAGACCACACTCCACCCCGTTCTCTCAGGTCTTCAGACCAGAGACTATTGTCTGTTCCTCGACCTGCCAATCAGTGTCAGACAGTGTCACTGTGTTTAAATCTCATTTAAAAACTCACTTTTACACGCTGGCTTTTAACCCAGTGTGACGTGGTTCTTATACAGTGTTCTTATGCAGTTTTTTATGTGGTATTTTAGGCAGTCCTTTCTTCACTCTTTTAATATTAATTCAAATTGCTGCATGTTTCTCTTATTTTATTTTATTCTGTTTTCTTTCTATTTTAATGAACTTTTTGTCCATGTCTGTCTTGTTCCTGGTAATTTAAGTTATATTCTATTTTAATGTACAGCACTTTGGTCAGCTCCTTTGTTGTGTTAAAGTGCTTTATAAATAAATAATAATTTCACAACAAAGAAAAATTGTAAAATACTGGTAAAAAAAAAAAAAAAACTCAATTGCATTCGTTTTTTAATGCGTTCTGTCAGGCGCGTGTTCCACAGTTAGTTTCAGTGACGTCACAGCGTCGGGGCGATGCGCGTGCCCGCGTCGGGGACGCGCCCAGGCCGACTGGTCACGTGGTGACGTGTTTTCACCGCCGCGCGCTTCTCCCTTCTCAGTTCGGTAAAGATGGCGGCCGCGTGTACCGGAGGCCGGAGAAGATGACGACGCTGCCCGCAGGGAGAGTCGCAGGCGCCGCGCGGTTCTGGCTGTGAACGCGACTGGAGCTCGGAGTTTTGACCCCCCCTCCCCGACAGACCGACCAGTTCCGACCCGGGGCGGGCCCATGGAGGACATCAACTCCAACATAAACGCCGACCTGGAGGTGCGGAAGCTCCAGGACCTGGTGAAGAAACTCGAGCAGCAGAACGAGCAGCTCCGCAGCCGCTCGGCGTTGCTCTCCTCCACCCGGCCGCTCAGCGCCGGATACGACTCGGCCTTGTCCGCGGGCGCCGCGGCGGCGCTGGCCGGCTTCTCCGGGGTGGGGTTCGGCGGGGTGCTGGAGAACTCCCGCTGCCTGAGCCCCAGGCGCTCCTACCACGGCGCCGCCGCCTATTACAACGGGGAGGACGGGGAGGCGTCTGTCCTGGACGAGCTGGAGCTCCTGGACCTTGAGGACATGGACTGTCTGCAGGAGGACGAGGACAGCTGGTGAGTTTCAGAAGTGACGTCACCGAGCTCCATGGCGGCCATGCTGTCAGCTGTCACCGTAGATCACCGGCGTGGGCGCACTGGTCCGCTCCCTCCTGGCAGTGCTGCGTTTCGTGGTTTCTGGACTTGTGGACCTCGAGCAGGTCCGTTGTCCTGCAGGTCAAGGGGCGCGGTCCGCGGCTCAGGTTACTTCAGAGCCCCGAAACACCCCCAGCCTTGACGTTGCGGGAATGCCGCTGGCTGGGACCTTCTCCTTCGCAGCGTTGTGTCACTACCATTGTGAAGGCCTCTAGTTCATTTCCTTCAGAGTGTTCTAATGAAGTGAAAGCGATTGTCACTTGTGATACACAGCTGCACAGCACACGGTGCACACAGTGAAATGTGTCCTCTGTATTTAACCATCACCCTGAGTGAGCAGTGGGCACCATGACAGGCGCCCGGGGAGCAGTGTGTGGGGACGGTGCTTTGCTCAGTGGCACCTCAGAGGATCGGGATTCGAACCGTCAACCTTCTGATTACGGGGCCGCTTCCTTAACCGCTAGGCCACCACTGCCCCGCCTACACAACTGTGACGAGGCACCTACAGGTGTGGCCGGGTTCACTGGGAGAATATTCTGTTATTGGGTGAAGGTGTGACCTCAGACGACCTTTCCTGTAAGCTGCCATGTGCCGAAATGTCCAGGATCCACACTGACCACCATGTACCAGGACACGACCATTTATAATGTAGTACAGTCGCGGAACGACACGCATACTGGTCTTCGGATCTTGTGGTCGGTCGTTTCTGTGGCGCACTGAAGTATAATTACAAGCATTTGAATACGTTTCAAATACTTTAATTGCCAATCACATCAAGTTTATGCAAAGATTCAAGCTGTCAATCAACTTCTGGGCCAAATCCTGACCTATGGCGGCCCATTCCTTCATAATCACTGCTTTGCAAGAATTTGCGGGTTTCTGTTTGTGCGCCCGACTCTTGAGGATTGACCACAAATTCTTAATCAGATTCCTGGCCATGGACCCTAAATTTCAATGTTTTGTTCCCCGAGCCGCTTGGTTCTCACTTTGGCCATTGCGGCGCGGTGCTCCATCATGCTGGAAAAGGCATCGTTCTTCACCAAACGCTTCTTGGACTGTTGGGAGAAGTTGCTGTGGGAGGAGGTTTTGGTACTGTTCTTTATTCATGGCCGCGTTATTGGGCAAAATTGTGAGACATGCATGGTCTCAGGATGCTATGCTGTCTGCACGAGACGGGACTTTTCTTCTCCGGGTAACCATTTTTCCAGACGGCCCGAACAATCGTAAAGGGGCTTCGCCGGAGAAAACTACTTCACCGCAGACCTCAGCAGTCCAGTCCAGTTTTTGCTCAGTGGCACCTTGGCGGTATTTGAACCGGCAACCTGCTTCCTTGCCCGCTATGCCACCAGTGCCCCTTGTAGAATTACCAGACGCCCTTATCCAGAGCGCCTTACAATCAGTAGTTACAGGGACAGTCCCCCCCTGGAGACACTCAGGGTTAAGTGTCCTGCTCAGGGACACAATGGTAGTAAGTGGGATTTGAACCCGGGTCTTCTGGTTCATAGGCGAGTGTGTTACCCGCTAGGCTACTACCGCCTCTTTAAACTGTCCTTCATCGTAATCTCGCCGTTTGTACGTAAATAACGCTAAAGTGGCTTTGAGGCTCAGGTCGCTTTACAAGGATTGTCCTCACCAGGCGGTAATCCTGGAACCACAGCCAGATGGAGGGATTTG
The DNA here is from genome assembly GCF_900700375.1 of Denticeps clupeoides. Lineage (NCBI taxonomy): Eukaryota > Metazoa > Chordata > Actinopteri > Clupeiformes > Denticipitidae > Denticeps > Denticeps clupeoides. The sequence continues at coordinate 16,942,330 of NC_041725.1, forward strand.
TCCAGCGACGGTGAAACCCTGAAACAGCCGGGCGGGGCGGGCCGCTGACCTCACTGTGATGTGGCCGCCAGCGAACACTCGGCTGGAGATGCTGGCGTGGAGAACGGCGACACGCTCCTGGCTCCGTTAGGCCGTTCTTTAATGGGGACCGTGATTTTTGGGGTCTCTTGTAATGTCTGGAGGTCACGTGATTTACGGAAAGCCCATTTTCACCATACTGAAAGTGAAGTGATTGTCACTTGTGATACACAAGCAGCACAGCACACGGTGAAACGGTGTCCTCTGTATTTAACCATCACCCTTGGTGAGCAGTGGGCAGCCATGACAGGGGCCCGGGGAGCAGCGTGTGGGGACGGCGCCTTGCTCGGTGGCACCTCGGCGGCACCCTTCTGATTACGGGGCCGCTTCCTTAACCGCTAGGCCACCGCTGCCCCTTAATCACACTTCCTTCTGACCCTCATTCCTTCCATGGATACAAAACCCCTCGATATGGGATTACAGGTGTCCATGACGGGAAGCGGGACTCGGCTAAACCGGGAATGAGCCTCCGGCCGGATTAGTGCTGCAGCGCCGTGCGGACAGAATGGTCGTGAAAAATGCACAAACTCAAACCAATTAAAGGGGCGGAGCCTCACAGACGCACATTTATCATTCTGTGAGGGTTTCGGGTCCGAGCGTGTTCCGTCGAGTCTTGGCTTTGATTCGGTCAGTGGCGCGTCGTTCCGCTCTCGGGAGACTCCGCCCGCTGCGGCTGAGGCTCCGCAGTTCGTGCAGCGCGCGTCCTTCGCCAGGAACGCTCCCGTCCAGCTGCGTGTGTGTGCGTGTGTGTGTAGTAGGGCTGTTGAACTGAATCTCGTAATCGATGCGGACGTGGATGCCCGTAGTTACTACAGTACCTTAACGTGAGTCCATGAAGGTTCACGCCGCTTGTGTGTGTGTGTGTGTGTGTGTGTGTGTGTGTGTGTGTGTTTCAGGTTGTACGAGGCGAAGCTGAACAGCCCGCTGCAGAAGGCGCTGAGCCCCATCGTGTGGTGCCGACAGGCCCTGGACAACCCCAGTCCCGACATGGAGTCGGCCAAGCGCTCCCTGATCCACAGGCTGGACCTCATGATGTCAGGTACCCGTTTAGTCCTTTTCTCTGGGACGTTTGGACGTTTGTGTGTCTCCCGTTGCCTTTTCAGGGGGACTTTCACTGCGCGTTATTTTTAGAGTCAGGGCCAGTTGCCGTGCGGTTTTAGAACCTGCTGTAGTGAGCTGAGCCTCTCGTGATCACCCACGAGGTCACCACCCCGTCCTTCTGCTCTGTCACCCGTCCTCTCACCCAGTCTGGCCAGAGTTCAGGAACAACAATCTCAAGATCCAACAATCTTCCCCTCGCTTGTTCTGTTGTTTTTGGGTTTTTTTTCCCCCTCATGGATTACGACGACTTCGACTGGAATAGACACCTGGACACACGTACAGGGACAGCGTCCTCGTGATTTTTACTCTTGACGCCGTTCATTCTGCTTCAGATATCTCGTCTCTCGTCTTCTTGCTCCCTCCTGTCCCGGTGAATTCCACTTCCCTGTTTCTAATGAGGGTGTGACACTGCTGGTTGCCATGGCGACACTGCGTGTGTTGTTTTTCTGCAGTGGAGGTGTGAAGGTCCTGGGTTCCTGCGGCCGTCCTGGTCCCGGCTGCAGCTGTGTTTGTGTTTGTCCATGGCAACCGATCCCTTGTTTCCATTCCCTGAGAAAGTAATAAACAATCCCACAATGCACCGCTGAGTCCCCGTGGCTGCGCTGAGGCTGGAGTTCCAGCACGGTCACCACGTCCCCTTCAGCACAGCAGTTAATCGCTTCACTCCGAGTGTCCATCTCGGCCACCAGTTGACAGGCCCTGCACTGTCTTATTCCCACATCAGATGTGTGCCGCGAGCATCGCCCACAATGCCACGGGACAAAGCCGCCCTATTCAGAGCAGAGAACAGACGTCTCCTTCATATGGACATCGCCTGTGGGCCGAATGTCTTCCCTCTGCATCATCTGAGCCGTTTTTCTGGTGGGAGTCGAGCTGCTTCCTCAGGTCTGGGTCGGTCTGAACATGTAACCGGGGAAGGTGAAGTGATTGTCGCTGTGGAGCACGCCACACGGTGACCCCACAAAATGTGTCCTCTGCATTTAACCGTCGCCCTTAGTGATCAGTGGGCAGCCATGACAGGCGCCCGGGGGTCGGTACCTCGATCATGGGGACCTCAGTGGCACCTTGGCAGCTCGGGATTCGAACCGGAAACCTTCTGATTACGGGTCCGCTTCCTTAACCGTTTGAGTGACAGTCACCCGGTGGCCGCACGTTCGGGTCCTTGTTCTTCCACCCGCGCTCTGTCCTGGTCCACGTGCCGATTAGCGGCCAGTAATCCTGACGCCTGTCTGGCCGCTATAAATAACTGCAGGCGGACGAGGGCGAAACTGGCCCTGACCGCTCTGATCTGGGATCAGTTTGCTGGACTTTAATGTTCCGCCCTGAATAATGTAGGAGGACAGAGTGGTGATGGAGGAAGTGAATGCAGCAGCCGAGTTGGCCTTCTGACCTCATTATAACTGGAGCATTTATCAATGGAACGAGCTCTCTCTGTGTGTGTGTGTGTGTGTGTGTGTGTGTGTGTGTGTGTGTGTGTGTGTGTGTGTGTGTGTGTGTGTGTGTGTGTGTGTGTGTGTGTTGAATGGTCTAATTGAGACAGTCTCGGTGGTCAGACACTGATTCTTTGTGCTGCTGGGTGTGGAGTGTGTTAAACTCTGAACATCAGTGAACAGAGGGCAGCTAACCCCGAGTGTCTCTAGGGGGGGACGTAAGTGAAAGTTAAAGTGAAGTGATTGCCATTATGAAGCACAGCACACAGTGAAATGTGTCCTCTGCTTTTAAACCATCACCCTTGGTGAGCAGTGGGCGGCCATGACAGGCGCCCGGGGAGCAGTGTGGGGATGTCTTGGCCTTCCAATTACGGGTCCAATTCCTTACCCGCTAGGCCGCCGCTGCCCCTAGTCGCTCTGGTAAATGCTGTAAATGTGAGTGTGTGTGAGAGAGGAAGACATGGCCGGTTTGACAAGGATGTGGTAAACTCCTGTTGTGACTGTCAGCTCTTTCAACAGCAAATAAACGCAGGAGTATGTACGGCGGCGGCGGCAACGGAAGCCCATACAGCACACACACCGCCAACAGCCCCTACAGCAGCGGCTTCAACTCTCCCTCGTCCACCCCCTCCAGAGTCCCCATCGTCAAGCAGCTGGTGCTGCCCAGCAGTGCAGGTGACGTTCGCCTTTAATCACGCCACCAGCGAAGTGCACGTTCACCGCCGCCGCAAACCTGTAAGGATCCGCGTTTGACCCCCAGGTCACCAACGAGGGGGGGCAGACAGGAACCCCCCCGCGGTCAGTCCCCAGTCCTCAGTGGACAGTGAGCTGAGCACGTCAGAGATGGACGAAGACTCTGTCGGTTCGTCCACCACCTACAAACTCAACGATGTCACCGACGTGCAGATCCTGGCCCGTATGCAGGAGGAGAGTGAGTGTCCCTTTACTGTCACACACACACTCACACACAAGGATCACATCATGGGGGCTTTAAGATCTTACTTCGTTCGTCGTCTAAAGCCACACCCACCCCGTACAACAGCGCTGCTTTCTTAAAGCGACTCCCACACCTTACAAGTCGCATGCATGACGTCACAACAACAGTCCAGGCGGGAATGAATATGGAGTCGGGCGACGGTGATCATTACCTAAAACATCCCGTTTATATCTGCCAGTTCCTATATCGTTCTATATGTAGTACATCTTTCTTCAAATGGGCCTGTTTTTGAGAAAATTCTTATTGCTTTATTTTTATTATGCTGCAGTATTGTGGGAATGACATTCGCAGTGATTGCAAGGACAGTTAATATATCAAATAAAAATATATTACTTAAGATCAAATACTATTAATATTAACTGATGAGCAAAAATGATGATCACGGTTAAACACAAGCTTTTCATATATATGGCCCCAGGGGCCAACAAGTTATGTGTTAAAAATGTGTACATTTTGTCATCACCCATGAATATATATTAGTTCAGTATATATGTGTGTGTGTGTGTGTGTGTGTGTGTATATATGGGGTGGTAGTAGCGTAGTGGGTAAAACACTTGCCTATTAACCAGAAGACCCGGGTTCAAATCCCACTTACTACCATTGTGTCCCTGAGCAAGACACTTAACCCTAAGTTGCTCCAGGGGGGGACTGTCCCTGTAACTACTGATTGTAAGTAGTAATGCTGTAAATGTAAATATATTGCCATTGTAGCACCAGAAGTATGAATATTAAAGTTATTTTGCTAAATTTCTGTGTTTATGTGCATGATGTGACACTCTGGCCCTGCCCTCTCTCAGGTCTGAGGCAGGACTATGCAGCCACAACATCTCGCCGCAGCTCCGGTTCCTCCTGTCACTCGCTGCGTCGGGGCACCTTAAGTGACGATCAGGAGGTCGACGCCCACAGCCTGGAGGATGACGAGGACGCGGCGGTACACCCCGCCTTCCACCCGCCCCTGAACCGCTTCAGCCCCTCCCCTCGGCACTCACCCCGTCACTCGCCCCGCTCCCGCTCGCCCGCGCGCACCCTGGAGTACAGCCGCACCTCCCCTCAGCCAATCATTAGCCGACTGCAGCAGCCCCGCCTCTCCCTGCAGAGCCACGCCCAGGACTCCCAGGCAAACGCCATCAAGAACGAAGGTAAAGCCACTAAAGGGGGGGGCTTCCTTAACCGCTAGGCCACCCCTGCCCCAGCAGTTATAGTTGCGTGCGGTGCATTGTGGGTAATATCTGGACCTTTTTTTTTTTTTTTTTTTCCCCCCTGTGTTTGTAGAGAAGCTCAGGCGCAGTCTTCCTAACCTCTCGCGCTCCAACTCGGGCCACGCCCCTGAGCCAGTCAAAAACAGCCGGAGCTGCGAGTCCAACCTACAAGTGCCAAACGGATCCCCCAGACATCAGAGCCAGTCAGCCAGTGAGTGTGTTTATATACACACACACACACACTCACGGAAGCCGGTCAGCATGCGGTTTTCTCACCGTTATTTTGTTAATTTGTGTATATATTTAGTACCGTAGCACTACTGGTTTTGTCTTTCCTCCTTTTACTTCCATTCCGCTCTCTTTCACACGGTCCTACTTTCAGGACCTTTTCTTAATGAACTCGTAATGAGTATGGGGTTCAGAAAAGACGGTCGAGGTTCCAGAATACTCATTTTAATCTGAATCTATTAAAATGACCGTAAGTTCAGAATGTCCTGCTGATTCGTGCTAAACAATATTCCGTAGTTAGCAGTAGAGAACAGTGGGATTTGGTCTTCATTCGTCTTCATAATCCTGGTCGTCCACAGTTCTGTGTGGTTTTAGTAGATTTGCACGCCTCTCCTGAACTCCTTCAGCGAGAACCTCTCCTGCTGCTGCTGCTCCTTCTGCTCCTCCGTGGCTGTGATGCTGGTCGAGCACGTGCCGCTTCCCGCTCTTGGCTGAGATTACGGCGGGTCTCTCTCTCTCTCTCTCTCTCTCTCTGTCTCTGGGTTGAGCCGCAGCTCCCTCTAGTGGCTTCCGCTGCCGCACCTTTTCGCTGTCCCCTCCGCGCCAGCGAGGCTCCGGCCTCGGACCAGAACCGTAACGTGTCCTTGTCTTCCAGCGGCGCTGCAACAAAGGTTCTCCTCCACCCCCGTCCGCTCAAGTCCGAAAACCAAACAGCCGCTGCAGAGCCCGTCGTCCCTACGAGGTAACCGCCCGTCACCATGGCGATGGGGTAGGTCTGGTGCAGCCTCAGGCCGGAGAGGATTTCCTTGGTTTTCATCGGTTATTTTGAGGAACCATGATGGCAACTCGCCTGTGCATCCAGGATAAAGAGAATTTCAACTTCGGTCTTAATATCAGTTGGTCCAGATGATATTAGGTCACCTGCGACCAGGACTCTTGTGAAGAGTAAAAAAAAAAAAAAAAAAAAAAAAGTCTAGTCAGTAGGGGTGTGCAAAAAAAATCAATTCACAAAAGAATTGCGATGTTATCTCTACCGATTCAAAATTGATTCACACATTTCCCATTTTGTAACGCCGCGAGGTAAATTGTTCCTCCGGATAGGAGTTTGCCAATCCTATAGATGGCGCTATGCTCGGATAGTAGTCCTTGGTGTGAATAAGGACGCGCGAGCAACGGATGGACGCGCCATGGACAATGCAATGGAGACGGAAATTCAACCTGCCCCGTCCTCATTTAAGGCAGATGTTTGGGCACATTTTGGATTCTACAACATCGATGGCATGGAAGAGATTGATACGTCCCACGTCATACGCAAGCTTTGTAAAGCTAAAGTCAAATATTTTGGAATCAATACAAACCTCAGGACTCACATGGTACGTCATCATCCAGAGGATGCAGGCGAAGTTCAGCCAAAAGTAAGACACATTCCTGGAGACCAACGCGCACTCTACATCAATGTTGCAAACTTCCAACCAACTCTGGACGGGCAAAGAAAAGAACTCGGTCCGTAGCCTGTTTTATTTCCAAAGGTCTGCGTCCCTACAGCGTTATTGAAAATGAAGGCCTTCGGTATATATCAATTTGTATAATTTAAGTTGAAGGTTTGCAGTTTATATCTTTGTAATGTGACTAACTTATCTCAGACTGATGGACGATAAAAAAATAATGAACGTTTTGAATCGCGAATAGTTTTGAGAGTCGAAATCGAAGAGAATCATGACATTATCTGAATCGTGCACCCCTACTAGTTAGTGAAACTGAAGGAGATGTGCGGCTGCTGCTGCTGGGAGTTGTAGTTTTTTTTGCTGGTCTTCCGGGAACTGGATACCAGCAGACCAAATGAACTCACAGCTGGACATGGAATGCAAATAAAACCTTTAAAAGCATTATTTTATCTTTGGGAGAGCTAATAGCATTAATGAAGATGTGCTAATGAACGCCGCGGTCTTCATTTTTAGTGAAACAGCTGATGAACGTTGTTTTCGTGTCTGAATCACGAGGAGACACGTTGACACGAGGATGATGCTGAGCACAATGTTCAGGTGCACATGAGATTAAAAGTCATACATGTGAAGGTCATGTGACATACTTTAATTAACACGGTCCACATTATTACCTTAACCACGGCCGCCCTACTCCTGATTTCAACAACTATAACACTCGTACGTACGCAGCGTGTAAACGGGATCTCCTCCGGGCTTGACTAGTGCGTGTGTAAAAGTGGGCGGGGCTTCCTCTCCAGCCACTCAGCACCTTCTCTGCTCTTCTGTTCAGTCCCCCTGGCCTGTTGCTTTGGAGAGGAAGACTTCAGTGAGTATTGGCCTGGTGCTGCAGCGCCCCCTGCATCTGTAATTGTGGTGGTGGTTGGCTGTGATTGGTCGTGATCATGCTGTGATTTATTATGTCCCAACCACAAGGGGGCATTGATGCCCAGTTGTTGGGTACGTGAGGTGTGTGTTGTGCTTGTTGTGTTTAATGCACCCTTGTGAAATGTTGCCGTCGTTTGCGTATGTCATGGTGATTTAGGAATATTGCTGTTTGTTGTGGTTATTTCATGCCGCATTTCTCTCCTCATCAGTGTTTGTGTTCCAGTTTTCGGGGCCGCAGACCTGAACTCACCTCCATTTTCTCTCTCAGTTTCTTCACCGAGTAAATTGAGGAGCCCCGCCCCTTCCCCTCTGGCTCTGAAGCAGCCGGTGAAGGCCCTGTCCACCCCCGGCTCCACCCCGACCCGCTCACTGGCCACGCCCCGCAGCGGCCTGCCACGCCCCGGGGGCCCCACAGGGACCACCGGCGTCCCTGTGTCCCGCAGTAAACTGGCACAACCTGTCCGCAGGTACACACACACACACACACACACACACACACTAGGGACATTGAAATGATTCTCATAATCGATGTATTGTGATGCAGACGTGGACGAACATGATCGGTTCTCTGGCGGCGATATAAAAATTCTCCAGAGTAGTTTGTTGAAATTTGTTGAACTTTGACCCGCTGTGCGACCAATCAAAGCGTGAATGGAGGAAAAGCGGATCTTGTTAGTCCCTGAGTGTCCGGAGATCCACAACACGACATTACCATCTTACCGGGGGTTTACATTTACATTTACAGCATTTATCAGACGCCCTTATCCAGAGCGACTTACAATCAGTAGTTACAGGGACAGTCCCCCCCTGGAGACACTCAGGTTTAAGTGTCTTGCTCAGGGACACAATGGTAGTAAGTGGGTTTTGAACCTGGGTCTTCTGGTTCAAAACCCTGTGGGTTTGGAACGAGACCTTAACTCTTGTATTAAGAAACCTCGTGAAAATTTTCTGGGATGCGTTGATAATCGTAATCGACTCGTGAGACCACGATTCCTCCGGACGTTTCAAGAAGTTACATTTTTCTGGAATGTTAAAATGTTTTTTTTTGGTTGTCTGTGGTGTGCAGGTCCCTGCCGGCACCGCGCTCCTACAGCGGCGTCAGGGATGAGAGCTGGAGGGAGGGCTGCTACTGACTGCACAGCCCGCAGACAGAACAACACGGCACTTTAACGGAAAAACGCGAACGACGTATTATCATCGTCATAATCGTCATAATCATCATCACAATCGTGGCTGAAGTGGACAGGCTGGAGTCCGGAGAACGCCAAAGAAACCAGCCAAGCTCCAGATGCTGCCGCCACCAGGGGGCGCCGTTGCCAAGCAGACAGAGATCCAAAAATAAATTTCACTCCCAATTCATTACTTTTTTTTTCCCCGAAATTCCCGTCTCTATTGTCTCCGCCCCTTTCACCTGCCTGAATTTCCACTGGAGACCCTGCAGGTCCAGCGTCCTGTAATGTTGTGAGATGGTCTGCTTTATCGCTTGGTTTGCTGAATGCACCTCTTAAGTGGCTTTACGTTGTCACAGAATCAATTTCATGTCAGTTTCATCCACGATGGTGTCTTATCTGTGTGACAATTATTTATGAAAGATAATTATTTAAAAAGTTCCTTTTCAAAATATATCCATGCACAGTATTTCTTTTTGTATGGTTGTTTTATGGATTATTTTTGTATTGCTGAATTTGAACCTCACCTCGAAGCTAAATCTCCAAAGCGTTTGGAAGGAGTCACCCATATTTGAATAGTTAAAAGAAGCACTGTGTCGCAGCTCATCTTCACTTTCTGTTATTTATCCAAGGTCACGTCTTCTGTTTCATTGAATGAGGAGAACAAGGGTCACCGGGTTCCGGGTAAAGATTTTTCAGACATTTCTGTGGCCTCCATATCTAAAAAAAAAAAGTTTAAACCACCAGCCACGACCTCTGCTGCCGCTTTAGCTCCACCAGTTCAGCACAGAGGTCGTGACTGGAGGTTAAATGTTTTATTTTATTTTTTTTAAGCAAATCTTATTCTTATTAAACTCCAGAATGGATCTATGATTGTGACGTTCCTGCACAAAGCGCCTCTGAGCAGCGAAGACGAATCTGTCTGGGAAAACTTAGTGCCTATGATTTACAAATCAAAGATTTTTTTCGTTTTGTGCCAATTGTACTTTATTTTTTTTAGTTTTGCCGATATAAATTGCTTCAGGGGTCTTCGCATTTCTGCTTGTTTACATTTTAAACTTTTTGTAATTGCATTATTAATACATTCATCGTTGCTTTTGGTCAAAGTATGTATAAAGACGCCTGGATATTTAAAACTAAATGCTCTGCTGTGGTATGAGAGGCTTTTAATTTATTTAAAGGAGCGCTGCCTGGACGTGGGGTGGGAGGTGCAGAGGGACACGTGGGCGTGGCCGGCGGAAACGCCACGCCCCTGTGGCTGGACTGTTTCCTTTACACTTTTTGTATCTCCACGAAACATGACGCTCAGTTTTCTGTGTAAGTTCACGTTTCAAAATAAAATGGTGAGAACGAAAGAAAGACTTCTTGTCGAGTGAAAGAATTGTACTTGTCGACCCATCATCATCTTCATCATCTCAGCGCACCGGCAGGATCAGATCCGGTCTTCAGAACCCACCCGCCACGCAGGTTTCTCGCTGGGTTCCTGGACAAGCCATCGGTGATCTAGGTGCACCAACTGAGCCGAAGATCGACCAGCAGCACTTCGATCTCCATGAATAGACCTGCTGGACCTTTTGCCACAGAAGACCGGCTCGATCAACGCCGAACTTCTGGTGCGCTCTGGTGCCAGGGACTCCTCTCCTGGTCCTCGGAGACGTCGTCGATCGATCGTTTTACGCAGGGTTCAGGGGATCATAGATGTGCGCGAACAGACGCAGGTCGAGTTCAGGTGAAAGCCTCGCGCCCCGGTGGTCGTTCCCGCCCGGGCTCTCGCGCTGATTCGGTTCCCGGGGCGCGCGGGAACCCCGAAATTACCGCGCGTAACGCGCCACTCCCGGACTGTCACCAATCGCCGCAAAGAAAGCGACGTTCACTCCTGACTGCGCAGAGGAGGGTCCATCTGACCGCGTCCTGGTGCGCAGACGCGGGACGCCACTGGGCTCTTTAACCCGGGGACACCAGCGTCCCCCCCCGTCATTGGTGGCAGCAGGCGACGACGACGCGCAGGGACCGTGAGAGACCCCCGGACGCGGCTCCTGGAAGCTCCATGGAGAACCCCGCGCTGTCCAACGCGACCGGAGACGTCGCTGCCGGTCTGTCCGCGGGACACCTGGTGGTGGCGTTCTGGGACTCCCCGCTGAGCCACGGCGTCAACGTGTTCGTGGGACTGGTCCTGTGCTTCACCATGCTGGGGCTGGGCTGCACGGTGGAGGTGAGTGAGATCGGGGAGCACGTCCGGAGACCCGTCGGGGTCCTGCTCGCCACGGTCTGCCAGTTCGTCATCATGCCCCTGGTGGCGTTCCTGCTGGCGCTGGCCTTCTCCCTCGACGACGTCGCCGCCGTCGCCGTGCTGCTGTGCGGCTGCTGTCCCGGAGGAAACCTGTCCAACATCATGTCCCTGCTGGTCAACGGCGAGATGAACTTAAGGTAGAGAATCATCACTAACACATCAGCAACTTACAATCAGTAGTTACAGGGACAGTCCCCCCCTGGAGACACTCAGGGTTAAGTGTCTTGCTCAGGGACACAATGGTAGTAAGTGGGATATGAACCTGGGTCTTCTGGTTCATAGGCGAGTGTGTTACCCCACCGGGCTACTACCACCCAGCACCCATAAGACTGTTCAGGATTCCCAACTGAGCTGAAAGTGCATGCACGACATGAACAGGGCATGAAAGTGGGAGTCTGCTTGTGTAGGACATTTATGACGGATCATTTTTGGACTAAACTTTATTTTCAGATGAATGAGCTTTTTCAGCACAGGTTGACTCCGTCTCATCCCCTCCCAGCATCATCATGACCATCTCCTCCACCATCCTGGCGCTGGTCTTCATGCCGCTGTGCCTGTGGATGTACAGCCGCGCCTGGATCAACACCCCCGTGGTGGACCTCCTGCCCTTCGGTGCCATCATCCTCACGCTCTGCAGCACCCTGATCCCCATTGGCCTGGGCGTGGCCCTCAGATACCACTACACCCGCGTGGCGGACGCCGTCCTCAAGGTAGGACCGTCCAGCCAGGACGTGATGGGGGGGCGGGGGCGACCGGACCTGTCACCATACGGCCGCCGGTGACGAGGACGGCAGGGCGGGCCACACTGCTGCTCTGACAGGGCAGAGCGCCGCACATTATCTTCCAGGGATATTCCACTTTATTCTAAAATAATCCGGTCAAAACCAGCAATCAGTCTTTAAATTACGATTGACGAATAGTTATGGATAATAATCGGTATAATGATAAATTAGATAGATTGCTCATTCATTGCAAGAAGTCAAGTGATTGTCATTGTGCTGCACAGCAGCACAGCACACGGTGCACACAGTGAAATTTGTCCTCTGCATTTAACCATCACCCTTGGTGAGCAGTGGGTAGCCATGACAGGCGCCCGGGGAGCAGTGTGTGGGGACGGTGCTTTGCTCAGTGGCACCTTGGTGGATCGGGATTCGAACCGGCAACCTTCTGATTACGGGGCCGCTTCCTTAACCGCCAGACTAGAGCAAGGGCCATACTCTGAATATTCACGATCAGGATATAATAGAATAAGAATAAGATACCTGAAATGAATGTACATTAAAATCTTATTTAATTAAGTATTTCTTCTACCTGAAGTACGTGTGAATTGAATATAATGATAACAATGCCGATATAATAAATGAAAATTCATCATCTTGTCCCCCCAGGTGTCCCTCTGGGCTCTGCTGGCCACCCTTGTGATGCTGTTCTTCCTGACGGCGGCCATGCTGGGTCCTGAACTTATCGCCACCATCCCCCCATCGGTGTACCTGGTGGCCGTGCTCATGCCGCTGGCCGGGTACGGCGCCGGCTACGGCCTGGCGAAGCTCTTCGACCTGCCGCCTAACAGCTGCCGGACCGTCTCCATGGAAACGGGCTGCCAGAATGTGCAGCTGTGCACGGCCATCTTAAAGCTGGCGTTCCCCCCACAGCTGATGGGCGGGATGTACATGTTCCCCCTCCTCTACGCCCTGTTCCAGGCCGCGGAGGCGGGCCTTTTCATCCTGGCGTACCGCATGTACCGGAAGGAGGTCCTGCACAAGCAGGACAACCCCGAGGACGACGACACAAACATCAACTACAGGACCCTGAAGGAGGAGGACGCCGGCTTCGAGGCGGCGTACGGGACCATCACCGTCAGCGACCCCGACTCCATCCGGCTGGAGTCTCGAGGCGGGAACCCGACCCCCGTATAGAGGCTCTACCGGATCCACCAACAATCATCATAAATCCGTCATCAACTAATCAGTCCTAGTTTATGCTGATAGAAACGCTATTAAGGTGCGAAATGAGACCAGCCCTGCATCCGAATTCTCTGTAGGTCCACAAAGGCCCTGAGATGTTGAGAAACCTTCAAGGAGCCTTCGAACTGGGCCCGGCCGTTGAGAACCAACTTTACGTTTGCTGGGAAATTCTACTGCTTCTTTAATTTTGTCTCCCGCTGAATCATGGGAAATAGATTCAGGTGCAGGGCTGGACGTTTCTTTGTTGGAGACGTTTGTAATGAGGTTTAATGTATTTAATGTATTGGACTGGTTTTGGATGCACCAGTGACACCTGTATAAGCTACACGCATCACATCATATGAAACTCGCATAAATGTATTATATTTACATCACTGGACATTTCCATTTCATCGGTGGCCCATTCAGAACCGACACATGTGTACATATAATCTATATGTGTATATATCAGATGTAAAATATGAATAAATAAGCTGCAAACTCGCCTTTGCACTTTGTTGGAAGGAAAACCGCCAGTTGACGTGACGTTTTCATGGATCCCGGACTATAAAAAGTCCAGTTTGGGGTCTGATGGGTGGATCCCGGACTATAAAAAGTCCAGTTTGGGGTCTGATGGGTGGATCCCGGACTATAAAAAGTCCAGTTTTGGGTCTGATGGGTGGAACCCGGACTATAAAAAGTCCAGTTGGGGGTCTGATTGGTGGAACCCGGACTATTCAAAAGTCCAGTTTTGGGTCTGATAGGTGGAACCCGGACTATAAAAAGTCCAGTTTGGGGTCTGATGGGTGGAACCCGGACTCTAAAAAGTCCAGTTTTGGGTCTGATCGGTGGAACCCGGACTCTAAAAAGTCCAGTTTTGGGTCTGATGGGTGGAACCCGGACTCTAAAAAGTCCAGTTTTGGGTCTGATGGGTGGATCCCGGACTATAAAAAGTCCAGTTTTGGGTCTGATGGGTGGAACCCGGACTCTAAAAAGTCCAGTTTTGGGTCTGATCAGTGGAACCCGGACTATTAAAAAGTCCAGTTTTGGGTCTGATCGGTGGAACCCGGACTCTAAAAAGTCCAGTTTTGGGTCTGATCGGTGGAACCCGGACTATAAAAAGTCCAGTTTTGGGTCTGATGGGTGGAACCCGGACTCTAAAAAGTCCAGTTTTGGGTCTGATCAGTGGAACCCGGACTATTAAAAAGTCCAGTTTTGGGTCTGATCGGTGGAACCCGGACTCTAAAAAGTCCAGTTTGGGGTCTGATTGGTGGAACCCGGACTCTAAAAAGTCCAGTTTTGGGTCTGATTGGTGGAACCCGGACTCTAAAAAGTCCAGTTTGGGGTCTGATTGGTGGAACCCGGACTCTAAAAAGTCCAGTTTGGGTCTGATGGGTGGAACCCGGACTCTAAAAAGTCCAGTTTTGGGTCTGATGGGTGGAACCCGGACTCTAAAAAGTCCAGTTTGGGGTCTGATTAGTGGAACCCGGACTCTAAAAAGTCCAGTTTGGGGTCTGATGGGTGGATCCCGGACTATAAAAAGTCCAGTTTGGGGTCTGATGGGTGGAACCCGGACTCTAAAAAGTCCAGTTTGGGGTCTGATCGGTGGAACCCGGACTATTAAAAAGTCCAGTTTTGGGTCTGATGGGTGGAACCCGGACTATAAAAAGTCCAGTTTCCGGTCTGATTGGTCCCCATTCTCACCTGGCGCCAATCAGACCCGGTTAAACCCGCTTTACTTAAACCGCTCCGCGGACCCGCCTCCCCCGGCTAAGCAAGCATGGCTTCCTACGGCGATGACACGATCGACGGTTACCTTTACTCCTCCTACAACCCCTACACCTACAGGTGCCCCAAGCCCCGGTCGTGGCGGCACAAGGGCTACCTGGCGGCGTACGGCGACGCGGAGAGCTACTTCGACAACCACCAGCGCGCCCAGCTCAAGTCCATCCTGGCCCAGATCAACCCCAACCTGACCCCCAGGCTGCGGAAGGCCAACACCAAGGACGTGGGCGTGCAGGTGAACCCGCGGGCCGACGCGTCGGTGCAGTGCTCCCTGGGCCCGCGGACCCTCCTGGCGCGGAAGCGCGACGCGCTGCGCCGGCGGCGCCAGGACGCGCAGGCGCCCGGGAGCCCCGGCGGCGGCGGCGCGGTGCGCTTCCCGCGGACCCTGGCCGTGTACTCCCCCATCGCGTCCCGGAGACTCGTCTCCTTCCTGGAGGAAGAGGAAGAGGAGGAGGAGGCGGGAGGGGAGAAGGACTGCGGCTCATCTGCGGGGAGCGAGAAGGGCGCGGAGGAGGACGTGTTGGAGACCAGCGTCGGAGGACCGCTTGGCCCCGGCAAAGAGCGAGGAGACGCGGATCGGAGCGAGGAGGAGCGGAAGATCGGGGAGAAGGAGGAGGGCGGCACCAAAGCGCGGGTGCGATTTCAGGTGAGGCCCGGACGCGCGTCACCTCCGGCGCTTCGGTGGCTTTTGATTCTCACCGCTCCGTGTCACTTGTCGCGCAGTTCCTGGAGCAGAAGTACGGCTACTTCCACTGCAGGGACTGCAACCTGCGCTGGGAGAGCGCGTACGTGTGGTGCGTGCAGGGGACCAGCAAGGTGCGTCCCGGCCCCGCCCACCCCACCCACTCGCCCGGCTCCGCCCCCCCCCCCGTGACGTTAACCCCGCCCCTTCTGCCCCGAACAGGTCTACTTCAAACAGTTCTGCAGGACGTGCCAGAAAGCGTTCAACCCTTACCGCGTGGAGGACATAACCTGTCAGGTAACGAGGTTTTTTTTTTTATATATATGTACTGTACAGGCCAAAAGTTTGGAAACCTTCTCAGTCAACGTGTTTTCTTTATTTTCACTGAATGCATCAGAACTATGAATGAACACATGTGGAGTTATGTTATGTAAAAAAAGGTGAAATAAGTGAAAACATGTTTTATATTCTAGTTCCTTTGCTCTGGTTACTGCTTTGAACACTCTTGGCATTCTCTCGATGAGCTTCAAGAGGTCGTCACCTGAAATGCTTCTCCAACAGTCTTGAAGGAGTTCCCAGAGGTGTTTAGCACTTGTTGGGGTCCAGCTCACCCCAAACCATCTGGATTGGGTTCAGGTCCGGTGACTGTGGAGGCCAGGTCTCCACTTTAAGTACCGGTCATTATGAGAAGGTGTCAACTTTTGGCCTGTCCTGTATCTACGTGTATGATTTATCCGCTAAAGAAAGGGGCGTGGCCGTGTTTTCAGACGTGCAGGAAGGCGCGCTGCACCTGCCCGATGACGCTGCGCCACGTGGACCCAAAGCGTCCCCACCGCCAGGACCTCTGTGGAAGATGCAAAGGGAAGCGTCTCTCCTGCGACAGCACTTTCAGCTTCAAATACATCATATGACGCGCCCGCCTCACCTCCGCCTTATTTATTTACTTTTCTGCCTTTTTCTCCATTTTTCTTTATGTTGGACGATGATTTGCTGCTGCCACTTCTGAAAGTGTAATAAAATGGCAATTCCCAGCACCGCGGTGATCTGTCTTCCCTCCATCATGGTTCCGTAGGTGTAATCAATGGGACCTGGAAATGAGGCAGTTTCATCATTTTCATGTGCCGGGTGGGGTACTTTCCCTACTCTCCTCCAAACCAGACGATCACAAAGTCCTGGGTTCAAACCCCACTTACTACCATTGTGGCTCCAGGGGGGACTGTCCCCATCACTCTGGATAAGGCTGTTTGGTAAACGTAATACAGCTCGTCAAAAATAATAATTCTGGCTCATGTGGGTGGTTCCTGGGGGACACCAGTCAACTTTACAGAGGCGTGCTGAACCAGATAGTTTTATAAAAAGGAACGTGTAGAAATGTGACAACATGCTGAGAACATGAATGCAGCAGCTCAGACAGAATACATGAGTGGGATTTTATTCATCCAGTTGGGGAAGAATTAAAAAAAAAAAAAAAACCAGATGGATAAACCGCACATGGAATAAAGCAGCTGCAAATAGCGGATCTCATTTAATCATGAAGGACCGTAACGTAATGAAGACCGTGATTGTGTGACTGCAAGACGCGCCCCGCCCTGAGCGGGCGGCACAGTGGTGTTCGGGTCCCCCCTCAGGGCAGCAATGCTGGGGGGGTCCCGGGCCGGCACAGAGGTCACAGTGGGGCTGAGGGATGCAGGAGGCCGCTGGTGATCGGCTGGAGGCAGGGCTTTGCTCCACCTTGCCCACGTCAGCTCAGAAGCGCTGGTCGCAATAGTGAAGTGGGTCTTTCCTTAATGAATTTTATTGATTTATTTATTGTTTTTGCATTAGCTTCATACTCTGTTTGGATCTGGAACAGTGCATTACACAAATGTACAAGGAAAAAATACTGCTTTTACACTATACAGTTTCTAAAATATATACAGGATAAAATAAGTTATTCATATTTCCATAAGGAGTTGCAGCCAGTCGTAGCACTTAACATGTAATGTGTGTGTGTGTGTGTCTCACACACAGACACACAGAGATGTTTATGGATCCTAAAGGCAGCTACTTATTTGGTTAGAAGGTAATATTTTTGTTAGAGACCCCCAGCGGGGTTTGGGGGGGGGTCAATAAAGTTAACAGATAAAGATCGCTTTGTACATCTCCCGGAGGCAAACAATTACACATTAAATATCCTAACATGTACAGCCAGGGTGGGTTAGCTCTAATAAAAAATAAATTTCTCTCAAAAAAAATATTTCTTGCAGTGCTTCGCTCTCAGTCAAGCATGCAGTTCTTTCCTTTTCCAGGTCGACGAGGTTTTTTTCCCCCTGCGTATCCTCTCCCGGATTTCCTGCTTGTTCACGTCGCTCCATCTCCGCGGCGACATGCCACATTATCCAATCCACTGTCCAAAAGGATTGGTGTCCCAAAAAGCCACTGGGTCAAAGGCCATCCCATGTCCGTTAGTCCCAAAGTCACAAGACGAGTTATTGCAGCTGAATTTTTGCACAGTTGTGGGGGAGGGAAAGGACTAAATTAAACAGATGACAGATTTAGTCATGCTGGCCCCCCCCACCTCCTTTAGCCCTTTGAGGTGAAGTCTATTAATGGCCCCGCCCACTCCGGTCCTTGCGGGGATGCTGTGCGAGGGAGTGAGGGGTAAACTCACAGCCCAGTGCTGAGTACGGTGGCGTGGGTCTCCGTCGGCTCCTCAATCTGCGTTTGGTTGTGAATGAAGGTGTGGGTGGGGGCGGGGGCAGGGGCGGGGGCGGGGCACACCTGCACCTGGCGCAGAGCCTCTCGAATCTGCAGGTTGAGCTCCATGAGGCGGCCGCTGGCCTGGGAGAGGTCGCGGCTCGGGCCGACCACCGCCAGGCATCCTGTCTGGCCCAGCGTCTGGTGGCGGAAGTAGATGTGCAGCAGCGTCTGGACAGCATCGTCCTTCTCGCTGCCGAAGATGTCGTTGGGCCACAGAGTCCTGAGGACAGAGGGGAGGTATGGAGTTCCTAGAATTTTGCTCAAATCATGTACAAATAGTATGAATTGTGGTTTAGGCACTAAACATGTTTCTAATTTATTTTGTGTGTGTGTGTGTGTGTGTGTGTGTGTGTGAGAGAGTGCGTGCGTGCGTACAAACCTGAAAGCTTTGACCTGTGTGAGAGCTGCACTGAAGTCGCGCGCTCGCAGGCTCTCGATCAGGGTGTGTATCGCCGTCTCAGTGCTGCTGTGCACCACCTCCAGCACACACACCTCCTCCTGTCCATCGGACTCCGCCTCCTTCAGGCAACTCTCCAGGAGGGCCAGCTCCTCAGACATATTAATGACCTGCAAAACACAGTTCAGTTATACACACACACACACACACACACACACACACACACACCGAAGTCTAACAGCCCTCATGTGATTATCCTGAGAAGCGGGCCTGTGTGAGGAATGAGCAAAAACCAGCAGAGTAAATGTGATTAGACTCCCACTGAGAGGAAAGATGACACAGAAGACTGATGATGATAACACATGGCGTGTGTGCGCGTGTGTGTGTGAATGTACACAAAGTAAAAAAAAAAAAAAAATGTATACGGTCCTATTTCTTAGAAATATTAAAAAAAATTAGTGCTTAGTGGAGAAGTGTCCACTAGTGAACTATATACATATAGTCGATTTGACAGTCTCCCTCTGTCAAATCGAATGCTGTAAAGAGGCTTGTCTCAGCCAACCCCCCACCGACGACCTGAAGCACAATTATAGCCTTGACATGTCCTCAAGTCCCAGTGAACAGAGAATGTTTTAATGTCCTCATAAAGACATATAACTGACATTTCAGGTCACCATAAAAAAAAAAAAAAAACACAAAGAAGTCCTTGCAGAGAAATGCTTAAATAAGAGCAGAAACATTAAAACACTGCTATAACATAACTAAAATATATAAACTAAATAAACATATTACATTTCAACTGTGCAGTGAAATGAAATTGAATAATGCTAAATATTTTGTGCACACACACACACACAGACACACACATTGCCTTCATCAGACCAAACTAGAAGGTGACATGAAGGAATGGAAGTGATGATGTGATGCACAGGCTGACCTCCGCCTCTCTCTTGATGGTGTCAACTCGACTGATGAGTTTGCAGTAGGCCTGGAACAGCAGTAGGAGCTGGAAATGCAGCTTGTAGAGGCGGCGACACAACTCCAGCTCCTGGGCGGGCGGGGCGGGGCGGGGGAGAAGAAAGGAGCGTTATAACCTTCAGAGGCATCTGCCCGACAAAAACCACAATCGTATGGGTGGATGGATGGATGGTTGTGTGTCCTGGGTTAGACGCGGAGAAGAAGATGAAGGGGTTACTCAGGCGCAGAAGAGAGAGACGCCCCCTACTGGCCGTCCTACAGGCGGTGCCGCCCACAGATGCCCATTCATAAGCACATGACATTCTGCAGCCAGCGCTCAACTCGCTGAACGGGGTGCAGTGGATTCCTCTGTAGCATCAGGAGGAAGGAGAGAGAAAAAAAAAAAAAAAAAAAAAAAAAAAAAAACAGGGAAAATGGAGGGGATGAGCATGCAGCATGGAAAAACGAGCTCGCCTCACTCCATCCACTCCTCTCTCGGTAAACCCAGGGCCAAACACCAGTCCCCTCACGGGGGGTCACATCATCATTATCGTCGCAGAACCGACAGGAAAGGTCCATTAATAAAGGGTCAGTGCAGAGGCAGGGCCTTGCAATTGGCACGTGGTTTGAATATTAATGATTGGCTTGGTGTTTAGCAGGGTTAGGAGCCGGAAGCAGGAGCCTAAAGTCCTTGGCTGCGACAGAGATGGGGAGGCTGGCCGCGGGTGCGCACTCACGCGCGTGTGTGCGCTACGAGACGTGCACACGCGCACGCACATCAGCGCTGCGATGCACATAGGAACAAATAAAAACGTGAGGCATGGTCAGTGTGTTGCTGAGGCAACGGGATGATTAGAGGAGGATCTAGAACACGAGAACCACTTACTGCTAGAACTTCCATTCGCTAAGCAAGAGGGAGAGCAGGTCACAAAAAAAAAAAATACACATAAACATAGGAGGAGAAAAAAAAAAAGGTCAGAATTAGTGAGCATCACACTGCCACCATGACATTCCTCACACAACACAAACACCCGTACACCACGCCCTACATGTCTGTCAGTGTGTGTATGTACGGACCGCTGCAGGGATACATCAGAAAACAGAAGTCGTGGACGAGGCGTTGGGACGACCAACCACGAAAAGGCGTAGAATGAAGGGAGAGAGGATATGAAGACACACAGAAATGGAGGATGTTATTAGTTCATATCACATGTGATCCGTGCTCTGTGTGCACTTGAGGGAGAGAGAGAGAGAGAGAGAGAGAGAGAGAGAGAGACTGTGTGTGTTTGGGTTGTGCCAGAACAGGATATGAATATCTGAGAGTGCATTCATTTTAACACAGATTTTGAGCAGCAGGTAATAAGGAGGAAATGAAACTGGCGTGGGAGGGGGAGTGGACTGATGAGAACTGATAGACCAGACAGAAGAGGAAAGGTGACCAGCGGATGAACAGCAGCTGTTCATGACTCAGGAAATGGCGCTTTCCCCACCCCTGTTGTTCCTCTCCTTGTTTGTCTGGCATTGAGAAGACCCAGAGCCCACCCCCCAGTGTCTGTTGAGAAGCTGTGATGGGTTGTCAGGAGAATGAGGGCAGCACTCACGTTCTCTCAGGTCACCTGAGAGCAGAAATAAATAGCGACTCTGAGTAAAAGCCGTGGCTTTACCTGGGCTCCCGTATTGGGCCGATTGCAACTGTCTTTGTCGCCAAAGGTCTTCCTACAGTTATCCAACCACTGCACAAAGAAATAAAATCAGATAAGAAATGAGTCTGTGTCACTTGAACCTGAATGCAGCATGCGAGACTGCTCACTCCTGCCCATACAGGCTCCTTTATGTTTCTTGTGTATTGTTGGGGGCAAATAGAACAAGCTAAGTGTGTGTGTGTGTGTGTGTGTAACTGAGGGTAATTGAATAAGAGTGCTGTACTTAGTGAATTAAAGCGGACCGGGGAGGGCGGGGCCTCATCTTGGGGGCGGGGGGGTCATTCCTTATTCAGTTAAGAGTGCCCCAGTCCTCTCAACCACCCCCACAGGCCGCCCCTAAACCATTTAAGGTCGACAGAGACGTATTTTTAGCCACTAACGCGCACAAACCCCGGGCTACATCTGCTCAAGTGTGCCTGTGATGTAAGTCGCCAGGACAGGCGCTAACAGGCTGGACATGAGCCACATGGTGAATGTGTGATATGGGCATATTTCCAGACACAAAAGATCCTCAACAAGGACCAGTTTATTAATAAGCCGGCAGTTTAACGTTGAAAAAGAACAACGAGTGGAGGAGGGTGGAGTCACGGGGCACTGACCTCTTGCACGGCCTCCCTCTTGCAGTTGTAGGTGTCCAGATGCTCCTGTAGTTCGAGGATGCTAAACTTTAGAGTCTCCAGAAGTCCACAAGACACCAACTGCGCACACACACACACAAAAACATTTATTCTAAAAGTTCTCTTTCAAACATTCGCTCGATATGTCACTACAGGAACGCCCTCGGCGTGACCTCACTCTGTTTATCAGAGAACCGGGGTCACATTGACTTACGTCTTGCGAAAATTGACTTTTAACTCAAGAGTCAGAGGACTGGGTGGCTAATAATACTAATGCATCCACATTAATCGTTACAGTGCAAAACAATCCTGATCACGGCAGCAAAATGTAAGGAGAATCAAATAAATAATATAAGATATAAAACAATGTAATTAAAAAATAAAAAAATGCTACATGTTTCAGATTAATAAATGTAAGGTTTGTTCTCACCGTTTCAGCATCCAGTAAGACAGTAGGGCACTGGGAGCAGGAGGTCATGACCTCCAGAGAGCTGAGAAACTGGTTTCCCATTCTCTGCAATCGGTCTCCCAGGAAGTGCACAGAATCATGGGTAATTGAGTCAAACTTTCGCTGGATGCTCTGTGAAGAGTTGAAAAATCAGCAGGTTTTTACACACACACACACACACACACACACACACACACACACACACACACACACACTACATAACACGAACCTTGAACAGTAGGGAAAACACATGAAAAGTGTAGACAGCAGAGGAGCCATCAGTGTCTGAGAGCATCTGGTTGACGTGGCAACGCCAGGCGTCCTCCTCATTGTCACAGGCGATGGGCTGGAATGCTGCCAGGATGGCGGACAGGAAGGGCGATGGAGGAGGAGAGGCCTGGATCTCGGGGAAACAGTCTGGATCTGCCTCATCCTGACTACAATCACAAAACACACACACTCAGGTAACATACACAAGGATATACAAGCAAGATAAACACGAAACCATCCCGTCTCCACTGCAGTGTTTAAAGCCACAATACACTGCACAGTGTATCAACCACACACACACACACACACACTCACAGGCCGAACAGCCTGATGAAGCAGACAGAGTAAAAGTATCTGAAGCGCGCGCTGCTGGGTGCCATGGATGAGACGCTCTTCATCTTCATCTTTAAACCCCCCCCCCCCCTCTGCGCCAGTCAAGCCGAGACTGCTGCTCTCTATCTCAGCACGGCACAGGTCTGCGTACGTACGCACACACACACACACACACACACACACACCCTCCCTCTCCAGCTACATCCTTTATGCTTGCGTAGGTTGAATCCGTTGGAAAGCCGCCATCAATCACATCGTAACAGAACAGGACAGAGCATCTTTGGAGGAACACCGTGTACCCCACGTCCTCACAAAGACAGGAGCACATCGCTTTTTATCATTTAGGATATATGTAGTTCATATTTAATGAGACACATAGTCAGATATGTCTTTGCAATGGTAACATTTAGACTCTGGGGGGGAGAATACAATTCTTTGGTCTAATTGCGAATATGTATTTATTCAGACTGTACGCAACTTAATACGAAATATTCTAAACATGTGCCACCATTCAATAAAGTGTGCACCAGTAAAGACAGCACCATTAAATCAGCAGTGCTTTTCTGCACATACATACGAGCAGGGGCTGCAACATGGGAGGACGTGGTTCAATTACATCCGTCCTCCACACAATGCTGGCCCACCTTCAAATGAGCGCGGAGATGCCAGAGCCAGGCCCTGCCAACACCCCCCCTTCCAGCCTAAACGGATTTGGCCAATTAGTCTAATGCTCTGCAGACGGATCCAAAATCACAGACGATGCAGAGATCCTGGAGGATCTAGATTAACTTGTAACCTTCTTATCGTCTAACTTATGTACAGAATCTACAACAAGAGTGAATAAAAAAAATTAATAGCTGAGGGTCCTAATGAACCGGAACTGATCTCTTCATCGATGGTAACTTGAAAGCACGTTGTAAGTCGCTCTGGATAAGGGTTAGATTTAATAAGAGTCGATTTAAAAAAAAAAAAAAAAAAACACCCAGTGGAAGACAACAAGGTCCGTCCTGCCAGCAACAGATATTGTGAATATAGTCAATTTCCCTTTCACAGGAAGAAATGTTTTCAAATTTAATTTCATGTGAGCGAGAGTTTCTTCACTTTTTTTTTTTTTTGCTGGTATTGTAAAGCATCACAGAACTGACAGTACTGTGATATCATCTGGGTGGGCATGTTATGGGCTCTTTATGTTACAGGTGGGCATCTGACCTGGACATGCCAGAGAAGTCTGCTTCCTCCTCCTCGCAGCGCTCGTCCAGCTCCTTCAGCGCGAGCGTGACGTCGTCCTCGCACACGGAGCCACGGGGGCTGTCGGGCAGGGGGGGCGGCGGCTCCGCGTCCTCCTCGCACAGAGACCCGGGCGGGCTGTCCGCCGCGGGCGGGGGAGGCGGGGCGGAGTCCAGCTCGTCGGCGGGCTCCTGGGAGTCCGGCAGGTCGCAGAGCTCTTGGGGGTCGGAAGGGAGTGGGGGGGCGCTACAGAAACCGGTGTCCTCGCTGACGCTGCTGCTCAGCTCATCCGCTGCCGTTACGCTGACGTCCTGCACACACAGGAAGCACACACGTGACGCTGGGACACGTTTGTCCTTCAGACACAACCACACAGTCTCTACACCTTATTCGTCAAAGTGGTTGTCATAGTGATACACTGCAAAGCACAGTGAAAGGAGTCCTCTGCATTTAACCCAACAACGATGGGAATTCCAGTTCTTTTAACAGAGCCGCCTCTCCACTGGGGCGGCGGGGACCTGGTGGGTAGAGAAGCGGACCCAACGTAAGGTTCCTCGAAACCCAAACCGCCAAGGTGCC